>NC_090922.1:754988985-755613985 GCF_040938575.1 Ambystoma mexicanum | reverse complement strand
GCAACTTCCCCATTCCCATTGAGCCCTATGGGGGCTCAAATGGGAAAGGGGAATTAATTTTTCAATGGGGACTTACCAGTCCCGCAAAGTCGGACTACACCAGTAAGCAGTGCCTTAAGTGGCACTACAAATCGAGCCGGGGCTCATCTAGGGAGCGTGGCCTAACAGCGGGGGTCTTGATGGCCCGTTAGGCCACGCCCCCTTGACGAGCCCCGGCTCAATGGGCTACTGGCACCCCTGCCAGGCAGCCTTTTGTAGAGATTAGCACCCTCTCCCCTATGGGGGAGAGGGTGCTGATCGCTGCATTTATTTTGTGTAGGCTTGCCTGGCAGGGGACAGCGCCTGCCTATTCAGCCTTAATGGTGGTGCTGCCCCTCGCCAGCTGGGGAGGGGCAGCACCACCATTAAGGCTGAGGCCGCTGGAAGCAGAGGCCTTTTTTTTTTCCCTAAATACTGAAACTCCCGCGAATGCGCGGCAGCTCCAGTATTTAGAAAGCAAGGCCTCTGCTTTCAGCGGCCTCACGTTTTTTCCATAATGGAGGCGCCGGCCGACGGGAATCTCTTGATTAAAGGGATGCCTCGCAGGTGCGGCGCCACCATTATGGCTGAAAGGCATTTTTTTCTGTAGCCTGAAGCTCTCGCAAACGAGCAAGCGCTTCAGGCTGTAGAAAAAAATGCCTTTTCGTGTAGTGGCCGGGGCTGCCAGGGGAGATTACTGGGCCCCGGCAGGGCCCCGCCTCAAAACGAAATTTCGGAGCCTGCCGGGGCCCAGCCCCGGCAGGCCCCGGCCCACTTAAAGCCCTGCCAGTAAGTCCCCATTGAACCAGGTCGGAGTCGGTACCAGTACGCAAATTGTGCCATGACTACCACCATACTCGGAATGAGGCCCTATGTCTGGATTATTTGAGGTACTTGGTGCTCTGTATATATTAGGAAGTTGGTTGTTACCTTGGGACTGATGGCTAGTTTGAGAGGGAGGACTTTGTATCCAGTAAGTGATTCCATTTTCAATTCCCTGAATTGTAGTGAGGTTTTGTGGATAATGGTCATTCCCCCGCCTATGGCATTTGTGCAGTCGGCTCCGAGTAGGGTGTAATCAGAGGGGATGTCTATTGTGATTAGTGGGCCTGAGGCTGGATGCAGCCATGTTTCGGTGAGTACTATTTAAAATGCCAGGCCACAATGAAAATATGTCCAACTGGCTGCACTAGTCTAGACACGTAATAAACGGTTATAGGTGATAGGATATAAAACAAAAGGATTGAACGCCTTTTTTTCAACACCAAAAGGACCGAAAAAAAAGGGTAGACATTTTTTTTTGTTTTTAATGGTGGGTTCCCCCCCCTGAATCCCTGTTTTTGTTTTAAAAAAAACATTTTATTTTTGCATACCAAACTAAAAAAATATATAAATAAAAAAATAAAAAAGCATTCAACTCTTTTTTTTCGGTCCTTTTGGATTAAAAAAAACGGGCATCCGATCCTTTTTTTTCGATCCTTTGGCTGGACACCGTAATAAACATATCACAGTAAAGCATGCTGTGCCACATTTAGACATACCAAGACTGGCCCAACCAAATGCCAGTCTAGCCAGGTAATTACATTTAGAAGGACCAGATGCCCATTTAGAAAAAGAAAAAAAAAACAAGTCAAAGTAAGAAATGATAAGACTGGGTGCACCAAAATGCCTGTCAAGCTACTAATAACATATACCATGTCCGCTTAGCCTGGACATGGATGACTCTTGCGATTAAGTTTACAACCCCCACTCTACCCCACTCCCCCGCACATACCCTCCCCCTGACCCCAACACATACCCTTTCCCTCCACACCTTACCCCAACCTCCAACATCAGCTCCTCGTCTCAGAATTACCTCCACGTCCTTCTTCCTCGTCCCATTGCTTACGTGTGAGGCACATTGCCTCAAAAGTAAGTAATGGGACAAGGAAGAGTGGGTATAGGAGTAATGAAGATTTCAGGTAACTAAGCCAGGCATTACTTCCCTGTCCCTCTACCTCATCTCAGTACTTGTGTTTGAGGCAACATGCCTCAAACACAAGTACTGGAAAGAGGAAGAATCGGGATAGGAGTAATGAAGATTACCCAATAAGCAAGCAACCTGGAAAGAATTATCCAGACAGGAGAATTTGCAATACATATGCGGATGAAGTATAAAAGGAACCCACCTTTTAAACCCAACACATTATTATGAAATATTCCAAGGAATACAATCTACAAACAGGAGATGTGTGCTTTAATTACACTTTTATATGGTGTTCTGGGTAAGCATCTCCATTGGGAACAATGCCACCTGGGGTGAAATCTTAGTAGCCGAACACTTGAGCAAACATAATTTGTTTTTTAATGCTTCCCTCAAAAACACCCAAGAGGGGTTGTGTCCGCCCTCTGAAAAAGGTGGACACACTCTGTCCACACATATGTACCCTCGACTTGTTCCCTGAAAATCAGCAGAGTGCCTTCAGCAAAGAAAATAACCCCTCCAGACTCCAAGACTGTAACCTCTGCTGCCATATCCTGGGCAAATATCCATGACTCAGTTGCCCTCTCCTCCTTTCCACTTTCACCCCCACGTTTGTCTTTCAACAATACTCTGTTTTCTAAAGATGAATTGAAAAGTACAAAAACCATAGTAATGTACTTATACACATATATAAATCCTTATAGAAATAGTCTAGGCAAAACGTTTACAATTGTGCCATTATTCCACCCACCGTGAATGCAAGACTACACATGCCAGAATGTAATTCAGCAGAAGGCAACACATGGCCTGTGGATTTTGAAAATGTACTTTCAAGACTTAAAGACAAAAGGTAATGTGTAAAGAGGTTACCTGTTTGTTTTTCAATGTTTCACAAAGGTTTGCTTTATATAGGATTGTTGCAAAACACGTCATTTTGCTGCCACATTCTTCGGCATTTTCTGTTTCTAGATGCAGGCAACTTTCAACGTTATTCTATCTGTGATTCCTCCTGCTCTTAACAAACCCTTGGAGGAAAGTCTCTTGCTCCCTTTTGTGATGGATGTCTCTACCCCTATGTAAGGGCCCTTAGTATTGTCAAGAACTCAACATGAAACCATTGAGTAGTGGGTTACCACTATATAAACGAATCCTAGCAGAGCATTCATGCCTTTTCCAGACCATTGCTGGAATCCTACAACAGCATCTTCTTACGAAAAGTGTCCAAACTCGTTCACTGTAGTTTCCAGAGACCTTGATGACAGATGAGGTGAATCAGGGGTATTTTAAAATGGCGGAATTCATTTTATTTTATTCAAAACACCCTGACTGCATTAACTATGCCCTATGCCCTGTCTCCTGTAGAACAAAGCGATTGTTCCACTAATCGCTTTCCCGTGCAACCTCAACATCCTCGCGCAAAGCAGGTTCCATCAGTCTGTGCATGTTTCAGCCAATCATTAGAAATCATAACCCCGAAATGTGGGTCTTTTGAAAGTCTCAATTGAAGCAGAGGCCACATTTTCCTGTGTGGGGCGCAAGTCACCTGCCAGATGCTCATAAGGAATTCATCTTCCCCAGCACCTACTGATGTTATCTGAAAAGACAATAGGAGAGGCACAATAGTTGGTTACAGAAAAAGAGTAAAATCAGAATGTGTGTTACATTTCTCTGCATGCCACAATACTTTCCTTTGGCATAATATTGCTTTGTATTTACTGCTTAGACACACCTAAGTTTCAGAGCACACGGCCACCAGGTGTGAGGGTCTATTGGCAATTCCAATGCAAGTTAACATGTTGCTCTATTTTATAAAAGTTAAAGTGTATTAATTAGTTATGGACTTTTTCCAACTCTATCATTTAGTAGGCACACTGTTGCATCTGCCAATAGTCAACAGTAAATGATTAAGTCCATACCCCTATGGCCGTGGACTCTTAATGGGAGATGACATAAACAACTTGTTATTTGAAAGGTTAATAAAACATTGGCTATCACTTTCCTTCCTTATATACCGCAAGAAATTACTTTTGTGACAATCTCCTGTATGTTTGAATGTTTCTAGATATTTGTAAAGTGTATTTGGACACTCTCACCACCTCAACTAAACTGCCCATGTATGTCTACCATGTGCTGCATTTTTGTAAACACTGTTCATTCACATTTTTTTTAGCTTATTGCTCATTTAAATGAATGGTTTACTTATTTGATGGAATTGGTAACATCTAGGGTGCCAACTTCTGTTCTCTGTTGGCACCGAGCAGGGCAAGTGCACTGTTTTACAGATGCTCTGACCGCCAAGTCACTGCAGTGCAGAGGCTGCATTTAAATCTGCACTTCTGCCTCACATAATAATGAGAGTTACTATCTTGGTAAAAACTTTAAATATAAGCCATACCTGAATTTGGGGTATGGTGGCTAGTAATTCCCATAAATATTCATAACTATTCATGTTTCTACATTGCAAGTCCAGGACAGCCCTAGAATGGCTTTAGCTGCTGCACCCAATAGACGGTAAGCATGGGAGCTGCTTACCTTTGATCCTGTGTGAGGGCGGCTATCACCAGCTGTAGGTGTCCTTGGAAACAGGAATCAAAGAACAGACCATGCACAAAGGGCTAGCCTCACACCAGAATACCAAAGGGTCTTCAATGCTTTAGGTCTGAGTTGGGGCAGAGTTAGTTTAGACAGAGGGTGCTCATATCATTGGGAAAAGGTTACACCATTGTGTTTCTCTCTGTGCCTCTCCTTACTTCCTGGCTCCTTCACTTCCTTTAGCAAAAATCACTTAGGATATGATTAAGAGAAGCTGATGTAAACTTCCTGTGTGGGGCACATTTAGATTGTGAAGTGTGGCAAGCAATCCAAAAATGAGCCACTTCTCCAGTACCTCAATATTAATTATATAAGGCGGATAGGTGGTTTTGGATACCTAGTTGCACCCCTTAAAAGAAAATGACATGTCGAATTAAGACAACAAATTGTATACAGATTCAGTTGTATCATATCCTAATGGCTATGCCAACATGTGTTTCGAGCTATTGTCTCTTCTTAAGGACTTGCTATACATAATGCTTTGTATTGAAGTTACTTGAATGGCTCCGGTTATCCCAATGTATGTAATCAGGTTTTTCTTATGTTGCTTAAAGTTCCATTCATATATTCTAGTTCTTGGTTACACATGTTGCTCCTAGTAAATTAATGTGTTCATGTTCTTCATTTGTGTCCTTGATGCCCAGTATTTCTTAATTTGGTCTTCAATCAGGGTGTCCCCCATTTAATGCAGCATTCATCCCTCCATGTTTACAGACCCCTTGAAAATAGAAACATTGGATCTTGACAGGAAAGATTTATATTGAAAATTAATGCCAGGTTTGCAGACCTGTTTTGTTTGGGAGCTGAATAGGTGGAGAATACCGAAAATAAGGCGATGAAACAGGAATGGAAGCTGGAAAATATGTTATGTTGTATTTAGATTTGGACAAAGCAATTGTGAGGATATCCATTTATGAATATAACTTAACCAAACACACACTGATAGAGATCCTCAGAAAGCAGAAGAAAGAAAAGAACATCTGTCTTTTGTCAACATAGAAATGTACACTGCAACCAAAACCCAGAATCAAGGAAGCCAGGGCACTATTATATAAAGGAGAGGGCCCTAGCCAGAACCTTCAGAAACTCCAAATGTAAGTGAATAAGAATTTTGCCCTCTCTAGGAGATCACAATTGATTGGCTTGCAAGAAGAGACCCCAAAAATCCCCAATGAGGAAAGTCTATGAAGTAAAGTAATCTGATCCACTATGTCAAAATCAGCATTAGCATATAGCAATATCTATTCAGATGACTGCTTATCATAAGGAGCATGTAAAAAATGGCAGCCTAAATAGAATGACCAGGATGGAAATCAGATATATGGGAAGGAGAGACAGACTAATTAAGATAAGAAGAATGTCGTCTGTGTACGTTTTCTTCTCAAATGTTAGCAAGAATTAGTAAAACAAAAATGTGATAAATTACACATAACGGAAGGGTCAAGATTGATTTAATTATGGTACAATTGTAGCCCTTTTAAAGACCTCGGGAAACTGGCCTTGTTGAACCACAAAAAAGGAAGAGATGCGAAAACAGATACAATTATTTATCAAGAATGACACTGTACTAAAAAAAAAAACATTTAATACACAGACCCATGTCCTGTATCCCCATTGCAAAGCACTTGGATACTTCCAACCCATGGGTGTATTATATAAATCCCTATGAAGGCATTGTTTGTCTCGCCACTGCTTTTGGATCCTGATGCGGTGTTGTAGTTGTGTCTCAGGTTCATCCAGTTACTGGGCTCTGTGAATAGCAGTGAATAAAGGTGAGAGCTGAGATGTGAGGAGGAACACACCACATGTGGGTGTTCCTTGGACCTGTACCCACCCGTTAAGCATGCTATTAGGTTTCTGATCACTCCTGCAAAATACAATGGCTTAATTGCAGATATTAAAAAGCTACTAGTGTAATGAAATTAGCTAAACCTATTGTGCGTTCAGCCACTTTATATATCAGTGTTCTCCTGCTTAATTACTGCCCCGAGAGCAGAGGATTTAAGAAACAGATTATACTGATTCTACTTTAAAAAAAAAATGTATGCCCCTAAATCCTTTAAACACAGGACTTTACAGCAGATTTGTAGCTATTTTTCAAAGGATTTGTTTTTAAATTGGCATTGGCATCATCAACAAGTTTTTTTATAGTGGCAGAATCCTTTGTAAGTTGTATGGTCTTTTGCCCAATTTTTGCCAACAGGTACAGATAAATTGCACAATTTTAACCCAGTATTGAAAGGCTGAAAAACCACTGCTGGAATATGAACAGAATATGAAAATATGCATACAGATTTTGCAAAGGTCTCTGAAGTGAGCCATTGGATGGGAGAACAATTAATAGGTCTAATCCCCTTTGGTTATGTACACACAACTGTAGTTCTCTCTTCTTGTATTCACCTCCTCAGTTTTGTACAGCGCTATGCTACTTAGTAGTTAGTGTTAAGATATATAAATCATATACATATCAATAGATAGATATAAACCACTGGCCACGTTTATCACCTAATTTCTTCATGCATACTCTTGTTTCATAAAACATAGGCTGAAGCAGAACTCGCAAATCATATTTTTAAGTCCTGACAGATAGCGTATGTAATTTTGCCTTCCTGTTTAGTTTTGAAATTTTGGCACACAAACTCCAGAATACATTTGCAGCCAGTAGTATTACTTGTTTACCTAAATGCAAAATTGCCATGAGCACTTGAATTCCTATATTGGGACATGAATAGAGATGCACTTCTGCATATTACAGGAAATGTCATGTTCACCTTTAATGCAATTGAGGTACTACTGCCGTATTGAGAAACTTTGCTGCTTTAAAGAAAAATAAATCTCAGTTTAATCATTAATGGTACCACATATCACATTTAGGTTTCTTTCTTGCAAACTGGGGCTCACACGGACCGTAACTGTTTTGCTACACACACAAAAAGACATTCACAAACACACACACATAGCACAAAGCCATTACATTTGTATCTTTGTTTTCTCCATTCTGAATGAAAGCTAACACTAACCAAAACAAATCTAAAGAAACACAGCGAGGTAATGACACAATCACCAGCCCCCTAGCTTTGTTAAACATGACATGCAGGTTTATGCCCTCCTTCCTTTTCTAATTGGCTATCATTTGCACCTCTTGGTGACAATGGCCATAACCCCTATTTCCTTTTCCTATTCACTCATCGTATTGCTAGTCCATCAGGTCAAGATGCAGCCCCTCCTCCACACAGAGTGCTCATTTTGGTGTCTGAGACCATTGAGGTACTTGGAAGCCACAGGCGAGCTACCAGTAGCTCCTGGTTGGAGACACTGGGACTCCACCATAGAACCTATCTACATGCCAAATTTCAGGTTTGTAGTATGTTGGGAAGTATGCTGAACATTTCAAACAGGCACACACACACATTTTACTTTTTATTACACAGCTGGTGGTAGCCCTTTAAAGTATATGGCCCACTCTGAATTTTTTTGCAAAGTTTGGTGAGGTTTGGTCAGGGGGGGGAGCAACGTTATATGGGAGGTCTCAAAATTTCTTTTGTTCCCATAGACATAATGGGAATACATTTCTGTCGCATCTACTGCCCAAACCGCTGGACGGATTTTCACCAAATCTACGGCAGGAGTGGCGGCTTGGTCCCGAAAGTGTGCTTTAGTCAGTTTGGTGTAAATCCGTCCAGTAGTTTGTATTTAAACGACCAAAAGGTAAGGCAAAAAAAAAAGTGATATCTATGTCCGCTCTGCAGACATACTTCCCTGTTTGCTCCGCTGACAGGACAACGATTGGATGATCGGCTTGCGTCATGTCCGCAGAGATGCAATGTGTTCTCTGATTGGCTGGGATGAGGCGTGAGGTGCATCAAATTGTTTCAATGTGCCCACCATATTGGATGCGCGGACATGCGCTGGAAGTGAGCATAAATCCAATTTTCGGGAGTGTGTTGGTGTGTATGAGTGCTTGGAGAGGTTGGGGGAGTAAGAGATGTGTTAAATGCTGTATTTGTTGAGGCAGAGAAGGCCGTGATCTGTTCGCGATGTCCGTGAACATAATGAACAGTGGGCGCACTAGTGGCTATTTTAGTTTACTAAGATGTTGGTTTTGGGTCGTTAGAAGAGCATTGGGTGAAAAAGGTATGTATTGAAGAGTTTCCACGTTGGTTGTAATTATTTTTTAGAATGTTAATTGAAGTGGCTAGGTTTTGAGGTGGAAGTATTATGTTTTTGGGTTTTGGTCATTTGGTAGGTGTTTGTTTCTATGGGTGTGTTACGCTGCAGTGGTTGTGGCCAGTGCCTAGAGTCTTGGGTGCATGGCCGAAGTGCCATATGCCTTCGGCCATGCACCCAAGACTGTAGCCCTGGCTGCAACCATCGCAGCATAACACTAGGGGAATACAGACATTATTATTATGTATTTACTATGTATCTGTATTTGTAAGGTGGCAAGACCCCCCCACCGTTCACCTCACTAGTAACACAAAGTGGGATAGTACAAACACACTTGTGCATATTATAGGACATTCTCGTACAAGCACATTTTGTCTGGGCTCCAGATTTGCTGCTTGCAAAAAATGTTCACGTGGTGTGAAGAGCAGATGGGCTGAGGTGGCAGGTGGTCTGGTCTGCCTGTGGGAGTCTCTGGGAGAGTGCGAAGTTCTCCATAGGAACAAAGTAAATCCGTAGAAATATCGGCCGCATTGGTGAATGGTAGGAAAAAAATATTTCTAATGCACTATGTTGTAAAGGGCTATTTGCTGAAATTGTGAGTGAAGGTTGGCGGCATTGAATTTTTGTTTCTGAGCTGAGAAAACCCCCGCATCGTACTCAGTATGGTTCAATTGTTTTTTTAACTTGAACCAAAGCTAACATTTGAAAAGGAATGCATGAAGGGAGGGATGTAACACTGTCAAGTATGATAAGGCCCCCCTTCCAAAATTAGACAAAGGAACATGTAATTTCACTTTATAAAAATGTGTCACCCTGAACGGAGTGTCAGCTTTACATCAAGAGAATGGAAATGCCAAATATTATGTAAGTTTTACTTTCAACAATTTTAAAGAACAACGAGTCAACTTATAATTTGCCGACCGTTATTGCTGCCTTACATTGTACTCAGTTGTTGTTTGTGTCATATTACAATGACACGCAAATACAGCGTGTGTGTGTAGTGGCCTTTGTCTCACCCACATGAGCAGTTCTGATCGAGATGCATGTAGTTCACTAGTGGGTTCCCCCATGTTCTACAAACGCATAATTCAATGCTAATATTTAATTAAAATCCCTGTAACAACATGTTTTTCACTGAATTTCATAGGTGTTTAGTAGCGCAACTTAACCATAACGGAAAAAAGCTAGACTGATTGTGTCTGCCATTTTCCTGCCTTCTTACTGCACACCGTACTGAATCACTAGTTCTGTCTTTGTCCTTGATCAATGATTACACTGTATGATGAGGAATAGGTTTATAGATCTGAGCTCTTGTAACACCTCAGAAGCCAACCTAGTTTGATCATATTCCTCCATGTTGCAACCTCACACTTCCTACTAGCGTTCATCTATGGGAGCATATCTCACACATCCAGCACTAACTTCTGGCATGGGCCAGCTTGCACATCACAAGATCGAATCCAGGCAGTGATGTCTCAGCCCTTCGACCTTACAGATTGGTAAATTAGTGCAAATGGATTGGATAATAATAACATTCAATATTAAGGAACTTAAAAGAGGAATATGGAATGAAACTTTATATACAAATATAGCATATTGTATATTGTACTATGTCTTTGCTATTACCTTCCATGTAAGACATTGCAATGTATCCCTTAACAGCGCACACATCTGTATATATGCATTTCTTTCTGCAATAAAAGCTGTACTTCCTATTTCCAATATGTTATGAAATCTGCCTTTTAAAGATCAGTGACCGATTTTTAATGAGTTTACACAGTGGCACTGGTGGAATCATGCCGTTCTGATGAGAAACGGTTCTCCGTTATTGATTATGTGAGTGAATGAAGAGGGAAAACTCCACATTTTATCAGGAATGAAAATGCACAGTAGAATTCCTCTTGCCAGCAGTGTATGCTCTGATGATTGGAGGTGGAAGTGGACCTTCTGGCATGTGATTATTATTCCAAATTCTCCAACCACCAACCTTTATTTTGTTAATTTTATCACCCCCGTGGGATAGGCTTGCCCCGGCATGAATCCCGACCCCCCTTTGCCTTGAGACCAAAACTACATCTGACCAACAATGCCCACTTAGGCAGAAACATGTCTGGTGTTGCTTATGGCCTCATGCAGAAGATATGAGACATATAGGTTCAGGCAGGACAGCCTCTTTTGGGGCGGGACCAAGCCTGATTTGTGTATGGTCTTCACTCTTCTGTGTTGGCCTGGCAGGCTGAAAATCAGGTCTGAAGAGATGCCCACAGCAATGCCAGAGTATATGATTAATTCCAAAACCTCCAGCCATCAACATTCTGTTTTGTTAGTGTCACCCAGTTTAAGCCTGGCTGCACTTTCTTAATAGTGATCTGTGGTCTCTGTGAATTACCCAGTGAGGTTTTTTCTTCTAGACCAATCTTCCAGAATCACCTTTAAAAGCCATACATCTTCAAGGAAGTTTGGGAGAAGTTAAGGCAGGTTTGCGATGATTCATGAGAAAAATGCAGACACCAAATATCTTAAAAGGCATCAAGAATGAAAATAACGGAGCAGGAAATGGGACAAGTTGAAGGTTCTGGGTGGGGGTTTAGCAAGATGAAATGGAGTTCTGTGCGTCTGTGAATCATCGCCAAGTGGGACAACACATTAAAACCTGCAGTAAGATATCTCAGTAGATCAATGCACCTACTGCAGAGATGTGTGTGTAACCTGCAGGTCTCTGGTTTTGATAAGAAGAAATCAGCTTGCCATCCTTGGCTGTGAGGAATTGTAAGATTGCATGACAAACCAACAGATTCAGTCATATGTCTCGCATGCCTGAGTCTGTTTTTCATCATTCAGCATTCAAAATATTATATTAGTGAGGTTTATAGTATTACAGACACTACTTTCAGAAATACACAGATCACCTTTTTTTCAAAGTTGACATGTGCATTTCAGGAGGGCTGGACAGTGGGGCAAAGATGTATGGTCCAGCCCCTTTGCCTACATTAGTGTCAGAAGCAGGCTCCCGAAAGTAAGGTATTAAAGGTTCCCAGCAAAAACGTGGTAGCTGGTAACGCATTTCACAGAAACGGGCCTCAAACGACCCTACTCTTTGAAATGCTTGAAAGGAAAGAGCATATCCATCCCTATTTGGGCGATCTTAATGCAAGTGTGACAGCTGTGGTTTAAACACGGCTGCCACACTTATAGAAACATTCATGAAAGTGTTGGAAATGACTGTGTCATGATCTGTACCTCGCCTGCAACTGTTCTCGAGAGGAAGAGGATGAGGAACAGTTCAGGGAGGATGTCGAGCAGCCACATGAAGAAACAGAACAAAAACACAGGACACAAAGCCCAAACTGCAGGACTTAACGTGGGTCTAGAAATGTATCCTCTTAGCAAATCCTCCAGCAGTTCAGGTCAGAATCAGCAGACTTCAGGAATGCTCAAGGTCTCCCCTACATAGCCACATTGACTCATGGGGTGGCCAATGACACCCCGTTGATCACACAACAGGCAGAGACTCAAGGATCTTTGTGGCCGGCCAGACAGGCTGGCCCTAAATACCATCAAACACTCAGGCCCACCCATAAAGTTTCCATATTTGGACTGGCAGGTCAGGTGACCAAGGAAAACAGCCCAAACTACCACAATGGTGCAGGTTGGGCCAGAGTGCGCAAAGCCTAAATGTGAACAACAGCCATTTTATGCCTTCCGGATGGTTCCTACAAACACCAGGATAGTCTGAAAGAAAATGCCTATTAGTAAGAAGTAGGAAAATGCATTAGTATCCCAATGGCTACTGTACTGGCATATTCCCCAGCTAATGTGCTAAAATGGGATGTACCCCTAGTAAATTCAAACCCCCACAACACCACTGTTTGATGATATAACCAAACTAGGGCTAACATGTGAAGTGTAAAATGCATCCATTCTATAAAGAGCCGTGTGGGGGATATAGGAGAGCATCGGAATAAATGTTGCAGTGGCAGGGGGGCGCCAGCAGAAGTGACTCTCACCACAAAACAATTAAGGCCTAAGATCCAGAACTCCCAAGACATAAAAACGAGCATATTAGGGTCCCCAATACCTGTTAACACGGAACCCGCAACAATGGGGCTCTGCCCTAATACTGGGGGTGTATGTATTGGTCATCACACTCCTGTTACCAATGGCTGCCATTATTTAAAGAGTATGATAATGAGGCTCACTGACCATAATAATCCATTGTTCCATAATGCAAAGTGCCATTAATTGGGCCATTGCATGTTTCCTGCAGCAGTATTTCCATAGGTAGAATCCTACAGTGACAGGGTTCGCCTTGGAAATGTAAATTGTCACTTCGCTGTGTCAGTACCATGATTGTGTTCAATGTGAGCTTTTCATATGTGTGACATCTTGAGCTGCGGTGTGTAATGTAACCATGCATTGTGGGAATGCAAGTGGCTGCTTTATGGCGCATGCAGGGTAGGTGTTGGTCAAAGGAAAGATAACACAAATACATTCCACAGTGCAGAGAGTCTGGCAGACCTTATAAAGTGACCACATTATAAATGATCTTCAGAGACTAATCTGCAATAAAAAAGAAAGGTTTAGTCAATGGCTCTGGCTTGCGTATGTCGAGAATAAGCCTTTGTTGGTCCTCTGGGAGCTTTGCAAATAGAATCCTGCACATCGTTTACAAAGCCAGACTTTTTACTCCATTAAAATGAAAACAGGGTGTTTCATGCATAGCACAGTTCACGGCTTGCATTGAGCGAATGCGCCTTTTAAGCTCAATCTCGAACAAAGAGCAGCCAATCACTTCTGCCCAGAAACACAGGGACATTCCTTTTGAAGGCCATCACATTCCCACGCGCTCGGATATCTGCTTCCAAAAAACATTACCAGGTGCCCGAGAAAAGGAGAGAAACAGGGGTGAATGCGATAGTGCGTGTAGTGAACACTTGCCGAGACCACACTTACATCAAACCCTTGAATTGGTTCGTCCATCAAGCTTTCGGATCATAGACTGTATGTAAATAAAGTACCGACCTTGTTCTATGCAACAGATTTATTATCATTGCAACCAGAGATCTTTTTTTGAACATTTAACAAAAAGAGATATAAACATTGTTGCTGGTGCCATCTGTGCTCTTGCTCTTATCCTTTGTCTCCCTCTGGTGGTCATACTTAACATATCATTGGCAGAATGAGATTCTGAGCAATGCAACACACACTTATAATGCAGAAGAGTAAACCGGAGGCTAGAGTCAGGAAGGAGCGAAACTTGAAGGGGCTGCAGAACACACAGAAGCAGTGACAGCGTTCCAGAATGTGTCAGTACAAAGAGAGAGAGAGTTGTTAAGCACTTTTATGAAAGAGCCATTCTGATTGGCCCTCGCCGAGTCATTACCAGGCAGGGAATCCCTCTGTCGGGATTTCACGGCCTTTGTCGCCGGCAGGGGGGGGGGGCGTGGCAGCCCCCCACAGCTGAAAGGCTGCCTTTGCCTCCCGCCAGGGACTGAGGTAAGACTTTTTGTTTTTTTTCCTCTTCCCCTTTCTTCCCTCCTGCCTGCCCTCCCCACCCCACTTACCTTCTATCCCTTGGTCCCCAGTGGGGGATGATGGCAGCCTCCTGCCGTGTGGAGACTCGGAGTGGGGCCTTCCCCGCTCCGAGCCTCCAAATGGCTGGAGGCTTCCATCATTTTTTTTCTCCTTCCCCTCCCTTCCGCCCTCCCAACCTTTTTTTTCGGGAGTGGACGCGCTGGAAACGCTTCTGTTTCCAGCATGTCCGCTCGCGATGGCCGCCTTGGAAAGGGAAAATGGACTCTGTTTTCCCTTTCCATGGGGGCCATTTTCTTTGTCAAAAAAAAGCTTTTAGTGCCCTGGTCAAGCAGTTTTTGTGGGCCAGGGTACTAATAGCTATATGCCCCTCGCGGCGGGGGCATTACCGACTCTAGTAATGCCCCGGGGTCTTCGTTAAGGCTATAACTCTGGTAATGCTGCTTGGGGCATATTGCTTTTTGGACACTGTCCAGAATGGTGAAAGAAGAGACGATGCAGACAATAGCAATATAATTTAGATATGGAGGAGTAAGACCTAAGCTATATTTAAAGACTCCCATTGAAGCATATCCATTGCAGAAAAATAGGAACTAGGAGCAATGTGCAGTGATGAGGACTTCGTAAAAAATCGATAGCAGGGTTATACAAAAATCATTTAAACGGCCAATAATGCCTACGTGAAAATGATGGAAAGCCTCCATCCCCCCACACGATATGATTGATAATGTGACTTACATTATAACAGCAGGCTTGTTCTTCGAGTCACTGCTTCATATCTACTATGTAATGCAGGTATATACGAGCAGCCATGTAGTTGCTGGTGACACAAGTAGATGTCAACGTGAAGCAAGGACATTCCTCCAAATGCCAGGGGGCAGATTAACATTCGCACAAGTGCTAAACATTGAGAAAAAGCTTAAATAATTTGGAATGGAGCAAAATAAATGTTTTTGTTTTTATTGGCCATATTTAGGGAATAAGGACTGCGCCGGCGGGCCATTTCCGCATCAGGTGTTGCACCCAGGGCCCATAGTTACGAAGGCCCCAGGGGAGGTACCGGATGCAGCAATGGCGTGCTGGCGAGGGGCTTACTGCCATTAGTACCACAGCCTGTTAGATCGGGGTACTAATGGTGTTTTTATTCAGTTGCAAGATGTCTCACCTTTTGCAGCCCCAAAAAATAAATTTAAAAAATGGCTGCCGTGGTCAGGGTTACATAGTCCATTCTCCCTTTCCGTGGCAGCCATAATAAACAAAAAAAATGGCCGTCATCGAACGGGAAAAGGGACTACACATACGTCCTTTTTCATTTGAATGGCAGCTATTGACTCAAATGTAAAACAAGTGTAAACAAAATAAATGGGTGCCATGGAAACACAGTAGAAAGGGGAGGACCGGTGTGAGGGCCGTGGTGTGATGTGAGCAGGATTACCAAAAGGTAAGGCTCGTGAATGGACCAATAGTTAAGTGGCTTTCTTTGTTTTTGTGGCGCGCCAGGTACTAATTTTGAAAAATTTTTGCACTATAAAAAAATAAATCAGGCTGCTCAACTGCTTACATACAAACACAAACTGTTCAAGCAAACTAGACCTTTTTTATTTTATGTTGTAGTTATTGAAAACTACATAAAACAAGGGGCATAACTACAATGAAACACAATCTTGATTCGTAAAACCACAGACAATAGGAACAATATATTAGACATGCAACAGATATACTGATTTTCACAAGATACATTGCTATGTGGTATTGGATGTAATACATACTATGGCAGGTTTAAAAATAAGATGGCCTTGGAGAGGGTGTTTGATTCATAACTGTGGCAAGTAGCACCTCCAGATCGTGAGCAGCGTGTATGCTCCGATCTCTTGTATTTAAAGGAAGGAAAGTGAAATAATCACCACTTTGGGATGCATTGCCATTCAGATTTGAGATCGAGGTCAAATGTCAAAAATATTACCTCTGGTGTTTCATGGGGAGTAAAGAACAGGAAAAGAAGTGGAACCGGCACATGGAACTGCAGGGATTCATTGAGAGCAGCCCCTGGGATAATTCACAAACAGAATATTCTTGGCTCACGTATTCCATTCATGGGAAGAAAGCAGTCACGACAACACTCAATACTGGGGTTCAAGGGAAATCCTTTTTCAAACCCACCATGGCATACCCCAGTGCTCCAATCTCAGGAATACCATACCATACTGTACTGCACTGACGATACCTAATGACGGTGAAAAACAAATGTTAGGATCGTTGTGAGCCCTCTGCCTTGGGGGTTAAATATAGTACTTCCCTATAAGACAATTTTGTGGACCGTAAGCATGCTTTGAGGTAAATTGCATACCCACAATGCATTGCTCAGTGGCTCTAATCTGCAGGTGAATTTCCAGGGATGGCTACATGGTGGCACTGTGGCGTGTGTGGCTTGTTGTGTATATATGTTTCAGACTAAAGCAATGTTTTATGATTAAGGCTGAAGGGGACAAATGCAAAAAGGAAGTCGAACATCATTCTCATACAACTAGGGTTGAAAAAAAATGATAAATTGATAAATCACTTATATGCTCCTATAAACAGAGGCCTAAACTTCCTCATCATAGTCGTGTGATGCAGATTCTAATTGCTTCCCGAAAAAAGGCAACTTAGTAACTTTAACAATGAGGGTGTAAGTAGCATCAACC
This sequence comes from Ambystoma mexicanum, assembly GCF_040938575.1. Classification (NCBI taxonomy): domain Eukaryota; kingdom Metazoa; phylum Chordata; class Amphibia; order Caudata; family Ambystomatidae; genus Ambystoma; species Ambystoma mexicanum. The sequence goes on along the minus strand of NC_090922.1, from coordinate 755,597,029 downwards.
TCTGAAACAAATCTTGATTCCACTAACAACGTATTGTATTTGGACATCAAGGGCCTGATTCATGGAATTTGTTGCCCAGTGCAAAGCGACTTTTCATTGGTGAAAAGTCATTTTGCACTGCCAACAAACAACCGGATTCATGGAACACGGCAAAGTGTATTTTTGCCTTGCAAAGTTAATTTGCACAGCAACAACACACGTTGCACTGTTCCATAAATCAGGGTGTTTGTTGGCAGTGCTAGGGTCACTTTACACTAGTGAAAGGTCACTTTGCACTGTGCAAGAAATTCCATGAATCAGGGCGCAAATATCATTTATTCAATGGCACGAATAATGTAGAAATTCGAAAAGAAAGATTAGGAATTATGCTAATAGAGAAATCATTCTCTGCAGAGATGGCATGTTAATTTGGATCAACAGAACATTAATAATCCAATCTGGTCATTGATATTAGTTCTCAAATATAAAAGGCAAAATCGGATAAGTTAGAGCTCTTCTTAATTCTTAAAAAATTGGAGGGTAAAAGAACTCCTCATGCAGCAATGCAATTGAGTGATACTTGGTGTACGAGAATTTAATATGGCTTTTCCACTAAGATTAAATCTCACCAGGACACCATTAATGCTCGATGCCAAAACTTTGCTAACAACGACAGGCCTCATCTACGAATGGTTCCACCAATCCTTCTGCCTCTATCCCCTTTTTCTCTCTCAGCCCTCTTGCTAATGATGCCCTTCTTGACGTCATTTCTGGACTGAAGCCCACTGTTCCCATGGCGATATTTGCCCTGGCACCATTGTCAAAGATTGCATTTGATGCATTGCTGCACTATTCTTGAACATTATCAACTTCTCTTTTGCTCAAGCAGTGTCTCAGCTTGTCTTAAGGAAGTCTGGATCACTTCAGTCCTTAAGAACATAACACTTGACCCTGAAGTTATAGGGAATTACCGCCCCATCACAACGATTCCCTTTTTACTGATGGTCCTTACTACGGTTGTGTATCTTTAAATACAAAAGCATATTACGGAAAATAGCTTACTGGGTGTCCATCAGGCTGACTTTAACACCATGCATGGGACTGAGACTGCTATGTTACATCTAAGAGACAGTCAGGTCGAAAGTGCTGAAAGAGGCAAGATTTTCTTATTGATGCTACTGGATCTTTCAGCTGCTTTGGACTTGGTGGACCACTTCCTGCTTTTAGACAAGCTGGGCAGCCTTATTAATTGTTCCAAGCAGACTACAGCATGAATATAATAATTTCTTGGCCCAAGATTAGCTAGGGTTACCTCTGAAGGGTTTAAATCACAGCCGGAGAACTTAGCATGTAGCATTCCACAATGCACATGTCTTTTGCCTACTCTTTTTTACATCTACATACGTTCTCTGTTTGACTTGCTTGATGGTACAGACGTAAAATACACAAATTACGCTGATGATATGCAGCTTCTGTTACAGTTCTCTGGCAATTATGACCTCGATACAGCCAAGGTGAAAGATGTCTACAATCTGATCCAAAGATGGATGGCTGTCAATTCCCTTGCTTTAAATAACAAAAGAAAAATAATGCTTGTTGGCTCAGCCAATCGGTTAAAAAAGAAAGTTGAACATCATAAACAGCCACCTTAAAATTCCCAACTGTTGCATCCAAATCAGTCCTCAAGTCGAGACACTTTGAGTTCTCCTGGACTCCGGGCTTAATATGCAGGAGCACGTTTTACAGGTGAAAGCATCCTGCACTTATGTAGGTAAACTCTTACGCCAGATCAGACCCTACCTTACCACTGTAAACCTTGCACCCAGTCACATCTGCTCTTGTGAATACCAGTATTGACTATTGCAATAGCTTGTTGATCAGTATTACCAAAAGTTCCATTAGAATACTCCAGGTCGCACAGAACAGGCTTGTTATAGCTGTCTCTAGAAAAAACAGTAGAGAATACACCACTGAAGACAGATTATCTTTACACTGACTTCCGGTCTGTCATCGCATTACACACAGGGTCCTCAATTTCACCCACAAGTGCATCTCAGGCAAGGCTCTGGACTACCTCAAAATACCCGCACAAAAGGACCCTGAACCTAAAAACATACATTCAAGTTGTACTAACAAGCTTGCCATTTCAAAACACAAACTCAACAACACAAACTCAAAAGCTCCAGGGCACAAGCTTCAATGTGTATGCTCCCTCACTCTGGAATAGGATTTCGCAAAGTATTAGAAAAACATAATGACTTTCCTTTAAAATGGCTGTAAAAACACACCTCTTCAACTCTAAGGATTACAATGTTGCGCCTTCCTACCAGCCATTCTCCACCCATGACTCAAACTAGCCTACTTTGTTTGTTAATCTGTCTCTGTTGTCTGTGCGCACTGATGCCTATGGACGTGTTGTGCTTTAAAAGAAACCATAATAATAAAAAATAAAAAATAAATTATCTATGGATCTAGGGACCAGCATTTATAAAGCGGGCAGTTTTCAGTCAATAATACCTTTGCATTGTCTTGGTAGTTCAACAACTGTAGACAAGGTTTCTCTCTGTTGTTCCATTGATCGATTCAGTTCAAATGCCATAGTCACCATGTACAGTGACAAGCAGATGTCAAGGCGTGGTCAAACTGAAGAAAGCTGCTTGTCAAATCAGGCTTGATAGATGTGATTTGGCAGTTGAGACTCAACAGGAAAGGGGTTATTGATGGGTTGATCAGGTGAGTAGAATGATGTGGGAGCTCAAAGGATGCAGCATGTAGAGAACACCAGGGTTGGTTCAATCATCAACTGAATTGGCAGTTGGTTCGAACTGCCGTTCAAACTATGCAAGTGCAGTGATGCTTCTTTGTTCAAGTCAAGGCAACAACACACTTCAGGAGGCACTGTGTGTCAGTCAACTGGTTCAAAAGAGTTTGACAGTTGTTCTAAAGTCAGTGAGTGGCAAAGGCAGCTCTGCAGAACCGTGTTGGTTTGAACTGGGTCCAACATGCTCAAATCACACCTTGCAGCAGTTTGCTGGTGAAATTACAGGAATCGTCGCTGTTTTTAGCTCTCCGGAATTGACAACTGCAGGGTGTCAGGGACAAGATGAGTCATTTTCTCAAGCTCCTAAACAGGGAGAGACTGACACACACCTTAAAAATTCCATCAGCACGGTGAGGTCATGGACAGCAGTGTGGTTGGTAGGGATGCTGGTCTTCTTCCAGCAGTATTTCACCCTGAGTGGTCCCTGCGGATGGTTATGGGACAGAGATTGCCTCTGCCCTGGAACACCTGCCTTCACCTGACAATTGGAGGACTTTAGAAAGTACTGCTCTCCCAACAGGTCCCAACTTATTACAGTTTTGAAGTCCTCAGATGATTCAAAGACAGAGTGTGATAACCCTTCTTTTAATAGCAACAGTCTACAGGAGATTGGGCAAAGCAAGCCTGCTTTAAGGGTTGAATTCCTGTTCTTCGAACAATTAGACTTTGCCTTCTGGCATCCCATCCAATGTTCTTTGTGTTAAAGGAAGTGGAGGGGACAGGAAGGAAGATGGAGGAACAGAGAAAACAAGATAGTGGTACCTTCGTCCAGGTGGTCTGAGCTCCCTCTGTCTACAACTAATCTTGCCCCATTCCTTATCAATATATCAAAGGAATTGTTGGTATGCAGTACCCTGGTGTAAGGTTAGTCCTGTTGTGATTGATTTGGTCTTTGATTCCTGTTCCCAGGACAGCATCCTGTTGAGTGGCTGTCTCTATGGGGAGCGGGTGTTAACTGCCCTTAAAGAGAAAGGTGACCACCATGGCTACAGTCTTGCTGGCAGTAGGAAGATACTTTGTCTGGGGATAATAAACATAACCCTTCCATGGCTGAGCAGGGATCAAGGGCTGCCCATGTGTAACATCAAATTGGTGTGGCTTGTATAACTATGAGAGATGCCAGCCAATATACCTCAATCTAAGGTATGGCTTATTTTGTACAGTTATCATGCCACCAAAACAGCATCCTCACAGATATGTTTGCAGTAGGGATGATTATTTTAAATGCAGCATTTGTGGTGCAGAGACTTGGCTGTCACTGTAGCAGTCAATAGGGCATCTGTGATCCCAAAACTTTCTCTATGCAATTGGAGGCCAGGCACTGCAAATTGGGGAACTGATCAACAGGGCACAAGCATACACTATGCCTTTGGCATGGTACTTTGTGAAAGGGAGATCTGATTAGCATATTTCCCTTTCTGAGTTGGAATTACCTGAATCACTTTGATAATAAATTTAAACCAAAAGAAAAGCAGGGATTCTACACCCTTTCCAGATGGCAAATCCTCACACACCTCGCCCTAATACATTTCATCTTCTCCTGTACATGGGAAATCCAATCTCGCACCTCCTTTACCTCTCTGGGGTTGTGCTTCCGACATTAGCGACCTGGCCTTCACTCTCACCCTTCTTTTTTGGTTTTGGCTGCCTCCTTACTCACCATTCTTGTTGCCTACATCATGCAGTTGATAATAGCAATAAAGGCCTTGGCTGCAGGCACTAACACATAGTAAAAACCTGCCATTGCCCAGTAATACTCTTGTTTCATTTGGACCATTAAGGCAGGCTCTTACTATACAGTACATCCCTTCACTGATGTCATTATTGCCTTAGTAGTCCTGCTGCAATGAGCATTGAGCTGATAGTGAGAAATATTAGTGTCTATGGTAGCAACTTTTATTCTTCTCAGATATCTGAAATCCACACCCACTTACACTGCATCAATGAGGCTGCCATTCCTCTAGTGGCAATGCCTTGAACAGCTGAGGGTGTTCCATCAGCTCTTGCTCGCAGGATATCAGAATAAACAACATCCACCTATCTAGGGTAGAAATGGCACATTGTTTCATCTAATGGCGTGGAGAAATTATACCAACTGTGGGATAGAAGTACACAAATAAATCTTCTGGGAGAGGAACATACTACAATTGTGACAAGATCAAGAATATGTAAGTCAGAATCCATTGAGAAGTGGACTGGCAGAACAATGTTCTTGTAAAGGTAAACACTTAATGGGACCTTGGGAAAAAAGAAATCAGGGAGACTGAAAAGCTACTCTGTAGTATAAGCACTCAATCTACCCCAGTCAGGGAGGAAATGTGATGTCCATTAATAAAAGCATTTACACATGGAGAAGTGGAATCTCATCCAGTGTTGGAAAGAGGCATGGATGAAATCCCCTTAAAAACAGAGGGCAACACCATAACAAAAAAAGGGGTACAAACACTGGTCACGAGAATTAAAGCCTTTTAATAAGTCTGGCACCTTGAGAGATGAGACCAAAGAAGATCAAACCTTTTTTGTGCGGAATCCAAGATCTTGAAAGTACAAAGGAACTAACTTCTAATGGGAGTAACATGGGGAGAAAGTGATAAGGTACCTTTTAGGGTAGTATTTAGGGTAGTATTTGAAGAACAAAAACTATTATGCACTCACTCATTCGCTCACTCAATCACACACTCATTCACGAAGACTTGCAGTGTCCAGAGTACGAATTCAGAGTAGAAGGATTTCTAGACATAAGAAGGGACAAGGCTAGCTCTCTAAAGATTGCTTTTAATTGCAGTCCCTTCAGACTAAACAGCTGTGTTTGAAGGAGCCCACCGCTATCCCTCAACCCCCTTGTGGTTCCTATCACTCCCTTCTTAGGATATGGTTTAAATACAATGGATGGCAATTTGTCAAAGAAGTACTATCTAGAGGAGTGGGGCACATTCTTTGGAAAATAATTAAGACAGGACAAGAGACGAAATTAAAATATGTAGCATCCCATGAACTGTATCGCTGCTAATGGTGAATATTCAGAGTCTGTTTAAATGTGCCCATATTTCCTTCCAGCTTTCCCCTATATAGAACCAGACCATGCATGGCTTAGGGAGTGCATAGAGGGGTTTTGCACACTGTGGTTACTTGGGCATGGTTTTCTACAAGCCTTTATGCATCATGACACTGCAGAAGGCTCCAGGTCTGATCATAAGCACGTTGTGCAGAAGCCTAGGGTGTAGATAACCATGAGATACATTAGAAAACTAATACATTTGCCAATGTTTCGCTCGATTTTGAGGGAGCTTTTGCACAATTGGCAAATTTGGATTTTTGAAATAAAACCCTCCCAAATGTAGGTGGGGCCTATGAAGTAAGTGCAAGGGCTTTGCTGCATGTTTTTTCTCGTGCATGGCTTCAACATACCCAGGCTCACCATGCAATGAGTAATTTACAGACATACCCCCCCCTCACTTGTGCAGAGAACACCTCCTCTCCAGCTATTTCTCTTCTTGGCGCTGCGCCCCACAGAATACAGTTGAGTCCCAAAATACATGTGTTGCAATTGCACATATAGCTCCTCTACCTTTTCCTTCTCATTCTTCTCATTACTTCCTGAGCATTTTATCTATGCCTAGTCCTAATCCCAGCAATCTGCCCAACTGTGCTTCTCCCTGCGACTACTGAATGCTCAATCATACTCCTCATTTGCCTCTCTGACAGGCAAGGTGCTTCAAAGCCATAAACTATGACACAAGACGCTTACAAATGCAAGACAACATAACATATTATACTTGTTTTTTCCACAGACAGATGTAAAATTCATTAAAACAAATAGGCCTCTCATATTTTCATTTCGCTCATTCAGTGGGTTATTTGGTTATGAAAGCACTGCAGTTGCTCTTGTATACAGCACTGCAACTGTTCTCTGTCTTTGTATCATCTTTCATGTTTTAAGTTGTGTGATCCCCAAGTTAGCACAACCGTTTTTCCCCAACCCATTCAAGGGGTAAGCCCTGTACTAGAACCTTTAGCTGAAAGGAATGGAAAGCATGTGATTCACGCACAGGCAAATGACACATTTAAATGCATGTTACTTCACTCGAAATCTTAGGCAGGCGCAATGCGGTTGGATGGAATGAAGTAGCATGACATGCACCTTGTTCATTCAGAGTACAGTGACGGCCTATGACAAAATTCGGTCCATCAGGACACATCAATATTCTCTTGCACTCACACACTCTCCTGACCTCCCTCAGGACCCGTCCAGATGCCTGATCTCCTGGGTTGCTTACTGGAAATCCCACCCGATTCCTTATGTTGGCCAAAATGCACACACGCATGCTCAGCCTTTATGAGAATGTTCCCGTACTCTTGACTACGGTCCTCGAGGGCATTCCCACCACAAGTGTGGTGACACCATAGTAATGGGAAAGGGTGCTATATAAATGACAACTAAATACAACACAATTGATGCATTAAGTCATACGTCTCCCGTCCCCTGTACATTATAATTGGTGACTGTACTCAAAGTGCAGAATAGACTAATCGTTAAAATGAGAGATCATAATGACAGCCATCTTTGCATTACAGCACAGTGCAGCGTCTTTTCCTGGAGCATCGGCCACCAGAAAAAGATGTTCATGGCTGTGTTTGCTTGATATTCTCTGCCCTTGGTGCTTCCATCTCCACCACAACATAAACACGTGCAGCTAAGTGCTCTAAAAATGGCCGCATGCAAAGCACTATAATTCCTAAAAGTCAGCAAGTGTCGCACAGCCTGACCCATGTAGTCTCAATGCAAATGTTGAACCACAACTGGATGAGAATGGGAGGAGGACGCTGCAGTCATAGCAACTGTGTGGTCCTTTAAAAGCTGCATGCAGGCGTGACAACACAACATGCTTGGGTTCAGCTGTGCAAATAGTTGTGTGGTTGTGCAGACGCCTTTCCATTTATTTCATTACAATTCTGCCACAGCCATGCCATCGGGGTGGACTGGAAACCGAAAGTGGCCCTGGACATGTTTTTCAAATGGACCCCTTAGTAGGACGTGCATGTGAATCTGGAGAGCAAGCTGAACCCCTCAAAGTAGGGTGTGAGAGTACCTGCCGAAGAAGATTGTGAAAATGGGTCCAACAAGCATTTTTAAAGCACATGTGTGTCCGTATATTCACATTAGTTGAACATGATAAATTGACATAATGCATTTGTTAACCATGATGAATAACATTATGAAATCTATATCACACATGATTTCCTTCGAAGGATATGGTGGCTGCTAGGGTAAGAGGAGCAGAACAAAAGGGGATGAATGTCTTTACTTTGTCAGCATTCACATCGCCAGCCCTCCCTATGTCGCATTTACTTTGCTAGACCCACTGCACCCCCTTCATCTCCACCCCATATTCTTCCCCTGCTATCCCTCTACCCCCTGCACCCCATTCGTGTCTACCCCATAGTCTTTCCCTGCTACCACTTGATCCCAAATTAACCTTACACTATCCCTAACTTCATCCATTACCATTTTCACCATGTGAAGATTCCGACAAAGTTAAGGCATGGCAAAGTACATGTATGACAAAAGCACATGTCTGGCCAAGTGAATGTATGACAAAGTAAATGTATGTGATGAAGACAAGGGGGAATACCTAACCGGGTAACCCACACTAAAGAGACCCTCGGTGTAGATGCATAGAGGGAAATTTCCAGAGCTCCCAGTCCAACACTGCATGCTACAGAAGATGATCAAATGTTAAAAGAGACGGGTTTGTGAGATACTGCTAGGCTAGCCACCTGGCATCATAAGTGAACCTGAGCTTGCAGTATGGTGCTTCATGGGCCATAAAACACTGATACACCGTTCTCCCATGCCCTGCACGACGGGATACAACATGTGAAAATAAGCTAAACATAATGTGAGCAAATGGCTCCATGACACAGGGAGGCCAATTCTTTCTATTTTTTTAATGTATTCATTTATCGAGCAACAAATCCTGCAGGCATCAGGGCGCTACATATACACATCAGACTAGAAAGGCAGGACAAAACATATAATCCATGGGGGACGCATCCAATCTGAGATAAGGCATGATCAATCAAACTGGAAGGTTTTCAGTAGCTTCCTGAAAACGTGCTCTGTGCAAATGGTGAGACTCTATCAGAAAGAACGCATCTCCTTCAAAGGGAGACTGTGGGCCTCATTACACGGAAGGCGGTCATCCAGGGTGCTATTAGCACCCTGGACCATGCCGGTAAATTACCGGCACCGCCTTGGCGGTAAGGGGATTTACCGCCCCATTCCAAGGTCGGTGGGGCGGTAAATCCCCCTTCCGCCATTGCCCTTCCCCATTCCCATTTCTGCCCCATAGGGCTCTATGGGAATGGGGAAGGCGCTAATTACGGCACCGCAATTTTGCGGTGCCGTAATTAGCTCCGAGGTCCCTTAGCCGGTTGGTTTTTAACGCCTGCAAAAAGCAGGCGTTAAAGCACCAACCCGCTAAGGGACCTCGTAGTATGGCGGTAAGGGTTAACGGTCACCGTTGCCATTAACGGTGACCGTTAACCCTTACCGCCGTCCGTGTAATGAGGCCCTGTGTATTCAAATTGTAAAGTGTTGCCTTTTTGGGGTGAGAGGAAGACTCTATGAGAATAACCTCTCTCCCTTTATGTGGGAGACTCGGTATCAGAAACAGCTGTCTGCTTTGCAGGGGACACTGTAAATTCACAACTTTGAAGCGGCAGATTCTGTATCAGAATTAGCTCTTTGCGGTGTGGCCCTTTATCAGAATACATTCTCACCTTGAATGCTGAGTCCCTTAAAATGATATTGTGTCACATTATGTTAAAAGATATTTTATACTGGACCAGTTAACACCATCATAGCCAAGTCTTGCCGGAGAGTGGTATATTGAAGGAAAAAAAGAAAATTGCATCAGAGGAGAGGAAAGCAGGAGAATGCTTAAACAGCTACAAAGGATAGCTGCTATAAATGAAGGGAATGATGGGTACTGATGGACTTTGTCATAGTGTGCATGACTGCAGGTTCAGTCTAGAATGATTCAAGCTCCTGCAAACAGGCGCATTTTCTTGTGAGCAAGGAATATACCTAGCCAGGAAGTACTGCAATTAGTTACTAAGAGTTTGTGTGTAATTACGGTGCATCCTGAGGTGTTAGGGGCTGATTGTCCATTAGGTGTTAGCAATACCTGACCGACACCAGAGAGCTGCAGTTGGAGTAGACCGTTTTCAGATGTGACAGAACCACGAGTGGACTGCATGCCTGAGTAATGAAGTGGACACACTGTGGAAGAGATATCAGACGTTGCGGTGACTCCTCAGAGTGACATCCCTGCATGGACACAAACTGAGCGGCTGGTGCAATGAAGTGAATCACACAATATTCTGATAGTATATTGAATAAGAGTCACTGGCAGTTTAGGATTCCTATACAGGGGCCTGTATTCATACTGACTGTTGCCACAATACTGCCAGCACACACTGAGGGTGAGCAGTGGGGATGGAGTATTTGCGGCCACATACTAACAAAGTAAGTACAGGTACAACCGAGTGTCTGTTCTAGAGCTAATTGTATAGCTGGAATACATTGTTAACCCTGAGGACCCTCTGATCTACAGAATGTATATTCCCTGTTGAATCTTCTGGATGATGCATATGCAGTCAGTTCATTTTGAATCTAGTATACAAGTGCACTGATTCCATGTGGTGGCTTTTACAAATAGATGCATGCATTTGAATGAATGCAAACGATTTCAAATACCATAGACTTTAGACAGCGGTTGATATGGCCCTGTGAACAAAAACACAACCCTGCGGAGACAGCACAGCAAATGTAAATGCAAATGCAGATGCAGAACTGGTAAGAAAGGAGTGACATTGGAGCTTTAAAGTATCTTTTGTCCCATATCTGGGCCAGGGTGACAGGCACTATTGGGAGTATTTTATTCTTGGTCTTAGGTGGTTTGAGAGTTGAATTAGAATACTCTTTCTTTGTTGTTGTTGTTTGTTTCCATGCGCCCTTGTTGATCAACTGGGTTCATGATGTGGGGAGTCATGGTTGTAAAGGACCGGAGAGGGGTGTCTGTACTTCTGCTCTCTATATGGTAGAGGAGAGGCACAGAGGACCCCAGCCAAGATTCTCTATTGTGGTAGCAATGGATGAGCAATCAAGGCCTAGCTTCCCAGGAAGGTGATGCGGGCTGGTTCTTAAGTACAGTGTAGTCTCCAAGCACCCACAAAGGAATGTCCGCACACTGTATCAGTTAAAACACACTCTTTATATAATTAATAGTCAAGTTTATATACAATATCATGATAACTCACTTTGTGCTCGGTTATCTATAATGGTAAATATACAGTTCTACGTGGTACCCCAATTACTATTAGATCTCTTTAAAGTGCATCAACTGTATGGTTAAATGGCACACACATCAGTTTGTAAAGGAAACCAACAATAGAGGTAAGAGGAAAGCAGTTGGTAAGAACAATTGGCAGAAATACTGGTCACTACTGTTAAACACAGTTCTGTGTGGAGATCCCCCCAACTGGGCAACCTGTAGAATACAGATACAAGCCCAGTCCATATATTGTTCACAAGAGACTTCCCAATAGTTCTGCAACCCCAAAGTACCTGGCGTTGTAGCATTCCTCGTCGGGGAATCAACGGCCCTTCTTGAGTGCCCTCCCTTTAAGGCAGGAGTCACAGGTCGTTGAACGTCCGACGGAGAACATGGTGAGCTACAACGGTGAAGTGGCAGCTTCATTCCTAGCGGTGCTCGTTGACGGGGAAGCGTAAATGTCCTGCAAGGAAGAGGTGTGCGGGGCACCTCGGTGTTGATAGTTCTGGACCGCAAAGGATTTGAAGAACTGTGGCTCAACAAGGGCGTTGAGTCGTTGGCGTCTCTGTTGTCTTTGGATGAGGGGAAACCCATCAAAGGATGCTCCTTGGCGAGTCGACTGTCAGGCCTTCTCCAGTAGGATAAAATGGCGGCAATGCGGACGAGAGCATCCTTGGATCTGAAAGTTCTTAGGCAAATGGGAGCACAGCGCCTCCGATCGGTGACGGCGATCGTCGACAGTGGCGGACAAAAGTCTGGGCGCTTCTCTTTGGGATTCCGCAACAGTCCCCTTCTCGGGGTCGACAGCCTGTCGAAGGTCGGTCTACCAGGGAGCTTTGGCAAAGATCAGCTGGTGCACGATGGTCCCTCGTAGCTCAGGAAGAGGGCGCCTTACCAGGTCCTCTCTGGGTCAGTCCTTGGAGACACAGCAACTTTCAGATTGTGAAGGACAGCAACAGCAATTCTTCTCATCCAGCAGGGCTTCAAGGTCAAGCTTCAGTTTCACTCCAGTTACTCGTCGTAGTGGACTTCAGCTTCTGAACATGATTCCTAGCAGTGTGAGGTCCCCAGATACACTGTTGATCTCCCATTCATTCCGCTGGGTCACACTCAAGCATCCAATCATGGTGAAGGACATTCATGCAGGCAGGCAGCCAATCAGGCACACAGTGCATTCAGGCCACTCACTTCTCTCCAGACACTGACAACAAGTTATGTGTATTGGGACAAGTACCATGACATTCAACACTCCACACTGCATTCATACCAGTTTCAGGCAGGGCTGTCTCAATAATTGTGTCAAACACCAGATACTAGACACCCACAACACATAATGCATATTTGTCACACATTCCATTCACCCAGGTCCCACCCCCAGGCGTACCCAAAAACATACAGTCATTGGGAAGGCTCCAGCCAGTCTGGTCAGCACTTCCCCACACTACCAAATATGGAACTTCCACCCAACAGTCAGTCAGGGGGAAGGGACAGAGTCAGGGCTTCCCGTGTTCTTCGGGAATATCAAGCTAACAGGCGATGGAAGGCAAGAGGCCACGGGGCCATCTTGTCTCCATCAGGAATCTACCGTTTTCAATGACAGGGCCTGGGCATCCCAAAATGGAGGACGCTCAGGGCCCCAGTCAATTCATCATGGAGCTGCCACCAGCCCATACCCTGCTCTGTGGGCCACACACAGGTGCCCAAAAGCATACACTAGGGGCACAAGGTTGTACACCCACCCATGGGTGCCATAAGGGTATCCCATGGGTCTGTTCACCAAAACCAAAAGAGACAGCTGCACCGCCAGGAGTCCCACATGATCTCCTGCATGGAAAACACGACAGAACACACGATAAAAGGCAGTAAAGGACAAGGATTCAGAGGCCCTGTCCCTCTGATGCATTTCCAGCATCACAGTCGCCCCCCCCATACTGAGGTTAGAGTGCCTAATCTCCCACGAGATAGACACCCTCATCCAGACTGTCAACATACCTTCTGGAAAGGCCATCTGCATTATCGTGACTCTTCCCTGGTCTATACTCTATGGTGCAGTCTAGCCCTTGCAGGCTAATGGACCACCTGAGCAGTTTCAGGTTCTCACCCTTCATCTGCATAAGCCACTTCAGGCGCTTATGATCTGTTTGGACCTTGAAGGTAGACCCCGTAAGGTAGGGCCTAAAATGACTAAGGCTCCAAACTATACTGAAACATTCCTTTTTAACAGTAGACCACCTAAGTTCTCTACCCTTGAGTTGTCTACTGATGAATCTGATCGGATGTTCCCTCCCTTTGTCATCTAACTGGGACAAGACAGCTCCAATTCCGGTGTTGCAGGCGTCAGTTTTAACGATAAAGGGCTTGCTATAATCGGGCACACACAACACAGGTGCCCTACAGAGACTTTCTTTCAAGCCATCAAAGGCCCTCTGACAGTCTTCAGTCCAATTAACCTTCCTCGGCTGTTGGGGTGAAGTCAGAGCTGTCAGGGGTGCAGCTATGGTTCCATAGTCTGCCCTGAAATTGCAATAATACCCAGTGAGACCCAAAAAGGCTCTCACCTGGGTTTGAATAGTGGGAGCCTACCAGTCATGTACATCCTGTACTTTACTGGGGAGAGGTTGGATTTAACCCCCTCCTACTTCATGATCAAGATACGTGACTTTCCCCTGAGCTATATGGCACTTGGTGGCCTTGATAGTGAGGTTAGCCCTTTCAAGGCCTGCAACACCTTATCCAGATGTGTCAAATGCTCTTCCCAGGTGGAACTGTAGACGGCAATGTCATCTAAGTAAGCCACACAAAAGGCTTCCAGCCCACTGAGCACATGATTGACCTATCTCTGGAAGGTGGTAGGGGCATTCTTCAACCAAAAAGCCATGACCCTAAACTGGTAAAGTCCCTCAGGTGTTGAGAACGCCGTCTTTTCCTTGGCATGGTCCGTCAGAGCTATTTGCCTATAGCCTGAGGAAAGGTCAAAGGTACTCACAAATTTGGCAGCACCTATGCTGTCCACGAGCTCATCAGCCCTGGGCAATGGGTGCGGGTCAGTTTTGGTGACGGCATTGACTCCTCGGTAGTCCACACAGAACCTCCAATCCTTGGTACCTGCCTGGGAACTTGCCCTGGGGACACAGACCATGGGACTGGACCAGGGACTGGTTGAGGGTTCAATAACACCCAGATCCAACATCTTGGTGACCTCAGCCTGGATGTGGTTCTTAACAGTATCTGACATATGGTAGCACCTGCTTTTGACAGGCACACTGTCACCAGTGTCAATCCCGTGCCTACAGCACAGTGTAAGGCCTGGCATCAGTGAAAACAGAGAGGCATACTGCCGGAGCAAAGCCCTGCAGCCCTTCTGCTGCTCTGTCGTCAGATCGGGAGAGAGATGTGCTCCCTCCAATGAGCCATCCTGAGGGTTGCTATGCAGCAAATCAGGAAGGGGCTCATTCTAATCTTCTTCTTGCTCTGAAGCTAGCAAGAGACATGCAACTTCTGCTCACCTGTGGAAAGGCTTGAGCCTGTTAACATGGAATACCTGAGGAGCTACCCCAGGGACTCCCATGTCAACCAGATAATTGACTTTGCCCATCTTGGAGATAATCCTGAAGGGTCCAGTCCACTTGTCTGCCAAAGCTGGAGGCTTGGTAGGCTCCATCACAAGGATTTCCTGTCCCAGAGTCCAATCCACTTGCGAGGCTTTAAGGTAATGCCAGTACTTATTCAGTTCCTGGCTGACCTTGAGATTTTCTGTCACCTGACCCATCATCTGTGTCATCCTCCATCTGAGGCCTAACACATAGTCCACCACTTGCTTGGCGGGACCTGGAGGGGTGGCCCCCAAACCTTCTCTGATTAAGGCAAGGGGCCCTCTCACGGGATGTCCAAAGAGTAACTCAAAGGGGCTGAAAATAACACCCTCTTGAGGTACCTCTCTGTAAGCAAACAGCAGGCATGGCAGGAGGAGATCCCATTTCCTCCTTAGGGGCTCTTTCAAAGCACCTAACATGCCTTTGAGAGTTTTATTAAGTCTCTCAACCAGACCATTGGTCTGGGGGTGGTAAGAGGTAGAGAACTTATAGGTTACCCCACACTCTTTTCACATGGTTTTCATGTAACTAGACATGAAGTTGGATCCTCTGTCTGAGACAACTTCCTTAGGGAATCCAACACAGGTGAAAATGCCCATTAGAGCCCTGGCAACCACCTTGGCAGTTACAGTGAGAAGGGGTATAGCCTCAGGGTACCTGGTGGCATGATCAACCAAGTCCAGGATGAACCGATGTCCACCTGAAGTGGGAGGGTCAAGGGGACCAAAATTGTTGATGTCCACCCTCTCAAACGGTGTGCCAACCACTGGCAATGGCTGCAGTGGGGCAATGACACTGCCTCCAGTTTTGACAGACAACTAACAAGTTGGGCAGGTCCTGCAAGGGGACTCAACTTCTACTCCCATCCGAGGCCAATAGAAATGGGCAGAGAGCCTCGGCTTAGTCTTCTTGTTACCAAGATGACCAGCTAAGGGCACCTCATATACCAACTGCAGCAGGAATGACCTGAAACCTGGGTTACCATCAACCTCTTGAGGGCACCAGATTCAGGCTTAGTGGGCTCACTAACAAGGAGCTCACCCTCCTAATAAATCCAGAATGTCCCAGGCACTTCTCCTTGTCCCTGGGACAGGGCCTGCTTCCTCAGGCCCTCGAGAGAGTGGCACTCTCTCTGTCCCTTACAGAAGTCTGCCCGGGAGGGTCGCCCTTCAGCTAACAAGCATTGAAGGTTGGGGTGGTCCTCCAGGTTGAGTACCTCTTCCACAGGAAAGTCTTCTGGCTCTTCTCCCACAGGAGTTGAGATGGGGTTCACCACTGGACCCAGCCCGTCCGGAGCCTGGATCCCAATGGGTGCTGTCGGAACAGCAGGAAGAGCAGGGGCTCCCTCCACAGAGGTGGCCTTCTTACCCTTCCGTTTCCTTCACGCCATGGGTTTCCCTGTCAGCGAGGGTACCGGGCTCGCAGCCGGACCCTGTGTGACCTGCGATCGGGTGACTGCCACAGCAGCCATGGGTAGACCATCCGTGATCATCCCCAACTCGACCAAATCGTTTCCTAACAAACTTTTTGCAGGCATATTGTCCTGAGCCATGACCGGAAGCTTTGCTGTCTTGTCTCCAATCGTAATTTTGACTAAGGCTACAGGTGATAATTTTGGAGGCCCACCAGCTAACCTGGTGGTTCTCAGAGGAACGCTGACATAGTCCTCTAGCTTGAGCCGGGTCCTGTCCACCACTGTCATGCTTGCCCCAGTGTCTCTCAAACCAGTAGAAGGCTGGCCATTCAAGAGGACACTTCTCAAAAACCTGCGAGTGTTCTGTGGGATAGTAGCCAGTATTTCTGCGTACTGGTCACAGGCCACAAGGGACTTTAAGGAAATCTCTACGGGAGCACCGAAGGTGATCCCGGTAGAGGAGGGGAGGACAGTGTCTTCCACCTCAGGTACTGAGTAGGGGTAGGTCAGGCTGACAGCCTGGACTCCAAGTTCCTTACCCTTACACTTGGGGTCACCCCTTTGGGGGTCCAGAGCCCCACAATCCCAACAAGTGCAGGGAGTGTGGGGTACGGTACTGGAACCACTGGAACCCTGCTTTGCAGCAGGCAGACCACTACTCTTACTCCCACCCACAACAGACCTATCCCACTATGTTTTTGGGTCTTAGGAGAGGAAGGTTTTGCTTTACCCAACTGTGATTGCTTCTGGGACTCCTCAGCTTTCTGAGAGGTCCCCTTACCTTTGTCCTTGTCCTTCCCACTGGAGTCCAACCTAGCCACCTTAAAGAGGTCCAAAATGTTCTGGTCAGCAAAATACTGACGCAGCTCTGGTGAACAAGCTTCTGAAAAATGCTAAAAAAACAAAAGGTGGGACAGTTGAACAAATGTTTTCACTTTGTAACCATCAATCCACCCCATCTTGTTAATTTGTGCAGCACTCCCCCAGTCAATCCAAAACACATTCTCTCGTTTCGTAAAATCCCTGAACCGTTCAAGGTATTGGGTCGGTGTCTTGCCAAACTTGGCAATTAAAGGAGACTTCATGCACTCATACTGACCCCTTTCTTCCACACTCAGTTTCAAAATACAGTCATATGCAGTTTGAGGCACCCTGCTTAACAAACGCTTAGCCCAATCTCTCTTATCAACATCATGAATTGAACAAGCCATTAAAAACGCTTCAATACATTGGAGGATATCAGAATCCTCCGCATACACACCAACCAAATCTTTCATAAACTTGGTTGCTGGGGACCTGACACTCTCAACTGGTTTAGCTGAAGTCTCCACTTGATCTTTCTCTAACTGGATTCACTGACATTCAGTGTCCCGATTCTTGAGTTTAAGGTCCTTGTCTTTGAGTTCAAGATCCCTATTCTTGAGCTCCACTTGTTGTGCCAACTCCTGTTTCTTAAGCTCAGCATCCATTTCCAACTTGCGATATTCAAAGGCCAATTTCATCCTTAATAACTCAAGCTCCAAGGAATTGCTGGGGTTTGGAACAGAGGCAGCAGGAATGGTGGCATTCCCAGAATCAGATTCAGCGACAACCCTCGTTGTAGAGTCCTCATTGGTTGCATCTCCCCCTTCAAGAGTTTCACAATCAGTCTGGTAGTCCACCAGGGCAGCTATCATCTCAGCCCTAGACTTATCCACAAAGTCTAACTCCCTGGCTTCACAAGCACTCTGGAGAGCCTCTAAACTCATCCGAGTCAATTTACCATTCGCAATAGATTCCATTGCTTGTTAATGTAGTTATCTTGTACACAACTAAACCTCAATTTAACAAAGTGCAGATATCCTTCTAAATGGCACGGTTATGCACTTATTTTAAAAACCATAAGCATCCCACCACTGCCACCAGTGTAAAGGACTGGAGGGGGGTGTCTGTACTTCTGCTGTCTATATGGTAGAGGAGAGGCACAGAGGATCCCAACCAAGATTCTCTATTGTGGTAGCAATGGACGAGCAATCTTGGCCTAGGTTCTCAGGAAGGTGATGCGGCTGTTTCTTAAGTACAGTGTAGTCCCCAAGCACCCACAAAGGAATGTCCACAAACTATATTGGTTAAAACACAGTCTTTATATAATTAATAGTCAAGGTTATATACAATATCACAATAACGCACTTTGTGCTTGGTTATCCATAATGGCAAATATACAGTTCTACGTGATACCCCAATTACTATTAGATCTCTTTAAAGTGCATCAGCTGTACGGTTAAATGGCACACAAATCAGTTTGTAAAGGAAACCAGCAATAGAGGTAAGAGGAAAGCAGTTGGTAAGAACAATTGGCAGAAATACTGGTCACTACCGTTAAACACAGTTCTGTGTGGAGATCCCCCCACCTTGGCAACCCGTAGAATAAAGATACAAGCCCAGTCCATATATTGTTCACAAGAGACTTCCCGATAGTTCTGCAACCCCAAAGTACCTGGCATTGTAGCATTCCTCGTCGGGGAATCGAACGCCCTTCTTGAGTGCCATCCCTTGAAGGCAGGAGTCACGGGTCATCAAACGTCCGAGGGAGAACAGGGTGTGCTACGACGGTGAAGTGGGAGCTTCGATCGTAGCAGTGCTCGTTGACGGGGAAGCGTAAACGTCCTGCAAGGAAGAGGCGTGCGGGGCACCTCGGTGTCGATAGTTCTTGACTGCAAAGAGTTTGAAGAACTGTGGCCCAGCAAGGGTGTTGAGTCATCGGCGTTTCTGTGGTATTTGGGTGGCGGGAAACCCACCGGCAGATGCTCCTCAGCGCATCGACGGTCAGGCCTTCTCCAGCGGGATAAAGCGGTGGAAATGCAGACAAGGGCGTCCTTGGATCTGAAAGTTCTTAGGCAAACGGAAGCACAGCGTCTCCGGTCGGTGACGGTGGTCGTTGACAGTGGCGGACAACAGTCTGAGCGCTTCTCCTTGGGATTCCATGGCAGTCCCCCATCTCGGGTCGGCAGCCTGTCGAATGAATGGGAGAGCAACAGTAATTCTTCTCGTCCAGCAGGGCTTCAAGGTCAAGCATCAGTTTCACTCCAATTACTCATCGTAGTGGACTTCAGCTTCTGAACACGATTCCTAGCAGTGAGAGATCCCCAGGTATACTGTTGATCTTCCATTCATTCTGCTGGGTCATACTCAAGCATCCAATCATGGCGAAGGGCATTCATGCAGGCATGCAGCCAATCAGGCACACAGTGCATTGAGGCCATTCACTTCGCTCCAGATACTCACAACAAGTTATGTGTATTGGGACAAGTACCCAGCCATTCAACACTCCACACTGCATTCATACCAGTTTCGGGCAGGGCTGTCTCAGTCATTGTGTCAAACACCAGATACTAGACACCCAAAACACAGAATGCGTATTCATCACACACTCCATTCACCCAGATCCCACCCAGAGGCGTACCCACAACATACGTTCATTGGGAAGGCTCCAGTCAGTCTGGTCAGCACTTCCCCACACTACCATATATGGAACTTCCACTAAACAGCCAGTCAAGGGGAATGGACAGAGTCAGGGCTTCCCGGGACTTCGGGAAGATCAAGGTAACAGGCAATGGAAGGCAAGAGGCCACGCAGGCCATCTTGTCTCCATCAGGAATCTACTGTTTCCAATGTCAGGGCCTGGGCAACCCAAAATGGTGGACGCTCAGGGCACCAGTCAATTCAGCACAGAGCTGCCACCAGCCCGTACCCTGCTCTGTGGGCCACACACAGGTGCCCAAAAACATACACTAGGGGCACAAGGTTTTACCCCCACCCATGGGTGGCATAAGGGTATCCCATGGGTCTGTCCACCAAAACCACAAGAGAGAGCTTCACCGCCAGGAGTCCCACATGATCTCCTGCATGGAAAGCATGACACAACACACAATAAAAGGCAATAAAGGACAAGGATTCGGAGGCCCTGTCCCTCCGATGCATTTCCACCATCACAATGGTGATGAAGTGATAAATCAGCATTGAGTCGGTTTAGAAATGAGGCTCCTTATGGTGCGCGACAGCGTTTGAGATGATGCCATTTTAAGGGTGTAAACAAGTTCTGATCTGTCGTCTAGTCAGTTCAAAACAATATATCCGATTGTTCGAGTTGGCTTGACACAATGGGTTCAAGCAGTTTGAGTCAGTGTTCTATGGGAATTGGGACTTACATTTTACCGGCACCTGACTTTCCGGTCCATTGGGGTTGTAATCTCCCAATGGCACAGAGAAGTCAGGTGCCAGTAAATACTTATGGGTCCGGCGGCAACTCGCCAGTAGCACCGACAGGGTTACCGCCGGTCCCGTAATGAGGCTCAGTGAAAGGGCATAACTGAGAAGGGTGACTTGGCATGACTCTTTCATTTGAGCTGGGTGGATGTTTTTAAAAAACAGTTCCAGAAAAAGACATTGTATGAGAGCTTCCCAATTCCCAAATTAGGTATCTCTTTCATCTAGCCAGAACTGAAAATCTAGCATTGGCATGTAACTTGAAGAGATGGAATTCGTTATGTAAATCCCTTTGCAGAATGTACCACACCAAGGAAGATACTTTACAGCATTTATTTTCATCTGTCAGGCATATGAACATCTAAGGTTGACACACAACAATCTCTGTTTAAGTGATGAAGGCCTTTTAGATACTTGTATTGCTGCAATGTACTTTCGTTTGGAGGATTTTGACAGGAATATCACTAAGCAAAAAGCGATGGCTGCAAACTCTCAATGTGGGAGAAAACCACTGAACAGGTTATCATGCCATGTTCTTTCTGGAGAGGGGCGCCTGCTACCTTTTTTGAAAAATGTTTGCAAGGAACTTGGGTTTGGTCACGCTGAGTTACCTGGGGGAACCCAGACGTGGACTCCCTGCTCACTGTGCTCAGAGAGGCACAGCTCCACCAGTGATGAGGCCCAACAAGGCTGAAACATGTGTATGGGGTTTCTGTCGGTACTCTTGTTCAGAGAGGAATTGCCATAGCATTTCGGTGATGGACTGCCCATCTGTGAAAGGTACAGTGAGCAAAAGGCGATGGCTGCGAACTCTCGATGTGGGAAAAAAACCACAGAACAGGTTATCTTGCCATGTTCTTTCTGTAAAGGGGCGCCTGCTACTTTTTTGAGGAATATCACTATGTCAACTGCACTTTTCATCGATTGATTTTGGAGAATGAGCCCCATCAGGAGCCATGGATATTGAGCTTTCAGGGTGTTTTGGATTTGCTCATCCTCAGCGGCTGTGAGTGGCTGTTTTCATTGTTTTCATCTATCCCCTTGAATCAAAAAGGGCTGTTATTAGATACATCACATATCTGGTCTTTCTCTTTGTTTTTACTGCTGGTTGACTGAATCAAGCGATTTTATAATCTGTATCTTTATATGTTGTAGTGAGCATTCTATTTATGCAATTGAATGCGATGTTTGCACTTGATATTGTATCTGATTGTTTTTTAATTGTTATCTGTAAATATAACTGTTTATATAATGTCTGTCACAAAAGGTTCTTATGAGCTGAAAGTGTTCTAACAATTTAAATCTACAGGCACCATATGTTTGGCCTATAGATGTGGCTAATAAAATACATTTAGAAGTTTGTTTAAACATTTTGAAACATTTTCAACCCAATCCTCCTGTAGATTGAATGATGTCTAACATTGCTTCCTTCAATGCTTTTAGCTCTACATTTTACTTAGTTCCGTCAATAAAAAAAACTGTAAGAAGCAATACATAAACATTACCATATAATCATACCTCAAGTTGGAGGGGAATTATCAGCGTACTTTGTGGCACAAATAACACACTATTTTTACCTTGGTATTCAGCTGTCACAATATTAGAAGCAATAAAAAAGCCACAGTTCACTAACAGAACTCAGGGGGCCCGATTCATGGAATTATTTGTGTGTAAAATACCGGATTTACATGAGAAAATGTGTGTGGAATACCATCTGTTGATTGATGGAATCGATTGCACAGGCTATTTTGCCGACTTTCATGGATTAACAGCAGGCCCTGCGCATCTCTGTGTGCGACTGAATGCCTTGCATGAGAGACCATGTAGGGTGTGGTCGAGGCATTCGCAGAGGGTGGATTTGTAGGCGGAACACATAAATTGGGGAACAACATGCCGAGTGGGCATTACGAAGGACGGCATGCAGGTAGCCAACAGCATGCCCACAAGTGCGCGCAACAAAGCATATTCAAGGATTGGACCGCGCAACCTCTCGCCTGTGAAATGCCCACACAAAGCCCTCGATCTCTCTCGCTCTGGAAGCAGGCGTACAGACATGTGTGGAGGATTTGCAGCTTTGGAGGTGAGCTTGCATGTCGGATTTAGGGTTGTGTGCATGCAAACAGGGTCCCGATCATATTTATGGGTGCGCGTATGCAGCCCAGCGTGGTGCAGGAAGAGTTTACGCGGGATCGAACACAGATTCTCCCTAGTAATAACTGAGTTACGATAGCTCTTAAGCATGTTGTCGGGTGCAGGTGACAGTTGCGGGGGACCCACACTGCGTCTGAAGCCACCATCACCACACACTAGTTTAAGTACAACATCCCTGGGAATGGTACTACAGTGGGCGGTGGGGAATGCCAGGGTAGATAGTTCTGACACTCCTTGTTCTCTTTTAGGGCCACACCATCACCAGAAGAACAGTGCCAGGTGGATGCAGCCTTCACATCAACAGCCCTCACATAGTCTCCCCATCCCTTTCGCCCTGACTGTGCTGGTGTACCCTTGAATAATAACCATGGTCTAGGTGCAGTGTGTTGCGCGTTGTGCCATCAAGGTGCTCCACGATAAGTGACTGAGACATATGAGTGAAAGATGTCATATTTGTGATTTCTCTTTGATGTCATGGGTGTTATTCTTAGCAGTGCACGGTGGTGCCGCAAGTTATGGTTGCTTAGCTTACCATAACTGGCGAATTTCAGTGGGTTTTCGGTTTTACTTGTAACCATAAAGTCCCTTTAACAAAGTTTTTTCACTGAATTTGATAGGTTTTTAGTAGTGCAACTTAACCATAATGTCCCTTTAACAAAGTTTTTTCATTGAATTTCATAGGTTTTTATTAGTGTAACTTAACCATAACGTCCCCTTATCTAAGTTTTTCATTGAATTTCATAGGGTTTTATTAGTGCAACTTAACGTCCCCTTAGCAACGTTTTTTCATTGAATTTCATAGGTTTTTATTAGTCCAACTTAACCATAACGTCTACTAACATCTGAATTCATTGCGGACCTTCCGGACAGTGCCACATGGCCATATGCTGGCACGCGGCATGATGACGTGTCCGAGAACCCCTCCGCACTTCGCGATAAGATCCGTGCTTCGCGACAGTTCGGAAGTGCATTTTCTACTGATCTAGGAAATTCCAACTTCAAAATGTCCCTTGCACAGTTCCAACATCTATTCCTACTCATCCATTGACAATATAGTACACAGTACATACTTTTAGCAATTTATCATAAAATGGAATCAGCTAATGCCATCCCTCCTGCCCAAGAGCCACCACCACTGCTGTAATCAAGGAGCAGGAGAAACACTGCCCCCTAACTTAGAAATAACACACGTGCATCATTTTCCCCTGTCCACCTGCCCCTCCATATTAGTGTGTGGTGCCTCTTCCCTCATTTCCCTCCCCACCTTTCGTATAAGCTCTCCTGCCAAAAAAAATGCACCCAAAAACAAAAAAAAAAAGAAATGTTCCTTTAGGAACCACCTTTCACAGTAAAAAAACAGAACTAAAAAAAAAAAAACGTATAGACTCCATCTACTTTATATTTCTCAGTAAAGTACATAGACTCAATAAGATTTTCCAACATTTCCATTTGCATTTTGTGTTATGCTAATGGCAATATTGTGGTGTTTATCCCCAGTTCCAGGGTTGGAACGGTGAATAACGACCTAGTAGTCCAAGTTATCAGCCCAACGGAAGCAAGTGTGGTTAACGAGGTCTCCGGACCATCATATCCCATTCCAGCCCCTGTAAAGGGGGATGAAGGCCATTAGCACCTTAGATTCCCAAAGTGGGAACCCGGGTGCTAAAAAAAAAGGATTCTTCTTGCTACACCAGGACGCCTGCGGCGTCCCGGTGTAGGAATGGAAATCCTTTTCCAAGATGGCCACCATGGAATGGGAAAGTGGGGTTCCGTAAAGGGCCCCTCTTCGCTTTCCATGGCAGCCTGCAGAAGGCGAAAAGAGTACCCTATGATCATATTACCATAAGCACATTTTTCTGCCCTTTCAAACCTATCGCAATTTCGAATAACTTAACCACAAAGACAGTCGCAGGTGGACATGGCCACTTTAACCCCATGTGTTGTCCCTCGTGGTCATGGCCAGTAGCCTGATTGTCCGGATCATGACCTTATTCCAAGACCTGGACAATCGACCACTGCCCATGGCCACAGGCTACATCTCAGTCACCAAAGGTAAATCACTATTTTTTGCACCTACATTATGACACTTGTCAAAAAACAAAATCCATTCAGACTTTACGAAAACAAACATAACTAGATCTATAATCTTTTTGCAAACCTTTGTGTATATTTGTCAAATGGCACCACTTTTATAAGCCTTTACAATATATGTAAATTAGAGGGGACCCCCCTCTAATTTTGTCCCCTCTTGACAGAATCCCACCAAACTTTGCAAACCCATTCAGAATCAGGACAGGAATGTAATAAAAATGTGATTTCATTGAGTGGTGCCAAAGTTATATGCCATCCAAAAACTACCCCCAAACATCTGTAGTGTCTCCGGACTTCTCAGGATTGTTTGCGAACATCCAAACTGTTTGCAGACTTTTGTGGCAGAAACCACCCGTTTTCTTGCTTCTTGCAGCCATATTCCATCCCATCCTCATCACCCCTCACCTCCCCAGAGATTATTTGATAAGTTTGACAAGTGCAATGTTGTGTTTTTTAATCTGTTTTTACTGCGATGTCCACGGACACGGGACGATGTCTACGAATCCAAAAATCTACGTTTCCAAAAATCTGATGCACCTCACGCCAACCAATCAGGAACACGTTGTGTGTCTGTGGACATGACGCAAATCTATTAGCCAATCAGCGTCCTGTCCGTGGAGCGAACAGGGACGTGTGTCCGCAGAGCAGACACAGATATCGCTGATCTTTTTTGCCTTACATTTTGGTTGTTTAAAAAAAACTACTGACAGATTTACACCAAATTAACAAAAGCACGCTTTCGGGACCAAGGTGCCGCTCCTGCTGCAAATTTGGTGAAAATCCATCCAGTGGTTTGGGCTGTAGGCGTGAGCAAAGTTTTTTTCCCATTATGTCTATGGGGAAAAAAGACATTTTGGGACCCCGCCTATAACTTTGCCCCCCCTTGAACAAACCTCACCAGTCTTTGCAAAAAAATTCAGAGTGGGCCATATACTTTTTTGCAAAGTTTGGTGACGTTTCGTCGAGGGGGAGTGAAGTTATAAGCCACCCAAAAAGTGCTCTTCCTATGAGTTTAGCAACTTAACCATAACTACAAGGCCGCTACCGCAGTAGATACCGCAATATACCGCAATATATTACATGGACTGCGTTAGCGGGCGTGTTGTTATGGGTAAGTTCCTATACCCTTAGGAAGAGCACTTTTTGGATGGCTTATAACTTTGCTCATCCTTTGACGAATCCTCACTAAACAACTTTGCAAACAAAGTATATGTGCCGTTCTGAATACATTTGGTGAGGTTTCCTGAAGGTGTGGGCAAAGTTATAGGGAGGTCACACATTTTTTTTTCCATAGACTAAATGGAAAAAGATTTTGCTCACATCTACAGCCAAAACTGCTGGATGGTTTTTCACCAAATTTGTGGCAGGAGTGGCGGCTTGGTCCAGAACGCGTGCTTTCAGAAATTTGGTAAAAATCCATTCAGTCGTTTTTTTTTAAATAGGCAAAATGTGGGTGCCTAAAAATTACTGATATCTAACTCCGCACAGCAGAGCTATTTCCCGGTTCGCTTATCGGAAAGGACTCTCATTGGCCCGGAAGGCCGTGTGATGTACGCAGACATACGTCGTCACCGTTGAATGGCTGGTCGGTAGAGTGATGTGCTTGATATGTGTCCAAAATGCTCGCCACGTTTTATCCATGGAAATTCGCGGATAGCACAGCACTGACTGGGGCTGGAAATCATGTTTTGGGTATCTGATGTTGAGAAGAGGGGCTGGAAAGGGTGGGGGAGTGAAAGAGGGTTCATATGATGTATTTGTTTAGGTGGAAGACTGTGTTGTGTTCACGGTGGCCACGGACACCGCAGCAGTATGGGGGTAGGTCCTTAGGTGAGCTTTTGTGGTGACTGTAAGCATGCTTCATTAGGGATGGAGAGTGGAATGGAGATGATATGAGGATGTTTCTATAGGCTGTATTATGCTATGGTGGTTGTTGCAAGCTCCTGGACTCTTCGGTGCATCGCCTTAGGCACTCCAATACTTATTGGGGCACTCCAATAACCCAAATGCCACACACCCTGTACACATACTATTACACTACTTGCACCCTTTGGCCAGACACTTGGGTGCATGGCCTTAGGCCATGCACCCAAGAATCTACCCACTGGCATCAAGTAGTGTAATAATATGTGTAGAGAAGTGCACAGGACCTCAGGTGGGTGGCTTATTGCACCAAAGAGTCTGCCGACTGGTTGCAAGTACTGTAATAGTATGCATACAGAAATGGGCAGGGCCTCAGGGGGCTGGCTTATGTGTGTGGGTTGTGGCCAGTGTGCAGATTGTTGGGTGCATGGCTGTATTATGCTGTGGTGATTGCGGCCAACTATTAGACTTTTGGGTCAACGCACCATTATCTATAAGATATCTTGTCTTATTGGGGTAAATTTGGGGTTTGGTGGTATTTTCTTATTGTAAAAATGTTGGCAGTGATTTGGTGGTAAATTAGTCTTGCGTTTACATTGGGTATCTAGTGATGAGCATAGCTTTCATCCTTATATTATAATATCTCCCAGTGGTCTATAGAGAGCCTTGGACCTATGCACAGTTATACCCCACTAATTTTATTTAGGGCGCCAACAACAGTTTGTGGCCGGTATCAGTGGCTTATCTATATCCAGCGATCTATGCCTCCTCAGGTATCACTGGCTTATCTACATCCAGCGATCTAGATATTATATCAGATTCCTTCCAAACAACTTGCAAGGAAGGCGGACACTCACACAAACCTGTTTTATCACTGAAGATTATCAGCTTATTCTGGGTTGTTATTTTACCTGCAGGGGCAAATTGACAAATGCACTACTGAAGAGAAATGGACCTCCCCTGTACTGTATACTTTGTAGGTATATAAATAAGTTCATAGATGCAAAGATGACACTAAACCATTTGTTTTATATATTCTCATTATATTATATACAAATACAATTCACAATTATTAGATCTTACCATGAATACATTGCATCATCATCTGGAAAACAAAAGAAAGAGAATACAGAACAAACAAGCCTTTTAAAATCTAGGTTAATGTTCCCACATTCTGAACATGACAAAATAAAGATGCAAGGATTTCCTATCCTGTCTACACTATACTCAAGCTCAGTCATCCATGCAACCTTACACAGTGACCTCACTTGTACATATCTAATTACCAAAATTGTTTCTTTGAAGTCCCCGACGCGACCTTGTTTCACTCGCCTCACAAAGACAGGCCCAGTCAGCACGAACGGCTCCTCTAATCTTGTTTGGGGAGCACAGCAAGATAATTTCTTGAGCCAGCACTCAATGAACCCCCTTGGAACTCCATCTGTCTTCACAGCCCAGTCTCAACTAACTTCCCTCCTCCATTTTTGCCATTAGCAAAATTCGGATCATTTCCATTTTGACGTGTCATATCTTCAGACACTTTCCTCTTATCAGGTAAACGCATGTTTTCAGCACCACCCTTCAGCTTTATAACGATGAGCTCCTTGCTCTCTGAGCAACTGTTTCAAATGATTTCCTGCTGCGCATACTTTCTGCTTTCTGCAAACTAACACAGAAAGAGAGAAGAAAAAAATATATATCAGTGTGCATTTAAAAACAAGCTATATCAGTGCTACCAAAATATATATTTTCACCTCATTTTGCACATGAGACTACATTATAATGTTAGAAAAGTTAGAATTAGTATTTAGTAATGTTAATTGAATAAGTATGTTATATAAATAATGTAGTCTTCTATGTATGAGGTATCACAAAATAAAATGGTGCACTTCACTGTTTGGCCTGGCAGCACTAAGTTTCTATGTGTATATTTCATCATCTACAGTTTGAAGCTTGGCTTGGCTGTGTTATAAATTATGTACCTTGCATGCCACCAGCAACATATTCACATGTTAGACTGGCAACATGTTTGTGCCTTATTACTGCTGGCAACAACAACAAAAAAATGGCACTGCATTTGCAATAAAAAGTATGTAAAGTCTATATATTTTATTACAGGATTAAAAGAAAACTACATTCATTTGTTGGTATGTGGCACACGCTGTTTCATTGACGTGTGCCCTACTTACAGGACTGTTTAAGGTGCATATCTATGTGGTGTTGAGGTCATAAGCACTGTTGCAGTAGGAGAAATTGAAATGGTATGATGCTCCTTTTGGAAGTGGTGGTACTATGGTTGCATATAGATACCAGTTTGCATATTCTAACTGTTTATCTGTTTCCTCTCTTTAGCAGTACTTCTCTGTTAATGCGTTTGATTGATGTTGGCATTTTCTAAGTACTGTGATATTGCAAACTAATATTGCAGGATTTTGGGGGCAGTTAGATACCTGTTGGCATATTCTAACTGTTAGTAGTTTGAAAGTTGTTGAGGGTAGGTTTGTAGAACTTTGATTGCTGAAGGTTAATTTTGTCAGTTTGCCCGGTGGAAATAATATTGTAGTATTGCGGGTGCAGTAAGATACCAGTTGGTGTATTCTGGTTGTTTATACTTAATAGGTGTTGAGGGGTTATCTCAGAAGAACTTTCACTTTTGCAGGTGGATTTGAAATTGTGTAGTAATGGAAAGTAATATTGCAGTATTATGGTTGCAGCTAGATACCAGTTGGTGTATTCTAACTGTTCACAGTTTCTCTGTTTTGCAGGGTATGTGTTCAAGTACGTTGATTCTTGTTGGCGGATTTCCATTTTTTACTTTTGTGAGGTGTCTTTGCAGTATTATGGGTGTAGTTACTTGCAGGTGCATATTGATTGTAGTTGTATGGGCATTGTTAGACAGCTGTTGCCTTATTGTAACTGTTGGTTGTTTCACAGGTCATTGAGGACAGTTTGTAGACCCTCATACTCAATACTTTAGTTTTTAAGTACTATGTCGAAACAATGTTAGTGTGCCTTTACACAGTTGTTGTTTCTGTGAATATAATCGTTGGGTAATTGGGTAAAAAACGGTATAGCAGTGCAACTGATGTCCTCATGGATCCGTTGGTGTATGGCATGTTGTTCCACTTTCATAGGGCATAATGTTATTTTTCGTTTTCAATTACATATCTGTTGATGGGTATTGAACTATGCTACTTTTGTAGATTTGTGAGTACACTTTGGTTTCAACAATAGTAAGTAGGCATTTGCAAGGTTTGCTGATAGTCCACGCTTCAGAGTAATGGAAGTATCATTGCATTCAAACCATCCACATTTCATTTTTAATGTATGCATTATAGTGACCTGCACTGGTTGTGGTGCGCGTGTGGTAGTTTATGTCTACTGTTGTGAAGGTTTTCTTGCCAAGTGATTCTTGCACGTATGTGAAGCTAGTAAGGTTGCCATTGTATTTGGTACCATCTGCCTTGTATCATAAACGCATTACTATTAAGTATTGGCTATGTGATTGTATCTGTAAGGTGGAACGATTGTCTGAATTGCAAGTAGTACATAATATGCTGTGGTTTGCATTTTGTACCAGCTGTTGGAATGGAATGGATTCACAGTTAGGTATAGATATATACACAAAGCGCTGGTTAGGGACTTGTTCATGCCCCACATGACTGCAGAGTGCATATATGTTTCCACATGTATGAAATCTGCAAGTTTTCATTTATAGGTATGTGTGTGCTTTCCAGTACTTGCAGTAAGTACATTAGAAATTCTTGTGGATCTTCCTGTCTGTTTATTGTGAATCTCCCCATTACTGCAGTGTAGTCCAAGTCCTGCCTTATTCCTGAGACACTATAAATGTTGTCAGGATTGTTTGATACATTCCTATGAAGGAGTAGCATTTGCAAACAGAACTGGTCTGCGCCGTTTACATAAATGTTTTCAACATTTGGTGGCAATTGGAATAGAACATTGATTGCTACTTTTGCATAGCAATGTACACCAGTTGTGTGGAAAATTTTAATGGACCAGACAGTTCTGTGTCCAAGTCATTTGATGGAAGTCCACGTGTTTCTTTTGAAGAAGTACTTCTCTTTCTTTGTGCCGTTCGGTATGCATTTGCCTTTTCAGTACATAGTTCTGTGGTTGTGGTAATTGATGGAGTAGATGCTGCTTTCAATTTCTTTGGTGGTACTTTTGAGAGATCATGTATAACTTGTGTTTGGACAAGTTTTCTTTTATGAAGTTTTATTTTTTCGGAACATGGTATATTTTGAGATGCGGTGTGTAAAGAGCATGTAGTCTGTTGTACTCTGCAATGCAAGGAATGTCAGCTTTGTCTTTGCTTGCATCAAGTGTACGTTGGTGTGACAGTGCTATGTAACTCATGCCTTCTAAAAGACTGTGCTGCCTATGTCAATCAATGCTTGATCTAGGGTTAGACCTTTTGATTTATGAATAGTGATGGTGTAAGCTAGAGAGAGAGAGAAAACTCTTCTCTGCGTACATACATGTCTTTGAAAAGAAGGAATCGGCTGTTGAGCGTCCTATCCTTTTAACCACTGAAAGTTTGTCAAAGTGGATGGTGATAAACTGAATGCTGTTGCCACGTGGGTATGTCTGGAAGCCAAAAGCTGTACCAAGTGTTCCATTATCTAAACCTTGCTCCACGTCAAGTGAATGCTTTAGCATTACCCTACAGTTTAAACACAAAGTTAACATCTTCTCCAAACCAGCTGTGTTGGAGATAGAATTTTCTAAGCTCTTTAATCGTGCTGTGGTTTGTTGACACCTAGGTACTGTCATACCATGCATGTCTAGTTTGTCTGTGGAGTAAATTTGCACTATTGGTTGCATTTCTTTTTTCAACATTGTTTCGTTGTATTGTGGACAGCTTGCTAGGGTTGGCAGTAAGGACATACATTTTACATTTCTGAGTGCTAATTGTTCCATGACATCAGTAGCAGATGTGCTAGGCCTGCATAGCCCATGGGATTCCTTAGAAAGCACAGCAATCCAAATACTTTTCAAAATGTTGGCTTTGTGAGATCTGAAGACTGACAGATGTTTTCAGTTAGTTATATGTATTGGAAATGTTGCCAGAGATTTACATTTCCTATGCTGCCACATGTATTATGGCACAGGTTGTGTCCTAAGGTTTTAAAAATGTGTTCACCTTTCACTGGTGTTAATTGAAGAAGATCTCCAAAAACAATAACATGTTTTTCTCCAAAGAGTTCTTCGTAGTCCGTTTTGAGGACCTCTTGCAATCTGAGGTGAATCAAAGCCAGCATTTGGTCGGAGACCATGCTCACCTCATCTGTTTGGAGCATTTTCATTTGTTTCAAAACTCTGCATAGCTCCATATTAGCTTCTGCTGAAAGTTTGTAGTAGTCTAATTTGTTTTGGTGTTCTACTGGAAGGAGTAGCAATCGCTCTAAAGTAACACTACCTATGTTGTAGGCAACTAAACCTATGGGTGCAGTTACAACAGCTGGAAGCTTGTTGTTTGTCAATTGTTGGAGGAACTTGCCTTTTGGAGGAACTTGCTGATTATTGGAGGAACTTGCTGATGGTTTTTTATTACACATGTTTTGCCTGAACCAGCTTCACCACTTACATACAGGAGTACAGGTTTATAGTTTTGGCAGGTACAAGTTGTAGTTGTGTGCTGCACACCATGTTAAATTAATTTAGTTACTTCTTGGAAAATGTTATGCTGCTCATTACTGAGTTGTGATTTCAGTAGAGCAAAGTTTTCTTCAGATTGCTCACAATGACACATGGGGCCTCATTACACGGAAGGCGGTAAACCATGGTGC
Source organism: Ambystoma mexicanum (assembly GCF_040938575.1). Taxonomy (NCBI): domain Eukaryota; kingdom Metazoa; phylum Chordata; class Amphibia; order Caudata; family Ambystomatidae; genus Ambystoma; species Ambystoma mexicanum. The sequence continues at coordinate 755,564,720 of NC_090922.1, read as the reverse complement.
TGTTAGCACCATGGTTGCCACCGGTACCATACCGGTACCACCATGGAGAAAAGGGGAATTACCACCCCATTCCAAGGTTGGCTAGGTGGTAATTCCGCCTTTCTCCATGGCCCTTCCCCATTCCTATTTTTGCCCCATAGGTACCGTAATTAGCACCAAGATCCCTTTGCGGGACCCAACTTTAATGGCTGGTCTACACCAGGCGTTAAGGTCGGGTCCCGCAAAGGGACCTCGTAGTAAGGCAGTAAGGGTTAACGGTCACCAGTACCCTTACTGGTGACCGTTAACCCTTACTGCCTTCCGTGTAATGAGGTCCATGGTGTTTTCTATTTCAGTCATGGCTAATTCTGCCTCATGGCTGTCAAGTGGTTCTTGGATTCCTGTAAGAGAAGGTTAACTGCTATCAGGAGTGTCTACATTTAGTTGTGCTTGAAGTTGTTCTTCTTGTTGGTGTTAATTGCCCAACATGTTTGTGTACAGTTTAAAGTTTATATCTGTTTTAGTGCTTTCACTTGCATTGAAAGCATCTTCAAAGGAGGCATTGATGTCCAATAAATCTTCTTCTTTTCTCCATGGTTTAAAAAGTTGTAAGTTGTAGTAGGGACATGTAGTAAAGTTCTCCTTGTTGAGGAGTTTTTAATGATAGCTTCATATGATTAATGAGGCTGCGTTTGGTAAGTTTAACCAGGCTGCCCTCATAACTTTTGACTATGCATTTACGCTTTTTCTCATCTGGTTTAATGTTATGTTTGTATAAGAAGTTTTGGGCTATGTGGTTTCCAAAGTGGGACTCCTGTTTGGGAGTATGTATCCAATACATTGTTTTTGAAAATGTACTGGCTATTGGGATCGTTTTTGGCTATTGTTTCTATGTCTTGGTACGATTTGAGAACTATTTTTCTGGATGCAGCAGGACCAAGGCTTAGCCAGACTAGGTTTTCATATTTCCCATGCAATGCTGTGCTGGATAAGTGGTCTGCTGCTTCTTAGCAGCCACATTCTCTATGAGAGAGCATTTTTATGCCAAAGCTGTAGAAATTTTGTGACAGTGTTTTGTCAGATCATATGTCATCACAGAGGTTTTTCAGTTCAGTTTTCACAGCTTTGGTTAAGTAGACTGTGACATATTGTTCAACTGCAGTGGAATAGTCTGCAATGTTCTGCACGTCTATGTTTGCATTCCACAGCAGGGCACTGGTTGCATTTTAATCATTGATGTACTTTGATGCTTTGGTTCTTTTTATGCAGTATGTGTTCGTAGATGATTTGACTTTCACACTGTGTCTAACAGAAGACATGAAGCTGTTCACTTGTCCTTTTGCTGAAACTGGTCTAGCGAAACCAAAGCGGCATTTGGTGTAGTATTTGCCTTTGTTTTTATATTTGTGCCAACAGTACTTGCCACATTTGAGTCTTTGAAACTGCAAAATGTGTGCATGTAGGTCACCATGTGCACTTTCTGAAGGGATTTTGCAAGGGATATATTTGTGAATGAACTGCAAAACAGTAGCATCACTGTCTTGCCCAAATTAGGAGCCTATTTAATCCACAAAAGCATGTGGATGTGTGGTACTCCTCTGGATTGATATTCTTTCCTCCAAAAGAAGTGTGGCACTTCTCTGAGGGGAGGAATTGTTTTATTACAGATGAAGTGCAGCATGGCAATAAATCAGTGATGGAAGTACATTGACACATTTACTGGGTCAAGTAAGCAGAGTTCTTCTGGTGTTTTCATGTCTATCCCAGCTTTGTGTTTGTTTGTTTGCTGTGTGTAGAAAATTGTGCAAGTCTTCCCATGCATACTCTGCACAACTTAAAGTGACAAACCATGTGAGTGTGCCAATGTTGCATAGCATACACCGTACATCTGCATTACATCGCAAACAGTATTTTTGTTCATACCACGCATGTTTACCAAGAATTTTGTAATACTTGACTGTAAAACGTCATCTTTCTCTTGGGATTTGCTAGTTCACTTTCAAAGAGGAGGTGGGATATGTGTTCAACGTTTTGTCTCAATCTAAGGTCTTCAGAATACTATCATAAAGCACAGTATTCTGATGCTAGCATTTGTGTGCATCTTTCATCATACCTTCCACCTTTCCCAGTAGGAAAGTGTAGAGGAAAGGCTTGTGCTTCTAAACATTTTTCCCGTATGCTGATTGGAGATCCTTTGGTTTGCCCATTTGATATGTTTCTAGTGCATCATCTTTGGAGTTCAGTGTGTGAATTGTATATTGGTAAAACATATTGGAGGCTGTAGTAGGCTATAGATGTACAAATTGGCCAGTTGATGAGGAATCCTGAATTATCTTGGTGGTTTCTCTCAGGTTTTCTTCAATGTTTATTTCTTTGTAGTATTCATTGTTCTCTTTCATATAATGAAGGGCTTCTCTAACTTTATTTAAGTCTTCTAGTTGTTGCAATTTTTTTTGTCTTTTGTAAGTACACCATTCACTAGGATAATCAAAGATTGATCTATTGGCCGATGCACTCCCAGATTGGCTATGTTTTCTTTAAGTTATAATGGCAAAAAAACTACTTTGCCACCAATGCCTTTCAGTGTTTCAGAAGGAGGCAACTTGGCTGTTTTCGGTTTAAGGTGTATTATCTCTTGAAATGGGTGCACTGTTTGGATTATAATGCACTCACACAAATTAAGCTGTTGGAGTGGTTTAGAAGTGGGAATAGTTCCAAGTTATTAGTGATAGCCCGTGAAGGCATTTGGTTATTGTCAAGTTTTCCAGTGCAGTATGTGCAAAGTATTGAGGGGTTAGTAATTTCTTATTTGTTTTCTGCTATAAAATAGATAGCTAATTGGAACCATTGGGATTCCTCATTGTCTTCTATTTTGTATGTTATATCTATAGCTTTGGTTCTCTTTGTATACAATGTTTTCCGACAACACACACATACTTGGTTTGGTACTTCAGCAGATGTGCTTTTAAACTTGGCTATTTCTTTTTTGTATGTGTGTAACAGAAGGTTGGGTTCTCAATACTCTATTCTAAAGTTACTGGATTTTGTAAGTGCTGTTCACTTCCCAAATATTTGCTTTGAATGTGGTCTATTTCTTCCAGCAGTTCTTTGGCTGTACTATGTAGGAGAATGTGATTTAAATACTCCAGTACTAAAGCAGGACTTTTTGCATAGTAGAGTCACTGAATGAGATTTTGTTTAGTAGAATTGTGTGTTGCTAACATGTTGATGTGGTGGAAGGTGCTTTTGCAAGCAGGCCCGGAAATGCAGGCTAATGAATGTCCTTGTAGTCCTGGTATTCGCCCACTGGACAGGAGTCCATTTTTTGTAATATATTAATGTTTAATGTGTCTTTGGCTTTCACATACTGATTGAGAAACTGCCACAAAGATTTTAAGGATTGTTTTCGTACGTTACAAATTGAGGTGCAGGGCCATTTGTAGACAGGACAGATTGGTTCGGTGCAGTGGAGAGTTGATTGTAAATTTGTTGGGGCTATTCTTGCAATCAGAGTTTCTTCTACCATAATATTACTGTCTACTTTGTCATACCCTCGTCCATTGCTATGTATGGCAATTGGGTTTGTTTGCTATTGTTTGTATGCCTCTTCATCTAAATATGGCTCTGTGCTGGTTGTGTGAATCCACTCACCTGCACAAACGTTTGCACAGGTATCTATGTTGATATTGCATATGATGCCAAGTACTTTTTGTAGTTTACTATTTCATTTTGTTATTGGTTTAATTCTGTTTAAGATTAATATAAATAATTTCCCTTTGAGGAGCATTGCACTGTCTATGAGAGCTTCCAGGATCAGTTTTCTGTGGTAAGTTTCAAGGGGTGAGTGCGATTTTCCCCTGTATTCATAAGGTTCTGAAGGATTGTATGGTGGAAATGTTTTTGTAAAATTTAGTTTTTGGAATGCTTACTTGTGGCTATGTTAATGTTGGTATATGTAGTGTTAGTTGCATTATTCTTAATACATTTAGTTTTAGTTTTACATTTTGGAAGAGAAGTCACACTTTTTTCCAACTACCTGGTACCGTTTTGCTCAGAGACTGTATTAGCTGTTTTGTTTGAACTTTTTGTACAAAGTCTGCTAGAGGTGGATGGCCATTTTGCATGGTTTGAGTTTTATTTGCTCTACTTCTGCTGTGTTTTCGACAGAGTTGCTTTTTGGTAGGCATTGTCTTGTGTCTGTTGGAGAAAAAAGTAAATTGTGGGTTTGGAAGTCGTGTAATGTATCTGTATGTACTGCGCATGTGTGTCTGAATATGAGGGGGGTATACGTAGAGGGATGTGATTATGCAAAGGGATGTTACTATTGGTTGGGAAGGTTGTACTGCTATGTGAGTGTGTTCCTGTGGGAAAGGTTTTCTTCAGTGTATATGACAGTGTAATGTGGTTGAAGAAATAAGGACATTACATTGTTTTTATAGAACTAGTGGGTAGTAACATAGAAGTGTTCAGATGACAATAGAAACAGTGGACCTGGCAAGGCGCAATGAGTAAGGTGCGACTGCTCTGGGGTTGGATAAACTTGTCTAGGCTACATTGCAACAACACTGCACTGTCTGAGTAACAGGTGGAACACTACAACAGTACTGCACTTACTTTGTTGGATGTGAATAGTCAGTTTCCCTGGGTTTTATCTTCCAGCAGAGATGTCATTAGCAGTAGGAGAACACAATGTTTTAGATTCTAGGAAGACGATTGGCAGGAAGAGTTAGTGTTTGTGTGTGCATGTACTGCATACAAGTGGGAACTTGATAGCATTAGCATTGTTGGCATGTGGGCAAGTGCTGCAGTGATAACTGTGGCCAATAAGGCTGCATTTTTGAAGTGGGTGAGATGTTTTTGCACTACTTGTTTTGGAAAAGGATTAGTGGAAGTCATGGTATAGTGAGACAAAGGGCAGAACGATGTAGAGATTGTAAAGGAGAATGTTACCATGTGTGGAATTTTGTTAACTTTCACATATATGCTTGCTACATGAGTGCAGAAATTATTTTCTGTTGTTCCATTGTTTATCCAAATTTACAGATAGCACTGTTTCCAATGTGCACATGCATTTCTTTGCTTTCCTCCCAATGTTGCATTTTGTCAATTGTGCAATGCATATACTTGCATATGCTTGCCATGCTTTCCTAACATACATGCAGTTTCCCTGTTTTTGTGTTCATTTTGTGTATTTTACATACGATCTGGCATTTGAATGTGTTGTGCAAATGTTCCCAATGTGTTTTTTTAATATAAAAAACAAGAGGCAGTGGTGCTGACATTTAAATTTGTGGTTTGTAGCTGTTATGGTAGTGGACAGTACAAGACAACTTTGAAAGCACACAGCATTGAAAGTAACTGTCAGTTGATTTGTGGAGATGGTACAAAAAAAGTATGATTATTGAGTAGGTTATGCAGGGCAAGTGGTAGGCATCGTGTTCTATGCATGCAATCTATGTACTTGCAAGGCTTTGGTAACATACATACAGTTTTTATTTTCTGTGTGCATTACAAAACATATGCATACCTGTAGTTTGTGTTGATGGATGTAGAGCGGGATAAATCTGGAAGTAGAAATCTTAGAGAGTTTTACAGTACTTTTGGATGCAGGAGCTTGGGAATCATTCGAGACCTGTGCTCTGAGTGTTAAACAGTACATCTGCAGTGTTGTACTGAGTTGATAAAGTTAGTTGTAGAGATCTTGGATGTAATTGGTGGATGGTTGTGGGACTGCTTACCATTGGGCAATGAGAGAGTACTGCAAAGTGTGAAGTGCAAATGGAAGAAGGGCTTCCCCTGTGTTACTGGGTCCGTGAACACCGGGGTAGTTCACAGATCACAAATGCCACATCCAGGGCTTCTTAGCATAAATCCCATAAACAAAACAGGGTGAAAACTAAATAACTTTATAATATTTTTCTGCCTATAAGGATAGAATTAATGTCCAGTGATATTTAGAATTGTTTTGTTTAAATGTAGTCTTTTTTTCAGTGGTTTGTCCTTTTGAATTGTTCAATTTTTTGTATATTTTCTTTACTTTACCTGTTTCCAATTATTATTGTTTTTTTACGGTGCATGATTTATTCTGATGCCGTCAACATGATTATAATATGTTATGTATTCAAAATTGAAACTGCTTCCAGATAATATTTTGTTAAATGACATTGAGGCTCATGCACAAAATATTGTTTTATGTTTTTCATTAAAATAACGAGAAATACTAATTTTTGTATGATCAAGATTCTGCATTGTGTCAAATGTATATCTTCAAAGCAATGATCTTCTGATAACATTAATGACATAATTATATGCAAAGAAGAGGTTAAACACACATAATTTAGGAGCAATAGGTTTAGTCTGTGGTTTAGTCTGAGGATGGCAGGCATGGAAATGGGACTGTGGAGGCCAGGTGATTGGTCAATAAGGTTTCCTGGGTGTGGTGTGCAAGGAGAGACTGTGGCAGATGGTCTGTTTGCTGAGAGGAATGCAGATTGCTATGGCTATGGCTGTATCTTTCAGGTGTGGATTTTGGGGTACTCGTGGATACATTGGTTGCAGGTGTATGGAGAGCATGGAGTGGGTGAACATCTTGGATTCCCTCATGTGGATGTGCACTCGTATGGAGTGCGTAGCATGAAATGGCTGAATTTGCTTCCCCTTTGTGCCACTTTGGTGATGCAGCATTATCCAGCCATTATTATTGTTCATTGCGGAGGGAACCGTTTAGGCCATGGTACTGTAATCTCTCTCTCAGTTTGCGATGAAGGAGTCACTTGGGAAAGTCATGGACATATTTCCAAACTCTCAAGTAATTTTTTTCTTGCATTGTCCACAGACATTAGTGGCTGCGTTTTTCATCATTTGGTCCACAAATGGAGAACGCGATGCAATGTCAACAAGGCTGTTTGCGTATTTCTTGGTATGTCTTCCTTCCACAATGAAAACATTACATTTCATAGCACCAACATTTTCCACAGAGATGGCATCCACCTTAATGATGTTGGCAATCACCTTTTTTTGCGCAATATCCCAAATGCTTTGCACCCGTTCTTGCAAGCATAGCAAGCATGCGTGCAGTAGTTGATGGCACTTCAAGAACAAAAAACAAAAAACAAAAAGGCTCTTTTCGAGCCACCACTTTGTTCTGGAAAAGAATGCAGTGGTTTACATGCTGCCACTCCCTGCATGCTCCGCGAAGTCTGCAGACATAGCGGTAGTCCGCAGACTTCACAAAGCATGCAGGGGAGGCTTGCACCATTTCATTGGCACTTTTATTTTTAAACCATGAAAGGTGGCTCTGAAAGAGACATATATTTTTTTGTTTTTTGTGTTTTGTGAATTTGTTTTTGATTTTTTAAACATGACACACAAGGGAAGAAACGGTAGGGAGGATAGGGAAGGGGCACCAACCACATGGATAAAAAAGGGCAGATGGAGAGGAGAGGATGTTGGCTGCACCTCATGGAGGTACGGGGCACTTTCCTACATGGTCCAGGATGGTAGCCTCAAAACCACTCCAGAACTGCTCACCCCTGCAGAGTACTGCATCGCAGTACATACACAAAACAGTGACCTTTGAAAGGTAAGGATCTACTGCTGAAATAGGAGGATAGCTCTGTAGCAGCATATAGGTCTTGGAAGCAAGACCACGCTGAGCAAACACAGGTTTGAAACCCTAAACTGCGCTTGGAAAATAAACACCAAAAAAAAAGCATGTTATAAATCACCTGTCCTTCCACAATGAAAAAAGCGGCTAGATACCTATGGGTTATGTGCGCTGTACCCCTAGTTAAGAGGGGAATCCAGATGTGGACCCCTTGCTCACTATTCATAGAGAGGCACAGTTCCATCTCACTGATGAGGCCCAACAAGGCTGAAACACTTGTCTGGGGTTGCTGTTGGTAGTCTTGTTTAGTGGAGAATTGCCTAGCATTTCGGTGGTGCACTGCCCCTCGGCAGGACAAAGACTGATATGCAGGGATATTTCTCTTCTGTGAAAGGGACAGTGAGCTAATGACTTGGTTGAGACTCTCCAGGGGCCATCCACCCAAGAACAGGTCAATGGGCTGTGTTCGTCCTGGTAGAGAGACTCCCAGACCCCCCCTTTGTTTTTCATATGTGTGCTGTAAATAAATGCAAAAATATATAAATCAAATTAAAATAAATAAAAAAAATGTGTTGCCTATGGCCTGCGAGGCTCTTGGAGGAATCCGCAGCCCCACAGGAGAGTCCCTTGTGGTGACAGGAGCAGATGTCGAGGATGCTGTAGTGGAACTCAACCTACTACACTGTTCGAAGGGACGACCCTCCGAACTGCTGCTTTGTAGCTTGATTTCAAGTGTCGCCGCATGGAGGTACTCCCAGAACTGTACAGCCCAGGTTTGCCACGACTGAGTACCAGCGAACCATGGCCGCACTAGCCTTGGGATTATCTCCAACGGTTGTAAATAGCCTCCACACCCTAGACTCACATTGGCAGCTCGTAGAGAGTCTTCCACTACCTCATTCTCTTCATCCTCTTCTTCCTCCTCTGCATCGTCATGCCTGTTCCCCTCTACAGACTGTTGGGTGGTAGTGTTGGTGGGGTTGCTGTTGAGCCAGAGGCAGCAGCAGAGGTAGACATGGATGCAATTATCCAAATAAAAGTAACCCAGAACCAGGAACAGGGCAATCTGCAAAACAGCAGGAACACAGCAATATGCTAAACAGCAACCTGCAGCAGTAATCCTCACAATTTAGCAACAGAAATGCCAATTGCAGCCAAGTGCTCTGAGCAGCAATCCAGCAGTAGCAATGCAGCAGCAATCCAGCAGTAGCAATGCCAATGACACCAGGTGCTCTGTCATGGAAATCCAAAAACAGAATGAGGAACATCACTGGGGTGTGGCTTTTTATAGAGGTGCTGGGGAGCACTACACGAACAGTTGCCCGCTCCGCTGACACTTCAAACCCCAAGCTGGGCTCAAAAAGTTCCAGAAAATCTCCAGATGGCCAGGGGCATGGTCCGAGATGTCTTGAAGGGTATAGTTTCACAGTAAATCACCTTGGAGTGGCAAAAAAAGCACTTTTTGAGTGTTTGGAGGCACAGACCATGTTTGTGATTACGGGACTATGCTGAGCTTGGGTGCAGTCACATGATGATGTTGCGAACATTCCCGAATGGGATGGCTGTCTGTAGGACACCTGTTGCACGAGATCCATTGTGCGCATGCGAATAGGTGTCCTACGAACAGGGTTGGGGTCTCCAAACTAATTAAAAGTGTGACACACGTGTGTCGTACAGTTCCGAACAGGGCCAGTGTTTGTAGGACCTAGGGGGTGAGATGCGTGTGCGTCCAGGTGTTCGCCGGACATGGGTGGGGTCGCCGAACTAATAAAAGTATGTCACCGCTTTGTAGACATGCCGGACAGGCCAATTATTCGTAGAAACTGCGGGAAGAGATACGCATGCGCCCAGGTGTTTGCCAGACATGGGTGTGGTCCCAACCTAATTAAAGTACGTCAGTGCTTTGTGGGCATGCTGGACAGGCCCGTTGTTCATAGGACCCAGAGGAAGTGATTTGCATTCCCCCAAGTGTCTGCCGGACAGGGCAGGGGTCCCCGAACTAATTAAAAGTATGCCAGAACGTTGAGGACATGACGGACAGGCGCGTTGTCCGTAGGACACAGGGAATGTGATGTGCATGTGCCCAGGTGTCTGCAGAACAGGGGTAGGGTCTCCAAACTAATGAAAGGTATGTCACAGCTTTGCGCTCATGCGGACAGGAAGGGAGTCCTACGGACACCTCCATTTTGAATGCAGACTTTCAGGACAGGCGTGGTGTACGTAGGACACCTCCATTTTAATTAATTGCGACCATCCCGAGCAGTTGTGCACTCCGTGGACTTAAAAAGGGGCTTTTAAAAAAGAAAACACGCTCACACAAAGCAACAATATATACTTAGAACTTTATTTACACACATAAATACACACAATTAGGAAAGGGAAGGGGTAGCAGAAATGGAAACATATACAGGGGAATTGGGGATTTCCACAGGTGGAGCTTCAGGGGAGGAAGGGATTGAGGTCTCCTCATAAAGTCTTTGCTTACAGGGCATTTGTGGGGATGGTTGGCTAGGACAGGGGCAAGGGGTACAGGTAGAGGTTTGGCAGTTGTATTTAATATTGTCCATTATATGTCGCTGTACAAATTCTTTTAAGTCACCAAAAGTGTTCAGCAATTGGTACATTTTTGTGTCCAGGCACTCTAGTTTATTTTGCACACTATTACTTTCATTTTCTATGTGCCCAAGCACTTGTGGAGGAGTTGCTGTTTCTGGGCCATTCCCTTGATTTCCTCTATGTACTGTTAAAGAACAATATATGTTTCAGGTACATGTGAAGCAATGTGTATTAATTATCTTACTTTTCAAACTGCAGTGAGTACCATTGGAGTTACTGTCTTCACTCATTTCATCATGAGGACAATGTTCCTCCAGCCACCCCAGGGTCTTTGCCATTTCTGTGTAAAAAAAGAGAACATTATTTTACTAATACCACAGTTATAGGAAAAAATATAACATACTTAACACTTTGTAGTACAGTTGTGCCGTCAGTAGTTTGCACTTGTCCCACTGACAGTTGTTTCTCAGTTTGTCTGTAATGCAGCAATGAGGTAATGCTATTGGAAGCACAGGTTATTTTTCTGCTTGGTGCATTCCATTATGTTGCACACTCTATGCAATTGCGTTGCTGCTTTTGTAAATACAAAGTTTGTACACCTATTTAATTTTTCATTACTATTCACTTATGTGTTGATCTTTAAAGATGTTCAGTTTATTTGCTGCATGCTACCATAATGTGAAAGGTTCCATGTGATTTCATCGCCTGTTGTTTCATCGCGGGGCTTTTTACTGGGGATTTTTTTTTTTTTAAAACATTGATTTCTTTTTTTTGGGGGGCTTAACCCCCCAAACTCCCCATCCCCTTTAATTATTTGTATATCCCCATACACCCACACCAAATTTATATAACCCCCCAAAAAATTCGATGTTTTTTTTTAGAAAAAAATCTGCGGCAAAAAACCCAGCGAAAAAACATCCGCCGATGAATTTACGTCATACCATGTGAAACAACCTGTGTGCTATTGGGCAGTGTGGTTGCTGTCCGACCTCCACGGACTGTTGCACGGACCCTGGGGTTATCAGCACGGGTTTAGGGGGTTCAGTATGTTTTATTGGACATCTATTCAAATTAAGGGTATCCTGTTACAAACCTATGAAATTCAGTGAAGAAACTTTGTTAAAGGGACATTATGGTTAAGTTGCGTTAATAGAAACCTATCAAATTAAGTGAAAACACGTTGTTAATGGACGTTATGGTTCAGTTGCCCCAATAAAAACTTATCAAATTCATTGCAAACACTTTGTTAAAGGGACGTTATAGTTAGTTTGCACTAATAAGAACCTATGCATATTATGGTTACAAGTATAGCCTAAAACCCCAGATATTTGCCAGTTATGGTAAACTACGCAACCATAACTCGTGCCTCTTCCGTGCACTGCTAAGACTAACACCAATGACATCAAAGATGACATCACCCATGTCATTGATGACATCACTGATGTCATCACATGTCTGGCCCCTCCTTTTTGTTCACTGACACATATAGCCAGGTGGTTTTCTTCACTGACAGTGAGAAATGCAAAATTCAAAAGGTACTGTATTTGGAGACATTACCCTTCTCATATGTTCTTGTTTACCAGGGGATATTTCACGACAGATTGCTGCATTTAAAAGGTGAGCACCTTTTATACTTTGCCAGCATATTTATTGGAACATTTCCTCTCTAATGTTATTTTTCTGGTGTTCATTTATTCTTTTTTAAATCCAATGCTATTTTGCTTTAGGTACTTTCTTGTAACCGGAAGGTCAAATGAATTACATTTGTATCTTTCACTTTAATATATATGTTCACTTAATGTGTGTATATTCAAGGATGCCAGCTTTTGATTTTAGTTAAGGGTGTAAAATTGTACCTGGGCATATGTTTTTCTTGCAGCCAATTAGGTATTTCCCGTTTCTGTGCTGCTTAAATTTGGTTGGTTGGGCTGTGCGATGAATCACAACAATCATCAAGAGATGGCCATAAAATAAGGCGCTTTTAGCGCACTGCTTATCCAATGTGAAAGATCCTCAGTAAATAATTTAATGTCACTGTACATTGTCTAAAAACATTGTAAGTTCACAAAGTCAGCCATGTTTCATAACAAATACCACTGTCAAAAGAGGTCAAAATTAGTTTGTGAACATCTTTGAGTGATGGATTGCAAGTGTTTTAAAACAGTGAGTGGCCGTGCTCACCTGACATGGATGTAGGCTATGGCGAGAGATCTTGTATTGTTCTAAAATGCTCAGTATGAAGACCATGCCTGCAGACATATCCAAAGGCCATACATAGTGGACTGGTAATGTTTTAAAAAGGCTAGTGGGCACTCACCATGTGCGGAAAATAATTTATGGAATAACAAAACCCTTGAAATTCAAGGAAAACATTTCAGTTGTAGGGACGTTAAGATGAGAACTTAATGCAACAAATTCCCCAGATATTCAGCTAAAGCCACCTTAACTTTGCAAAGACTATGACCACAATGATGACATCACTGATGGCATCACTGATGACATCACTGGTGACATCATCCATGAAATACACAAAAGTCAAAGTAATATAAAATTGGATACTATTTAATGATTACTTTTACTTCATACATTATGTGTTTTATTTTAATGTTAACATGTTAATCACATACAAAAGACATACAGCAAGAAATATATACATGTTTTCAGACAAATTATGAATTTAAAATGTTCTTTTCTATGCACATATACATTTAGAGTAGTAATCTCTTTTTTTCCAATACGCATGTTTTAAAGCGCTAATCATGTAATTTAGAAAATGATATGTGTACACATTTTTCTTACAATAAAACAATTGAGTATTTATATTTGCTTATCTTAAAATGTAGTACATAATTAGGGTTCAACATGTGTCTCTTTCAATGTATTTCTACTAATTGTTGTGTAACTGTATATACAGATTATATTATAATGAATGTGTCCTAGATATATTTGGCACAAACAAGAACATTCTAAGCAGTGTACTATTTATAATTCGGATATCATCTTTTACCAAAGTACTACAAAGGAAAGCTTCACAAGCAGGAAAGCTTCACAAGCGGTGATCTGATGCAGGTGTACTTATTGTTATAAACTATTCTAAAATGCTAATATCACATATGAATAAATGTAAGGGTGGTCTAAATTTGGACACATACCTAGAGTAATCTTATAGCTAATGCTATTACTTAAATAATCATTTATGTCACATATGATGTTATTAGGGATATCACCACAAATCCAATCAGTGATGTGATGTCATCTGTGATGCCATCATTATGGTCATAGGCTGTGCAACAGGGGGTGCAAAGTTAAGTTGGCTGAATTTTAGGGGTTTTCTTTTCTTATTTTCTCATCTTAACGTCCTTGCAACTGAAGTTGTTTCCTTGAATATTACAGGGCCTGCAGTAGTGGCCCTGTAGTTATGATTAAGTTGCTCAGCCCATAGGAAGAGCACTTTTTGGCAGGTAAATAACTTTGCCCCTCCACCCCAGAAGAATCCTCACAAAACTGTGCAAAAAAAAGTATATGGCACCATCAGATTGATTCTGCAAAGTTTGATGAGGTTTCCTGCAGGTGGGCAAAGTTATAGGGGGGTCCCAAAATGTGTTTATTCTCTCATAGACACAATGGACATTTTTTTTTACTCACGCCTACAGCCCAAACTTCTGGACAGAGTTTCACCAAATTTGCACCAGGAGTGGTGGCCTGGTCCCAAAAGTGTGCTTTTGTAAATCTGGTGTAAATATGTACAGTAGTTCTTTTAAAAACGGCCAAAAAGTAGGTGAAATAAAATTAGCGATTTCTGGGTTCGGTTCGCGGACTCACTCCCCCGCTGATTGGATGGTGAAAAACATGAGGTGCGCCATATTTTTGGGAACGCCTGCCATGTTGGATTTGCGGACAACGCCTGTTTTGCGTGAACATCACAGTAAAGACATATTAAAAAACACAACATTACACTTGTGAAACTAATGAAAGAATCTCTGGGAAGCTGAGGGGTGATGAGGATGGGATGGGCTATGTGCATAAAAAGCCAAAAAACGGGCGGTTTTCCACCTTCGAAGTTTGCAAACAGTTTGGAACATCGCTGTAATGTTCTCAAACATCTCAGATGTTCAGGGGCATCCATACATATTTTTGCATTACAGGTTTGGTGAAAAGCAGTTTTTGGGTGGCATATAATTCTAGCACCACTCATTGAAACTGTATGAAAATATGTGATATTATCCTAGATGTGACCGTCAATGGTTCTACAAAGTTTGGTGCTGTTTTGCGAAGAGGGAACAAACTTAAAGTGGGGTCCCAAAATATTTGAAAGGCTTACAAATGTGGTGCCGTTTCACAAATCTGCACACAAGTTTGCAAATCGATTTAAGACCAAGATTTAAATGTTTTTGCTAAATTTGGTGGGATTTTGTGAAGAAGGGGCAAAATTAGAGGGGGTTTCAACATGTTTAGATGGGTTATAACTGTGTTGCTGTTTCAAAAATGTGCACAAACGATTTTTGAAAGATTATAGACCAAACCTTGAATTTTTCTGCCGAGTCTGAATGGATTTTGTCAACTGGGAGCAAAGTTGTATAATTATTTTATGTACCTACATTTTGCAGGCAAGTTCTGCAAGGAGCATTGGCAAGGACTTGAAAGCATGGTTTTGCAAATGTTTCTATGTTTTATATGTTGAAAAGGGACATAATGTAGGTACAAAAATAGTGATATATCATTGGACTGGCAATGGGGTTAAAGTGGGCATGGCCACCAGGGACTGGCTATGTGTTGACGTTTTTGAAAATTGGGCTAGGCTTGAATGGGAAAATATATACTTCCCGAGGATACAATTCTGTACATGGCTTCAGTCCCAAATGCTCCACAAGATTGTATCAACAGATCATCGTGACTATCGCTGCATACAATCCGAGACAATGCAAATCAGCAGATGACTACCAAGCACACTGAACCAAGTGCCCACCTGGTCACCAGGCCACCCCTTGAAATCCTTACCCACCCTTATTTGTGACCATAGTGGGACAAGATATTGGGATTGGATGCTGGACGACTTGTTTCCACAACTTCACAGCAATGACTGTCCTAAAATCCAGATGCCTTGAGAAAGACTCTGGGGAGTCTAATTACATGTTGGCTGAGATCTAACAATAAATATAGCATCACAAATGGTTTTGAAGACTGCTTCATTATGACTGTCCGATTCAAAACCTAACAATTGAAGAAGGAAGGACACCTTCACCAAATTACCCAATTACCAGCAGAAGGTTAATCTGTTTAAAGTGCTAGATGAAGCACAGTGATCTACCCATTCTACTGCCCTGCAATTACTTGATAATCATGTCATTTGTTTTTATTTATTGGGGCATGAAGCATGGCCGAACCCTAGGTTTGAATAGGAAGACATATTTTTCTTGTGGTTACAGCCTTAAGTGCTGTACTGAATGACAACAAACCTGCCCGAGGAGCATCCACAAGGACCAGAAAGCATGGTTTTGCAAATCTGTTTTGTGTTTTATTTTTCCAAAGTGTCCAAATGTAAGCACAACAAATAGTGATATAAGTTTGATGCACGGAATATGGACCTGGCCCTCAGCAAGGATGAATGCCTACTCTGAGTTACATATTGGGACATGCAGCGTGGCTGAAGCTCTATGTTGAAATGGGGAAAAATATCCGGCTTGCGGCTGCAGTTTGGAGTGCTGGACGAGATTGCAGCAAATTTGCACGAGGAGCATCAGCATGGACCTGAAAGGATGTTTTTGCAAATCTGCCTTGTGTTTTATTTTTTTGAAAGTGTGGAAACACAGGTACAAAAATGTGTGATATAACTTTTCTGCCATGGGCAGTGGCACAAACAATAGTGATATAAGTTTGGTGCATGGAAAATAGGCCTGGCCCTCAGCAAGGATGAATGCCTACTCTGAGTTACTTTTTGGGGCTTGCGGCATGGGCGGAGTTGTAAGTTTAAATGGGAAAAATAATCTGCTTGTGACTGCAGCCTGTAGCGCTGGACGGGATTGCAGCAACGTGCAGCCATACACCATGGCTGAAGTTGTAGGTTTCAGTTTAATGGGGAAAAAAATCAGCTTGCGGCTGCAGCCCATATGGCTGGCGGGGATTGGAGAAAAGTTGTGCGAGGAGCATCAGCAAGGACCTGCAAGGATGCTTCCAGAAATCTGTCCTGTGTTTTACTTTTTTGAAACTGTCAAAACATAAGTACAAATATAGTGATATAACCTTTCTGCCATGGGCAGAGAGCTTGGCCTTCGGCAAAGACAAATGTCTACTCAGATTTGCGGATTGGGGTATGCACTGCTGATAACGACTTACATAAGTATCTGTTGTAAAAAATATGTTTGTTAACGGAGGTTTATAGTTGTTTCATATATGTTAAAAGAGGAATCATTAAAAACATATATACAGTGATGTAACATTTTGAAACATTTTCACGTATGAAAACGTATTCAATTGACAGTAAAACACTTTGTTAAAGGGACGTTATGGTTACGAAGTACCCCAACCTTGGGACTCCTCTTCCCCAGCAGTTAGCTAGTGGCCTCCCACCTTGGGAACCGTTGGCACTACCCTACTGGGCTCCCATGAGCACTTTCTCCTCCATACGGCCACTTTTGTATATGCACTTCTGTCACTGTATAATGCATCTGTGCATGTATAGGAACACTATGTACAATGTTTTGGTATACGTATGGGAAATGTAGATGGAAAAGATTTGTAGAGCATTGTTAAGTGGGAGATGGTTGGTAGAGGTTAATATGTTGATAGGCTATATGTAGTGTTTTTTTAAAGTGATTGGCGGGTATATTTCTGAATGGTTTAAATCAGGCAATGAGGAAGTATTACAAACAGGTTATTTGTGATCTTATCAGCAACCTTTTCAGAGTGGTAAATTTCATTGTGGACAAAACACTGGAAAAAACTGATTTTTATTTTATTTTTTAATTTGGTACGTCCTCCCAAGCCCCCTTTTTCCACCTTTTAAAGCCATCCCAACCCCATCCCAACCCATTTTGCCCCCTTTCCCCACTACCCTTTGTATATTTATTTACACTTTTCAGTGTTTTCCGGTGTTATTGTCCACTCATTTGTTTCCGATAAAAGGACTGGATACATTAGAAACATAACAATAAAAAGAGTAGAAGGCTGTTTTGTGTGATGGTGTGCATGTGCAATTCATGTTTTCTAATAAACCATGGGCTTGACAGGGGAATGCAGACTGTGGATAGTTATAAATGTAAATGGATTATGGTGTATATTGTATACTAGAGAGAATACTTTCAGAAAGTAATTTGTTTCTGTGTTTTTTTTTCTTTCTCTAGTATAAAATCCTCCTTTGTTTCCATTAGTATAGTAGAAAATGCTAATGGTAATGTTGGAGACTCTTATTGAATCTGACTACTTTACTGAAAAATGTAAAGTAGATGGATTCTATACACTTATTATTTTGGCTCTATTGTTTAACCATGAAAGGTGGTTCCTAAAGGAAACTTTTTTAATGTTTTCTTTTCTTTTTTTCCTTTTTTTTGGGCAGGAGAGGACAGAAAGTAAGGTGAGGGGGACATGAAGGAAGGGGCACCAATCACACATATGGAGGGTCAGGTGGACGGGGAAGATGTTGCCTGTGTGTTAAATCTAAGGTAAAGGGCAGTGTTTCTCATGCTCCTTGATTACAGCTTCAAAAACACTTTGGAATGGCTTCACCCTGCAGAGCGATGTGTTGCAGTATTTACAAAGTACTGTTGTTTTCGAAAGAAATGGATCAACAGCCTCTTTTATTGCATGCAATGTAGCTGGTGGGATTTTGTGTCCCACAGAAATATGCTGTTTGAGGAATATGAAGTAGAGGAAGACAGTCTACTACTTCCAAAGAAAGGAACAACCTTTCTGAGAGAATTGTGGTGATTGTATTTGGTGTGGCAGAGCATGGAGGTGGTCCCGTAGGGGTACTGCCCAGGTTGTCTGAGACTGAGTACAATGCTGCAAACAGTGCATTTCACTTTGGTAGTTTCAGCCTTTTGTGCATGTTCAACTGTGATAAAGAACTGCACATCCATGATTCTCTCTAGGTGCTAGAGGTAGGCACTTCTTCCACCACATCTTCCTGGTCTTCTTGATTGTCTTTTGGAGAATTGCGCTTCTTTCATTGTGTATGTCCTCCAGCTGGAGATGGTGGTGGCTCTTGGGGAGGAGGGATGACAATAGCTGATGCCATTTTTAAGATAAATAGCAGTTTTCTTAATATTCTTCGAATTATGCGCTGTGTGTTAGATTGTTAGTGGATGATGAGTAAGAATAGGTGTAGGAGCTGTGCAAGGATAAATGTTGCGCTTCAAAGTTCCTAGTTGAGCTGAAAATGCAGCTCCAAACTGTTTGCGAAGCACAGACTCATTTGCAAAGTGTAGATGCATTCACAGACACGTCATAATGCCACGTGCAAGCACCTGGTCAAGTGACAATGTCTGAAAAGTCAGCAAATGTTGACGAGCACAAAAACAGTGGAAAAAGTTGCAAAAGTGTATAGAAGTGTAAAAAATGATGCTAGAAGGTGGGGAAAGTAGTGTTTTAAGGTAAAACATTCTAAATCAGAGTCATATTTTGCTATATTGGGGTAAGTATGATATTAATAAATTGCAGCAAATTAGGGTGCACTGGTAAAAACTCATGAAATTCACTGACAAAACTTTGTTACATGGACATTATAGTTAAACTGCACTAATAAAACCCCACAAAATTCAATGAAAAAACATTGTTAGAGGGACGTTATGGTTAAGTTGCACTAATAAAAACCCATGAAATTCAATGAAAAAATGTTGTTAAAGGGATGTTATGGTAAAACTGAAAACCCCCAGAAATGTGTGGGTTATGGTAAGCTATGGAAAAATACCTCACACCAACACTGTGCACTGCTAAGACAAAAACCCAGTAGATGAAATATGACATTACGAAAGTCAGGAAGAAAGAAGCTCAAGAAGGGCATCCTGGTGTCCAACTCAGGCCTCCCTATCACTGATACTTACTTCAGTGCTTCCTCCAGACAGACTCATACCGACATCCTCTTTGTCGTTCCCTCACCAGACCCATTGACCCCTCATATTGTCTTGGT
This sequence comes from Ambystoma mexicanum, assembly GCF_040938575.1. NCBI lineage: Eukaryota > Metazoa > Chordata > Amphibia > Caudata > Ambystomatidae > Ambystoma > Ambystoma mexicanum. The sequence goes on along the minus strand of NC_090922.1, from coordinate 755,545,455 downwards.
TCTATTTCCTATCTCTTCCTCTCCCATTAATGGTGGCACTCAGTGGGAGGTCCTCTTGGCCTCCTTCCACTCCTTCAAGACCATCATTACTGTCTATCTGAATGGCACCATCCTGGTCCAGGGTCCTCAGAGCAATGTCGTCCTTTCTATAGGCGTCTCCTGCAGCTTATCAACTTTCTGCACCTCTCTGGCTCCTCTGCCACCTCCAGTCTCTGCCGCTACTCTGGCCCTCCCTCCTCGTCTCTGGCTACTATGCCACCTCCTTCTACCACCTCTGCCAACACTCGGGCCCCTCTACCACTTCTGCTGGGTGTATCTCAAGCCTGTACTCCAACCCGGAAGACTTTAAAATATGGCAGCCTGCTCCATGATGCTACTCTCGACTCTCGCTCTGCTGTCAAACACTCCTCTGACATCTGTCAACTCCTGGAAGATCTTGACCTGGATGTCCTTGCTCTCACCGGGATATGGTTCACAGCCAGCTCTGTCACGAGTTGTGACACCCTCCTCCCTGATGGCTACAACATCCTCTCCGAGCCCAGAACCAACCCACCTGAAGGTGGAGTAGCTCTGATCTTTATGGAGTGGGTCCTTTCTTCTCTCAATCCGACACAGGCTTACTCCTCCTTTGAATGCGTGGTCTGCAAGCTCTGTATCTCTCCTGGCCTCTCTCTGACTGTGGCCACCATCCACAGGCCTTCTGGACAGGTTGCCCTCTTCCTCTCAGAGTGGGCTGACCTCTCCTATTCTCTCCTTGCCTCTACCTCTCAACTTCTCCACCTTAGAGACCTCAACATCCACCTGGTTGAATATAATTCTTTATTCCTTCTGCAACCTCTGCAACACTATCTCTCTTTCCATGCTACCCTCTGATCGGACACACTCTGCAGGACACACCTTGGATGATCTAATCTCCTCAGACATCCCCCTTTCTAACCCTCTCACCACTCCTCTATCTTGGACTGACCACTTTTTGCTTTCCTCTCACTTGAAACTTTCTGTCCTTCAAGCAAAGTTCACCCAGCACTACCACCTACCTTCTCGGTCATTCGGCCCATGAAGCGTGTATCAGTGGATGCCTTTGCCTCTACTTTCTCTGATTCTCCTACTCCTGTGGCTGACTCACAGTCTGACAAAGCCCTCTCTAACCTGCATCTTTCTATCTCCAATGCTCTGGACATCTTAGCCCCTGCCATCAAAATCCATCTGAAGCCTATCTCCAAATGTAACTCTTGGTATGACTCCGACCTTGCTGCCCTGAACGTAAGTGCAGGATGGCTGAGAGAAATCAAAGTGACTCTGGCGCATCATCTGGCAAACTGTCCTGCCATATGCTAAAAATGCAATACAGACTATCTGTCCTGTCCAAGAAGAGAGACCACATCCAAGTCATAGTCTCTGTGGCCTCTAACAACATGGCCAAACTCTTTAAAATCTGCAAGGAGCTGACCAATCCTTCTGCAGTCTCTACCTCTCCTGCTCCCTCCCATGCCTCTGTATGGCTCTGGCTACTCACTTCACCTCTAAACCCCAGGACATCCTGCCCTCACTGTCCTCTTCATCTCTCTCAAACTCTCCCAGCCCCCCTCTTGCTGCTTCCCCCTATCCTCCTCCATTCAACTCTTTCTCTCTGACACCACTGACAATGATTTTATACAAGTCTGATCTATGAAAGTGTCATCCAAACACGTGCCCCCCTGCTCCTCCAGAACCATCAAGGACCATATTGACACCCTCACTCCAGCCTTGTCCAATTTCTGCAATCACACTATTGCCACTGGATCCTTCCCCTCTCTCCTCAAGCAGTACCATGTGCATCCCTTCCTAAAAGCCTTCTGCCGAGCCTACCTGTCTGGTAAACTATTGCACAATCTCTATTACTTCTTTCCTAGGCAAACTCCTCGAAAAGCTGGCCATCTCCCAACTTACGTTCCACACTGAATGTATTAGTTGTCTCTATGACCATCATTCGGGCTTCAGAGCAGCCAAAAGCATGCAAACTGCTCTCCTGAACACCCGTGAAGATCTGCTCTCTAATCTTGATTCCAGCATTCCTTCTGTCCTCATCCCCCTTGACATTTTCTCTTCTTTTGACATGGACAATCATGACATCCTGATAATTCAACTCTGGGAGAACCTGGGAATCACAGATCAGGCACTGGAATAGTTAACCTCCTTCCTCTTGGACCAACTCTCCCAGGTCCAACATGGATCCTTTCTTTCCACCACCCTTCTCTCCAGATGTGGTGTTCCACAGGGCTCTATCCTCTCACCCTGGCTCTTGAATGTCTACATGTCCCCTTTTGCCCACCTGATCTCAACCTTCTCCTCTAACTTTCAGCGTTATGGGATGACACTCAGCTCTCTTTCAGGATCTGCTCAGCCTCTTCTCCTCTCTCGCTCATTCTCGACTGTCTATCCACGATGCAGGATTAGTGTGCCTACAACGATCTCTGCCTTAATGCGAGTAAGATGCAGATCATTATCGTTGGAACACCTGTTCCTGCTTTCCCTCTCTCACTCTGGCTGCTTTCCTTGGGCCCTCTTCCTTTGCCTACCTGTGAGGCAAAAACCTTGGTGTCATCTTGATTCCACTCTCTTTCTCTCCTCACATCACAGACCTTGCCAAGAAGGTCCACTACCAGCTGTACCTCCTCAGAGGCATTCTTCCTTTTCTTACTTTCCCCCAGAAGCTCACTCTCTCCAGAGCCGTGGTTATCTCTAGGATTGACTACTGCAACATCCCCTTTCTCAATCTGCCTTCTTCTACTCTCTACCCACTGCAACTAATCCAGAACAGGACTGCGAGACGTATCTCCCTGTTGTTGCCCCCCACCCCCCGCTCATGCCCCGTGTCTCTCTCCTGGTACCCCCCACCCCCTGTTCATGCCCCGTGTCTCTCTCCTGTTACCCCCCACCACCCTCTCATGCCCTGTGTCTCTCCTGTTGCCCCCCACCCCCTGGTTATGCCCCGTGTCTCCCTGCTGTTGACCCCCACCCCCCGCTCATGCCCCTTGTCTCTCTCTGGTTAACCCTCACCCCCTCTCATGCCCTGTGTCTCTCTCCTGTTTCCCCCACCCCTGGTCATGCCCCGTGTCTCCCTTCTGTTGCCCTCCACCCACCTGTCATGCCCCGTGTCTCCCTGCTGTTGCCCCCCACCCCCTGCTCATGCCCCATGTCGCTCTCCTGTTACCCCCCACCCCCCTCTCATGCCCCATGTCTCCCTCGTGTTACCCCACTTCCCGCTCATGCCCCGTGTCTCCCCGCTGTTTCCCCCACCCCCCAGTAATGCCCCGTATCTCCCTGCTGTTGCCCCCCACCCTCCGCTTATGCCCCATGTCTCCCTCGTGTTCCCCCACCCCCGCTCATGCCCCATGTCTCTCTCCTGTTACCCCCCAACCCTTCTCATGCCCCGTGTCTTTCCTGTTGCCCCCCACCCCCCGGTCATGCCCCGTGTCTCCCTGCTGTTGCCCCCCACCCCCCGCTCATTCCCCGTATCTCTCTCCTGTTACCCCCACCCCCCTCTCATGCCCCGTGTCTCTCTCCTGTTTCCCCCCACCCCCCTCTCATGACCCGTGTCTCTCTCCTGTTGCCCCACCCCCCGATCATGCCCTGTGTCTCCCTTCTGTTGCCACCCACCCCATTGTCATGCTCCGTGTCTCCTTGCTGTTGCCCCCCACCCCCTGCTCATGCTCCATGTCACTCTCCTGTTACACCCCACCCCTCTCATGCCCCGTGTCTCTCTCCTGTTGCCCTCCACCCCCGGTCATGCCCCAGGTCTCCCTTCTGTTGCCTCCCACCCCCTGTCATGCCCCGTGTCTCCCTGCTGTTGCCCCCCACCCCCGGCTCATGCCCCGTGTCTCTCTCCTGTTACCCCCCACCCCCCCCTTATGCCCCATGTCTCCCTCGTGTTCCCCCCACTTCCCGCTCATGCCCCGTGTCTCCCTGCTGTTTCCCCCCAGCCCCCAGTCATGCCCCTTGTCTCCCTGCAGTTGCCCCCCACCCTCCACTCATGCCCTGTGTCTCCCTCGTGTTCCCCCCGCTCATGCCCCGTGTCTCCCTGCTGTTGCCCCCCAACCCCCGCTCATGCCCTGTGTCTCCCTGCTGTTGCCTCCCACCCCCCACTTATGTCCCATGTCTCTATCCTGTTACCCCCCACCCCACGCTCATGCCCCGTGTCTCCCTCGTGTTCCCCCATGCCTTGCTCATGCCCCGTGTCTCCCTGCTGATACCCCGCACCCCGCGCTCATGCCCCGTGTCTCCCTCCTGTTGCCCCCCACCCCCCACTCATGCCCCGTGTCTCTCTCCTGTTACCCCCACCACTCAGGCCCCGTGTCTCCCAGCTGTTACCCCCCACCCCCCGCTCATGCCCCGTGTCTCCCTGCTGTTGCCCCCCACCCCCTGCTCATGCCCCATGTCTCTCTCCTGTTACCCAGCACCCCCGGTCATGCCCGTGTTTCCCTGCTGTTGCCCCCCACCCACCGCTCATGCCCCGTGTCTCTCTCCTGTTACCCCCCACACCCCACTCAAGCCCTGTGTCTCCCTTGTGTTCCCCCCACCCCCCGCTAATGCCCCGTGTCTCCCTGCTGTTGCCCCCCACCCTCCGATCATGCCCCGTGTCTACCTGCTGTTGCCCCCCACCCCCGCTCATGCTCTGTGTCTCCCTCCTGTTACCCCCCGACCACACTCTCATGCCCTGTGTCTCTCTCCTGTTACCCCCACCCCCCTCTCATGCCCCGTGTCTCTCTCCTGTTGCCCTCCACCCCCGGTCAGGCCCCGTGTCTCCCTGCTGTTGCCCCCCACTCCTGCTCATGCATTTGTCTCTCTCCTGTGAGCCCCCACCCCCCGCTCATGCCCCGTGTCTCCCTGACATTGCCCCCCACCCCCTGCTCATGCCCCATGTCTCCCTGCTGTTTCCCCCCACCCCCCGCTCATGCCCCGTGTCTCCCTGCTGTTGCCCCCAACCCCCACTCATGCCGCGTGTCTCTCTCCTGTTACCACCATACTACTCATGCCCCGTGTCTCCCTCGTGTTCTCCCCAACCCCCGCTCATCCCCCGTGTCTCCCTGCTGTAGCCCGCCACCCTCCGCTCATGACCCGTGTCTCCCTGTTGTTGCCACCCACCACCCGATCATGGCCTGTGTGTCTCTCCTGTTATCCTCCACCTTCCGTTCATGCCCCGTGTCTCCCTCTTGTTGCCCCCACACCCCATGCCCTGTGTCTCCCTTGTGTTCCCCACCCCTCGCTCATGCCCCGTGTCTCCCTCTTTTTGCCCCCAACCACTCACTCATGCCCCGTGTCTCCCTGCTGTTGCCCTCCACCCCCTGCTCATGCCCCTTGTCTCTCTCCTGTTACCTCCCACCCCCCGCACATGCCCCGTGTCTCCCTGCTGTTGCCCCCCACCCCCCGCTCATGCCCTGTGTCTCCCTGCTGTTGCCCCCACCCCCCGCTCATGCCCCGTGTCTCTCTCCTGTTACCCCCCACCCCCGCTCATGCCCCGTGTCTCCCTCATGTTCTCCCCACCCCCGCTCATGCCCCGTGTCTCCCTGCTGTAGCCCCCCACCCTCCGCTCATGCCCCGTGTCTCCCTGTTGTTGCCCCCCAGCCCCCAATCATGCCCCGTGTCTCTCTCCTGTTACCCCCCACCCCCTGCTCATGCCCCTTGTCTCCCTCTTGTTGCTTCAATCCTCCATGCCCTGTGTCTCCCTTGTGTTCCCCGACCCCTCGCTCATGCCCCGTGTCTCCCTCTTTTTGCCACCCACCCCCTGCTCATGCCCTGTGTCTCTCTCCTGTTGCCTCCCACCCCCGGTCATGCCCCGTGTTTCCCTGCTGTTGCCCTCCACCCCCCAGTCATGCCCCGTGTCTCCCTGCTGTTGCCCCCCCACCCGCTCCTCATGCCCTGTGTCTCTCTCCTGTTGCCCCCCACCCCACGGTCATGCCCCGTGTCTCCCTTCTGTTGCCACCACCCCATTGTCATGCCCTGTGTCTCCCTGCTGTTGCCCCCCACCCCCTGCTCATGCCCTGTGTCGCTCTCCTGTTACCCCCCACGCCCCCTCTCATGCCCCGTGTCTCCCTCGTGTTCCGCCCACACTCCGCTCATGCCCCGTGTCTCCCTGCTGTATCCCTCCAGCCCCCAGTCATGCCCCGTGTCTCCCTGCTGTTGCCCCCCACCCTCCGCTTATGCCCTGTGTCTCCCTCATGTTCCCCCATCCCCCGCTCATGCCCCGTGTCTCCCTCCTGTTACCCCCCACTGCCTCTCATGCCCTGTGTCTCTCTCATGTTACCCCCCTCTCATGCCCCGTGTCTCTCTCCTGTTGTCTCCACCCCAGTCATGCCCCGTGTCTCCCTTCTGTTGCCTCCCAATCCCCTGTCATTCCCCGTGTCTCCCTGCTGTTGCACCCCACCCCCCGCTCATGCCCGTGTCTCTTTACTGTTACCCCCCACCCCCCTCTCATGCCCCGTGACTCCCTCCCCCCACTTCCCGCTCATGCCCCGTGTCTCCCTGCTTTTTCCCCCCACCCCCAGTCATGCACCGTGTCTCCCTGCTGTTGCCGCCCCCTCCACTCATGCCCTGTGACTCCCTCGTGTTCCCCCACCCCCCGCTCATGCTCAGTGTCACCCTGCTGTTGCCCCCACCCCCTGCTCATGCCCTGTGTCCCTCTACTGTTCCCCCCACCCCCCGCTCATGCCCGTGTCTCTCTCCTGTTACCCCCACCCCCCTCTCATGCCCTGTGTCTCTCTCCTGTTACTCCCCACCCCCCTCTCATGCTCCATGTCTCTCTCCTGTTGCCCCCCATCCCCCGGTCATGCCCCGTGTCTCCCTTCTGTTGCCACCCACCCCATTGTCATGCCCCGTGTCTCCCTGTTGTTGCCCCCATACCCTGCTCATGCCCCGTGTCGCTCTCCTGTTACCCCCACCCCCTCTCATGCCCCGTGTCTCCCTCGTGTTTCCCCCACTCCCCGCTCATGCCCCGTGTCTCCCTGCTGTTTCCCCTCATCCCCCGCTCATGCCCTGTGTCTCCCTGCTGTTGCCCCCACCCCGCGCTCATGCCCCGTGACTCCCTGCTGTTGCCCCCCACCCCCCGCTTATGCCCCATGTCTCTCTCCTGTTACCCCCACCCCACGCTCATGCCCCGTGTCTCCTTTGTGTTCCCCTCACCCCCTACTCATGCCCCGTGTCTCCCTGCTGTTGCACCCAGCCCCCGCTCATGCCCCGTGTCTCTCTCCTTTTACCCCCATCCCCTCTCATGCCCCGTGTCTCTCTCCTGTTACCCCCTCTCATACCCCATGCCTCCCTCCTGTTGCCCTCCTCCCCCGGTCATGCCCCGTGTCTCCCTTCTGTTGCCCCCCACCCCCGCTCATGCCCCATGTCTCCCTGCTGTTACCCACCACCCCCCTCTCATGCCCTGCGTCTCCCTCATGTTCCCCCCACTTCCCGCTCATGCCCCGTGTCTCCCTGCTGTTTCCCCCCACCCGAGTCATGCCCTGTGTCTTCCTGCTGTTGCCCCCCACCCTTCACTCATGCCCTGTGTCTCCCTCGTGTTCCCCCCACCCCCCGCTCATGCCCCGTGTCTCCCTGCTGTTGCCCCCCAACCCCCGCTCATGCCCTGTGTCTCCCTGCTTTTGCCCCCCACCCCCCACTTATGTCCCATGTCTCTATCCTGTTACCCCCCACCCCACGCTCATGCCCCGTGTCTCCCTCGTGTTCCCCCATGCCTTGCTCATGCCCCGCGTCTCCCTGCTGATACCCCGCACCCCCCGCTCATGCCCCGTGTCTCCCTCCTGTTGCCCCCCACCCCCCACTCATGCCCCATGTCTCTCTCCTGTTACCCCCACCACTCAGGCCCCGTGTCTCCCAGCTGTTACCCCCCACCCCCCGCTCATGCCCCGTGTCTCCCTGCTGTTGCCCCCCACCCCCTGCTCATGCCCCGTGTCTCTCTCCTGTTACCCAGCACCCCCGGTCATGCACGTGTTTCCCTGCTGTTGCCCCCCACCCACCGCTTATGCCCCGTGTCTCTCTCCTGTTACCCCCCACACCCCACTCAAGCCCTGTGTCTCCCTTGTGTTCCCCCCACCCACCGCTAATGCCCCGTGTCTCCCTGCTGTTGCCCCCCACCCTCCGATCATGCCCCGTGTCTACCTGCTGTTGCCCCCCACCCCCGCTCATGCTCTGTGTCTCCCTCCTGTTACCCCCGACCACACTCTCATGCCCCGTGTCTCTCTCCTGTTACCCCCCACCCCACGCTCATGCCCCGTGTCTCGCTCATGTTCCCCTACCCCCTGCTCATGCCCCATGTCTCCCTGCTGTTACCCCCCACCCCCCGCTCATGCCCCCACCCCCGCTCATGCCCTGTGTCTCCCTACTGTTACCCCCCACTGCCACTCATGCCCTGTGTCTCTCTCCTGTTACCCCCCTCTCATGCCCCGTGTCTCTCTCCTGTTACCACCCACCCCCCTCTCATGCCCCGTGTCTCCCTCATGTTCCCCCCACTTCCTGCTCATGCCCCGTGTCTCCCTGCTGTTTCCCCCCACCCCCAGTCATGCCCCGTGTCTCCCTGTTGTTGCCCCCCTCCACTCATGCCCTGTGTCTCCCTCGTGTTCCCCCACCAGCTGCTCATGCCCCGTGTCTCCATGCTGTTGCTCCCCACCCCCCGCTCATGCCCTGTGTCTCTCTCCTGTTACCTCCACCCCCTTCTCATGCCCCGTGTCTCTCCTGTTGCCCCCCACCCCCCGGTCATGCCCCGTATCTCCCTGCTGTTGCCCCCACCCCCCGCTCATGCCCGTGTCTCTCTCCTGTTACCCCCACCCCCCCTCATGCCCTGTGTCTCTCTCCTGTTACCCCCCACCCCCTTCTCATGCCCCGTGTCTCTCTCCTGTTACCCCCCACACCCCACTCAAGCCCTGTGTCTCCCTTGTGTTCCCCCCACCCACCGCTAATGCCCCGTGTCTCCCTGCTGTTGCCCCCCACCCTCCGATCATGCCCCGTGTCTACCTGCTGTTGCCCCCCACCCCCGCTCATGCTCTGTGTCTCCCTCCTGTTACCCCCGACCACACTCTCATGCCCCGTGTCTCTCTCCTGTTACCCCCCACCCCACGCTCATGCCCCGTGTCTCGCTCATGTTCCCCTACCCCCTGCTCATGCCCCATGTCTCCCTGCTGTTACCCCCCACCCCCCGCTCATGCCCCCACCCCCGCTCATGCCCTGTGTCTCCCTACTGTTACCCCCCACTGCCACTCATGCCCTGTGTCTCTCTCCTGTTACCCCCCTCTCATGCCCCGTGTCTCTCTCCTGTTACCACCCACCCCCCTCTCATGCCCCGTGTCTCCCTCATGTTCCCCCCACTTCCTGCTCATGCCCCGTGTCTCCCTGCTGTTTCCCCCCACCCCCAGTCATGCCCCGTGTCTCCCTGTTGTTGCCCCCCTCCACTCATGCCCTGTGTCTCCCTCGTGTTCCCCCACCAGCTGCTCATGCCCCGTGTCTCCATGCTGTTGCTCCCCACCCCCCGCTCATGCCCTGTGTCTCTCTCCTGTTACCTCCACCCCCTTCTCATGCCCCGTGTCTCTCCTGTTGCCCCCCACCCCCCGGTCATGCCCCGTATCTCCCTGCTGTTGCCCCCACCCCCCGCTCATGCCCGTGTCTCTCTCCTGTTACCCCCACCCCCCCTCATGCCCTGTGTCTCTCTCCTGTTACCCCCCACCCCCTTCTCATGCCCCGTGTCTCTCTCCTGTTGCCCCCCACCCCCTGGTCATGCCCCGTGTCTCCCTTCTGTTGCCACCCACCCCATTGTCATGCCCTGTGTCTCCCTGCTGTTGCCCCCCACGCCCTGCTCATGCCCCGTGTCGCTCTCCTGTTACCCCCACCCCCTTCTCATGCCCCGTGTCTCCCTCGTCTTCCGCCCACCCCCTGCTCATGCCCAGTGTCTCCCTGCTGTTACCCCCCACCCCCCGCTCATGCCCCGTGTCTCTCTCCTGTTACCCCCACCACTCATGTCCCACGTCTCCCTGCTGTTGCCCCCCACCCCCTGCTCATGCCCCGTGTCTCCCTGCTGTTGCCTCATACCCCCCACTCATGCCCCGTGTCTCTCTCCTGTTACCCCCCACCCCCGGTCATACCCCATGTCTCCCTGCTGTTGCCCCCCACCACCTGGTCATGCCCCATGTCTCCCTGCTGTTGCCCCCCGCTCATGCCTCGTTTCTCCCTGCTGTTGCCCCCACCCCCCACTCATGCCCCGTGTCTTTCTCCTGTTACCCTCACTCCCCACTCAAGCCCCGTGTCTCCCTTATGTTTCACCAGCCACCACTCATGCCCCGCGTCTAAGTGCTGTTGCCCCCCACCCCCCACTCATGCCCTGTGTCTCTCTCCTTTTACCCCCCACCCCCATCTCATGCCCCGTGTCTCTCTCCTGTTGCCCTCCGCCCCCCGGTCATGCCCCGTGTCTCCCTGATGTTGCCCCCCTTCCCCGCTCATGCCCCGTGTCTCTCTCCTGTTACTCCCCACCCCCTGCTCATGCCCCGTGTCTCCCTGATGTTGCCCCCACCCCCCGCTCATGCCCCGTGTCTCCCTGCTGTTGCCCCCCACCTCCCACTCATGCCCCGGGTCTCCCTGCTGTTGCCCCCACCCCCGCTCATGCCCATGTCTCTCCTGTTAACCCCCACCTGCCGCTCATGCCCCGTGTCTCCCTCGTGTCCTCCCCACCCCCCGCTCATGCCATGCCCCGTGTCTCCCTGCTTTAGCCCCCTACCCTCTGCTCATGCCCCATGTCTCCCTGTTGTTGCCCCTCATCCCCCGCTCATGCCCCGTGCATCTCCCCTGTTACCCCCCACTGCCCGCTCGTAGCCCGTATCTCCCTCTTGTTGCCCCCACCCCCATGCCCTGTGTCTCCCTTGTGTTTCCCCACCCCTCGCTCATGCCCCGTGTCTCCCTCTTTTTGCCCCCCACCCCCGCTCATGCCCCGTGTCTCCCTCGTGCTCCAACCACCCCCCACTCATGCCCCATGTCTCCCTGCTGTTGCCCTCCACCCCCTGCTCATGCCCGGTGTCTCTCTCCTGTTGAACCCTACCCCCGGTCATGCCCCGTGTCTCCCTGCTGTTGCCCTCCACCCCCGGTCATGCCCTGTGTCTCACTGCTTTTGCCCCCAGCCCCTGCTCATGCCCCGTGTCTCTCTCCTGTTACCCCCCAACCCCCTCTCATGCCCCGTGTTTCCCTCATGTTCCCCCACCCCCTGCTCATGCCCCGTGTCTCCCTGCTGTTGCCCTCCACCCCCTGCTCATGCCTCGAGTCTCCCTCCTGTTGCCCCACCCCCCGCTCATGCCCCGTGTCTCTCTCCTGTTACCCCCCACCCCCTCTCATGCCCCGTATCTCCCACATGTTCCGCCCACCCCCGCTCATGCCCTGTGTCTCCCTACTGTTGCCCCCCGCTCATGCCCTGTGTCTCCCTCGTGTTCCCCCCACAACCCTGCTCATGCCCCCTGTCTTCCTCCTGTTGCCCCCCACCCCCCGCTCATGCCCCGTGTCTCTCTCCTGTTACCTCCCCCCCAGCTCATGCCCATGTCTCCTTCTTGTTGCCCCACACCCCCTGCTCTTGCCCCTTGTCTCCCTTGTTTTCCCCCACCTCCCGCTCATGCCCCGTGTCATCCTCTTGTTCCCCCCCTCCCGCACTCATGCCCTGTGTCTCCCTGGTGTTGCCCCCTACCGCCCGCACATGCCCCTTGACTCTTTCCTGTTATCCCCCACCCCCGCTCATGCCCCGTGTCCCCCTCCTGTTACCCCCACCCCCCCCTCATGCCTCGTGTCTCTCTCCTGTTGCCCCCCACCACCCGGTCATGCCCCGTGTCTCCCTGCTGTTGCCCCGCACCCCCTGCTCATGCCCCTTGTCTCCCTCCTGTTACCCCCCACCCCCCTCTCATGCCCTGTGTCTCCCTCGTGTTCCCCCACCCCCTGCTCATGCCCCGTTCCTCCCTGCTGTTGCCCCCCAACCCAGCTCATGCCCCATGTCTCCCTCCTGTTGCCCCCCATACCCCGGTCATGCCCCATGTCTCCCTGCTGTTGCCCCCCAGCCCCCGCTCATGCCCCGTGTCTCCCTGCTGTTGCCCACCGCTCATGCCCCTTGTCTCTCTCATGTTTCCCCCCACCCCCTGCTCATGCCCCGTGTCTCTCTCCTGTTACCCCCCACCCCCTCTCATGCCCGGTGTCTCTCTCCTGTTGCCCCCCACCCCCCGGACATGCCCTGTGTCTCCCTCCTGTTGCCCCCCACCCCCGGTCATGCCCCGTGTCTTCCCCTGGTTGTCCCTCGCTCATGCCCCGTGTTTCTCTTCTGTTACCCCCCACCCCCTCTCATGCCCCGTGTCTACCTCGTGTTCCCCCCACCCCCCGCTCATGCCCTGTGTCTCTCTGCTGTTGCCCCCCACCCCCGATCATGCCCTGTGCGTCCCTGCTGTTGCCTCCCACCCCCCGCTCATGCCCCGTGTCTCCCTCGTGTTTCCCCCACTCCCCTCATGCCCTGTGTCTCTCCACGCCCCTCTCATGCCCCGTGTCTCGCTGCTGTTGCCCCACACTCATGCCCCATGTCTCTCTCTCCTGTTGCCCCCACCCCCCGCTCATGCCCCGTGTCTCTCTCCTGTTACCCCCCACCCCCCGCTCATGCCCTGTGTCTTTCTCTCCTGTTGCCCCCACCCCAGCTCATGCCCCGTGTCTCTCTCCTGTTACCCCCCACCCCCCTCTCATGCCCCATGTCTCCCTGCTGTTGCCCCCCACGCTCCACTCATGCCCCGTGTCTCTCTCCTGTTGACCCCCCACCCCCTCTCATGCCCTGTTTCTCTCTCCAGTTACCCCCACCCCCTCTCATGCCCCATGTCTCTCTACTGTTACCCCCACCCCCGCTAATGCCCCGTGTCTCCCTGCTGTTGCCCCCCGCTCATGCCTCTTGTCTCTCTCATGTTGCTCCCCACCCCCTGCTCATGCCCCGTGTCTCTCTCCTGTTATTCCCCACCCCCGTCTCATGCCCCGTGTCTCTCTCCTGTTGCCCCCCGCCCCCCGGTCATGCCCCGTGTCTCCCTCCTGTTGCCCCCCACCCCTGGTCATGCCCTGTGTCTCCCTCTGGTTGTCCCCCTCTCATGCTCCGTGTCTCTCTTTTGTTACCCCCCCCACCCCCTCTAATGCCCTGTGTCTCCCTCATGTTCCCCCACCCCCGCTCATGCCCTGTGTCTCTCTCCTGTTTCCCCCCCACCCCCCTCTCCTGCCCCGTGTCTCTCTCCTCTTGCCCCCCAGCCCCGGTCATGCCCTGTGTGTCCCTGCTGTTGCCCCCCACCCCCTGCTCATGCCCCGTGTCTCTCTCCTATTACCCCCACCCCCCTCCCATGCCCCCTGTCTCTCTCCTGTTACCCCCACCCCCCTCTCATGCCCCGTGTCTCTCTCCTGTTGCCCCCACCCCCGGTCATGCCTCGTGTCTCCCTGCTGTTGCCCCCCACCCCCTGCTCATGCCTCTTGTCTCCCTGCTGTTGCCTCCCAGCCCCCGTTCATGCCCCATGTCTCTCTCATGTTGCCCCCCACCCCCTGCTCATGCCCTGTGTCTCTCTCCTGTTACCCCCACCCCCCTCTCATGCCCCGTGTCTCTCTCCTGTTGCCCCCATCCCCCAGTCATGCCCCGTTTCTCTCTCCTGTTGTCCCCCACCCCCGGTTATGCCCCGTGTCTCCCTCCTGTTGCCTCCACCCCCGGTAATGCCCCATTTCTCCCTCCTGTTGCCCCCCACCCCCTGCTCATGTCCCGTGTCTCGCTTCTGTTACCCCCATCCCCCTCTCATGCCCTGTGCTCTCTCGTTTTCCCCCCACCCCATCTCATGCCCCGTGTCTCTCTCCTGTTACCCCCACCCCCTCTCATGCCCCGTGTCTCCCTCGTGTTCCCCCCACCCCTCTCTCATGCCCTGTGTCCCTCTCCTGTTACCCCCACCCCCATCTCATGCCCCGTGTCTCCCTGCTGTTGCCCCCAGCTCATGCCCTGTGTCTCTCTCCTGTTGCCCCCCGGTCATTCCCTGTGTCTCCCTGCTGTTGCCCCCCACCCTCCGCTAATGCCCCATGTCTCTCTCCTGTTCCCCCCACCCCCCAGTCATGCCCCATGTCTCCCTGCTGTTGCCCCTCACCCCCGCTCATACCCCGTGTTTCCCTGCTGTTGCCTCCCACCCCTTGCTCATGCCCTGTGTCTCTCTCCTGTTACCCCCCACCCCCGCTCATGCCCTGTGTCTCTCTCTCCCGTTGCCCCCACCTCCCGCTCATGCCCCGTGTCTCTCTGCTGTTACCCCCCACCCCCTGCTCATGCCCCATGTCTTTCTCTCCTGTTGCCCCCACCCCCCGCTCATGCCCCGTGTCTCTCTCCTGTTATCCCCCACCCTCCTCTCATGCCCCGTTTCTCCCTGCTGTTGCCCCCACCCTCCACTCATGCCCCGTGTCTCCCCGCTGTTGCCCCCCACCCCCTGCTCATGCCCCTGTGTCTCTCTCCTGTTAACCCCCCACCCCTCTCATGCCCTGTGTCTCTCTCCGGTTAACCCCACCCCCTCTCATGCCCTGTGTCTCTCTCCTGTTACCCCCACCCCTCTCATGCCCTGTGTCTCCCTGCTGTTGCCCCCATCCCCTGCTCATGCCCCGTGTCTCTCCCCTGTTACCCCCAACCCCCGGTCATGCCCCATGTCTCCCTGCTGTTGCCCCCCAGCCCCCGCTCATGCCCCGTGTCTCCCTGCTGTTGCCCACCGCTCATGCCCCTTGTCTCTCTCATGTTGCCCCCACCCCCTGCTCATGCCCTGTGTCTCTCTCCTGTTACCCCCCACCCCCTCTCATGCCCGGTGTCTCTCTCCTGTTGCCCCCCACCCCCCGGACATGCCCTATGTCTCCCTCCTGTTGCCCCCCACCCCCGGTCATGCCCCGTGTCTCCCTCTGGTTGTCCCTTGCTCATGCCCCGTGTCTCTCTTCTGTTACCCCCCACCCCTTCTCATGCCCCGTGTCTACCTCGTATTCCCCCCACCCCCCGCTCATGCCCCGTGTCTCTCTCCTGTTGCCCCCCACCCCCCTCTCATGCCCGTGTCTCTCTCCTGTTACCCCCCACCCCCCTCTCTTGCCCCGTGTCTCTCTCTTGTTGCCCCCCACCCCTGGTCTCCCTGCTGTTGCCCCCCACCCCTCGCTCATGCCCCTTGTCTCCCTGCTGTTGCCTCCCAGCCCCCGCTCATGACCTGTGTCTCTCTCATGTTGCCCCCCACCCCCTGCTCATGCCCTGTGTCTCTCTCCTGTTACCCCCACCCCCTCTCATGCCCTGTGTCTCTCTCCTGTTGCCCCCCACCCCCTGGTCATGCCCCGTGTCTCTCTCCTTTTGCCCCCCACTCATGCCCCTTTTCTCCTTGCTGTTGCCCCCCACCCCCGCTCATGCCCCGTGTCTCCCTGCTGTTACCCCCCACCCCCCGCTCATGCCCAGTGTCTCTCTTCTGTTACCCCCCACCTCCCTCTCATGCCCCGTGCTTTCTCGTGTTCCCCCCACCCCCCACTCATGCCCCTTGTCTCCTTGCTGTGGCCCCCCACCCCCGCTCATGCCCTGTGTCTCGCTGCTGTTGCCCCCCACCCCCTGCTCATGCCCCGTGTCTCTCTCCTGTTACCCCCCACCCACTGCTCATGCCCCGTGTCTCCCTGCTGTTGCCCCCTGCTCATGCCCCTTGTCTCCCTCTGTAACGCTCACCTGACTCCCGCGGAGACGCTGACAAGGTCTGGGCTGCTGCGGTCTCTTCTAAGGTGATGCGAAGGATTCGGAACACCGACTGGGCCGGACCCCCAAACCTCGCCTGTCTGATGCGTAGGAAGATCTTTCTGTAGATGGGGAAAAGGATTTTAATAACCTGCGGAGTGACGAGTCGAACCCCTCCTTTCCCCTTTTACTCTCTCTTCAAACCACCTCTGAACCTTCCCGTTAATTCTCACCTTAAGATTTGAAATGATGAGCTCTCCATCCTGCTTCTGGTGCAGGAGTGCGGTAGAATCCAGTTACTTCACTGGTTATTGGACGGACATTCAGGTCCAGTTGCTTCACTGGTTTTTTGGATGATTAAGGCGCTTTCGTAAGTAAATGACTTATAAAGTTCAAGGGTTGTTCTCCCTTCCTTTTTGGCCTTTATTTTCAATGGACTGCTTTTAGTCTTTTAGCGAAGATTCCACGTAGAGAAGACAATTCGCTGTGGATAATTCAGGTGAGCTTATGTAGGGGTGGTTTTTCTAATGTCTGTATGTTCACCCACTAATGCGCGTGTTCTTTTTTCCCCATAGGGGCCGGGGCGCGGTACGGCCAAAAAGGCGTGCCGACCCGAGATGAGGAAGGATTCTCCCCCACCAATCGCCAGGTAAGCCTTCTGGCAAATCAGTTTTTTCCCAATGTTTTCTCTGGCTCACCTTTTCTTCTTCTCTTTTCCTTCCTAGGTGCTGGAATGCAGCGGAACGTGCGGATGGTCGTAGGAGTACGGAATTCCTTGTGGACAGGTGAGTTGAGCGCAGCGCTGCAACGAGCAACGCAAGGAATCCAAAAATAATGTCTTTTCCTTTAGGATCGTCGGCGTGTTGGCTCCGGATCCCATGCAATATCAGGTAATGTCCTTTATTCACCTTCTCTTCCTCTCTTCTTCCTTTTAGGTGTTCCAGGACTGAAGCAGGCGTGGCTGGAGTCAGGATGCAGGAGCAGACACGGTGAGCGTCCAGCTGCTAGGAGCAGAGCAACGCGAAGCGTGAGCTGCTGTCTGGGCGTGGCTTAAATAGCCTCCAAAGAAGTCCCAGGTATGTATCCTTCCCCAATCAGGTATGTATCCTTCCCTGACCACGCCCAAGTGGCAAAATAGTCCCACAGGTAAAGTAGTTCCTTTCAGGCCTCAAAGAAGTCTGGATCTGGCAGCATGGTCTGCATCAGGTAAGTCCACCAAAAGCACTCCCTTTATGAGCCTGGCGCCTACGGCGCCAGGACTGATGTCCAAAATGAGCCTTTGCGCCAAAGGCGCCAGGACTGTGTCCAAAGGGCCCCTATTTGGGGTTGCTGGACCTTCCCTTGAGTACCTGATGTATACTTCCGGGGCTGCCGGTCTTGGACTGGCTCTCCGGGAGTAAGCATCATGACACCCTCCTGTTACCCCCCACCCCCGCTCATGCACCGTGTTTCTCTCCTGTTACCACCCACCCCCTTCTCATGCCCCTTGTCTCCCTCCTGGTCGCCCCTACCCATGCCCTGTTGTGTTCTCTTTATACATCCCGACTTCCCTTTCCATGGTGTCCATCTTGGTAAAAGATTTTCCTTCCTACACCGGGACACCACAGGCGTTCTGGTTTGGGATGAAAAAATGTTTTTTATCACCCCGGGTTCCCACTTTGAGAACCTAGGATGCTAGTTGTCTTCATCCATTGAAAAGGACGTTATGGTTACGTTGCACTAATAAAAAACTATGAAATTCAATTAAAAAAATGTGTTAAAGGGACGTTATGGTTAAGTTGCACTAATAAAAATCTATGACAATCAATGAAAAAACTTTGTTAAAGGGACGTTATGGTTAAGTTGCACTAATAAAAACCTATGAAAATCAATGAAAAAACGTTGTAAAAGGGACGTTATGGTAAAGTTGCGCTAATGGAAACCAATGAAATTCATTGAAAAAACTTTGCTAAAGGAACGTTATGGTTAAGTTGCGCTACTAAAAACATATGAAATTCAGTGAAAAAACGTTGTTAAAGGGACGTTATTGTTAAGTTGTGCTACTAAAAACCTATGAAATTCAGTGAAAAAACTTTGTTAAAGGGATGTTTGGCAAATTTCAAGGGTTTTTCGGTTTTACTTGGAACCATAACATCCTTTTAACAAAGTTTTTTCACTGAATTACATAGGTTTTTAATAGCGCAACTTAACCATAACGTCCCTTTAACAACTTTTTTTCACTGAATTTCATAGGTTTTTAGTAGTGCAACTTAACCATAATGTCCCTTTAACAACGTTTTTTCACTGAATATAAATATATATATATATATATATATATATATATATATATATATATATATATATATATATATATATATATATATATATATATATTCAGTGAAAAAACGTTCTAACTCCGCTCTCCCTGGACGAATCCTCACTAAACTTTGCGAAAAAAGTATTTTATAGAGTGAATGGGGAAAAAACTTTGCTCACGCCTACAGCCCAAACCGCTGGATGGATTTTCGCCAAATTTGGACCAAGAGCAGTGGCTTGGTCCCGAAAGCGTGCTTTTGCAAATTTGGTGAAAATCCATCCAGTAGTTTTTTTTTTAAATGACCAAAAAGTAGGTCACAAAAAATTAGTGATATCTATGTTCGGTCCGCGGACACACTTCCATGTTCGCTCCGTGGACAGTATCCTGATTGGCTAATCCGATTGCGTCATGTCCGCGGACATGCAACGTGTTTGGTGATTAGATGGTGAAGAGCGTGAAGTGGTTAGATTTTTGGAAACGCCCGCCATCTCGGACAGCGCGGTTGAAAGTTGGTGGAAAAATACTATTTAGAAAAGTGTGTTGGCGTGTAAGACTGCTTGGGGAGGGTGGGGGAGTAAGAGATGGGTTAAATGATGTATTTATTTAGGTGGCAGGCACCCCTGTTGTGTTCGTTCCGACCGCGGACAAGACAGGTGTCCTGAAATGTTCGTAAATAAATGAAATGAGGGTGTCCTGAGGACACTACGCCTGTACGTATGGTTTGTAGGCAAGTTGAAACTGTTCTAAGAACACATCAAGTGTCCTGGGATGTTCATAAATAAACAAAATGGGGGTGTCCTGAGGACGCTATGACTGTCTGTATTGTTTGCAGGCAAGTTGAAACTGTTCTAAGAATACAGGCGGTGTCCTGAAATGTTCGTTAATAAACGAAATGGGGATGGCCTGAGGACGCTGTCCGTATTGTTTGTAGGCAAGTTGAAATTGTTCTAAGAACATGTGTCTTGGGATGTTCGTAAATAAACAAAATGGGGGTGTCCGGAGGACGCTTTACCTGTCCGTACTGTTCGTAGGCAAGTTGAAATTGTTCTAAGAACACATCAAGTGTCCTGGGATGTTCATAAATAAACAAAATGGGGGTGTTCTGAGGGCGCTAGACCTGTCCGTATTGTTCGCAAGCAAGCTGGAACTGTCCTAAGAACACACACAGTGTCCTGAAATGTTCGTAAATAAACGAAATGGGGGTGTCCTGATGACGCTGTCCGTATTGTCCGTAGGCAAGTTGAAATTGGTCTAAGAACACATCATGTGTCCTGGGATGTTCATAAATAAAAAAAAATGTTGGTGTCCTGAGGACGCTATACCTGTCCGTACTGTTCGTAGGCAAGTTGAAAGTTGAAACTGTTCTAAGAACACTTGTAATGTTCGCGGACATTAAAATTGCGCATATGGCATAATTCAAATGTTTGACTCTATGGGTGTGATATGCTGTGGTGGTTGTGGGCAGGGCCTAGAGTCTTGGGTGCATGGACAAGACCAAATTTATAAGCACCGAAGTTATAAGCTACTATGGGTGTGATATGCTGCGGTGGTTGTGGCCAGGGCCTAGAGTCTTGGGTGCATGGCCAAGACCAAATTTATAAGCACTGAAGTTATAAATTACTATGGGTGTGATTTGCTGCAATGGTTGACTTATTATAATATACTTACTGTTTGGTTTAGTAACTGGAATACATATATTCCTTGTTAATTTCTGTGATAAAAGAAAAGATCATGTTAGTATTGTTATTTCGTAACGACTCATAACATTGAATAATCAACATTATTTTTATTTACCCTCATATTTAGTAGATTACTAACCAGTGTACTGTGCAATTTGCTTAGTTTCTCTGTTTGTTGCTAAAATCATTGGGACTGTGGGAAAAAATCCATGTTGGATTAAAAAAACCTTTTTTTGTCATGCTACGGTCTATTTGTTTGTTTGTTTTCAGTGTTCACTTGTTGTTTCTGGCTAATGTTCTATATGTTGGCTTGTTGCAGATTTTTGGAGCAGTTAGAAACCTGTTGGCATATTCTAACTGTCTATTTTCTGTTATGATGAAGTGGTATTGATTTATCTGTTTGTATATTGTAAAATCTTGGGGCATTTAGATGCCAGTTGGCGTATTCTGTCTATTTTTTGTTATAATGTAGTGGTATTGATTTATCTGTTTGGTTATTAAAAATCTTGGGGCAGTTAGATACCAGTTGGCGTATTCTAACTGTTTATTGTTTGATGTAATTTAGTGGTATTCATTTATCTGTTTAGTTGTTGTAGAATCTTGGGGCAGTTAGATAGCTGTTGGCATATTCTAATAGTTTTAGTTTTTGAATAGAAGTTTTGTTAATGTTTAAGTACAGATTAGTTAATACATTTCGGTTTTAAGAAGATAAAATAAGCATTTGTAAGATTTGCTGATAATCTCTGCTTTAGAGTAAAGGTACTATCATTACATTCGAACCATCCACATTTTTTTTTATATTTTCACTATAGTTACTTGCATTGGTTGTGGCTCCTGCGTGGTAGATTATACCTATTGTTGCGAAGGTTTTCTTACCAAGTGATACTTGACCATGTGTGAATCCAGTCAGCTTGCAGTTGTTTTTGGTACCATTTGCATTGTAACGTAGAAGCATTACTATTACGTATTTGCTATGTGTTTGTATTAGTAAGGTGGAGCGATTATCCGAACTGCAGGTAGTACATAATTTACCATGGTTTGCATTTTGTACAAGTTGCTGAAATGGAACAGATTCACAATTAGTCATGGATACATATACAAAGCGCTCATTACGGATTTGTTCTTGTGTCACATTGTTGCAGAGAGTGAATGTATGTTTCCACATGTATGAAATCAAGAAGATTTCATTTATCGGTATGTTTTTGTTTTCCAGTACTTGTAGTAGGTACATTAAACATTCTTGTGGATCTTCCTGTGAGTTTAAAGTGAAATTCACCATTCCAGCACAGTAGTCTAATTGTTCTCTTGTTCCATGAACACTATACATGTTGTCAGGATTGTTTGTTGCATTTCTATGAAGTACTAACATTTGGAAACACAATTGGTCTGTACTATGTAAGTAAATGTTGTCAACAATTGGTGGTAATTGAAATAGAATATTCATTGCTACATTTGCATAGCAACTTACACCAGTTATATTTGAAAGTTTAAATGGACCAGGTACTTCTGTATCTGAGTGCTTTTTTGGAGTTTGTCTTCCTTCTTTGAAGAAGTACCTGGTTTACTTTCCCTAATAGGTTCTTTTTTGCTTGTGGTACTTTGCTTGTGGAGGAAGTATTAGTTTATTTTACTCTCTTTGGAGGATTTGCAGTGACATCTTGTTGCATTTCTGTTTGATTTTCTTTTCTTTTACAACGTTTTACTTTTTGTGGAACAGGATATGTTTTTAGATGGGGTGTATAGTGAACAAAGTCTATTGCATTCTAAAATGCAAGGAATATCACTGTTTACTTTACTTGCATCAAAGTTGATTAGAAATAGACCGTCATGTGTAAGCAAGCGTGCTAGTGCTACGTAGCTCATCCCTTCTTTAAAGACTGTGTTACCAATATCTATCAATGCTTTGTCTAGGGTAAGACCTTGTGATTTATGAATGGTGACTGCGTATGCAAGAGTTAGAGAAAATTGTTCTCTGCGTACATACATGTCTTTGAAGAGAAGGGATCGAGCTGTTGATTGTCCAATTCTTTTCACTTCTGAAAGTTTGTCAAAGAGAATATTGACAAACTGAATGTTGTTGTCACGTGGGTATGTTTGAAAGCCAACAACTGTACCCAGTGCTCCATTAACTAGTCCTTGATCCACGTCAAGGTTACCTTTAAGCTTTACTCTACAATTTAAGGATAATTTTGATATTTTTTTCCAATCCAGCTGTGTTGGAGATTGAATTTTCTAAACTATTTAGTCTTGTTGTGGCTTGCTCACACATGGGTATTGTCATACCATGTACGTCTAGTTTGTCTGTGGCGCTAATTTCAATTATTGGTTGCATTTCTTTTTTTAACATTGTTTCATTGAATTTGAAACAGCTTGCAAGAGTTGGCATCAAGGCCATACAATTGACATTTTGGTGCGCTAATTGTTCCATAACATCCATAGCACATGCATATCGCCATAAAGTGCATGAATGTGCCGGGTTTTCAATATTGCTTGTGCTTCTTGAGATAGTATACCAACTCTAATACTTTTTAAGATGTTGGCATAAGTGAGATCTGCAGATTGCTGCATGTTTTCTGTTAATTCTCTCTATTGGAAATGTTGCCAAAGGTTGACATTTCCTATGCTGCCAACAGTTTTACGGCAGAGTTTGTGTCCTAAGGTTTTAAAAATAGGCTCACCTTTCACTGGTGTCAATTGAAGAAGATCTCTGAAAACAATAATGTGTTTTCCTCCAAAGAGCTCTTCGTAGTTTGTTTTGAGTACTTCTTGTAATCTGAGATGAATCAAAGCCAACATTAGGTTGGAGACCATGCTCACTTCATCTATTAGTAGCATTTTCATTTGTTTTAATACTCTGCGTAGTTCCATTGCAGCTTCTGTAGAAAGTTTGTAATAGTCTAATTTGTTTTGGTGTTCTACTGGCAGGAGTAGTAATCGGTGTAAAGGACACCGCCTATGGTGTAGGCAGCTAAACCTGTGGGGGCAGTGACAACAGCTGACAGTTTGTTGTTTGTCAATTGTTGAAGGAATTTGCTGATGATTTTGATTAGGAATGTTTTGCCAGAACAAGCTTCACCACTGACGTGTAGTAGCATAGGTTTGTAATTTTGGCAGGTGCATTCTTTATTTTCATGTTGTACACCATGTGAAATGTCTTTTGTTACTTCTTGAAAAATGCCACACTGCTCATTGTTTAGTTTTGATTGTAGTATAGTTATCTTCTTTATCTTCATACTGACACATGGTGTTTTCTACTTCCGTCATAGCTAATTCTGCCTCATTTGCTATTAGTAGCTGCCCCAGTGGTTCTTGGCTTCCTGTTACAGAAAGTTGACTACTATCAGGAGTGTCCTTATCTAGTTGGGCCTGGAGTTCTTCTTCATGTTGCTGTTCATTGTGCAACATTGTTTTGTAGTGTGTAAAGTTTACATCAGTTATAGTGCTTTCATTTGCTTTGAAAGCATCTTCGTAGGAGTCATAGTTATCTAGTATTTCTTCTTCTTTTCTCCATGGTTTAAAGAGTTGTAGCAGGGACATGTAATATAGATCTTTATGTTGAGGAGTCTTTAATGACAATTTGATATGATTAATAACATTTTGTTTGGTGAGTTTTACTAAGCTGCCCTCATAATTTAAAACTCTGTATCTACCTTTATTTTCATCTGGATTAATATTATTTTTGTATGTGAAGTTTTGGGCTATGTGGTATAGACACATGGTTTCCAAAGTGGTACTTCTGTTTGGGTAGTATGTGTCCAGCAAATTGTTTTTCAAAATGTCTTGGCTGTTGGGATCATTTGTGGCTATTGTTTCTATGTCGTTGTATGATTTCAGAACTCTTTTTCTAGATTTAGCAGGACCAAGACTTAGCCATACTATATTTTCAGATTTTCCACACAAAGCAGTACCGGTTAAACGATCTGCTGCTTCATAGGAGCCACATTCTCTATGGGAGAGCATTTTTATGCCCAAGCTGTATAATTTCTGAGACAGTGTTTTGTCTGATGAAAGGTCATTCCAGAGGTCTTGAAGCTCTGTTTTTTTCTGCTTTGGTTAAGTATGCTGTAACATATTGTGCAACTGCAGTGGAACTGTCTGCAACTTACTGCACATCTATGTTTGTATTCCATAAGAGGACAATGATTGCATTGTAATCACTGATATATTTTCCTTCTTCTGCTCTTTTTATGTAATATGTATTTTTGGGTGATTTACCTTTAACACTATGTCTAACTGAAGACATGAATTTGTTCACTTGACCTGTTTTTGTAACTGGTCTAGGGAAACCAAAGCGGCATTTGTTGTATTATATCCCTTTGTTATTGTATTTGCGACGACAATATTTGCCACATGAGTGTCTTTGAAATGGTAATATTTGTGCATGAAGATCACTTTTTGTTGCTTCCGATGGAATTTCACAAGTGACATATTTTTCGATAAACTGTAACACAGTGGCATCATTGTCTGGACTAAATTTAGGAGCATCTTTAATACATAAAAGCATGTGGATATGTGGTGATCCTCTGGCTTGGTATTCTTTTCTCCAAAAGAAATGTTGCACTTCTTCGAGGGGAGGAACAGTTTTATCACAAATAAAGTGTAGCAGAGCAATGAAGCGATGATGAAAATATATTGAAACATTAACAGGATCTAGAGAACAAAGTTCTCCAGGTGTTTGTATATCTATGTTTGTTTTGTTTTTGTTTGATATGCGTAGGAAATCATGTAAATCTTCCCATGCATATTCTGCACAACTTAATGTAACAAACCAAGTGGGTGGGCCAAGGTTTCTTATCATACAACATACATCTCCATGACGTCGGAACCAGTACTCTTTAGTACCACACGTTTGCTAATAGATTTGTAATACTTGATTGTAAAACCTCATCTTTTTCTTGCACTTTTTGTAATAAATGTGTACCTGACATATTTTGAAAGTGGGTTCCTGATTTTAATGTGTGTGCAACTCCGTAACATATAGTTGCTAGTTCACTTTCAAAGAGTAGGTGGAATACATTTTGTCTATATCTGGGATCTTCAGAATGCATCCGTAGTGAGCGATATTCTGATGCTGTTATTTGAATAGGTCTATCATCGTACCTTCCTCCTTTGCGAGTAGGAAAGAGTAGAGGAAAAGTACGTGCTTCTATACTTTTTTCCCATATGCTGATTGGTGATCCTTTTCTTTGTCGCATTTGGTACGTTTCTAGTGCATCTTCTACGGTGTCATCAGAGTGCAATGGATGAATTGTATAATGGTCTAAAGTATTGGATATTGTAGCAGGATCTAGAAGCTCAAATTAACCAGTTTCTGGTGACTCTTGAATTATTTCAGTGGTTTCCTTCAAGTTTTCTTCAATATTAATTTCTTTGTAGTATTCATTATTGTTTTTTAGATATTGCAAGGCTTGTCTAACTTTATGAAGTCTACCAGTTGTTGCCAAATCTTTTTGTCTTTTGTAGGTACACCATTTACTAAGATAATTAAAGATTGCTCCATTGGACGTTGCACTCCCAGAGTGTGCACATTTTGTTTTAGATATAATGGTAAATACACTACTTTGCCACGAATGCCTTTCACCAATTCAGAGGGAGGTAATTTTGCTGTTTTTGGTTGAAGGCATATTATTGTTTGAAAGGGGTGCACTGTTTGAATTATGATGCTTTCATATACATTGAGTTGTTATAGGGGTTTTGGTAGTGGGAATAATTCCAAATTATTTGTGATAGCACATGAAGGAGTTTGGTTGTTGTCAGGTTTTATAGTGCAGTAACTGCAATGTATTAAGGGGTCAGTTATTTCGTATTTGTTTTCTGCTATAAGGTAGAGAGCTAATTCAAATCATTTAGAATCTTCATTGTCTTCTATTTTGTATGTTAGGTCTACAGTTTTTGTGTTACTTTTACAAAAAGTTATGCAGCAACATACACACACATTGTTTGGTACTTCAGCAGATGTACTTTTAAATTTCAGTATTTCTTTTTTGTATGTGTGTAGTAGAAGGTTGCCATGCGTAGAATTGTTGCTAATTTGTTGTAAAGCTATTGCATTTTGTAAGTGGCTTTCACTTCCAAAATATTTTTTTCTGGATATAGTTGATTTCTTCAAGTAGGTATTTTGCTGTACCATGTAGAAGAATATTATTTAAATTGGCTAGTGCTAAAGCAGGACTTTTAGCATAGTACAGTTTATAGACTAGATTTCTTATAGTTAATGATGTGTTGATATCATTTTGATATAATGGAAGTTGGTTTTGCAAATAGGTCCTGAAATGCAGGCCAATGAATGTCCTTGTAGTCCTGTGTACTTGCGCACTGGACAGGTATCCATATTTTGCAGTAGTTTAATTTTGATTTTGTCTTTGCCTTTCACATACTGATTGAGGAATTGGTGTAAAGACTTGAAAGATTTTTTGGGAATGTTACACATTGACGTGCATGGCCATTTCTTTACTAGATGTTCTGGTTCAGTTGAATTGAGAGGTAATTCTAAGTTTTCTGGGGATATTTTTGTAAGCAGTATTTCTTGTTCTATTATGGTATTATTAACTTTTTCATAACCTCGTCCACTACTATGTATGACAATTGTATTGGTTTGCTTTTGTTTGTATGCTTCTTCATTAAAATATGGTTCTGTGCTTATGGTGTGACTCCACTCACCTCCACAGATATTTAAGAAGTTATTTTTGTTGACATTCCATTTATTGAGAAGTCTTTTTTGTAATTTATTCATTAGTTTTTGTTAGTGGTTTCATTTTGTTTAACACTAAAATAAATAACTTTCTTTTGAGAAGGATTGCACTGTCTATCAAAGCTTTTAAGATTCATTTCCTATGGTAGGTTTTAAGGGTTGTGCATGATTTCTCTCCTGTTTTTATAAGATTTTGAAGGACTCTGTGGCGGAACATTTTTGCTAAAATACTTTTTTTTGTATGCTTACTTGGCACTATATCAAGATTTATAGGAACAGTTTTAAAAGTAGTGTTAGCTGAATTCTTGTTAATCGTTTTCTGTTTTGTTTTACATTTTGATAGAGGAGGTGAAGTTTCTGTACTTGAAGCTTGTTTTGTTTCGCTAAATGACTGTATTACCTGTTTTGTTTGAGCTTTTTGTACAAATTCTGCTAGAGATGGATGCTTATTTTGGACACTTCTATTTTCATTTGCTCTACTTCTGTGTTGCTTTCTACGGACTTGGTTTTCGGTGGGCATTCTTTAGGGTCTGTTGAAAAAAATAAAGAAGGTATGGGTTAGGGTGTTCTGCAATGTATGTGTGCTGTGTGCATTAGTGTCTGAGTATGATGATAAAGATGTATGTGATGGTGTGTGATTGTGCATTGGGCAACTACAACTAGTTGGGATGGGTATTCTTGAATTTATGTGCTACTAAACCGGGGTTCAGATGACAGTAGAAAGTATGCTAGTGGTGAGGAGAAGCACAAATAGTCTAATGGTATACAATTAAAACAGTTGTTTGTTCTATAATATTAAAATTCTAGGGGGTTAGTTATGTCATTTGTGCGCCGTAAATTGGGGATTTGTGCGCCATTCTGCCTGTAAATCCCTGTTTAACAAATGGGGATCTACACAATCTCTGTTTTTAGGCGCAGAAATAGCATGAATGAACCTCACAGTGTGTTTGAGTAATAGTAAAAATATTATGGTGGTATTTAACTTCCTTTTTTTGTGGAATGAGCAGGTTTCTTCTGATTAGTAATTTTGTGTGTTTATAGCACTGATGTTAATTTAGACATTGATTTTTATGTTTTTGTACAAGTATTCTTGTTTGATATCTGAACATAGTGTGTGCATGCAATTTTGTTTGACTATGTGCAGTCTTTATATTTTACTTTAAATATGTTACTTCAATATGCTTTGCAAATGTGTGTGTAAAAAGAAATTAAATAGCAGATAGGTTTGGAAGTGACAATTGATTATAGCAGATGGGAAAAATGACAGTAAGTTCATTTTAAAGGTTATACAAGTTAAAAGTCAGTTAATCTGTTTACATGAATTTATAAGAATAGTACATGTACTATACAGAAAATGTGCATACCTGTAGTTTGTGTTCATGCATATGGATATGCATGCAGCTGCAAGTAGAAATCTTGGAGACTTGTATAGTATTTCTTGTAATAGGTGCTTTCCAATGATATGACACTTGTACTCAGAGTGATAGCAGTACATTTGAAGTGCTGATATATGATGATGGAGTTAGATGTAGAGGTCTTGGATGTGATTGGTGGATGGTCGTGTGACTGCTTAGCTATATCCAATGAGGGAATGGCACAGAGAGTGAAGTGGAAATGGTAGAAGGGCTGTCCATGTTACGATATGTCCACGGACATGGCGGTAGTCCACGGACATCACGTTTTACATACAGGGATTTTGGGGTGGGGAGGCATGCAAATGAGAATGAGCAGAGCAAGGGATTGGTCAGTAAAGTTTAGTGGGTGTGCTGTGCCAGGAGAGAGTTTGTAAGATAGTCTTTTTCCTGAGAAAAGAACGGATAGATATGGCTGTGTATTTCAGAAAACAGATTGTTCTGATTTTTTGAGACTCATGGATACATTGGTTGAAGGTGCATGCAGAAAGCCGTGGAGTAGCTGTAGATCTTGGATTCCCACATGTGGACGTGCACTGGCATGGAGTACGTGGAAAGAAGTGGTTGGACTTGCTACCTCTCTGTGCTCATCATCCAGACATAATGATAATTCATTGTGGAGAGAATAGTTTAGGACATGTGTCTGGAATTTCTTTGCAATTTGAAATGAAAGAAGGACTTGGGAAGGTCATGGACATGTTTCCAAATTCTCAAGTAATTTTTTCTCGGATTGCGCAGAGACAAATGTGGCTGCGTTCTTCTTCATTTGGTCCACAAATGGAGAAAGCGAGGTGCAATGTCAATAAGGCTGTTTGTGCCTTTCTAGGAGATGTTGGCATGTCCTCTTTTCACAATGAAAATATTATGTTTCGTAGCACATACATTTTTCCAAAAGATGGAGTCCATTTTACTTATGCTGGCAATCAGATTTTTCTGAAAAATGTACAAAATGCATTGCGACCTTTTTTGGAATTACAGCCATCCATTCTGGAGTAGGTGTTGACCATTTCAAGTTTTTCAAACACAAACACCACCAAAAGGCTCTTTTCAGAGCCACCACTTCCTCCCAGAGAAAAGTGCAATGGTTATGATAGGGCAGCACCAAAATTTTAGATGTCCGCAAACTATCCGTGGAATTCTAAAAAATGCACAAGGCCATTTATTTTCCATTTCTATTTTTAAACTGTGAAAGGTGGCTCTGAAAAGAGCCTTTTTTTATTTTTGTTGTTTTATATTTTTTTTGTTTTTTTACACACGACACTCTAGGAGAGGAGGGGAAAGGAGGGCAAGGGGGGGACACCAACCATGGGGATAAGAAAGGGCGGGTGGAGAGAGGAAGATGTAGGGTGGGCCTTACTTAGGTAGTGGTCAGGTCTTCTCGTGCTGTGAGACCGTAGTCTCAAAAGCACTATGAAGTCTCTCCCCCCTGCAGAGTACTGTGTCACAGTACATACACACAACTGTGACCCTCGAAAGGTAAGGGTCATCAGCATTATGAATGGCCTGTGAGGCAGCTGGAGGGATGCGCTCTCGCACAGGAGTGTCCCTTGTGGTGAGAGGAGCGGAAACAGAGGATGTAGAAGAGGAACTCAACCTACTACGCACCTTGCAAGGTACAACCTTGCGAATGGCCACACCGTGGAAAGACTTTAGGTGCCGCTTCATAGTTGTCGTACCAAAGCTGTACGAACCAGGTCTCCCGCGACTGAGCACCACTTTGCACTCGTTGCAGGTGACTTTGTTCGCAGGCGCCTTGGGTACGTTACCATGAATGGTAAATAACCGCCACACCCAAGTCTCATGGCATGTGCTGGTAGTAGGGACTTCCACTGCCTCATCCTCTTCATCCTCTTCATCCTCCTCTACATCCTCACTCCTGTTCCCCTCTTCAGGCCCTTGGGGAGGTGGTGGTGGTGGAGGGTGTGGGGGTGGTGCTGAAGCAGATGTAGCACCAGGTGGCAGTGGAGGAGCCATGGATGCCATCAGGTTTCAGATGAAAATCTGGAAAGTTGGTAGCAAAATGCACTGTGTTCTGTAAGGTAGCCAGAAACACAATGAGAATGAGTTCTGGGGTGTGGCCCTTTATAGGGGTGCTGGTGCAGGTCTGTGGACACCCGCCCTGTCCGCCGACGGATCGAACATCAAAAAAAGGCTCAAAAAGTCCCAAAAAGTATGTACAAAATCTGGATTATTGTCTGGGACTTGTGCTATGGTGATTTATTATTATAATAAAATGTGGATTGCCTGAAAAAGTAGTTTTAAATTGTTTGCGGACAAGAACAGTGTCCGTAGTCAGAACACACGCTCAGCGTGGGCACGGTCACATGATGGCGTCACAAACATGTCCACGAAGGGAACGGGTGTCCGCAGGACACCAAATGCACTGAAACTGTTTTGCGCATGCGCGTTGGTTTTATACGGACAGTGTTCCGGTCCTGAAACTAATTAAAAGTGCGACACACGTGAAACGAACAGTTACGGACAGGCGTGTGTTCTTAGAACAGTTTCAACCTACCTACGAACAATACGGACAGGCCTAGCATCCTCAGAACACCCCAAATTTGTTTATTTTCAAACATCCCAGGACGCTTGATGGGTTCTTACAACAATTTCAACTTGCCTACTAACAATACGGACAGGCATAGCGTCCTCAGGACACCCCCATTTTGTTCATTTATGAACATTTCAGGACACCGCCTGCGTTCTTAGAACAGTTTCCACTTGCCTACGAACAGTACGGACAGGCATAGCGTCCTCAGGACACCCCCATTTTGTTTATTTATGAACATCCCAGGACACTTGATGTGTTCCTAGAACAGTTTCAACCTGCCTATGAACAGTACGGACAGGTATAGTGTCCTCAGGACACCCCCATTTTGTTTATTTACGAGCATTTCAGGACACCACCTGTGTTCTTAGAACAGTTTCAACCTGCCTACGAACAGTACGGACAGGTATGGTGTCCTCACGACACCCCCATTTCGTTTATTTATGAACATTTCAGGACACCACCTGTGTTCTTAGAACAGTTTCAACCTGCCTTCGAACAGTACAGACAGGTATGGTGTCCTCAGGACACCCCCATTTAGTTTATTTACGAACATTTCAGAACACCGGTGTTGACAGCAAAACCGACTTTTAAAAAAAAACACACAGGACTAAATTATCACATGCATAACATTTATTTTTCATTATATTATATATATGTACAATTTATGATAGAGAAGGGGTAGCAGAAACTGACACAAACACAGGAGAATTGGGGTTTTCAATAGGATGGACAGGAGAAGATGAAGGGATGGAAGTCTCATCAAAACGTTTTTGTTTGTGGAGAGGGTTTGGGGATAATTGACTGGGATATGGAGAGAGGGGACATGTACATGGTGCACAATGGTATCTATTTTTTTCTTTTATATGGTCCTCCACAAAATCTTTCAAAAGGTGGACATTTGTCATTAGCTTGTTCATTTTTTCTTCCATCCGCTGGAGAGTTTGTTCTAACGTATCTTGTTGAGTATTGTTTTCATTGTTTGTATGGTCTGTTAAAAAAGAAATATTTATATATATATGTTAAGTGCACATAAAGTAATGCTTATTAATTTGGTTATAAAGAGAAGTGTCTACCATTAGTTCAATATCTTCAGACATTTCACCATGTGGGAAATTCTCCTCAAGCCATTCTAAAGTATTTGACATTTCTGTGAGGTAAAAAAAAAAATATACATTACTTTTATTGTATCTAATGTAGACATTTTAGAAATATATAACAACAAAAACAGTTTACTTACTAGATTGTGATAAGGTGTCTTCTCACTGGTCTGTAGATGTCCTGCTGCTCCTAGTTGTGCAGTTTCCGTGAGGTAATTATGTTAGAAGCATACCTTTCTTGTTTTGGTATATTCCATCTTACTATATATGGTAGTTAAATGGATGTTTGATTTGTTAGATATAGACATTCTACTTCTTATTTATTACTATATATAATGTGTTTGTGTGTTGGTTTTTCAACTTGTATTGTGTTCACGTGGCATGATATAACAATTTAAGATACCCCTGAGTTTTGGGTAGTATTGGTGTTGTCCACGTCCATCCGCGAACATGCGCACAGTCTGCGGACATCAAAATCACTAGGTGGGAGTTCAGTATGTTCTATGTTACATGTATATAGAGTTAGGGATGTTATGGTTAACTTGTCCTACTAAAAACCTATTTAATTCCATAAAATAACTTTGTTAAAGGGACGTTATGGTTAAGTTGCGCTACTAAAAACCTATCAAATTCAGTAAAAAACTTTGTTTAAGGGACGTTATGGTGCAAAGTAAAACTGAAAAACCCCTGAAATTCGCCAGTTATGGTAAGCTAAGCAACCATAACTCGCGCCACTGTGTACTGCTAACATTAACACCCAGGACATCAAAGATGACATCACAAATGTGATTGATGACATCAAAGATTCTTTTACTGAATTTGATAGGTTTTTAGAAGTGCAACTTAACCATAACGTCCCCTTAACAAAGGTTTTTTACTGATATATATATAGATAGATATATCAGACTACTTACTATCAGTATAACAAATCAAAAGGTAGGCCTTGACCATGTCAAAGGGCAAAACTTAGGACTGATGCCGGCAAAGCTAAACCATGTTGAAAAAAACGCGAGGAGAGAGGGTTATCAGGACTAGAGTAACTAATGTACTGAATCGTGTTATCTGTAAGACCATCTTTCTGTAGTTATCCTATCATTATTTAAAATGCTTGATGCATTGATTTGGACCTACAGAAAATACATAGCCTATTGAATCTGTGCTAGAATGCATTCTACATCTTCAAACCTCATCCACTGGATTAAGGAACACGACATCTGACCCTTTACTACTCTCTACTCACACCACCTGTCCCCTGCCTGTACATATTGTATATAACTCCTTGATGTTTCTCGCCATAATAAGTATAAAATGTATGATACTTTACAGCAATGTAATTTAATGTAATGTAATGTAATGGAATTTAATTTAAATTACAGATACTTTACAGCAATGCAACCAAAGCTGAACAACCCTCTTTATGCCTTATGCGCCATAATACCTAACAAACAAACACACAAATACAGACTATAGTCACTGAGGTGGTCATAGGTGGTGTCCTAAGAGATTTCTGATATGATGTAATGTGTGATAAAGTCATCAGTACGCTCAGGGTCTGTGCAATGGGTGCCTCATATTTAAAGGTGGCTTAGCTCCCAACACCTGCCCAAATTAAGGGGTTTGGTAGCATTAATCCAGCACCTTCCACTAATGTTTTCTAACTGAATTTCAAACTGTTTAGTTACACTGAAATTATTCACCTTAACTGAAGTTTTCTCACTGACTAAATATACTGACCTATAAGTAAGTACCATCACTAAGGGACATCTTGGTTTTGAGTTATTTACCTCCCGTAGAGAAGAGTGCTTCTGTGACCAATTGGCTGTGAGGTTTACCGATAGGCTTCACTAAGTGTTCAAAATGCAAGGCCTGTCCACATGCCATAGCAGAGAAATCATTCATACATCCAATCACGGGCCTTAAATTTGAGATCAAACACTCCATTAACTGCGATAGCACATTTGTCGTGCATGTCCTTTAATGTCCTTGCATCAAGTGGTACGTTGGGAGCACTACATGTAAACTGAAACTAAGAATCCTTCAGCATCTGAGAGCTATTAAAAATTCTGACCCCACGCAGGAACATGAAAATGACTTTCACTTACTAACGTTCTTTGCAGTAGCTCATGTCCCTATTCACCAAAGAGGTGGAGACCGAACCTTGAATTTACGGCAATTGGAGACAAGGTTAATTTTAGATTTTGACACAAAACATCCCAATGGTAACAATGTGGACGAGGAGTTGCATACATTTTTGGGTATATGACATCTCTGCCTCCTCTCTGATCATTATGTCTAGATACTTTAATGTATTTCTCTGGTATATCAGTGCAAGTATAATTGGTGTTTATGGCACACACTCTTGGCCTGGTATTGCTGTTTAATCATTTTTTTTCTCCAATTTATCGTTGATAGATCTTATTTGTTTGATCTATGGTTGTCTTTTCTCTGTATATTTTTTTGGGGAACGTCATTTCATGGCAATCACAGAATGTAGTTTCATTTTGCTTGTCCTACTTTTGCTCATTAACCTTTATTATTTAGTCTCCACATAGCCGAATAAGTTCATTGTAAATTGGCCCTTACTGAGATTTATTCCATGGGCATTACCATTTAAGATACAGGCTATTCTCTATGCATTATTAATATGTATAGTCATTAAATGTGTATTTTCTTTTTAGCACCTTATATGCAGAGCTGCTGCAGTGCACTCCAGCTTGGAGTTACTTGTTTATGAATGCATTTTGCATTTTATTTTTATATTATATGTACTGCAGATTGGGAGATCACTGCTTACGAATGAACTACCACTTTATTATCAATATGTACTGGCTTTGTCATTACATCAGTATAGTTGCACTGGCATTTCATGAAAAAACGTGTTTATATGTGCATTGTTATTGCATTAATATAGCTGCACTAGCACCTTATGATAAATATGATTGATTGCTTTAATTCTTTTTTGCGTTATGTATCTTTATCAATGATGCATTTGCACTTTATATTCAGGGTTTATGTACTGTAGATCTTGAGTCAGCTGCTTACATATGCATTTGCACTTTATTATTAAATACATACGTGCTAGTATTGGTATCGGTACGTTTGCAGTAGCACTTTATGAAAACCCGTTTTCATATGCTTTGCTATTGCATGAGTAGATCTGCACTAGCACTTTTGTCTAACATGATCTAATGTTTTTAATCTTCTACATTACATATTTAATCTTGTGTAAAATCCATTCTGTTTAATACTTACCTTTTGATGCATTGATGTAGTATGATGTAGAATGGACTGTATTGCTGGTCTCAAAATGTGTCACTATGCCTTGTACTATGAACAGCTCATTGGGTAACTTTGTAAGTATAAATCTTGCCTCAATGTTATTTCCTGTGATTACCTGCGGCTTACCATTATGGCCGGTGGTCCAAATATTATATATCTTGGGTTGCCTTTTTTTCCCATTGTGGGTTTTATTTTTTCTTCCTAATTAATGACTTGCACCTTTCTGATTTTTGCCCATTATGTAGGGAGCCACCACTGAGATCTCTATCGATATTATGGGACCTTTACTATTATGGCTGCCACGGTTACTGTGCAGGGGATGACTTTGTGGGGACAGGCGAAATAGCAAAAGGACTATGCTTGCATTCTTATTGGGATAGCGAGCTTTGTTCTCCTTACGTGACTAAGCGCTCAGGGAAGCGTGTTGTGCTTTTGGATTTCCCCATGGTGTCCTGCCCCTTGAATTGAATAAACAAACTTGTTTCTAATTTTTGGATACAAGCTCTGATTTTTTGCTTTGGCTGAGCCAGGGATATGCCC
Source organism: Ambystoma mexicanum (assembly GCF_040938575.1). Classification (NCBI taxonomy): domain Eukaryota; kingdom Metazoa; phylum Chordata; class Amphibia; order Caudata; family Ambystomatidae; genus Ambystoma; species Ambystoma mexicanum. Next base: position 755,510,192 of record NC_090922.1, on the reverse strand, counting down.
AATGCCTCACAGACAGTGTGTTTTTCTTTTCCTCTGTTTTTGTGGCTATATATATATATATATATATATATATATATATATATATATATATATATATTCCAAACTGTTATCACACCGACTAAACGGCGTGATATTGAGCCGCAATCCCAGAGTGCGATTCCGCTTTCAGGTTCCGAGCTTACATACCACAGATTGCACCGCACCCAAAACCAATTGAAAAATGTCTTTATTCAAAAATATGATTAAAATTTGAATGGAAACTTCCAACCCTCGCCCAGCCTAACGAAAGTCCCCCACAGATGACGCATTTTGCTACAGCTTGTAGCTTGGTCACATGATCTTGCTAACATCTTAGACACTCCTTTATTCCCTTTCCCTCGACAAACTTCAGTGTTCTCACGTGATCAGCATGAAAACAAACAGCAGACTAATTCCTTGTCAGAGAGTCCTACCCCAGATTCTACTCCCGCCATTGCCAAGTTACATTGAATACAATACACAATGTATTCCATTGTGGTGTCCAATGTTTTATAACAGGTACCATGCCATAATTTGGTCCGTATCGCATAGATTGTGTATAACAGAGCCCATAACACTGTCTTAACATATTGTGTATTCTGATCTATATATGCACATATTATAAAGTGCATAATGCAGATTCTTATTGTGAATAGGTTTACTGCCTTATTTCATGATTTCTTTAAGGTGCATAGTGCAATTCCCTAGATTGTGTTAATGAAGAACACTGATATGGCTTCCTGTATGTCCATACAAATAATGGCCCATGTAAATATGGCAATGACTAATACGGTACCTTAATGTTATCGTGCAAAGTGCATTCTGTCATGTGGCATGTCTCGTATAACCAACCACTAATCTACATATCCGCTAGGCATAAAGTGCATAGTGCATCACATATTACCCTTGTTCTACATATCCACTGGGCATAAAGTGCATAGTGCATCACATATTAAAAACTGAAGTACTCTATTTAAAATGCCTTGGTGTTTTCATAGAGTGTATGGCACGATAACTGTCTGCAGTACACCCACCAATGATTCATAATTTGGACAACAGCAAATAAACGAGGGAATATACAGGATCATACGGGGTGTCTAATGTTACTACTAAAAGGCTCTCCACCAACCAAAAAATATTTTTCCTGTGTTGGCGGGAGTATTTAAAAATGTTACAAGAACAATAATAAACAACAGCATAAGGGAATTAGCAATCCATCAGATGTTGAATAACAATTGCTAAATATTTCATGTGAGGATGTGCAACAAGTCTTGTGTAAACAGTATATATCGCCGGTACAATGCTTGTTTCATAAATCATTCACCCAAGAATGTATAAAGTTCCTCATCAATATTGTGTCCTAGAGGGGTCTTACTCTTGAAGTCAATAATATATTGTGTTTCTCATTGTCTCAACAATTTTTCTGTGTCTCCTCCCCTTAATCCTTAATCCAATGTTCGTTTGTTTTAACACCATAAATGAAAAATCACATAGCTTCCCTTCATGTTTCTCCCAAAAGTGTTTAGCTATTGGGTATGCAAAGTCATGATTTTTGATTGCTCTGATATGCTGTTGTATACGTATTTTCAACTTGAACTTGGTGCTTCCTATGTACCATTTTTCGCATGTGAATTTCAGTGCGCACACAATGTAATCTGATTCACATGTAATTCTTTCTGTGATCGTAATAGATTTTTGAGGACTGGATGTAGATAGGTGGAGAACTCATCCGCAAATTGGCATATCTTGCATTTTGTGCATTTGTAGAAACCCTTGTTCCTGCGGTTTAGCCACGTGGATTGATGGGGAGTTATTTCAGGTACCATGAAACTACTTGACTAACCTATCTGTAATAGATTGACATTTCCGGAATGAGAAATTAGGGTAGCTGCCCAATGATTGTTTCAAATCTGTGTCTACCACTAATGTGGTCCAGTGCTTCTGAATGATGGTTTTGATGGCCTTTGCTGATTGTCCATATGTTAGTATAAGACGCATTGTTTCTTCTTTATCCATACTTTTGGTTTTGTTAACATTATCCAATAACAGCAACAATCTTTCATACTGTTGTGCTTTCAAATACGCCTGTTGGATAATTTGTTTGGGGTAGCACTGTTTCTTAAAGCCCCATGCTGTCATGTTACTCTCCTCATCGTAGCTGCCCATTTCAGAACAGTTTTTCCATAAGCGGATAAACTCGCCATAAGGTATACTCTAATCAGATTTGGGCTATGTGCACTTTTTTCGCATGTAATGGATCATTAACTCCAGTTGGTTTACGAAACAATTTTGTTTTGATTTTCCCATCTTCTATAAAGACTGTCACATCCAGGAAGACCACCTCTTTGGGACTATGTGTCTCAGTGAATTGTAGATTGTAACTGTTAATGTTCAACTGTTTTATAAAGTCCATCCATTCTCCAGAAGTGCCCTTCCAAATAATAAAGAGGTTGTCAATATAACGCTACCACATGATCACCTTGCTTGTGTATTTTCCATTTTCTTCTTTCCAAGCCTCATACCTTTCCCAGTACCCCATAGCAAGGTTTGCATAGGATGGGGCAACGGTCGTGCCCATCGCCGTTTCCTGTGTTTGTCTGTAGTATTTTTGATTGAATCAAAATAAATTATTTGTCAAACACAGATGGATCATAGCCATGATCATTTCGGAATGTCTGGTATAGTTTAGTGACCTGGTGTTCAAAAAGTATGCACAGGCCTTCATTCCTTGTTCGTGTGTGATTGATGTGTACAGGAAAACGACGTCCATTGTTACTAAAAGGAAATCCGAGTTACATGGTAGTTCATTGACTTTCAACAAAAAATCCTTTGTGTCCCTCAATAGGAAGGTAATGTCAAAACAAAGGGAAAGAGAGATTCATCGATGTATTTTGACATATTCCCTAACAATGATCCTGTGAGCGTGACAATGGGTCTGCCCGGTGGCTTGGAGGCACATTTAAGTATTTTTGGAAGGAAGTATATCGTCGGTAAGATGGAGTGAGATTTGTAGAGGAACCTCACATCTAGATCTTCCAACATTCCTTTGTCAGACCATTCACTAAGAAATGTTTTTACTTTCAACTCCAAATTTCCCATCGGGTTTTCAGTTAACTTCTCGTAACAGGTTCTATCATTTAGTTGTCTGTTGGCCTTGTGTATGTACTGATCTCTGTCCATAAGTACAATGTTCTGGCCTTTAACCGATGCCTTGATGATACAATTAGGTAGAAGATTCAAATATATATTACTGAAATAAACCTTGGTTAAGAGAGAGTTTTAACACAACAGGCCCCTGAAATTCAGCAATCGCATTTGAAGCAAGTCCACCTTAACTATATGCACACTGTTGCACAGCATATGACCACAATGATGACATCACATATGACATTGTAAAGAAATTCATTCTCAGCCATAATTCTCTACAGTCAGCCCTTCCTGGAAATAAATACACTTTTGGGCAAGGAAGAGTCATAGGGGCTGCCGGGTGGGAGTACATTTGTGTAACCCCTGCTTCTTATAGCTTAAAAAGGAAATGTTTCAATTTTGTTCTGCAAACATCACCGTTTTAAACATGGCAACAGAATATGCAATTATTTTATGATAACATAAACTTATATTTCGATATGCTTTGATTGGCAATTTTACTTATAGGTCAAATATCACTTGATTTTCATTGGACATAAACACTTCCTGAAACACATGACTTTATATGCTAATCAGTATGAATTGCTTTTTTCCATATTTTCTGAATCATTGGACATAAGTCGAAACCTTAAAACTGGACAGAACAGGTGTATCAAATGACACATGTCTTCAGACGTCTTAGCATACTGTGTTCAATACATACACTGTCTGGTTTTTCACTGGCCAATTTCCCTATGTTATCTTTTTCTGACTGTGTGCCAGTTTCGTTTTATGAGTCACACGCCATTGGAAATCACATATTCTACTTCTACTATTAAATGCTGCCAACTGATCTTCACCTGTCTTCAGCTGCTCTCAGTCAACCTTGGCTGGGGCTCAACTATTTGTCTGGGGTTTACCCAACTTTGAGGTTATGTGGTTCTAAACACGTCTAAACTCCTATAAGACATGCAACCTTTATTCCTGTGCAATGCAAACTGTGAAGTCCATTTTAAAATAATGGACGTCTGCTGCAATCACATTTCTTTTGTCGGGGGAACTATTTTTCCCCATGTATTTGAGTACTAACAGTTTTCTAATGTCTAATATCTATTGAGTGAGAGTAACATCCTCCATATCTAAACACAGTGTGGCCTAATGTCTGTGTTAATATGATATCCATCTATCACACATCAGTTCATCCACAACCTAGCACCCTCCTACCTTAAACCGTGGATTACCATGAGTGCAGAACCTTGATACTTGTGCTCCTCCACCACCTTATCACTGGTGACTACTAGATTAACTGAGAAAAGATCGGCTGGAATACGGTTCACCGTAATTTCCCCCAACCTCTGGAACTCCCTACTTTCCTTTATCCAAGAAAAACCATCCTACTGCACCTTCTGCAAAATGATAACTGCCTTGTTTATGCCTAAACTGACTGCTCCATATTGTATGTATCTACATGATTGTCCTAATGTACCTGAACTATGTACTGTATTTTGTAGCGCTGTGATACCTCCTGGTGTTGGCGCTACCGACAAATATATTAAATAAATAAATGATAAATTCATTTTTACCTTATACAACTATATGATGCCATAGCCGAAATTACATCACTTCTGTCATCCTTGGTCCACACCATGTTTATCCTCACTATTTATGTTCAGGGTATGGATAATACAGTTGTCTGAGTGCACAATTCCTCTCATATTTACCCTATTGGGCCAGGGGGCAGAACACGGACCCTGTGGGAGTTTTTTATTGACACATTATACCATCTCCGCCTTGTTGCAGACTTGTTGGACTCATGAGACTTATGTTGGTTCACCCATTTCAAATTTTGTCGTGCTCATGCTGGACTTCCTTTAGCATCACGTAATCATGGTGAACTTGAATCATGTTATGCCAATCTACTACTTGACTCCTTGCTTGCACTTGCTGATCTCTTGCAACATTATATGTTCACTATTGATCTCTGCAACTTGATGTGCTTTCTCATCTGCGTATGTGCTCTATAAAACTGTATTTCTCCGGCTTTGCTTCTTCTTCTCATGCACAACACTCACTGTTTCCCAGTCTTCTCTTCCTTTCCCTGTCTTTTCCCCCTCTGCTCCCCTCACTATATTCTATGCAGTTACTCTATTAGAATTGTCATCAGGCTTAGTACGATAGTCGCTTGTCTGTCTCATCTCCTACCTCTCCCTCCCCTCCTTATCTTTGTCAAAAGCTCTTGCACTATCTGAAATGTTGTCAGGCCTAGTACGATAGTTAATTTCACATTCTTAATGTTTCAAGGCCTTGTAAGAATGTCATTGTATTTTTCCCTTGCTCCCTCCCTTGCTTTGAAGTGCTTTGAAACACATGTGTGTGTATAGGTGGTATACAAATAAACTATCAAATGGCATAGTCACCTATCTATCACCAGAGTGAGGGGCAGAAACTACTCCTCTACAACATCACTGATGACATCACTAGTGGCATCACTAATTACATCAAATGGTGTCTTCTTTCACATTCCCGACCTGTAGCCTGATGCTATTGCTATTGGCATTTATATAGCGCCTATGACCATGCCATCAAAGTGCTGTGAGTGAATATATAAATAGAAGGTTGTTGGGTCTTTTTTTGAAGTTGAAGCATTATTAGACTCTGGAAGGACATGGGGAGTTAATTCGAAAGTTTAATGACATCTGTTTTCCTCCAGGAAATATCATTTTGAGTTCTGTCATTTGCGGCTTCTCTCAGTAATATCACAGGAATCACTTACATCAAGCAAAAACAAATGCAGGTTTTCATTTCTGAAAAGAGTCTCTGCTGCAAAGCACCAATGCCTCCATACATATAGGTTTAAAGGATTTACCCCAAACCAGTCAAAGAAAGTAGTTCAATGATTTATGCCCAAATATTTTCTTATTTGGTCCAAATCTACTGGATTTACTTTAACTACAGTGTATGGCGGTTGCTACACTGTGGTTATGGTGAGTATCAGGTTCCATAGTAAACACGACAATTGAATTGCTAATCACTTTTGACTTGCATGATGGATTTGGCTGATATTTTGCAAACACAAAGTTTGTCAAGGATCCGCAATTCCTCCCCTCCCATCAATTGGAACTTTGGGAAAAATGTGCTAAAGTATAAAAACGTTGTTAAGAGATCAAAAACTTGCTGTGTTCGGCCTACTCCCATTATAATGTATATATATTGAAGGGTGGTGGTTGCTGCCCTATAGTTAAGGTAAAACAGAGTTATATATGAAAACAAAAAAAAATGCTAACAACTATTTACTTGTGCGACATATTTGGACCCCCTCCACCCCCAGACTGTAAAGTTCCAGAAAGATTCTTTGAAAGATAAAAAAGGTTATTAAGAAAACACAAGAACACAGTTTCGTCCTAGTAGTCCCCATTCACTTTCCCATAGACAACTGAGAAAAGATCGGCTGGAATACGGTTCACCGTAATTTCCCCCAACCTCTGGAACTCCCTACTTTCCTTTATCCAAGAAAAACCATCCTACTGCACCTTCTGCAAAATGATAACTGCCTTGTTTATGCCTAAACTGACTGCTCCATATTGTATGTATCTACATGATTGTCCTAATGTACCTGAACTATGTACTGTATTTTGTAGCGCTGTGATACCTCCTGGTGTTGGCGCTACCGACAAATATATTAAATAAATAAATGATAAATTCATTTTTACCTTATACAACTATATGATGCCATAGCCGAAATTACATCACTTCTGTCATCCTTGGTCCACACCATGTTTATCCTCATTATTTATGTTCAGGGTATGGATAATACAGTTGTCTGAGTGCACAATTCTTCTCATATTTACCCTATTGGGCCAGGGGGCAGAACACGGACCCTGTGGGAGTTTTTTATTGACACATTATACCATCTCCGCCTTGTTGCAGACTTGTTGGACTCATGAGACTTATGTTGGTTCACCCATTTCAAATTTTGTCGTGCTCATGCTGGACTTCCTTTAGCATCACGTAATCATGGTGAACTTGAATCATGTTATGCCAATCTACTACTTGACTCCTTGCTTGCACTTGCTGATCTCTTGCAACATTATATGTTCACTATTGATCTCTGCAACTTGATGTGCTTTCTCATCTGCGTATGTGCTCTATAAAACTGTATTTCTCCGGCTTTGCTTCTTCTTCTCATGCACAACACTCACTGTTTCCCAGTCTTCTCTTCCTTTCCCTGTCTTTTCCCCCTCTGCTCCCCTCACTATATTCTATGCAGTTACTCTATTAGAATTGTCATCAGGCTTAGTACGATAGTCGCTTGTCTGTCTCATCTCCTACCTCTCCCTCCCCTCCTTATCTTTGTCAAAAGCTCTTGCACTATCTGAAATGTTGTCAGGCCTAGTACGATAGTTAATTTCACATTCTTAATGTTTCAAGGCCTTGCAAGAATGTCATTGTATTTTTCCCTTGCTCCCTCCCTTGCTTTGAAGTGCTTTGAAACACATGTGTGTGTATAGGTGGTATACAAATAAACTATCAAATGGCATAGTCACCTATCTATCACCAGAGTGAGGGGCAGAAACTACTCCTCTACAACATCACTGATGACATCACTAGTGGCATCACTAATTACATCAAATGGTGTCTTCTTTCACATTCCCGACCTGTAGCCTGATGCTATTGCTATTGGCATTTATATAGCGCCTATGACCATGCCATCAAAGTGCTGTGAGTGAATATATAAATAGAAGGTTGTTGGGTCTTTTTTTGAAGTTGAAGCATTATTAGACTCTGGAAGGACATGGGGAGTTAATTCGAAAGTTTAATGACATCTGTTTTCCTCCAGGAAATATCATTTTGAGTTCTGTCATTTGCGGCTTCTCTCAGTAATATCACAGGAATCACTTACATCAAGCAAAAACAAATGCAGGTTTTCATTTCTGAAAAGTGTCTCTGCTGCAAAGCACCAATGCCTCCATACATATAGGTTTAAAGGATTTACCCCAAACCAGTCAAAGAAAGTAGTTCAATGATTTATGCCCAAATATTTTCTTATTTGGTCCAAATCTACTGGATTTACTTTAACTACAGTGTATGGCGGTTGCTACACTGTGGTTATGGTGAGTATCAGGTTCCATAGTAAACACGACAATTGAATTGCTAATCACTTTTGACTTGCATGATGGATTTGGCTGATATTTTGCAAACACAAAGTTTGTCAAGGATCCGCAATTCCTCCCCTCCCATCAATTGGAACTTTGGGAAAAATGTGCTAAAGTATAAAAACGTTGTTAAGAGATCAAAAACTTGCTGTGTTCGGCCTACTCCCATTGTAATGTATATATATTGAAGGGTGGTGGTTGCTGCCCTATAGTTAAGGTAAAACAGAGTTATATATGAAAACAAAAAAAAATGCTAACAACTATTTACTTGTGCGACATATTTGGACCCCCTCCACCCCCAGACTGTAAAGTTCCAGAAAGATTCTTTGAAAGATAAAAAAGGTTATTAAGAAAACACAAGAACACAGTTTCGTCCTAGTAGTCCCCATTCACTTTCCCATAGACAAACAAGGTCAATTATTTGCCAGACCACACAGCCAAAACCACTGGACAGATTTGGATCAGGTCTGAAAATACGTGAGCATGAAGCATTGACTCACAATCCTTTTGTGATTTGGGGTTAATCCGTCCAGTACTCTTTTTTGTATTTGACATTTCCCACCGCGATCCAAATGTGGCATTTGCAGCACATAACTTTGCAGTGCTTTAGATTGGGTATGAGCAGTAATAGGGGCTTTTGGGTCCCAGTGGAGGTAGTGGAAGGTGCAGTTGTGGATATGGATGGGGCGTAGGTTGCCATAGTGGTTGCCTGTGCATAGGTCGATGGTGCTGTAGGTGTTGTATGCGTACAGAGTTAGGGCCATGTAACTTGATTTTGTATTACTCATGGTCCTTCCGGTAGTCCTCACCGATGTCGTCCCAGTGGATCCAGACTAAGTCTTGAATTAGGACAGTAGTCCCCAAGATCTGCGATGGGATGTTAGAAGGTACACAGCGTAATACCTTCTTGCAGATCTTTTATTGCACATTTTCTATTTCTTTCCACAAATGGTACTCCTCCACCACAAAATAGTGAAAACTGTCTGAAGTTTTTTTCATCCATCAAGTCGGGACCCAGATGACATCATCACAGATACTGCTGAGGTCAGACATGGTCAACAATGTTTGACCTGGGAGGAATATGTAATAATATCAAAAATGACATGACAAAAAGGACTATGCCAATAATAATAAAAATATTTTAAACAAAAAGAAAATAACTAAAATAAAGACTAGAACAAAACACAGGACAATGGAAAGAGGTATAGGGGCAAAGGAAGGCAAAAAAGGAAGGGAAAAATGAGAATTTGCGGTAAACCATCTTATACTTCACAATCAGGATAGAAATCAGGATTCATAGTCGCAGCTATGAGTCATGTGCCTGATGTAGCTACCGGATCATCCGATTGGCTCTTGCCTTTGATGCTGCTATGAGTCATGTGTGTTCGCATAACTGTAGCGCGCAATCCGATTGGTCAGTCTGATAAACACGGATACATCACTGTGCCTGGGCGTAGCCGCTTTTATGCACAAGAACATCCAATTGGCTATTCCCACTGATCCAGCTGTCAGTCATATGTTATGTTATGGTATGTTATATATTTTTATAAAACGCACAATCGCCAAGGGCATAATGGCGCCCTGGAGTGAATAGATTGGGTGCCACCTCGAACAGGTTGGTTTTCAAATGGCAGCAAAATATAAAGTGGTCCTCTGTGTGTCAAAGAGCGAAAGGGAGAATTCTCCATGGTTTGGCTGCCACATTGGAAAATGAGCATCCGTTCTTTTGGGTTAGGCGATATCGGGGAATCCTACGAAGGAGAGCATCAGAAGGACGGAGGGAGTGGTTAGGTGTATAAGGCCGAAACCTAAGTACTCTGCTCCGAATCCGTAATAAGCCTGGTGAGCTATACAAAGAGATTTAAAGTGATCTACTTTTGAACTGGCAGCTAGTTGAGTGACCAGAGAATGGAGATGTGTGTTCCAGGAATGACAGCAGCAATATTATTGGTTGATGTGCAATGCATGGACAGGCATAGCCGCGTGAGAACACCCAATCATCAGATTGGCTATACCAGTTGACGCAGCTATCGATTATAGCTGCAATTAAGAATCCCAACTTTTCATAGCTGCGGGTATTCATCTCACTCAAAGACACCTTCTATTGTTTTCCTCTTAGATTTGTGTCACTTGATGGGTAAACTTGCTTGTGAGCCTGCAGGAATTTTTAAAGATCACTACCCAAATGTTTCCATTTGTTTCTTACCATCCCTTGTTCCTATACATTTGTCCTTTACCCTGTCATTTGGACTTTGTGTGTGAGTTTGTGTAGCTTGTTATTTGATTGTATTTTAAACATTTTTCAGTTTCAGTTATTTTTGTGTTGTGTTGTGTTTTTATTACGTTTTTGTTTTTCCCTCTGCAGTCCCACATTTAAGTAGTCACGGACCAAAAGTGATGAATATGTGGTGTGGGTGTCTACTACCCCACCTCCATGGAATAAGCAGTGTGCCCAGAAAACCATTGCTGAAAGCGTTCAGTATTTCTGTGTAAAGGAACATCATAGTAAGAAGGAGGTTGAAGTTTAATGTATTTTCTATGGGACAGTTTTGTGGAGAAGACGTTCCAATAAACCGTCACAAAGTTTGGGCACATTCCACTTTGATTCCACACTTCGTCTGTGTCCATTTGAACCACATGGAAGAACCCTACAGGAAGGCTCATTTTCATCATAAGGTGCAAGCCCATGGTCCACAATCTGTGAGACATATCAGCATGCCAAAAGCACCATGGCACAACCACTGCCTGCCACGTCTGTTGCTATTGCCTCTGTTCTATCAACCACCACCCAACCTCATCCCATCCTTCCTACATCTGATCTGCAACAGTGCAATGTAATGTGCTGCAAATTCCACAACTGGATCATGGTAGGAGATGCCACCCTAAGTCGTTGGGCATGGGCCATTGCTGAACCCCGGGCCAACTGCCACCACTATTCATTTTCTTTAAAGTGGCAATCCCCTCCCCGATTGATGGAACCAATAAAAACTCAAACAACAAAAAAAGCACATAAAAAATACATGTTCTTTTTTCACCCATTGTTAAATATGTGAACCCTAATGTTATTCCCTTCCCAGTTCCACACTCCTCCTTCCCTCTCCCCCAAAACGACCCTTTCCAGGGCCAACTTTTCAGTTATACAAAAAGGCAATAAGTACACAGACTAAAAATGGATCCAAAACCCTTATATGGTCCATTTTATGAAGTATGTGTCAAAAAGAGCCTTTTAAAATGTTGTCTTCCATAACTTTGGATATGATTAGGCACCCTGCCGTGCAGCCATGGCTATTGGTGGAAAATAAAACAATTGGTATTTTCTCTCTCTATAAACAATCAATATCCTATAGCACCTTTGATGAATCCAGTAGAGCTCCCAGTGGTGGCCTCCTCCCATGTTGACAGGCCAATGAAGCAAATCTGTCTTTTGTCTTCAATCTGCTGATACTTCTGCCAGTGGTTGGCCAACAGTAGTTTAGGGTCTTGGGAAAGGATATGATTCAGGCGTTTTCTGATTCTTATGTGTACTTGTACAGCCGATAAAGATCTTTTCACACACACATATGATTGCATAAATGACATACCTTGTTCTGCAGTTTAGCTTAAATTCAGCTCATATATACATAATCGTCCCCTCCAGGCACAGGAGTCACTCACTATTTACCCGGGTGGGTGGCTGAGCTTTTTCTGTGGCCACAGCAAAATTATGGAACTCGCTTCACCTGCCTCTGCGTGCAACCAAGGCCAATCTTTCCTTCCGTCATGTCGTGAAAACGTTCCTTTCCAAATAAATCACACACTCAGCTGTCTGACTGTTCTTGTTATCATAGCGCCAAGATGCCTTCGGGTGAATGTCATACTCTATAAGTGCTTCCAAGATAAGATAAGATAAGTGATGCATTATCTTCTTTTCACACTAACTTCTGCGTCTGAGCAGCAACTTCAAATCTCTGTAAACTGTGGCTTCCAGCAAATGTACTTTTCTCTCCACAATGAAATTAGCACCTAGAAATGTCCACACAGTACCACTGTGTGTATATTTACAGATTTCAAGTGGCTCTAGGAGAATCAGGTTTTCTGTTGCATACATCTCAAAGTAGGCCCTACTTTTTGAATCTAACTCTGACCTAATAAGTTACCTTCATGAAAAGAAGTTGCTTTTTTGCTAGTACTGAACAACATTCCCACTGAAAACTGTAATTCTTACCACATTTTTCTGCCCTGGTAAATATGTCTAGCCTTTTTTAAACTTAGATTTCTAAAACCGCTGAGCCTCATAATAAAGTTATGTTTCTAATTCTTAATCATTTATTTTTGTAAATGCCTAATTAAAGGAGCCTTGTGTACATGTACAAATGTTGGATATGTGTTTTCCAATGAAAGATACCTCCTGCCCCATCCACTCTACCATAACCGACTCATCGTACCCCCACCCACTTACACTGCCCCCACTCTCTCTACACACACCCACCCCTACTGTCACTCTCTATATCCCACTATCCCTGTCCCTACCCTGTCTACCACCCAAGTTTTCCCCATCCTTTCTACTCATATCCACCCACCATACCTCACCCTCTCTACCACTACCCATCCACTCTACCCCATCCTCCCTACTTCTCTACCTCCAGCCACCCTAACCCCACCCATCCACACTAACCTCAACCTCTCTACTCCCACCAACCTACAGTACCTCACCCTCTCTAATATCACATAGTCTACTCGCACCCACCTACCCCACCACTCTACCCACACCCACCCTAACCCCAATCATCCTAGCCCTCTCTACTTTCAACCACCCACCCTACCCGAAGCCTCTCTATCCCCACCCACCCAACCTACCCCCATCATCTATACCAAAACCCACCCCGTCTACTCCTACCCAGCTACTGTACGTCATCCTCTCAAACATCACCCAGTCTACTCCCACTCACCCTACTCCCACCCACCTTACGCAAACCCACCCTAACCCCACCCATCCTACCCCCACCCTAATTTGTTGATGTAGCGGACCGCTGAAATGTTTGAACAACACACAGCATCTTATCTTGTCTTTCGTAAATGCCTGGACTGCGAAGGAGCCTGCTAGAAGCTCGAGAAAATGTATGTGCAGATTTAATTCCTCGCCTGACCACTTTCCTCCTGCCTAAATATGATCGCACCTTGCTCCCCAACCTGACCTGTCGCGTCTGATTCTATGACCAGATCTGGAACGTCTACGAATATAGCTCGGCCGTTCCATGCCTCCATATTCTCTAGCCACCACTGAAGTTCCGTAATGGCTTCGAGATCCAAGCTCACTATGTGATGGTAAGCTAAACCTTTGCGCAAATGCCTGATTTTGTGCCTCTGTAACGCTCAGTAAAATAATGGCCCTGGAAATATAGCTTGAATGGAGGCTGCTAGCAGACCCACTACTCTGGCTAGATTCCAAAGCGAAATAGCTCTCTTCACTATCACCGCTCTGAGTTCCTTTTTTATCGCCCTCACTTTGTGACCGGGGAGTTCTAGTATCGCTTTCACTGTATCTACGGTGAAGCCCAGAAATTATATTCTCTGAAATGGTTTGAGCTGAGATTTCTCCAAGTTCACTATGAATCCTAGGGAGGATATGAGCTTGAAGATCCAATGCACGTCTCTCTCTAGTATTTCCCTGCTGGCTCCCATCACCAGAATATCATATAGGTCGATGATCAAGCGAATCCCTCTCTCTCTGATAGCTGCTGCTACAGGTGTCATTAATTTCATAAAAGCCCAAGGGACTGATGCCAGACCGAACGGTAGGCATGTAAACCAGACCGAACGGTAGGCATGTAAAACGCCATATCTCCCCTTCCCATCGGAAGCAGAGGTACTTCCGAAATGTTGTTGCTTTCAGAATCGTGAGATGCGCCTCTTTGAGATCTAGGCACGCTAACCAATCTCCTGTGCGTAATAGGTCTCGAAGGAGGTGGATGCCCTCCATCTTGAAATGATTGTACGCAAGCCAACAGTTTAAGTTTTTCAAGTTTATGACAGGTCGGATCTTGTCCCCTCTGTGAACTAAGAACATGTTGCTGACGAATCCTTGTCCTCCTAGATATGCATTTTTGTGTACTAAATTTACTAGTTCGCTGTGCAAAAGCGTTTTTTCCTCTCACAGCATGCAGATGGGGTGCGGCTCTGTCACTTGAATTGGGTCACCTATGAACTGCATTTTGATGCCTGTTGCTGCTTTCAAAACCAAAACATTGCTCGATAAAGTTTGCCATTGTGTCACAAAGTGGAGAGTTCTCCCGCCTAAATGTATAGTTGGTGTATTCAGCGCCTGCTGCACTGGGATGACGATATGAGCCTCTCCCTCTGCCGCCTCTTGTATTCCTTCCCCTGACTGGAAAAAAGGTATCCTGCTGGCGTCCTTCCCAATACTGGGCGCGTGGGCCTTGAGGTCTGCGTTGATGATTGAATCGACTGGACGAACAACCTCTGAAGAGTCCGGGCCCGGCAAAAACACGTCCCGGAAAAATCTTCCTTATGGAGCACTGGGCTCTCTCTAGCACGGAAGATGTTCCTACAAACTGCAACATTTCTTTAGCGAAGGCTTCCCCGAAGAGAAGACATTTTGCACCTTCTCCCACCTCATAAGTGGCTAGGTCGCTAAGTTTGCTGTCAATGTTTAGGAGGACACCTCTTCTTATCTCTGAAGAGAGAGCACAGTTAGCATTTCACAAGAGGCATACTGCCCTCTGCACCCAGATGCTAACACTTGGGTATCTACTGGGACTCCCGTGTCTTTAGATTTTTCCACCAAATCCATAATTTTAGCTAACGGTCCCACCAAGTCCAGGACCTTATCCTGACAGCCTTTCCAGGTGCGATCAACACCCTTTCTGATGTCTTGTGTGGACTTGGTAACAAATGTGACCATTTTATGATCCAGATCCGGCGTCTCAGCGAGCTTCCCTGGAAGCTCTAGTCTTGGACATTCTGCCCTCATGCGTGATCTGACTTCCCTGTCCAGTGGCTTCCTAATATGTTGGGCCACATATTTCGCCACTCTAGGTGAAGGCACCCATTCTGAAGATTCTGGGTGCCTAATGGCTTCCGGATCAAACATGTCTAATATGTTTTCCTCTTCTTCTGGAACATCTGCCTTAATTGGCTCTACTATGTCTTCCTCTTCGCCACCTTCATCGTCGGGTGTGTAACCCTCTTCATACTCCCCTGAATTGTCCACCCCTGGGGCAGGGGGTCTGTCTTTGCCATCAGCCATTTTAGCTAGAAAGGCTTCTTTCAACCTTGCGACAGGGTTGCTTTCTCTTTGGGGAACAGATTTAGCCCTTTCGTCCATGCCCGTGGGGCTCAGAGAGTCTGCACTCTTCCGGGCTTTCTTACACCCCTTATTACCAACCCCTTTCTGGGGGTGTCCTGTTGACATCCCTTCTCCAGGGCTATCTGCCTGTCTTTTTCTGGCTGTTAGCTGTTCTTGTTGCTCAGCCATAAATGCTTCTAACATTTCCAACCTTTGTGCCAAAGGCTGCACTCCCTGGGAAACTGCTTGGGTCAGGGAGTCTCCCAGCACTTTTTTAAAACTGAGGGATAGATCAGTATCTTGCAATGAGGGTTCCTCCTCCCACTCTTTTTCGCTCCACTCTGGGGTGGTGGACTGGGATCTGTGTGCTTTCTGAGCCCTAATTCCCTGTTAGCAAGGTAGCAAGGCTAACTTCTGGGGAGTCAGCAGTAATCGGGCTCTAAACTCAGTCTGTGAAGACAGAGACTGTGCCCTTCTAGCAATGTCATATCACTGTGAAATAGAGTCTTTTCAAAAATAAAATATGATTAAAAAAAAAAGTTTTTATATATTCCTCTCAATGACACTGCCAGCTGCTAATCCGCTCTGTTTGTCGTATTATTTGTAACGAATGAGCGTTAGTGTGAGCTGGAGCATGCTGGGAAAGCTTTCATAAACTGTAGTTCTGCCGGGTCCTAAAACCCGCTGTGTTCGCCGGCGCGAGCGCTCAGTGTAATGAGGAGAGCGGGAACGGCTGCCTACTGCAAGCGGCTTTGCCTGCGGCTCCGCTCTGCCTCTCCTTCGCACAGAAACATTCGGATCAAAGAACGCTGCGCTGTGCTTACCAATGAGAGCGGGGGAAAAACGAAAGCATAATCTCCAACGCGCCCGCGTGTGCTCCTTATTGAAATACCTCAGCGCTTCTGAGACGCTGCGCAGTAAATTAAAACATATCATTACCAATAATATTTTATAAGAGCAACTCTGCTAAAACCCATTAATTACTTTCATTATGAATACCATGACAATTATTAAATAAGAACATTTACTCGGTAACAAATAATCAGAACTTATCTTGATCTGGCAGCCAGAAGAAAGAGGAAAGGACATTGGGTTCACAGTTTTTCTACCCCACACTGGGTGCTGATAGGTTTACAGACAGGGGTCAGGACTACTGAAGGCATGAGGATCATGGGAGTCGTGGTTCAGGACACTCTTATGAGATTTTACGATATGTTAAACTTGAACTTACTGTTTATTTTTTCTTATGGTACATTAGAAAATATTAAAATTAAGATAAGTTAAAGGGTTAAAGTGCTGAGATGGCAGAATTAAAGAAAGAATAAGCATCATGCGAGCCTCCTGCCTTGTCATAGAATCCTGAAGCCAGACCAGCTAAGAACTGCCTGCATTTATCCAGTGAGAAATGCACTATGGTCTTGGTATTGATGTATGTGTCAATAAACAACACACTTGCATAAAAGAATTGATTACTATAGGTGTTAATTGGCTTTGATTTGCAAATAGTATAAATATATGCAAAGCATTCTCAATTCATGAATATTTCCATAAATGCCACAAAGCATATATTTGTAGTTATGCTGATGTTTAATGTTTGCCTTTTCTCAATACAAAGTGATTTCTCTAAAATAAAACACAAGACACAGGGCCTCATTACAAGTCGCTGCCTGGTTACCGCTGGACTCGTATTAACATTCCGCCTCTGTGATTCCAGGAATTACCGGGGCATTACAACCCCGGTGTCCCGGGAATTCCAGAGGCGTCATGGTGTAAATCCCCATTCCCATTGAGTCCTATGGGACTCAATGGGAATGGGGATCATGGAAACACTGGCACCATCTCGTGATTGTTCCAGTGTTTCCTCGTCCGCCTGCAGGCGGGCGGTGGTAAAACCCGCCAGGTCAGACCTGGCGGGGACGCCACCTCCCGCCTGCAAGACTCGGGATTGGGTGGTCCGGAATTAACAGTGGCGGCGGGTTTACCGCCACTGTTATTTCTGGACCGCCCGACCTGTAATGAGGCCCAGAATAATCTTATGCTAATCTTATCAACCACATTTTTTAAATGAAATACACATTGGCTCCTCCATAGATCTCAAAGCGTTTCAAAATGAATAACCAATTACCTTTCAATTTCTATCCATCTCAGATAAGGCATTCATCATCGCACTACTTGCCATGATCATCTTTCAAAAAATATGTGCACTCTTTGATAAGACAGCCATTGTGATTTGATTTTCCAATAATTTAGCTGTCCTGCTTCTCTGGGTGTAAAATGCCCTCCAATATAATCGTCTTGCCCTTTTTTCTGCAGACTGGTACAAATAGGCAATTACATTGACTAAACCTTCAGAATTTTGAGTGGTCTGTGGAGTGTGTTTATGAATAGAAATATAAAAACCTATATCATCGCAGTGCCACATTTGATTAGAGGTACATTTTGATGATTGAGATAATTGCTTCCCAAATACTGAACACATTTATTCTGCAGAGACCCACGTGTTTAAATCAGGTTTCTCATTATTCAGGTATGTATGATTTTAAATTTCTGCCAGACGAATATCAGCCTAATGACTTGTACTACAAGCTATTAGACATTGATCAATTAATTTGTAGTTCAGTTAACAAATATTTTAAGCACATGTTCTTTCTGTATGTCAGCTGTAGAGACAATGTGCAATCAAGGCACTGCATTGCAGAAACAACCCCATCCTTCAAAACGAAGCCCCCAAGAAAAGGAAACCGTCTCAGACATAGGAAGTAAAGTAATGCACTCCATAACCAGGCAACTCTGCACTTTACATGACCACATCGTTATTCTGGAAATCCATAGAAAGATGACTGTTCACCAGGCCATGATAAAGGGACAAAAAAACACTAATATATTCACTCAAGAGGGTGGACACCTTGAAACCCTTCACAGTGGACATGTGTATGAGAGGAAAGGTCTTTCAGGCCCCCTCCCCTCCATTTCTCTCTATATGCACCCTATGCTCATCCCTCGGCTGCCCATGTGCCTGTGGCAAGAGGTGCCGGTCAGCCTTGGAATGCCACATACGAGTGCAAATGTCCAGAAGAGGGCTGATTACTGACTCCATTGTGTACTGGACCCCGCAGCCATTTTGTATATGCCAAAGCAGGCCTCACAGCAAAACCAGCCTGCATGCCTTCATCTCTCCCTTGATGCCGCGCACAGTTAGCCAACCACTCCCCCCATCCTCCTCCCCTCTGGTGTCCCTGCAGTGGCCCTGTTCTCACAGAAGACTGGGCGCGAACAATTACAATTTGAACACTGTATCTCTCGCCTTACTACTTCCATCATTGACCTGTGAATGACCGGCAAGAGCGTGGGCCTGGAAAAAACTATTATCTCCACAAACACACCTCATTAGTTGCAGACTCTACCCTTAAGGTATTTAACGTGTATAACCCCCAACCTCACACCCCGTTTGATGTGGCAGATGCATGCCCCACAACTGTGTGCCATCCTTTTTCACCCACAAAGCTAATCCCCTCTGTAAGGCTATACATTTTCTCCTGTGCTAACATGTAAGGGAGCTGACCCTATGAGATGTATCCGAACAATTAATAATTAACCCACCTAAATCAATTGCAATGAATACAATATTGTGATCCACATGTTGGTGTCCTATAGTACCGGTTATATGTCTTTCAGTACTAAATGCCCTTGCAAAATGTAGTAGATGCTAGGTGGCTTAGACATTATGATGCAAACTGTATGGTCCGCATGCTCACTTGTTTTTTAGTACTCTGTATACTTGCAATTGTATTGAGATGTTATAAGACCCACGTGTACAGTATAAAAGGCGCAGCCGCAAGACTAAATAAAAGCAATTCTGTAGCACATGTGACCATGGTATATATGAAGACAGAGCACACGATTTAGTCTGAACCTGCTTTCTATGGGCCTCATTAGGACCCAGGCGGTAAGGGGTTTATGGCGGCGTAAACAGCGCCGACCCTTACCGCCTGATTCCGAGGTCCCTTAGCGCCATGGAGGTTTTAACAACTGCTTTTAGCAGGTGTTAAAATCCATGGCGCTAAGGGACCTTGTTGTTAATTACGCCACCGTAATTTACGGTGGCGTAATTAAGCCTTCCCCACTCCCATTATGCCCTATGGGGCAAAAATGGGAATGGGGAAGGGTAAATGGGTTAATGGGGACTTACCGCCCCACTCACCTTGGAATGGGGTGGTAAGTCCGCCAACCACCATGGCGTAAACATAGTTTGTGTTTCTATTGATCATTGGGATGATTGCATATTCCCAGTATGTTGATTACATGAATATGTAATGAAAAGAAGGAATGGGAGCATCTCTTATTGGCCTCTTATAACCTCAATAACTTGTGGTTATTGCTAGTGTGAAGTTGGTATTACATTAAGTAATGTTGAGAATGAATAATGGCTTTTAAGGCTTGCAGAAGAGTTCCTAGAAGTTGCAGAGGTTAATAATCAGATAACTGTATTGGGTCTTTTCCGGCTGATAGCCAGAGAGTGTCAGGTTCAATCTGAGCTTGCAGAAAGTGCTAGAGCCAGGAATTGTCTTTGTGCAGAACGGGTTCTAAGGTACACAAATTACAGTTTGATCAAAAAAGACTGCCCGCCCCTTCCACGAGCCATATCAAATTGGTCCCAGGGGGAAACGATAGTACTTGTGTTGGCCATGTATGTTGTCAATTGATAAATATGCCACAGGAATGAAGTACACGAGAATTAAATAAGAAGTTTGTTAAATAGTGGATGGCAGGTTAGCTGAGTAATAGGAAACGTACACATCAAACAGAGCAATCTAGAAGTGCAAGGGCCATTATAATGCCCATAACTCAAGGCTGTCAGGCGCCATGAGCACATGCTTTGAGACCTTGCTGCATTTCCTAGGTGTATCCAAGTGATGTCCAAAAGGGGCAGTAGAGCACACACATTTCCACATGCTAGCTAGACATACACTAGTTCACTTTGTGTTTTGGCCATTAACAACCATAAAGTGCAAGGTTCTACAGACAGGAAAGCTTGGAGGAACGACAGGCACATACATTGGGTTGGTGTTTGGTACACTGGGAGCAAGGACCTGCACCAGGATGCCTGGAAGGCCTTGAGGCATGATAAGAGATTTTGTGTAGATGGTAAAAAGTTTGGATTCCTCTTGGACTCTATCTGGGTGCTTCTGGGAGTTAATTTGCATAATCCAGAATGTACTCCCTGTATGAACCTGGACTACAGTTACCTTGCCCTGTTAATAGAGTACAAGAGGGTAATCTTAAATTCAAATGGTTTGTTGAGTCTGCTTTTGCAGGTCTACATTGGAAGATTTGGACATTTAGCTGAGCTAAGTGTCCCTGTTGTGCACTTTTTGATTATTTAGGGGTGTGTGGCTTGCCACATGTCACCTTCCTGTAGCTTCACAACCCTCGTCAGCCTTCTACAAAGTGACAGGACATTGCAGATAGGACATACCAAAGCATGACATCATGTGCCATGTTATAACACAGTGAGCACAACATGCTTGTATAACTAGTGCACTATTATGTTTAAAACACTGAAAGGGGGCAAGTAAATATACACATAGATAAAATCCCTTTAAAATTAATTATGGCCTTCTGTAGATAAATTGCAATTTGGAAGGAAGAGAACAAATAAAACACACGTCTGGAAAGAAGTAGAGGTCCAACACGAGTATATGTAAATGTGTTTGTGTGGTTGGGTGACAACCCTATCAAGGTAAATGGAAGGTGTGCATTAAATAAATTGGGGTACAAAATGAGGGTATATACCTTTTTAACAAATGTATGACTGCAACCTGGCGGGGTGGCAATAAGAACTTTCAGAACACCAATGCATTTCCTACGAAACAGACGCTGAGTAATTGGAACCATTATTAAATGATTGTATTTCTTAAATTTTGTAATACAATGAACGTACATTGCATTTGACTAACAAATAAAAAAAGCTCTATTTGCCCACAAAAGAAATCCATGCAAGCACTCCTCATCAATGCTGGAACATGACACAACTGACGTTTACTCCACTTCCTATCAGTTTAATTATTTGCTGGATCACAATACATCATTTTAACTCATGACTCCATGGAAGGAACCTTTATATTTCCTTCATTCCTTGCCTATGATTGTCTTGCAATTGGTCAATAAATACCTATCGTCTCAAGTGCCACAGGAGACATAGGGTAGATCTGAACTGCTGACCACACTGACTCAATGAAACAGACATATATTTGGTTTTTTGTCTCTGTCCTCTCTCTTTCAAATATAGTTATAGGTCATGGGTACTTTAGCATTGTGGAATTTGCCAGACTATCCAAGCACAGTGCTTGTTTTCTGTTTGAATCATTCTACTATATGCCTTTATTGCACACAACTCTAACAAATTTACAGGATTTCCAGAAAAATATGACAGACATCATTTTAATGTTCTTTATGGGTTTTGGGGCCAATAGAGTGTGAAGACGAAAACCAGATACCCAGTCCTGATGACCAACAGATACAAAGCTGTGGAGGCACTGTGAGGTGAAATTATGGCACTTTGCAATACACTTAAATAAGCAGAGTGTGGAATGGGTAACTCTAGAATGCTTTGCCTAACATTTCTGTGAATAATTAAAAGGTACAGTTAGAAAAAGAAATGATGCACCCAACCGATTTAAAAAGATAAATATATTAAAAGGGCCCTGATTGGGATACCCATTTGACACTATTCACCAAGCATTCGTTTTCATGCATAACCTTAATTTACAAAGCACAATAATTCTGAGAGTTGTAGCGTGACAACCAAAGTCTCAAACAGTGTTACCCTTTCGAAATGATCAGCCTTATCCTGACAGACTTCAGACGGGAAATTGTAAAAAGCGATGGTTGGCAACAAGGGCCGAGACTCCCTCCTATTTAATGAGTCTCTCAATCTAAGTCAAAGCATTCCTGCAGGTATCTGAGGCTGTAGCTTTGATGGCCTATAACTGACCAAGAAGGATAATAACTCATTTAGTCATAATAAGCATGAGGCAATGCAATTGCCTCACATGTGAATGAATAAAGGGTGGAGCTATGTTATCAAAATTGCTTAATGAGATTCCCATTAAGAATTCACCAATATTACATCTACCTTGTAGTAAGACGCATGTCCTCATCTCTCCAGAGTCCATGTGAATGTCCAAGCATTAATGAACATCCCTAAAGTCAATTACATCGCTCAGACCCTCCACATCTTCCTCAGCTCCAATTCACGGTCCTCGTACTTCAGTGTGTCCTCTGGTCCTTTCTCCCATGACCCCCATTATACCACTTTCTTATAGTCTTTCTGTTCCAGACATCTGTTTAGGCCCCTCGAAATGTGTATAAATCTCTGGTCATGACTTCTCAAGTCATACCATTCTTCCTAGCCTGCGGTGGGCCCTCTCTTCCTCTTATGCTGTTCCTTGATAACTCGCCTCCTACCCTCCTTATTAGCTATCAATCCATCAATCACATAAAATCATTAGATACACATGTTATCAATGGTAAGACAATTCATACAAAAGCACAAGAAATAAAATAGCAATACATTATACAACCACATATAAAGTACAAAGTAAAAATACCCCATCAAGCCCAATAAAAGCAAATCCAAAATGTATAAACAGTAGATAATACAAAAACCTGCACACTTACAACTTTCCGTAGTCTAAGGAATTGTACAGTATCATGACTATGTGGCACATGTTACAAAGTGGTATGTGATTAATTGGCTATACATTTAAGTCATGCTCTGTTGTTACATTGTGCTACTGAGCTCACCCCCATTCTGTTGTAGGTTTCCATGCAACACTTCAGTGCATCCTTGATTAATCGTTCTTTAGAGTCCCTCAAAATTGGTAATATATATAATTTCCTACATCTAGAATACTAAGGATACAGCAGCATAACATGGGAAAGTTAGTCACAAAAATGTCTGCAGTAAACGCAATAATCTGATATAGAGGCATCGCATATATTTATAGTACTAGCTGAGGGCAGCATGCCAAAATCGTAATTTTAGAAATAGAGTGCCTTCAAGGTAGGGAGCCAAATAATCTAAATATGATTTGTAGCACAAAACAAGTTTGGATTCCCATTAACTCATGAGTCATGTGATGTAGTGCAACACTGATATGAAGGTATGTGAACTATCTTTATTAGGGTCAATATACATGGGCCGCAGCCTCCCACTACTCTGAAC
The DNA here is from genome assembly GCF_040938575.1 of Ambystoma mexicanum. NCBI lineage: Eukaryota > Metazoa > Chordata > Amphibia > Caudata > Ambystomatidae > Ambystoma > Ambystoma mexicanum. Next base: position 755,486,383 of record NC_090922.1, on the reverse strand, counting down.
AGCTTCCAACTGACATGGGGTTCTTTGATGGCATCAGTTGCTGTGAGGTTCCAATGAAATTTAAAAAAAAGGAAAGACCATTGACTTTGCCTGTGGAAGGATCAACATGTGATAACACAAAACCAAAGAAGGCAAGCATGATCAACACATATGTTGGAACCATTGTGGAGGAGCACCTATGATCTCTTGACAACACGTTCCTTATTCCACACATCACCTCCCTACAACTGTACTGCATTTCCATCATCGTCCCACACAGTGTTGGCACATGAATATTTGGAATCTGTCTTCCTACTCTGAAGTTTAATTTTGACTTCATCGGCTCTCCTCCCTTTCATCAACTTGCACCCATGTCTTGCATCATACCACTTTTTGGAACTACATCCATAACCACAATGACATAGGAGTCTTTGGCACGACAAATATTCAATAGCCCCATCAAATATATGGCAACGGTATCCCATGGCATTCTAGGCACTTGTGGTATTATCATTGGGGGAAATCTCGTCTCCAACAGCTTGTCGCTATTATTGCACTCTGCACACTCCTTGATCTTTGCCTCAATAAACTTGTCCATTCCGGTCCACCAGAAATCCATTCTTATGAGGGACTTGGTTCTACAAATCCCAATATGCGCACTATGTCATAAATACACCACCATTTCATGCATCCCAATAGGGACTGACAACCTCTGAACTCTGCACACCAATCCATCAACTACACATAATTCATATTTGACTTTTTATAAATTCCTTGAGTTGATCACACCACAACTGATCACTATTTGCACTCCATCTCCCTTGCACCATCCTCTTCACCTCCTGGTACAAACCTTCATCCTGACAAGCATCAAGCATCAGGCCATCCTTCTCAAGAAAATACTCCTCCACCACAAATATGTCCTTGATCCTTTCATCTGTCAAAAAATCTAACTCAGGCCACTCCGCAAGAGGACGCCTGGATAACGCTTCAATGACTACATTATGTTTGCCATGCACATACTCTACCACAAATTCAAGACCACGGAATACACCTGGAAATACTCCATGACACTCCATCTAAACCTTTTCTGTTAAAGATTGCCATGAATGGCTTGTGGTCAGTTCCAACAGTAAACTCCCTACCATACACATATCTCTTACATTTTGTTACACCCCACAATACAGCCAAGACCTCTTGTTCAATTACTGAATAGTATCTTTCCACCAAGAGGCATATGCTATGGTGTGTACACCAACGTCATCTTCTTGCATGAGCACACCCCCCAGAAAAAAAAATTCTGAAGCATCAGTGTACACAATAGTCCGAGCACTGTCTCTGAAACCTTGTAACTTGGTGATGTATTTTACATTTTTGATAAATCGCCAACTCGCCCGAGGGCCTCAGGGCACACACAAGACAGACAAGGCAGAGACAGGGTGTCAGACGTCAGGAGCAGAGAAATCAAGAAGCAGTCCATGTTAGTGGTGCGGTGAAGAGAAATGTTTTCAGCCTGTTCTTAAATTCACAGAGGGACGGACTCCTTTTTAAGTCAAATGGGATGTCATTCCAGGTGGCAGGAGCTAGGACATCGAACACTGTCTTCCTGTATTTGGCCAGACGGAATGTGGGCTGGATTTGTTTGGCCTGATCTAGCGACCTGAGGGAGCGAGAGGGCACATAGGTCTTCAGATGCTCATTGAGGTAATCAGATGCTTCAAGGGCAAGGCACTTAAAACTAAGGTTCAGATCTTGTTGAATATACAATGCTTCATGGGCAGCCAGTGCAGGTTTCTTCTTGCCTCTGTGATAGCATGCCATCTGGAAATACCCAGGCTGCTCTCACAGCACCATTCTGAGTAACCTGGTAGGCCGATAGATTGGACTGGGCAGTGCTGGCCAGAAGACTATTGCAATAGTCAAGCCGAGAATTAATGAGGGCTGTAGCTAGAAGGGACATGTTAATTTTAGAGAGAAGTGGGTGTATGTGACCGATGAGTTTGTTGCCATGGCCACATGATGCCTCATAGAGAGATCAACATCAAGAGTGACACCCAGCGTTTTAACACTCTTGGCCTCTGGGATGGTAATGTTGGTTATAGTAAAAATGGCATACTCCGGGGCCAGGTTTCTTAGCATATGGCTAGAGGCGGAGATGAGAATCTCCATTTTCTCAATATTGAGAACCATTGAGTTTGCTACTATCCAGGAGTGGATGATGGCATATATAGCGTTGATGGCCAGAGAGTCCTGCGAGTAAATGCCTGAGAGTTTAAGGATGGCCTGAGTGTCATCAGCATAATTCGTATACTGGACACTCAGGACATTAAGGATTTTGAGGAGAGGAGGAATGTAAATGTTAAATAGTGTGGGCGAAAGGGGGGTACCCTGCGGCACACCCCGGGTAAGAAAAGTGGGAGAGGAGCATGCATTGTCTAGGGTGACCCTGTCAGTACAGGGGCCCAGAAAGGAGAAGAGCCATTGTGTGGCTATGTTGGAGCAGCCAACCAATGATTCCAACCTGGTCACCAGCAATGCATCGTCAACCAGGTTAAAGGCGACAGAGAGGTCGAGCAACATGAGAAGGGCCAGATGAGTTTGGTCAATGATGGCAGCAAGGTTGCACTTAAGGTGGAGCATGGCGGTATCTCTGCCATGTTGGGCTGAAAAACCAGATTGACGAGAACCCAGTATGGCATTATCCTCGATGAATTTCTAGAGTTGGAGATATGCAACCCTGTCCATGACCTTAAGAAGAAATGGCACGTTGGTAATAGGTCGATAATTTTTTGGCTGAAGGGGATTTAGATTGTTCTTTTTCAGAAGAGGGGTGATCCAGGCCTCTTTGAGGTCCACAGGAACATAACCTTCCAGAAAGGACTGGTTAATGATTTTGGTAAACCATGAGCCCAACATATCGAGGCAACCAACCAGTAGCCTAGAAGGACATGAATCCCCCTTACAGGAGGTGGGTTTCATCTTAGAAATGATCATGGTAATTTCGGCCACGCTGCAGGGCGAAAAGGAGAACATGGGTTTGGGCGTGTCAGGGCGGTTGCTAGGAACCAAATCTAGATGGGAGGACCCAGGGGTTGATGTATGGACAATGTGGGCAATGCTCGATTGGAAATGAGATGCGACTTGGGCAGTGAATGAATAATGGATTGTATGACACCAGGCCGGATCCTTGGGAGGTCCAGATTTGGAGTGAGATTTGTTTTCGGAATTTCTGAAGATGGCAAACAATTCCTTTGAACTTGAATTAGCTTGTTAAATTCTACTGTTGCAATAAGAGGATTTGGCTTGCATGACAGCGGTCTTAACATTTTTCGCTGCCAGTTTGTACAGGGAGAGTTCTGCGGCTCTCCTACGATGTCTACAGGTGAGAATATCTTCATTGAACCAGTGATGAGGGTTTCGGGCTTGACACACCTGGTGAGAAAGGGAACTAGGTCATCCATGACTGTGTCCAAAGTGTTTGTAATATGAGCAGCTAGGTCGGAAGACCAGTTAAAGTCATCTATGTGGGCCAGTTTAAGATTTAAAGCACACAACAACACAAGACTTCTGGTCTTAATGAACATCCTCCGCTATGTGGGTACAGCATGAAATAAGACTCTAGATACAACATCTCACACCCCAAATTAGGGGCTCTGTCTCCTGGAGAAAGCCTTACAAGGGTGACCAAACGGTTTTTGAAAAATCGATAAAGGCCAACTGAATAATTCTGTCTACACAACAGATTGGGGATTTTTTCAAGATATGAAAATGAATTGTTCTGGAAAAAGTCACCTATAGGTTACTAACATCACTCTATTTTTGTGTACAGTTGTATAGACCAACACAGCTAAAGCATACCATTATCTAATTACCAGATTATGGGCCTCATTATGACCCGTGTGGTAACCATGGCGTTAATAGCGCCATGGTTGCCGCCAGTATTTTACTGATTCCGCCACGGTGAATGGCGGAATTACTGCCCCATTCCAAGGTTGGCGAGGTGGTAATTCCCCATTCAGCATTGGCCCTTCCCCATTTTTGCCCCCACAGGGCTCAATGGAAATGGGGAAGGCGGTAGTTACGGCACTGCAAATTGCGGTACCATAATTACCTCCAAGGTCCCTTTGTGGATCCAATCCTTAACGAGCCGTTAAGGTAGGGACCCACAAAGGGACCTCGTAATTAGGCGGTAAGGGGTTAACGGCACCGCTACCTTTTACGGCGCCGTTAACCCCTTACCGCCTGGGTCGTAATGAGGCCCTATGTCTTGTGGTGAAAAACATGTTTTATGCTGTTTCTGTTTTGATTTGCAAATGTGATCAAGTGGTCTGATTTTTAAGGATGTTTCTTATTGAATGAATTTTGATATATTTTTGTTAACCCAACCATTTCATCTTTAATATATGGTGATAAAGATGATTTCCAAATCTTGCCTGGGTTTAGGTTATGTCTCCAACTTGTAGTGTAACATCGACAGGTATCTTATTGTAGAATTCCTCTTTCACATATGTTCTATAGTCCTCCCCCAACAAGCCCCAATACAAAAAAGAGGACACCTTAAATCGTGCTTGTTGAGTATTTACCCTTTTTCAGTGCTACATTGGACATGTAGCACTGTGCATTCATGTCTCGTGAAATGTTAACTACTCCCAGACCTTTAACAGTCTCTAAACGATCATGAGCCTCCACAATCACCTGCCACGTGTCTTTGATTACTTGAAAAAACCTTGCCCCTTACCTTATTTCTATCACTCTCTTTAGCCCTTGCTTGGTTTCTGCAGTCACTTTCCGTGTCTCTGTTATATGCATGTTCTCCTCTTCTTTAAACTTTTCTAGGAGTTCTATCCTTCTACACCATACTGGTTTCAGTTTGCTCAAGGACTTTTCTTGAATTATCTTTGACCAACCCGTTAATACAAGTCGCTGTATGTGCCACATTTTTATTTTAGCTATTTCTACAGCCCTGTCAAGGTCAAGATATGTTTCCTTCCACAGCTCCTCATGTGCTTCATCCTCAGCACATTTAATCATGAACAGCTCCTTCAGTTGTTTTTTCTTTTTTTCTTTATTTCTAACGTGCCAAAATCCGCAGGTATCAGGGCGCACATAGGAACAGGGACACTTCAGGAGGAGGATGGGACAGAGAAAAGGTTAGCAGGAGGGATTCCTCAAAGAGAAACATTTTTAAACTTTATCTGAAAGTAGTAGATTTTTCTTCTGAGTGCATGCCTGCTCGGAGAGTATTCCATGCTCTGGCAGCTCTAAGGGGAAAAGATCTACCATTTCCTCTGGCTCGTTTCATGCAGGGAATGATAAGGAGCTTTGCTGAGCTAGATCGCAAGGTCCTGTTGGTGTTTTATTGTGTCACTGCTTGCTTAAGATAATTTGGGGCATTACCATATACACATATATGAGTTTTGGACAAGGTTTTGAATTGGATTCTTATTTCCACTCGTAGCCAGTGTAGCTCCCTCCGGAAATTGGTGATGTGTTCTTTTCTGGAAATGTTGTATATTATCCTGCTAGCATCATTCAGGATAATGTGTAGTTTATGAATATTTCCCTTGCTGGCTCCACTAAGTAGGGCATTGCAGTAATCCAGTCAGGGCAGTATTATAGCTCTGACTAAGATCGTGAGGTTCTCACATGAGGCAAGTGGATTAATTTGACGTAGGACTTTGAGTTGGTAGTAGGAGTTTTTGGCAACATTGTTGATATCCACCTCCAAGTTGAGTGATGCCTCAAAAACTGTGCCTAATGTTTCTACTTTTTCAACCACCGGGATGAGGCATTCATCAACCTTGAAGCTTGCATAAGCCTGATTAGATTGTCTCTTGCATATTTGGAGCCGAAGGTCATGAGCTCGGTCTTCAAGGAGTTGAGGCACATCCAATTGTTTACCATCAATTCCGTAATGGTTGTGTATATGTCATTTAGATTAGTTGAATGCGAGCATAATCTCTGCTAAGGTCCATTATGAGTTGGAAATGATCTGCACCATTCGTGAAATGGAGGCCCTTTGTCTCCAGTTCCTCACATAAAGGTTTTACATAAATGTTAAAGAGAGCTGGAGAAATGCAAGCCCCCTCAGGCACTCCATAATCAGGACAAGCAGTGCCCTAGGAGATTTTGGACCTTCCTTCACTCAAAAAAGAGTTTATCCATTCAGTTGTATGGTTAGAGCAGTTTCACATTATTGCAAGTATTTTAAGCAGGTGTGAGTGATCTAGAAAATGAAACGCAGCAGATACATCCAGAAGGATCAGCAGCCATGTCTTCCTTTCCTCCAAACTCTCCAACATTTGGGTCTGCAAGTCTAGCAGGGCACTTTCAGTCCCATGGTTGCTTCTGAAGCCTGATTGTTTATGGTGGAAAACCCCTGATGTCTCGAAATGTGCCTGTAGTTGCAAAGTGTCAACCTTATCCAGAATGTTTTGCAAAAAAAGTGTATTTGTGATGGGCCTTAAGTTAGTAGGATCACTGGGAATAAGACCAGGTTTCTTCACAACGGGGGCTACCGATACTTCCTTAATTGGTGCAGGCACATTTATTATGCCAAAACAAGTTATTGACAAATCTGGAAAGGAAAGGAGCAAAAATGCTGGTCTCCTTTAGTTTGATCTGGGTAGGTAACAGGTCTCCTGGATAGGACATAGGCCTAATATTTGCACGTATTTTGGTCATTTCTCTTATAGTGATGGTTTTAAATGAAAAGCCTTGTGGCACATTTGCTTCCCTTAATCATGTGCTATGTTTCTCTGTATTATTTTGCCAGTTTTAATTTTATTGCGAGCTAAGGCTTTTTTTACTTGTCAGAATCTTTCTCCAGATTGAAGTTAAGGGATAGGTCTGCTGGTTTTTCCCACTTCCTATATAGGTTTTCTGGTAGTATTACTTGCATTCTCAATTTGATAATTGCAGAAATGTTTCTTGGTTTTATATGCATTTTCCAGACATTTCCATAAGTTCCTATTTTCTGTGTTTTTATTCTTTGCCCATACTCGCTCAGCCTGTCTTTTAGCTTTTTTTCATGGTGCATAATTCAGGCTTGAACCAATTGTGTTGGTTGGGCAGTCACTCACTATCTTTGATCTTAAAGGAGCATTTTTGTCAAGTAGAATAGTGAAGTGGGATTTATAGATTCCTACCACTTTACCTTGGGGGTTTAAGTCGGATGAGGCGACCATAATGGAGTGGATAGAGTCTTCTAAATTTGCTGTATTGAGTTTATTAAAATTCCATCAACTCCATTCAACTTGACTGGACTGCACCTATGTATTTCTTGTGCAAAACTCAACAAGTCAACAGTGTCCTTTTTGTTGTATTTTAACAAAAATATGTGCATTAAAAGCAAAGGGTCAAAACCCGTTTGTGACCCTGAACGATATAAGAACAATGTTTTTTGCACATAAGGGTACAACTATGAAAGTGCGTATTATCTCTCACCCTGATTACTGTGTGATTATATAAGTGTGTACCCAACTGTGTAAATCAGGGCCTAGCCTGGAGCCCTTTTTTGAGTATGATGTTTGGATTCCTCAATTTGCGTGTTCTGCTTGTGTCAATAAACAGTTTCAATTGCATTTGTGGTATTTATATAGTGCAGACCAAGCCTTTAAAGATCACTTTACATAGAGCAATGGACAGGAGGTGGATACAGAGCTGTTCAGGTAATCTTTGTATATGCAAGCCACCTTCTCTTTTTTTGTAACATAAATAAATACACTTCATACACATCAGTATTTCTTTTTTTTAAAATTTGTCTACAGTATCAAAATACTTTTGTTTGTTTGAGTTGTAGGCAACTTTCAATTTAAAGTAGTTCAGACTTTTTCTTATACTTTTCGTAACTTTGTACCACAAAACATATTTTAATAATTTTGCAATTGTGTAATAGTTTGTACACTCACAACCTTTGGCTGTCCAGATGTTTTGGACAACAATTTCCATCATATTTGGCTATTGAATTTGCGGGTTAGGGTTGATGGGAGTTGCTTGATTGACATTTAAAAACAGATATGTTTTTATCATGTAAAGCAAGCCCAATTCTTCTATAATTCAAAAGATGCATATGCAAAGTTTTGGTCAATAAAGCTAACTCTTAAATAACTTTTCAACTACAAAGCCACTCAGTGGGCATGTATAATGAGTCCACCTTAGGAGAATGCTTTTAGTTTGTCCACTTCAAATCCTTTGGAACAGATCATGGGATGTTCCACTCACCACATGACATAATTGATTTTGCAAGGTTATTGCAAGGTTATTAATCATCATATTAAATCATCTGAGAAATACAGTGCAAATGGCTCAATCATCTCCATCCGTCAAATATTCTCAACATGTCTTCGATATAGATCGAGTAATCTGTGCTAAGGATCTGTTTCAAAACACATCATAGTATCTAAGACTATGTGGTGTTTACATATTTGGCAGCTGGATCAAGTTAAGATCGATAACCATTTGGGTATGAAAGTATGGTAAATTGTATTGCACACTTAGGAAGTGTAGCTGCAATATTTAAACATTTTAAATTGTTTTTTTTGCTTTAATTCAAAATGTGTGTGTTCAAAAAGTACATTGTAAAGACACATGTGATAAATGTGTTCCCAAAATGTTGTCTAGATTTCAAATTTTGGGATGCAGATCCAATGCATATATTTACAAATGGAACTGCATATCTATACATGTTCATAAGACAGCCATATGGACTTCTGATAATGCCTTTTCAGGTGGGCTTGTGAATTCAGTTTGGTATTTTATTGGCAGAAAAATGGTTAGTGTCTCTTTACATACAATGCTTAGCCTAAACATTTCTACTTCAGTGCGTGATTAACATAATTAAAATCACTTACATGCATCATGACAGATGCGTGTGGATGGGAGCTGCGTGGGACCTAATCGCAAATGTGGATCAACATTTGATGCAAAAAAGGAACTTTTCAAATACAGGCAGCTTGATCATGGTGTAAAAGTAGCCCCTTGTCCTTGAGTTGAGACAAGGTTGGCTTAAGCTAAAATGGGAACAATTTCAAGTGTTCCATATTTGAATCTGGCCCACACGTGTTCCCCAGGGTGGCCTGTTTAGTTTTATGACTGTTGGAACATACATTCACCTCTTCAGTTTTGATGGTCGTTGCATCATGAGAGTGGTATGAAGTACATGATTTATGAACATAAGCAAAGCAAAATTGTATCTACAATATGGAAATCCTTATTTTATTTTGTGAGGTGATGAAAATACAGTCATCTATTCAAGTACAAAATATGGAGTAAGCTTTCATGGGAATTGCAATGAACCGTTGATGCAATTTCTTTATTCTGTGCTTTTATTAACAATGTTCATGTGTACATTTTGCATTGATGTGTATAAAAAAGCACATACAATATACCAGGCCATGATGATAAACTTGATATATTTTTATATAGGTATGTTTAGCACCACAACATGTAAAAATTGTATGTGCCTCAATTTGATTCAGGGCATTTGTGACCAGGTACATAGACCTTTGCGTCTGCTCAAATGGTGTCACATGTCTTAAATATGTGCACTTGTAGATTTGCACTTTAATAACCGGCAGGAGTATTGACCTGCAGAAACACTTGCTTTGTATATGCAAAATGAGTGTGTATAAAGGAGTGTGAATGTCCAGGCACTTCAAATGAGGGATACACACACAAAAATTGTTTCACATTTTCTTACCAGGTGTCTGCACATCTGTAGTTTGCTAATATGTCAACTGGACATGGTTTGTTTTGCCCAAAGTTTGATACTCATTTCAACTAAAACATCAGATTTATTTGTTCACCTTTCCCTTTCACAAGTATTTTTCTGTTCACAGGGTTTATCCTTTAGTTAGTCTTTAGAATCCAGTGCAAATTCTGATGCAAATTGTTGCACCTGCAAGTTTTTTGTCACGTATGTTTGATGTTTGTGAATATTATAAATACATCTTGCATCCATCTCATTGTACGCCCACACATTAAAGTGTCTGTTTCTTGATTCTTAAATGTTTTCAATGTCTCCAAAATGTTGTTCACTAGACAGATAATTGTGTTAGTGCAGATTGAACATGTGTGATTACACTTTGTGAGACTGATATGTCGTTACCCAGATCGTAATCTGTAAATCGTTCTCTTTTGACAGTAGTTTTTCACAATGCTGCAAGCGTGTTTAATAGTTTAAAATGTGAATGATGCCATCTTTGATGACAACATTGTTTTAACAAGTTATGTGTTAGACATAATTTGCTGCAGCAAAAAAGTAAATTTCTATTAAGATTATTGTTGCATTGCAGTATTGTGTATTAAACCCAATCTCAATTATACAGTGCACTTTCAGTGACAATGTTGAACAACATGCAGTGGTGGAATGAAAACATGAAGAGACTTCTCTTACTGCATCAATTATTTATTTATTGTACTCCTTCTTATGTTCCTTCCACGTTAATTGCTCACTTTAAACAAAATGACTTAATGTGAAATGAAAACAACCAGACTGATTCACAAAAGTTGGAATTTATCTTAATGTATGCCATGCATAATGCATTGTACTTGTAAACCTTGACGGGACACAGCATTCATGATCAATTTATGCAAAACATGTGTATGGTGAATGTTACAAGTCTACTTGGTCACATTATTGTCACAGAAAGTGATCTTGTCCTTAACATGTGGCCTTCCACACAATGTGCACCTTACACAGATGGAATGCATAAGGGATTCCATGTTTAAGTGCACCAATGAAAATGATAAAATGAGCATTCAAATTGCATATTCCTCCTCTCTGCAAGTAATGTCCCTGTTGCTTTTGTCACTTCTTACAGACATGTTGACAATTTGACAGCAAATGTGCACTTTCCCATATTCATTGCACAACTCACACCTAAATCACTATTGGGTACCTTACTATGGCAGGTAAGTGTGCACACTACACTTGAAATGTGATTACTCAAGAAATGTATAACTGTCAGGTCCAGGACACCTCATAGCATTGTACACAGAAGGGGGGGGTTCAGGAAGAAGGTGGTGATTGTTGGGTGTATTATCCAGTTTTGGCTAGGCCTTCACTAATGTCTTTGAGAGACAGGAGAGATTTCCACATGAAGATGGAGGAGGAGCTGCTGATTGTTGATTGGCTAAATTTGGATCCTGGGCACTCAGCCAGAGTTCTAAAATGACTTTCATTCAGTGAAGTCAGGCAGGAAGGTCCGTCTTAGTGTAGTTCCAGAGAAAAACATGCCTCGACAGTGGTGAAGTCTCAGAAATCAGCTCCAGGATCAGGAAAGGCATTTGCGGGGTTTGGAGACAGTGTGGGACAGAGGAAAAGGACAGTGGGAGTGCTACATGTTTTGTTTGGTCATGAGCTGGATTCAGAATATGAAGGCATTGTAGAAACAACCTGTCAGAGCTTCAAAATCCCTTTGTAAATATAGTTTTTGTGATAAGGGAACATTTTCGTTTAGTTCCAGAAGGACTTACCTGTTCCCCATAGACAGCACAGAGCTACGCTTGAGTTATGTCCTTCACACATCTGCGCACGTGCTGACAAAAAAGCATTTGTGTAACCAAGCTGCGTAGCAAAAGGTTGCCAGTGCGCACGTCCGTAGAAGTAGTGTCTTCTGCTGTTAGATATTATCCCATATGTACATATATTTGGGGACAGTGTCTTCGCTCCTAGTTTCGAGCTACTGAGCTTAGGGGAAGGTAAAGTGAGGAGGGAGGCTTGTCTCGCCTTGGAGTGCAATGGAGACGCCGCAAAGACACACACGTTACTGAAGAGTAATGTTTTGACCACAGAAGCGTGAAATGGAAAGCATCCAAAAATGACTTTTCTACACACAGAACTCTTTGTGGATTGTTTAATGAAAAGAAGAGTAAATCATTGTGCATTTAGTTTTAAGGAAAGTAATCCAGAGGAAAACATCTGATAACATTAAAGGTGCAGTTCAAAGACTAAGGACGTTAGATTAGTTAGTTAGGGTAAGTTAGTTAGTGTTGGAGCTATATGATGCTTAAAAGGCTACAAGAGCAACTGGCCAATGAACTGCTAAAGGGCATACCACTAGAAAGAGAGCCAAATCCAAAGAAAGATTTGAACTTAAATTCAAAATGTTCAAGTTCAGAACTAGTTGGATTGTAAACACATCTTTGAGCATTGTTGGAGAGAGGTGAAGGCAATCAATAATTCAATATATTGGGAGATAAAAAGAGGAAGGTTGTTTTGAAGTGTCAATTTAAATTTCTGACCTTTCTCGTGCCTGCAGATCTGCAGGCAGATGTGACGTCTGGATATATGTGTTTTATTTTTTTATTTTATCCAGTTCCCCTCTCGCCCAGGCGTGTGTCTGGTCTAGCTGCTATCAGTTAGCTGGAACAGAGATGCTCTTGCGGATTTGTGGGGTTCAGCAGCTCCTGCAGATGAGTCCTTCCCCTATCGGACATTATCTTTTTAGGTGTTCAATATCCTCACCATTGCCCTCACCCAGTACCTTACTGACGCAGTCTGCCAAGTTTTCATGAGTTGTAGCAGATTAGCGATTAGTATGTTACGCATGCCTTCACACATTATCAGTAGAGTGAATACACCTTCTAGGCAAGTAACTTACTTGTGAATCATGAGCCTGCTTATGGAATTGTAACTTTTTTGTGATTAATGAGATGGCTTGTTGAATTGTGCATACGTTGCGCATCTATAAGTCTTGACCTTTTCTATGGTATGTCACAGTTACTCCTGAAAATAACTTTGTGAATTGGCCTCAATATCAGTAGTATTTAAAAAAGCAGAAATTGAAACCCTGTCCTACTCTAGATCTATGTCTATTGTGCAAATAGGATAGCAATCTACACGCTCACTAAGAGCTAACCATTGTCAGCAGTTTTTGCAGCATTTACTATTGGGTGATTTCAACCACTCTAGAAAGTGTAGCAAATTGCTTGGATATTTACAGGCATGGTTATTAAAAAAAGAAATGAATATCTTATTAAAATGGTAGAACTGTGAACATTTAATGCAAGAGCCACCACAATGTACTCTAAATGTAGGTGTTTTAAATGGAAAACACATGATGCTAAACATGCAAATGGGTGTGTGTCAATGCGGTAAGGACATTTTACATGTATGCTTTTTTATATATTTCTTTTTTTAAATGTTGGTGAACCGTACATACAAAAATACTGGAGGGGCTATGCAGGTCCAGTAGCACCATACCCAACAAAGCTGCACCATTATTACAATTATATAGGGACATTAAAGGGACAGAGGCATATGCATGCTATCTTTTTCTTCGCAACGGTCACCCATATGCTTTTGCCAAAATGAGTATTCTGAATGTACATTAGCTCGCAAAGAATGAGTGTGATTGAGCTATGGAAGGGATGATGTCAGAGTACATGTATTAGAGTCTGGTTCATTTTTGTTCCTAACTCACTGCTGTCACCCTTCCCTGCAATCAACTCAACTGCAAAAAATGTGCTATCCTATTTAAAGAAACTAGAGCAGTTTTAGATGCATGCACATGTTTCATTTACACAGTGTTCCTACAACAATCTCCTTTAAGGACCTGCAACATCACCCTTTGATTGTCCTTAGGATCTAAATATATGTTTTAAAATGGTCTTCTTTTGCCAATTGTCATACATATAAATGGACTAATTGCCATTGGGAATCACTTTATTCCGGGCAGGCTTAGCCCATGGGGGTGCTGACAGTGAAAGGGTTAATAATGCTGCATTCATTAGAGGCCTCACCTGCACCACCAGGGAGAAGATGAGGGACCTGCCTGCTCCAAATGGTAGTGCCCAGCAGTACCACTGCACCATCAACCTAGGACCACTTTATCATGCTTGTGAGCATATGGCAGTTCCACTGTTTTTACAATAATGATAATGATATCAGTGCCCATTTTCACAGGCACCATGAGCAATACAAATCCTATATACACATGAGTTGCAAATTAAAGCTGTTATTGTTAACATTTGTGATTCTTCCACCTAAAAGGAGAGCCATTTTCTCTGGCTAGAACCTTGTTGCTTTTTCATCAGTTCCTTGTATACTTCTGACTTTATAAACCGTGGGTAGGAATCCTTGGACATGAGACATAAGATGTTTCTCTGGGCGTCATCAAAGCAGGAAAGGGTGGGCTGAGCGATGTTCTTCGAGATGTCATCTCGGGTTTTATGGTCAATGTTGATCTGCAATAAATAAATATGTAAACATTTATTAGGTGGTTCATGGGACCGTTTTCTAATGCCTCATGCTATCCACTGTATCATAGTAAAATAAGTTACACAAAACACAATTGCTTGATAATAAAGCAACGTTTTTAAAATACAAAGTTGCAACACAATTATGTTATTAATATGCTGGAACTCCACCTACCAGTTCCAGTGCAGTGTAAATGTCAGGCCCCTTCTCATTTTGTGTTATGTATACCATGGTAGATCATCAAGTTGTTATGTCCCAAGAGTTGCAGGAAACTTTGGAGCTGATTACACGGATGGCGGTAACCATGGCTCTAGTAGCACCATGGTTGCCGCCGGAGTCCGGCATGGTGAATGGCGGGATTACCGCCCCATTCAAAGGTTGGCGGGGGCGGTAATTTCCCATTCACCATGGCCCTTCCCTATTTCCATTTGAGCCCCCTTAGGGCTCAATGGGAATGGGGAAGGAGCAAATAACGGTACCGCAATCAGCGGTACCGTTATTTGCTCTGAAGTCCCTCAGCGGGTCCGTCCTTAACGTGTGGTCCGACCTCTGGTGCGTGCCTGTCAGTAAACCCTGTTTGCAAGGGCTGTTCTGTGGCTGGACTGTGACTGGACTGTGGTGTTTTGATTTATTCTGCTGTTCTGATGCTTCGTTGTTGCTGAGGACTATTAAGTGCAACGGTTCGCTACGGTTCGCTTTTTACAACGGAGTGGACGGAGAGTGGCAGTCCTGCAGGAGAGTCTGGAAAGTCTGTTATCCATTTCTACTGATTTCTGTGTGGGGGAGGACCCTTACATAAACCCCTTTCATCCGCGGAGCGGACACGGAGTGGACGGAGAGTGGCAGTCCTGCAGGAGAGTCTGGAAAGTCTGTTACCCATTTCAACTGATTTCTGTGTGGGGGAGGACCCTTACATAAACCCCTTCCATCCGCGGAGCAGACGCGGAGTGGACGGAGAGTGGCAGTCCTGCAGGAGAGTCTGGAAAGTCTGTTACCCATTTCTACTGATTTCTGTGTGGGGGAGGACCCTTACATAAACCCCTTCCATCCGCGGAGCGGACGCGGAGTGGACGGAGAGTGGCAGTCCTGCAGGAGAGTCTGGAAAGTTTGTTACCCATTTCTACTGATTTCTGTGTGGGGGAGGACCCTTACAAAAACCCCTTCCATCCGCGGAGCAGACGCAGAGTGGACGGAGAGTGGCAGTCCTGCAGGAGAGTCTGGAAACTCTGTTACTCATTTCTACTGATTTCTGTGTGGGGGAGGACCCTTACATAAACCCCTTCCATCCGCGGAGCGGACGGAGAGTGGCAGTCCTGCAGTCATGACTGTCAGGGCTGCAAGGGCAAACAGAGAAATGCGGGAAATTGACATCAACTTGGAGCAGAATGACCCCCCGAGAGAGGAAGAAATGGAGGAAGAGGGTAGACGCCTGAGGAGCGCCAAACCTAACCAGAAACAGCAGGGCCAAAAACAACAACAAACATTAACCTCCAAGGAACATCTTGTGGCAAACATGGGTTTGCTTCAAATGGGCTCCCCAAAGCTGACGATGCAGCAAGAGCAAGCGACCATCATAAATGCAAAACCCATCAAAAGCAAAGTCTACCGGCCACCAGTGGTCTTAGATGACTTAAAACCAGCCCAACACGGCACCCAGCGACGACCATCCTTACCTGGAGGGGCGACTGAAGTGCTGTGGGCAAGGAACCTGGAAGTCGGGACAGCCGAGGCTTCTGCCTGCCGGAAAGACGCCCTGTCGCCACTCCGAGCCGCTGTGGTTGAGCAGGACCCCATGGAGGCGGCCCTCGAAGGGGGACTGCGGCCCGCGTGGGACGGCGAGGAGGGGCTGACGGAGCGGGAGGGCACAGCTGAGGAGGTTGGAGCCGCCGGGAGAGCGAGCCTTGGAGTAGGAGCCAGGCTCGACGGCCCGGCGCAGTCCTCCATACTTCCCTCCCCCCTCGGAGCACCGCAGGGTGCTCCCCGCCCCACAGCGGAAGCTCTCGGAGGAGGGCTGCCAGGCGTGGATGTTGCTGAGGGAGGGAGGGGAAAGGAGGAGGACGGTGCAATGGCCTCAGGAGAGGCAGAGCCAGAGGAGACGGCGGGCCGCCCACCTGAGGAGAACGGGCAGGGGGAGCCCGATAGAGAGTTGCACACTGCAAGGGCATCACCGCCGTACCCACCAGCTGAAGTGAAAGTGAAAGTGGTGGCTCTCATTCACAAAGAGGCGGAGGAAAGTGTAGAGACCAGTCTGGTCTCAGAAAAAATCAATGAACAATGGAAATCCAACCCTAATAAAAAAGAAAAGACAGAGAACAAGTTCTTTGCCCCTTAAGAAACACAAGAGCCGCAAAATAACGAAAAATAAGATCAGTATCAGAACAAAAAAAAATGCCCCAGAAGCTCGAACAGCAACAAAAAACACCAGGGCAATTGATGGACAAAATAAATGAAAATGAGCCACAGATAGGAGAAGGAGGGTCATTTAAAAATTCTATAAAAGACTACTTCTATGCAAACATAAGGCAAAAAGCAACAAAAGAGTACTCCCAGAGGGAACTTACAGATCTTGAAATACTGGAAGCTTTAAATGATTGCTTACCGGTAGCAAAACTACGCAGAGTTGAGCACTACGTTAGTGATAACCTGTCATATAGTAAAAGATTGGCCCCAGAAGGCAGTAATAAGGCACAAGGACAGCCAAGTGTCAAAGAGAGGGCTGAGGGGGAATCACCAAGCTCGACGCCGCCCCAAAAGAGTCTTATGAATTCACCAAGAGGCCAGTTAAATCCGGAGCTGACAAAAGACACAGAGAAGGGGAACATAAGAGAAATTCAGACAAAGTCAGAAATGGGAGCTGTCATGTCTCAGTGCAAAGGAAACCCCCATACCATTTAAGAGGAGAGCCTTACTACAGCTGACACGGAAGGTCCAAATGGCTTAACAACAGAAAATGATGAAGGCTCCTGCAAGCCAAATCCTGCAACACCCTCACCCCCTGAGGGTACAGCCCCGAACGTAGACAACTTCATAGGAACAGACAGAGACAAAGTCCACAAAACCCCAAATAAAACGCTGGTGCCTGAAAAACTCAATGAACCAGGGCTCCCCAAAGCCCAAAGAGAGAGCACGACAATAGAAAGGCCATCCACAGCAGGCACAGACGATCTAAATCAAGATAATCTAATGAGACCCCAAATCAATCAAAACCTGAACATGGGGGGAAATGACAACCGAAAATCGAAAAGGAAGAGCCTCATCAGAAACAACAAGGCCATCTCGAGGCCACTGGGCAAATCAGACCACAATGTTAACTGAATCACCCATAAGAAGAATCTCTCCACATCAACTGACTAGCCCGATGGATCCCTCAAATAAAAAAAAAAAAATGACTTATTGTCAATTATGTCATCAGTGAACATTGCATTGGCACCATTTATGAAGCTTTACGAAACTATTGCTGACTCCTTGAAAGACCATACAAGCATCTAAGTGATGATCCACAGCAAAGTTATCTTTCTAGAAGCATATGTCATGGCTTTGGAAGCCAGAAAAACAAGCACAGTCATAACAAACGATGAGGGCTCGTCCTCCCGACAAAAAGAGCAGTATGGAGAAAAAGAACAAAGACTGGTGGGCAAAACAACGGGGACTCAAACTATAGCTACAATAGACCTTACAACAAATAATTTACCAACAGAGTGTGTAAATAAAGAGGCAAAGTTAATATCAACCGGGAGTCAACCAACAAAGAGACTATCATCTAGACAACCCACTATTGGAAACCAAACTGCAGAAGGTATTTTTCAATTTTTTACACGGCCAGTAAATCAAAAGGAAACATCACTAACGAAAGCCAAATAACTAGAGTCGAGGCAAACAAAAAATTTAGAAGTATCAGAAAAAAGAACCTCCAGTCTATCACCATCAATAATTGAACGTATTGAAAACGAAGAATTGATGAACCTGAGCCAATACCTGCCAGAAAACTTTCCTATGAGCCTAAAGGCACATAGCCCCGGCGAAGCTTTAACTTCACAATCACACAAAGAAAAAGAAAATACAGCAATCACAGGGAGACATGACGAAGCGACTGGAGAAAAAGCAGTAAAACATTCTAGGGAAAATGACAAAAACACAAAGAACAAGGGCGCTACATCAATCGAAACAGATAGACAGAAAAAGCTAAAAAGGATGATGAAAGAAACAAAAAAAGAAAAAGAAAGGACGAGATCGAGACCCAGAGATAATCAGACCCCAAGAAATCGGAAAAATTAACAAAGACATAACTCCTTCAAACAGAAAGATTGTGAACTTGGTAAATCAAGAAGGAGATCAGAAGATAGATGGGATGAGCAAAAACATAAAAGAAAACCGTACAGAAATACATCACCAAGGAGACCTCGTTCTCAATCCAGGAAGGCCCACAACAAAACCAATGCTGAAAAGCGACTCAGCCCATCAAAAGATAAAGGAGAAACGATCTTTCGGTACAGATCCAGAACGCAGAAATACAATTTAAAACCGAGAAAAGTGGACAAAGCTAAATGGCGCATAAAGCTGACACAAGTGAAAAAAAACAGAGATGAAATAACCCTGAACCGAAACTGGTGTTAAAACTTTTTAAATACATTCAAAAGTTGAATCATATAAAATCAGAAGACCTGCTTGTGGTAGAGCCCAGCCATGTAAACGCAAAAAAAGCAAAAACGGTACTCTACGTAACATCAACAACGTTGAAAAACTTGATTCTCGATTGTTGTGAAGAGCTGGACGTCAAAGCTGGCTATGACGTCAAAGTGCAATCAGCCACAAGCGAAGAAGACAACAAAAGGGAGGCTGAAAACAAAGGGTGCAATACGCCCAGCGGAAAACAAGTAGTCAGACACCTAAAAAGCGCCATAGCAACAACCGGCCGTAAGAAATCTCCTGCAAAAAACAAGGAAAGAGCAAGAGCCCTGGAACCTGAAGAGAAACTGAGGGAAAACCAACAAGCCTCCAAAGAAAACAAAAACTACGAAAGTTCCACAAAAACCAAAGATACAAAAAAACTTAACAATGCCAGGATAATCCCAGAAACAGCAGCCAAACTTTCAACAGAAAAAGTCCTACAAAAAAGATGTGAACCCATGAAAGGCATATGGTCCTGGTTGCCTAAAACTCTGACGGAAAAAAAGCAAATATAGCAATCCGTGAGAGACGAGCACATCCTTCAAGATAGACACTGCTCGACCTTCCAAAAGTGCAAACTAAAAATGTGCTCGTGGAACACGAGAGGACATACCCACCTACTGTCTCCAAGTGACATGGACCTGGGGTCATATGACCTATTATGCCTCCAAGAGACCTGCCTGACCGAACCCCCTGCAATAAGGGGGTTCAAAGTCATCCTTGCACCAGCCAAACAAGGACGTCGAGGAAGACCTTCATCGGGTTTACTGATTGCGTCTAAAAAAGACTCCGGGATCAAATTAGAAGAAACATTGATCAGCAACCAATTGATTCTGATGGTCAAGGCGTCATGGGCCCGACGGAATACCGACAAAAATGCCTATGAGAAAGTCACCTTAATCATAGCAAACACCTACTGGAACCCAGCAAGCATAGAGCCTACCATCTACATAGAAAAAATTGAGGACGCGATAGACGAGGCACTATCTGAACACCTGGTAAAATACTTCCTCATTTGTGGAGACTTGAACGCTACGTGCACAAGCTCGGACAAAAGGGAGGCGGACCAAGGACATAACTCAACAGGCAAACAGCGGGGCAATCTATGGGTCAAATTGATGAATTCAAGAAACCTTCATAATTTGCACGAAGCATTCCCAGACTCAAATCACCCGCCATCATGGGAAAGAAATGAATCGACAGGTACCATAGACTACATCTTCGTCACCGAACCAATACTGGCAATAACGAAAGACTTTGAAATTACATGAGTAACAGTAAGTGACCACAACACCTTGTCAACAACCTGGATGTCAACAAGTCACCCGGAATGATTACGCTGAGCACCAAGTCATAGCTAACACGAAGGGAAACCGCTTATATCTTACAATTGATTCCATTGTGGAAATAGAAAAAGGATTCAGCTCAACGCCAAACCATTTGGGCAAAAATAAAACAGACTATACGCCACTTTTGACGAAGTTCAAGAAGAGCCGTACAACAAAAACAAACAGTGGAAATCCCCCAAGACACGTGTACGACCTAACACTGGTGGAGAAACGCCGGGCACTGCGTAAAATACAACGCAAAGCAAAATCTTCCGGATCTCCAGAGGCTGCAAGAGCGGCGGAAGTGGAAACCAAACTCTACAAAGCTTGGGTAAAAGGTCTTAGACTGTCCCTCTACCAACAAGACGCTGAAAATATCCTAAAAGTGATAAGCGGCAAAAATATAAAAGAATTTTGGAAAATCTTGAAAGCGGTTAATGAAACACAAGAAAATACTATCATAAGCGAGATTGGAGAAACTATGTGGACAAAATACTATACTACTATGTACCTGGCACCAACTACCAACTTAAAATTACAGGGCGAAATGTCTTCGGAGCTATGGGTAAACATAGATGACCCACAGGAAATCCGATTAAAGATCAGAGGCTTAAAAAACTCTCATGCCCCAGGACCCGATGGGATTACGAACATTGATTTAAGAACAAATCAAAACGAGTGGGCCAGTCTGCTAAGTAAAATCTTCGGCAGATGCTCCAGCTTGAAAACGATACCACCCTCATGGAAACAAGCAACAATGGTACCAATATTCAAGAAAGGAGACAAAAAGGACCCGGCAAATTATAGACCCATTGCGCTCCTGGATGTTATAGGTAAAGTGTTTGGCTCAATGCTTCTTGACCGCTTTAAGATCTGGGCGGAGGAATCACCTTGCAACGACCCACTCCAAACTGGATTTAAAAAAAACCTTGGCACGACAGCTAACATTCTAATGCTAAACGTGCTGAAAAACAGAGTACTGGAAGGGGGAACAAGAATTTTCGTGGCGTTCATCGACCTGACCCAAGCATTTGACCGGATTGACAGGGTCAGCCTATGGTCCAAACTTGAAGCCTGGGATTGTCCACCTTCTATACTAAACCCGATTAAGGCACTGTACACTGATACTTCTATATGCATTCGACTCGACCAAAACGGTCTCTTGTCATCACCCATTCCAACAGCGCTGGGAGTGAAGCAGGGATGCCCTTTGGCTCTGGCCTTATTTCTGGCATTTATCGGTGACATCCAAGATGAGGATCTAGAAATTCGAGCATTTCCTCCAAAAATCTGCAAAACCCGATAACGCGATTGCTCTACGCAGACGATTTGGTCCTAATGGACCACACACCAATAGGTCTGCAGCGCCAATTGACAAAGCTCCAAGGGTATATGCAAGAAAATAAACTGGAAATAAATGCAAAGAAAACAAAATTTCTAGTACTAGAAAAATCGACCAGGAAAACAGAAAAACTGAAACTAAAACTGGAAGGATCACTGATCGAACGAGTGTTCGATTTCAAATACCTAGGAGTAATTCTGGTTCCTCGTCACAAGACAAAGCTATGCAATTTGCCCTTATGACCAAAGTCAATCAAGCTAGGGCCATAGATAAAAAGTTCGGGAGATTCTCGCTGATCCCAGTGCTAGAACACTACAAGAAAAAGGTGATGCCGACATTAACATATGGGGGAGACGCAATGATGAACCTACCACCATCCATCTGGACAAAAATTGAGGCAAAGTTTTGGCGAAAAGTACTTAGACTTCCAAACTCGACCCCAATAGCCTCAATCCGACGAGAGCTCAGCTTACCATCTCTTAGAAGTTCAGTCTCACAATCGTCTCTAAGGCTGTTCAGGAAATGCCGGATGGCCGAGCCACCGTCAATATATTATCTCATCAACCTCGAAATAGAAAGGAACACAAGCAAATCCCTTAACAAATGGAAAGAAGAAAACATCAGTTTGCTAGAACAGGTACAGGCAGATGGAGAACAACTAACAAAGTACCCAAAGAGAACCTTCACCAAAATCAAAGAACTCGACTGGATAAACACCCTGGAGACAGCAGAAAAAAACAAACTAACCCTACACCTGCCACCAAATACGAAAAAACTCAATGAACTCCAGGAGTATATAAAGAAGTTCCCATGACAGGAAGGGGAGAGACATGCTGATGAGGGCCTGTTTAAATTTACTGCAGACAAACGAGATCTTGTGAATCAGAGGCCAGTCGGAAAATAATCGTTGTCGATTTTGTGCAACACAAGAAAAGGAAACAATACACCATTTGCTCCTAAAATGTGCCTCAAACCAACATATAAGAAGCTGATACTTAAAATCAACCTTCACAGACTTCATCATAGAGGACGAAGAAATATGTTGGTCTCGTCTGATTGGAGGCCACAAAACACAATGGCAAATAGCCACCTACAAAATCTTGGAAGCCATAAATTGGCCGACAAAGGCACATTTTTAGAGAGCCATTCTCTTTTTCTTTTCTTCTTCAAGACCGCAGACTAAAGACAGAAACCTCAAATTTTGTAAAAATCTTTTGATTAAACACAAATAATAAAAAAAAATATATATATATATATACTTAAATGGCTCAGAGAAGCTGTGTTTACAAATGCACATCCTGCACAGAAATGTCACTTACAACCCTGACATTATCTACAGTCTCTCAGTGATGAGACAGGAATTGGACTACTGTGCAGGAATTGGTAAACAAATAATAAACACAGAAGAGGATCCACAAGAATTCCTAATCCACTTACTACCAGAACTAGAGATACAGGAGCAAAGGTGATGACAGTAAATTTAGCCAAGCGTCGGGGGTGCAGCTTGTGTGCGCTTTGGCATCTGGTATAATGAGAAGACCCATTTTTATATCAAAGCAGAGCTGACCTCGCCAATCTTACTTTAAACATGCCTGGGTCAGAGGGATGGGCATCAAGTTAATGTAAAGATTTATTAGTGTATCAATAAACCTATTAGCCAATCATGAACTAGGATTCAATTGTGAATATGTAGTGTGCCACCTGGATAGGGGAATGGGCTTAGATAAGGTGTGTCAAATCAGTGAGGGTCTATAGGGTGATATTTGTTATATAGCTAGCAGCAACAAGGGTGGTGGGATGAGGTTGTAACCTATGTATGATAAAAGTGGGTTTTTTCACTATATAACTTGCAACTTCTTGGGTGTGACAAGCTCTGTGTCAGTTTGGTTCTAATTCACTTTCTAAGACCTATGCATATAATAAATCTTGTGCCCGAAAGAAGTGCTTGATCCTGTGATGGCCCTCCATGTGAACAGAAAACTAAGAGTGCGCCTCAACACCCAAGGCGGGCTATCTCGCGAAATACCCTCAAACCGTGGAGTGAAGCAGGGCTGTCCCCTAGCACCGGCCCTATTTGTCGCCTATCTAGGGGATTTCAAAGAAACAGAACTTGCTGTCAGAGCCTTCCCGCCCAAGCTGGGAAACTCGAACATCTCACGTCTACTATACGCAGACGATCTCATCTTGTTAGATCAGACACAGATAGGTCTCCAGCGCCAACTCAATAACTTGGCCACATACATGGAACTAAATAAACAAAACAAAAACAAAGATACTGAAGCTCCATGAAAAAAAAGACAAACAATAAATGGTCCCTGGACAAGGTGAATATCGAGGTAGTGTCTACCTACAAATACCTAGGAGTGTTTATTGATGTCTCTGCCAACGAAGCTACAATGCACCGAATACTGTGGAAAAAAGCAAAAAATCTAGCAGCCCAAGTGAAGACAGTGGTCAGAAAATATGGAAATTTTCATTACTACCGGTCATTCAATTTTACAAAGGGAAAGTAGTCCCTATGATTACCTATGGGATGGGTGCAACCCTGAATATGCCAAACACCATCTGACGAAAACTAGAAGGCTACATTTGGAAATCCCTATTAGGTCTTACAAACTCGGTCTCATTGGACCTTATCAGGCAAGAGCTAGGCTTGCTTTCTTTAGAAACAACGGTAACACTTGGTGCTATGCAACTTCTCAGAAATACCTCATTAGCTGAGTCTCCGCCAATCTACAAGATCATTGAAAGAGAAATAGCAAATCGCAATCTGACTACCTTAAATGTCTGGGCAGACAAGTTAAGAGAGAAGTTGGAGGAGATCGCATGCACAGAAGAAGATCTGCAAGTGAACCCAGTAAGAGTAAAATCCAAAATGCAAGCCCAGGATTGGATTAACACTCTTGAAAAAGCACAGGGTAACAAACTCACAACACATCTCCCGCCAACCTTTAACAGACTGAATGTCCCACTGTCATACTGCATAAAGTTCCCAGACAAACAACTAAGGACATCCTACAGAGCATGCTTGAATCTCCTCCCAACACATGAAATTCAGGCTATCAGATTAAAAACAGCTATCAAAGAATGCAGACTATGTGGTGAGTCCAACCAATCGCAAACAGTAAGACACCTCCTAATGCAGTGCTCGGAGCTAAGAGAAGTACGGGCGACATATTTGAACAGCCTGTGCACCGACTTGGTGGGACACTAGAGAGAAGAAGAATCTTTATGGTGGAACAGGCTGATCTCAGGTGAAAAGACGACCTGGTCAATCTCAACGGCGAAAATCTTGGAAAACGATTTTCATAAGAAAAACGTGCAGACTGTCGCACTGCCCATGCACCCGGCCACCCTGGCTGAATGACTTCATTTGGAAACTGATTGCAACCCTATAGGAGGGGGACTTGTGTAAATTAACTTTCTCGCCCATCACTTTGAAGCTAAATGTCTCTTCATCTTCTGTGCACTTCCGGCACTGACCACTTTAACTAATTAATTAACTAATTAATTGTTGTTGGACATCTCTTGCTACATTTTCCTTCTTCGACTCTCTCTGTCCCCCTTTTTTTGCTTCTTTTTTTCACTTTTCCGCTTCTTCTTTTTCTGTAATCTCTTAGCTCCTAAAGAACAGACTTGACTCTTGTAAAAATTGCTAATGTGATTAATAAACAAGTAAATAAAAAAAACAAAAAAATAAAAAAATCTTGTTTTCACTTGCAACGCTGTGGAGTGATCGTTTGGGCTTCTTGGATTATTTTTATCATACGGGTTCTGGGTCATGTCTCTCAACAACATCGGTGACCCCCGACATGATTCCAAACTCTCTGTGAGGTCCGGCAGTGCCCGAGCTGTGCATCCTGGGTTGTGGCGCTTGTCTGCAGTGACCAGTCCCCTGCGTACGACATGAAGAGGTTTACAGGTGCTGTGCTGCCAGAAAGCCTGCATGCTCCTTGGAGAGTGTGCTGCATCCAGTTCCACAGGCAATTGATGGGGACCCCATATCAAAAGAACTCACGAGAAGGCAGAGATGTATGTGCACCTTTGTGGGAGAAAACAACGAGGGGAGAGTGCGTGTGCAGTGAGTTGATTGTGAGCATATGGATTGTAAAACACGCAGCAATATATATTGTTTCTTTATATAGAGGTGGCCAGAGGGATCTCTTCCATTGAGAGGAATGGTAAAATCATGGTAGTATAGTGTATGAAAATGAGAAGAGCGAGGAAACAGGATCTCCTCCACTACATGTTAAAGGCAGCATTGTAAGTAGAGTAGAGGTCCAGTATATGAATGACCTGGGATCCCTCCATTCAGCAAAAGTGAGTGCGAAGAGGGGAAATGCCCTCTTCCGAAGGGAAGGAGACAAAGGAAGGGTCTATAAATGTGTGTAAATGCTTGTGTGTGCTGTCCTGCTGCATGGTAAATGTTGCAGCCTGATCTGGGAGGCCCTGGAAGCGACCCTGTCTAGTTTCTGTTCATTTGCACCATATGCACTTTTTCTCACTGGACCTTTCCACTCCCTTGCTTTCCCCTACATCCCCCTCCTCCCTGCCCACCCCCTCCCTGATTGGTTCCAAGACCCAGAAAGCAGTCACTAAAACCTAAAACATAAACATCTCCATTGCTTGTGTGTGATGTCCTGCTGCATGGTAAGAGTGCAGCCCAATCCAAGAGGGCTTGGAAGAGACCCTGCTTCATGTTTGTCCTTCTACGCCATCTGATTTTGATTTGATTAGATTTTTTTCATTTATAACGCGCATGTAACAGAATGAACCGTATAGAGGCGCTGATGTAACTATCATAGAAGCGAGGCAGGATCTAAGTCCAAGAAGTAAAGCATCCTAGCAAAAAAAAAAGGAGATGAACCAGTGGGCCTATATGAATAAAAAAAGTCTTCAATGCCCCACCGAAACTGGGACAGTGATTGGGGAGTCCTTATTTGCAGTGGAAATGAATTCCATAGTTTAGGCCCGAAAACAGCAGATCCTCTGTCTCCCCTTGAGCTGCGTACAGAGAAGGAGATAACCAGAAGATGCTGATCATTGAAGCATAAATGTCTTGAAGAATGATGTGGTTAAATCAAATCTCTTAAGTATTCTTGGGCAAGACCATTAAAACACTTGAAAACAAGACATGCCACCTTGACCTACTGCCAACCAGTGTAATGCACGCCGCGATGGTGAGGCATGTGTGCATCTACCTAGGCCAATGATAGTTCTTACTGCTACATTCTGAGCTTTTTGCAGTCTTTGCATTTGTTTAAGCAGGATGCTGAGAAGCTGGTTGTTACAATAGTCCAAGTGTGCATTGGCTAGGGCGCCTACCAACACAGTGTAATCCTCCCTAGGAATGTAGGATAGCACCCATCTAAGAAGCCTCAAGACAAAGTTTACTGCATACACCTTTGCTCCAGCTATTAAAAGATGTTTAGGTCCATCTGAGCTTTTTCTCTCTGGCCCTTTCCACTCCTTGGTTTCCCCTGCTTCCCGCTCCTCCTGCATCTGCCCACCCCCTCCCTGATTGGTTCCCTGATATGGAAAACCAGTTCTTTAAACCTAAAGCACAACAAGCCTCTCCATTGCTTGTGTGTGCTGTCCTGCTGCATAGAAAGTATTGCAGCCCGATCTGTGGAGCCTTGGAAGCGACCCTGTTTTATATGTGTTCATCTGCGCCATCTCTGCTTTTGTCACAAGCCTTTTCCACTTGCTTGCTTTCCCCTGCCTCCCACTCATCCCCGTTCTTGATCACCCCCTATCTGATTGATTTACCAACACAGAAAGCAGTCGCTTAAACCAAAAGCACAACAGGTGTCTCCATTGCTTGAATGTGCTGTCCTGCGGCATCCTAAGTGATGTAGCCTGATCCGTGAGGCCTTGGAAGTGACACTGATTATTTTTTTTCCATCTGCGCCATGCACACTTTTTCTCACCAGTCCTTTACACTTCCTTGCTTTTGCCTGCCTCCTGTTCCTCCGGGCTCCGACCCGCACCATCCCTGATTGGTTCTCCGAACCGGAAAGCAGTTGCTTAAACCTAAAGAAAAAGTAGCCTCGTCATTGTTGTTTTGTGCTATCCTGTTGCATGGTTTTTGTTGCAGCCTTACCCTTGAGGCCTTGAAAGCGACCCCACTTAATTTATGTCCATCTGTACCATCCGCACATTTTCGCACTGGCCCTTTCAACTCCATTGCTTTCCCCTGCCTCCTGATACTCCCCATTCCCACCCACCCACTCCCTGATTGGTTTCCTGACCCAGAAAGCAGTTGCTCAAAACTAAAGCACAACAAGCCTCTCCATTGCTCGTGTGTTGTGGGGCTGCCCCTTTAAGGGACACGCATGCAGGGGCGTGACGTTGCATGCCACTGCGTGCAGTATAAATAAAGGGGGCCTTCCCGGCCGCGTTAGTGCGACCAGGAAGCCCGAACAGAGAGGATGTCTCTGTGTGAGTCTGTTAGTGCTTGGGGGCTTACGGGCATCGCGAGTGGGAGTCATGGGACACTCCCAACAGTGGCACGAGGTCAGTGCTATGCCTGGGCCCGGCAGTGAAAGTCACTTCAATTTTTCTTCCTGTTACGGAGATCCTTGAAGATTTTCGTTTCACACCGTAGGCCGTGCAATTACCACGCGGCAGGCGGCCAGCTCGGATTTCGGCCGTGGACACTCACTGAGCTCCGGTTCAAACGGTGAGAGGCATCCAGGCCAAATTTCTTGAAAAACTGTTAGCAGG
The DNA here is from genome assembly GCF_040938575.1 of Ambystoma mexicanum. Lineage (NCBI taxonomy): Eukaryota > Metazoa > Chordata > Amphibia > Caudata > Ambystomatidae > Ambystoma > Ambystoma mexicanum. Next base: position 755,458,137 of record NC_090922.1, on the reverse strand, counting down.
CAGTTATATCTGCACACCCATTCCCAAATTTTGGATTTTTCTTGATGCCTGGGCTTCCTACGTCGAGTGAAAGCAAGGTGAAGTGCTGAAATGGCTGGGCCTGCTTAGCCCAAGACCTCATTGGCTCAATTTTTGGGGCATCTGTGCCTGAACACAGCTCCACTGCAGCTGAGGATTCATATCTTCATCATCCTCTTCATCATCATTCCAGGCTGCTGCAGCTGAGGATTTCCATTTTCATCATCCTCTTCATCATCATGTCTAGCTGCTGCGTCTGTGCATGAGGCATTCTGTGGGGTGGAATCTACCATCATCATCATCATCATCATCACTGTCAGGTTGAACTTTGTATTGCCTGTGTGTGTGTCAAGACTGTGCTGTGGTGGTGTGAGTGAGTTGCAGCCCCCAAGACCACTCTGGTGGTGCCTGTGCGCTCTAACCCATGAACCGTGCCTGGTGACCAGGATGGTGGGCAGCCTGCAGACCAACAGCAGCCTCCAGCCCAGCCCCAACTTCCGGTGCAGCCTCAGGCCCCAGCAGTACTTCAGGACCCATTGCCTCCGGCTTCACCTGCTGCACAACCTATTGTTCAGCCACCACCTCCTGTCATGGCCCAAGCACGGGCCTCAGCGGCTCTACAGCCTATTCCTGAGTTCGATGTCTCCGGCCCACCATCCAGCCTGAGGCCCAGATGGAAGAAGTGGGTGGACTGCCTCGATATGTATTTCAAGGCCACGATGGAGACGGACGATGACAGCAAGCGGCCACCATGCTCTATGCGGCAGGACCTGTGGTGCAGGAAATCTTTGAGTCACTACAAACAGCTGATGGCTCCTATGCGGCTGCAAAGACAGCCCTCCAGGCTCATTTTCTGCCTCTTGCGGACTACAAAAGGTTTGTGATGTTGTCTGCAAGGCCGAAGGAGCATGTGACTGTGAACACGCTGGCGTGTGCATGGGGTGATGTGGAGGACATGATACAAACGATGCTCATCCAGGCGTGTTCCTCAGGCAAACTGAGACGGCAGGTGCTGAGAGAAGCAGGCACCACACTGGCTCGCATCCTCGAGCTGAGGTGCTGCCATGAAGTGTCCGAAGCCCGGGTGTCCAGGATGGAGGCTGGCACACGTCCGGTCAAGACCGAGGAAGTGTGTGCCATGTGGCGAGGTGGAAGAGGCGTCAGAAGAACTGGATATGGCCTCTGTGACAGAGGTGGAAGAGCTGGTGAGTCATGCCAGAAGTGTGGGTATGACCTACCCCAACCGGCGAGTGTCCTGCGGCTGGAAGAACATGCAGAAGGTGTGGTCTGGCGGATCACTATTCCCGGGTGTGCAAGGCAGCCCTGACTGTGATGGTGCCAAGAGGCCCGGTTTGGTCCAGGTCCCTTCGCCAGAATCGCCCACCGAACGTACGTGGCTCAGGTTGACCAGAATGAGGAGGGTGCCCCAGTGGAAGAAGAAGAGGAAGAAGAGGAAGAGAACATTTTCCTTGTGTCAAGTGTGGGGGCCCTCAATTCGAAGAACAGGTGACAGCCAAGGTGTGTGGTGGAGGTTAACAAGTCACCGGTCCCAGTCCTCATGGACACGGGTGCGTCGGTCAATGTGATGGCCCGTGGGCACTATGATGCAATGGACATGCCTCCTATGCTGGTCAGCCCGAAGGCCCGCATCTTTGCCTTCGGAGGTTTGGAACCCATCCCGCTGGATGGTGCCTTCGTAGCAAAGGTGGAGCATGATGGCTCACATATCACTGCATGCTTCTATGTTATGCCGGTGAGTATGAACACTCTCCTGAGTTGCGCTGCAGCGGAGGCCCTTGGCATCGTCAGCTTTGCATACTCTGTGTATCTTGAGGATATCAGCGACCTACTAGACAAGTACTCCGCTCTGTTCAATGGAATTGGACAGATGGCTGGTGACCCGGTGAGGCTGCACATAGACGAAATGGTGCAGCCCATAGACCTGGGTGCCTTTTCATCTTCGAGAGGAGGTGGACAAAGAGTTGGACAATCTTGTAAACCTCGATATTATCGAGAAGGTGGAGGGTCCGACTCCCTGGGTGTCCCCGATCGTCGTGGCAAGGAAACCTAAGCAACCTGACTCTGCCGCATCTGTGTCGACATGAGGCTGTCTAACAAGGCCATTAAAAGGGAGAGACATCTTACTCCAATGATCAACGACATCATGTGCAGGGAGCTCGGTTTTTCTCCAAATTGGATCTTCGGGCGGGCTACCATCAGGTGGTCTTACACCCTGAATCAAGATACATTATGACGTTCACCACCCACCGTGGACTCACCGCTATAAGAGACTCCGTTTTGACGTGTCATCAGCAGTGAAAGTATTCCAAAATATTATCCGGGTTGCCCTCGCTGACCTAGAGGGCGTCTTGAACATTAGTGATGATATCCTAGTGTTCGCCAGAACTGAGGTGGACCACCTGCGCAGGCTGGCAAGGACCTTTGAGAGACTGCGGTCACTTGGCCTCACCCTTCACAGGGAAAATGTGAATTTCTGCGCCCGTCCATTGAGTTCTTTGGCTTTGTTTTCAAAGAGGGAGGTGTGTCGCCAGATCCTAAGAAGGTCCAGGACATTAAGAAGGCACAACCACCAGAGTCGGTGTCCGATGTGAGGAATTTCCTCAGCATGGTTACTTATTGCAGACGTTTCATCCAGAACCCCGCCTCAAGATCTGAACCTCTGAGGGCCCTTACAAAGAAGGAGTCCACCTGGCATTGGGGCCCCCTCGAGCAGGCGTCTTTCGACGAAATTAAGAGCGCATTTGCGGCTGAGGATACCAATGCGTTCTTCGATCCTGCCCTGCCATCCAAAGTCATTATGGACGCCAGCCCTTTCGGCCTGGGGGCCGTATTGACACAGGTACATCGGGATGGGGGTGTCCGCCCGGTGGCCTACGCCAGTAAAGCGCTGTCCGATACCGAGCAGCGCTACTCACAAATTGAGCGTGAGACTCTGGTGGTATTTTGGGGCTGTAGGCATTTAAGACTCTATGTCCTGGCCCACCCGGTGATGGTTGTGACAGACCACAAACCCCTGCTTCCCAACCTAGCCGGGTCCTCATCCAAACCGCTGGCGATGATAGAGCGGTGGATGCTTGCCCTCCTGGAGTATGGGGTCACTCTGGTGTATCGGCCGGGGGTGAATAATGCAACAGACAATTTGTCCAGACATCCAGGTGTGCATGGAGGGGAGGAGCAAGACACATGTGCTGAGGAAGCGGATGATCATGTCCGCATGGTGGTGGAGGCAGCCACTCCTAACGCTATGCCCCTCGAAGGCCAAGTGGCAACAGCGGAAGACGAATGCTTCCAGATCTTAAAGACTCCATGCAGCAGGGCTCCTGGAAGTCAGTGCTGGAGTCCCTGGCGGGACGTACTCAAGAGGCCAAGACCGGGCTGGAGCAGCTGTGGAAGGTGAGGGAAGAGTTCTCATTCTCGGCATCAGGCCTTCTACTCAGAGGTGACAGGATTTTCGCCCCCCAGTCAAAGGTGAAAGAAGTGATCACTCTTGCCCACCATGGACACCAGGGCGCTGCGAAGACCAAGGCACGCCAAAGGCTAAAGGTGTGGTTTCCTGAGTTAGAACATAAAGTGGAAGACTTTGTGGCTGCCTGTGTCTGGTGCCAGGCAGCGTCCCGTCTGCAAAGAGAGCTGTCCATAGAGGCGATGCCTCGGGGGACGCGGCCCTGAGAGGTGGTACACGTGGACTTTGGATCTACGATGCTGGGTACCCACTTTCTGGTGGTCGTGGATGAATACAGGTATCCAGAGGTAGAGTTTGTGGACTCAGTGGCCTTTGAGTACGTGGTGGTGGCCGTTGAGCAGGCGTTTGCAGCCCATGGATTTCCCCATACCTTGTGCTCCGACAATGGGGCGCCATTCTAAAGCGAGCAGTTCTTGGAACTGATAGAGGGATATGGGGTACAGCAGAGGAAGATCACCCCCCTCTGGCCGAGGGCAAATGGTGAGGCCAAGAAGCTGATGAGGACACTAAACAAAACCTTCAGTATTGCCCAAGTCCAAGGACAGTGTCTGCAGAGGGCCCTTTACCAGTTCCTGAGGGTGTATCACACCACCCTGCATGCCTCCACGGGGGTGGCACCGGCTGAAGTGCTGTTTAAGCGATGCCCCGAGGGTTACTGCCCGAGGTGGGGAGAAGGAGCCTGGGGTCATTGACGATCAACAGGTGGAGATGGATCGACGGCTGCAAACCGAGCAGGAGAACGCTAGGAGAGGGCTCCGCCCACAACGATTGGAGCCGGGAGAAGAAGTACTCATCAGGAACAGGCATCCCCATGGAAAGCGCTCCCTCCCCTGCGAACAAGAGCCACTGGATATGGTGGCCGTCAAGGGGTCCATGGTGACAGCTTCGCATGGGAGGTCGGCTGTTACCCGGAATGTCAGCTTCTTTAAGAAGCTAGGGGACTCCAGAACTGAGCCTCCCCTTGAACCGGACCTGATGGAGGTGTCTGAGGACGGAGGAGGCCAATCCTCCATACCCGCGTCCCCCGCCCAGGCTGTGTCATCGGATGGACTGCCCATGCCGGAGGTAAGCGGGAGGTACCCCCAGAGGGCTGGGTGAGGGAAACCCACTTACCTTAGCGATTACGTGTTGGGACATATTTCATGATTTGCCTGTGGGCCCGTAATGTTAATTAAGGGGCTCCATGGTGGTTGTGAAGAAAAAGGGGTGTGGGGAGTGTTTGAAGTTTTGTGTTGATGTGTTATTTGGTTTTGTGATGTTCAGTAGTAAAGTATTGTTGTTTGTCCTCATGGAAAAGGAGGAGTGTGGCGCTGTCCCTTTAAGGGACGCGCATGCGGCAGCTTGACGTTGCACGCCGCCGCTTGCAGTATAAATAAAGGGGGTGTTCCCAGCCACGTTAGTGCGACCGGGAAGCCCGAGCAGAGCGGACGTCTCCATGTGAGTCTGTTAGTGCTTGGGGGCTTACGGGCATCACGAGTGGGAGTCATGGGACACTCCCAACATGTGTGGTGTCCTGCCACATGGTAAGTGAAGTGTTGCAGCCTGATCCGTTAGGCCATGGAAGTGACCCCACTTCATGTTTGTCCTTATAGACCATCCACACTTTCTCTCACTGGCTTTTTCCACTCCCTTGCATACCCCTGCATCCCGCTCCTCCCCGCTCTGACCCACAACCTCCCTGATTGATTACCCAACCTGGAAAGCAATTGCTTAAACCTTATGCCCAACCAGCTGCTCCATTGCTTGTGTGTGCTGTCCTGCTGCATGGTCAGTACTGTAGACTGATCCGGAGACCTTGGAAGTGACCCTGCTTCATTTCTTTCCATATGAATCACCCTCCTCATTTCCAACCACCCCCTTCCTGATGGTTCCCGGAAAGCAGTTGTTTAAACTAAAGCACAATGAGCTTCTGCATAGCTCATGTGTGTTGTCCTGCTGTGATTTAAGTTTTGAAGTATGATCTGTGAGGCCTTGGAAGTGACCCAGCTTCATTTTTCATTTTGGCCATCTATGCCATCTGCCGTTTTTCTCCCTGGCCCTTTCCACTCCCTTGCTTTCCCCTACCTCTCACAATCACCCACCACCTCCCTTGTTGTTCTCTGACTACAAAAAGCAGCAGCATAAACCTAAAGCACAAACAGCCTCGCCATTGCTTGTGTGTGCTGTCCTGTTGCATGGTAAGTGTTGCAGCCTATCAAGTGATGCCTTGGAAGCAACTTTGCTTCATTTTTGTCCATCTGTTCAATCCACACATATTCTCACCTGCCCTTTCCACTCCCTTGCTTTCCCCTACCTTCCGCTCATCCCTGCTCCTGCCCACCGCCTCCCTGGTTGGTTCCCTGACCCAGAAAGCTGTAGCTTAAACCTAAAGCACATCAAGTCTCTCCATTGCTCATGTGTGCTGTCCTGCTGCAAGGTAAGGGCCAGAGGAAAAGGGCAGCGACCCGACTAAGCAGCCCCATTCTGTGTTTGCCCATGTTCACCTGGGACATCTGACACAGACAACGTACAGTGACTGATAAGGTAAGTGTGGTGTGGGCCGGGGGTACAACCATTACTGTGCTCCATTAAAACCAAACCACTCTTATTACCTATTATAATATAGCCCAATTGTGTATGGTAACCATGTTTTGCATTTATCCTAATTTGTTAAGGCAGCCATATATTGCATTTAGCCTAATTGCGTAAGGTAGCCATATTGTGCATTCAGCCTAGTTGGGTAAGGTAGCCATATTTTGCATGTGGCCTTATTGTGTAAGGTAGGCACATTTTGCATTTAACCTTATGTTGTAATGGAGCTCTATAGTTGGCGATTGTTCTGAACTGTACTACACACAATAGTGAGCCACTGGGTGTCAAATTTAGATTGAATTGTAAAGATAAGCCATCTGTTACATTTAGATAGAATTGTGAAGATTAACCCTGCGCAGCACCTCAAATACTATTATGCACCTATCCGCCCAATCAATTTGGTCTAACTGTACACATATTCCTTACCACCTTGCACATCACAGCGACTATTAGAACACAGATTTCCCCAATTCTGCTTAGCTGCACACATAAGGACTGATTCATGGAGCGTTTTCCTATGGGATTGCGCCATTATAAAACACTTCCATGAATCAGGCCCAAAATCTTTAACCACCTTGTACATCACAATGAACATTAGAATGCGGCTATGCCCCATGATAAATTCAGCCTAGCTGCACGCACAATCCCACATACCGTACTTACTGCAGAGCACCACATTCATTAGAATGCAGCTACCCCCAAAACATAATCGGCCTTGCTGTACACATACTACCTGTTTCACATACTCTGCACGCCACCCCCAGCATTAGAATGCAGCTTCTCCCACAATAAATCTGGCGTAGCTGCACACATACCCAGTGGACAGACACACTATGTATTTCTCTGACCATTTACACTTTACTTCATTGCGGTCCCCAAGGGCGTTGAACATGCTGAGACTATACGAGTGGTGTAAGGCAAACGCCCATTTGCATTAACATAACTTAAATAAGGGTAGTTGTTAGGCAGAATCCTGTGCAGTTACCTTAGGGAGCACTACACAGGATTAGGACTACAGGTGAGAGCAATAAATCCCCTTTGGTATCAGTCTGCACCACAAAGATTTAGTTGGTAGCTGTGGCTGAGCAGTCAGACTTATCTCAAGAGGGAGATGAGCAGTATTCAGGGTTTACACAATAGGCCTAGAGTATCATGGCACAAGGAAACACTGACCAAAGCTTTGGATTAAAAAGTAGTTATGTATTTATTTTATACACTTCTAGTTAAACACATCTATCACAGTTCTTAAAGCAAATTAAATAAGTCAGAGGAAAAATATACACACTCCCTAGTTAAATTGTAGACCAAGTGAACCAGAGTAAAAACTGAGCAAAACGGCACAGTGAAAACCACACACAAGGAATACTCTATCAATTTCTTACATGGGAGGGAAAGCACAAGTTATATAGAAATAGCTTCTTACATACCCTATAACACTTCCCATATGTTTGTGAACCAGATTAAGCAAGACAGTGCATCAGTCTAGGCAATACTTAAATGAAAACTGAGCTAAATGGCATTTCACAAGGTTTAGAAAGGGGAAGAAAAGGGTAGTTAGAAGAAGTAGGTGCACCAACACAGTTCTAATTGAGAATCAATCTAAAGAAGGCAGTTCTAGCAAATGTAGCCAGAGTCAGTAGGCCTGTGCCAGAGTCAGTGGTACAGGGCAACGGCCCAGGAGCAAAATGTTCTTGTAGCTGCAGTCAGGTCTTTGGTTAACGATTTTGAAAAGGTGGATGCAGACGTTGAAAGACAATGTTAAGAGAGAGGGGCGGCCAACCCAACATGTAGGTAAAGGATTTAAAACACCTTAAGTGCTACCACGAAGAAAGGGTGGCCTGGCAGAACAATGTACCTTTAAAATGAAGAACTGGCGCCTGCGGTGGAGGTTGTTCCTGGTAGTTCTTGCAGTTCGGGTGATCCAGCAAAGGAAGAGAGGCTCTCGTCATGGAGTAAGGTTCGAGTTACTGCACTACCCAGGGATGAAACCAGCCGCGGTGCTGCCCAACGGATAAAAGGTACGCTCCTTTAAATTGCGGTCCGGTTGGACTGGTGCCTGGCTATCCGGACTCCGAGTGCAGGGTACCGGAGGATCAAATGAGGCAGGTCCGCGAAGGCGATTGGCAAACTAGTTGGCCCCACCAGCTCAAGGGAAGAAGGCTCTTGCAGGTGAAGATCTTCTCTCGTCATGTGGAGAAAAGTGGTGAGACGCTGCAGCAGGGCTTCACCGGTGGTTCAGTCGTTGCAGATGTCTTTGGCTTCTCTCCTCTTCGGCTTCTTAGTTCCAGTGATGATGTCTTGCTCTTCCAGTCCGCAGGACCCTGCTTTTATGCAAAAAGATCCCCATTCATACAGCCTAGCTGTCACTCAGACAGTGGAGTGGTCATCCTGGCGGGAGACCCTCCAGCCTATCAGGGCCCATCAGGGCAGAGTGAAACATGGGTTGCTGAGGCAACTCTGTCCAGGGGACCTATCTCCCTCCCACACAATGGATCCACCCCAGACTCAGTCCTGCAGGGACAACAGCCAGAGTATCATTATCAGGCATCATCCCAGTCAGTAAATTAAAGAACTTAGGAGTTATCCTTTCCGCTTCTTTGGCTATGTCTAACCAGGTCACGGCCGTGTGCCAGTCCACCCACCATCAGATCTGAGTTCTTAAGAGGGTCATGCCTATGATCCCTGAAGCCTTCTGCCCCCCTGTGGCGGCTGCGCTAGTCCTCTCACGACTGGACTCGCTGTAATTATCACAGCCAATCGGTCTTATACACCGTCTTCAGGGTATGCAGAACCTTGCAGCTAGGTTAGCCACTGGCTCTCCCTATGGTTGTACATCACGCTAGTGCTTCGCCAACTTCATTGGCTCCCGGGGAATCAGCAAATTCATTTTAAATCACTGTGCATTGTTCATCGGGCAAATTCATGGTCAGGGAGCCGAATTCTTGCAGTCCGAATTCGCCCGATACGTTCCGGATCAGGACCTCCGTTCCGCTACTTCTAATCTTCTTATTGTTCCTAAGTTTCACCGGGAAAGGCTCGGAGGGAGAGCCTTCTCTATTTCCGCAGCCAAACTTTGAAACAATCTCCCTCCGCTACTTAAGGCTACTGCTGACCATCTCTGTTTTAGAAGAGCTTTGAAAACTGATCTATTCTAGCCCTTCTACAGATTTCTCCTTGACTGAACAGTTCTCCTTTCTAGCGCCATGATGCCTTTGGGCTACCGTGCGCTTTTTAAGTGTTAATAACATAACATAACATTCCCATAATACAAGCATCCCCCAGCCACAAATGCATCATGAGTGTATGTACAGAAGCCAACACAACAGCGAGTATCCCAACCATGGGATAAAAACCCTCTGCCACACGGCACAGTGACATACTATATTGGGACGAGTGTGGTGGGTGGTAACCCCTTCCTATTCCCAGGGTTCAAAACTTATCCAGATGAGTGTATAGCAATGTGGATGTCAGACCCTATAAAACAGTGCCTTAGATATATACAGAAATATATGAGAAGCAATTAAAACATTTTGGAAGTCTGCATGTCTCAGAGAAAAAATCCACAACCTGGAGTTAAATCTATCACAATTGTAAACTTCCTATTACTTGGACATGCACTCTCCCAATCAAAAAAGACAATCAAGAAAATAAATTAACCATATAGAGTGAACTTTGAGAATTATATGCACTTCGGCATTTCCATTTTTATTATCATGGCGTGTTAGTAAATGGTGACAAAGAATAATATTCACATGTTGCCAAGTGACAAATACATAAGCATGATGCCGACTGTTTGGCCATCAGTTTCACACTTCCTCTGACTTTGTCAAGGCAAAAACCAAAACCATTTATTTGATTGTCAACTCTAAATGACTATTATAATCAAAATTGGTAGAAATAAGGGTGAAAGATGGGGCAGAGAAACAGAAACTTAATTAAACTTTGGTTGCATTTAAAAGTGCGTCTTAAAGAAATGATAAATACAATGTAATGAAGAGTAAAGAAAAAAAAAAGTAAAGAAAGACACATGCATCCACTGACCACTAAAGAACAAATAATCATATTTATATCCAATATGATTAATTTTATTTTGCTTAATTGCTCTGTGTACTGTTATAGTGCTATTGATTAGAGTAGAAATGTAAACCTATCCTCCATGAGCCAGACTATTAAGCATGAACACTCCATAAACCTAACCGTTGTGAGTCTATAGAGAAAAAGATGTACACCTCATTTATAGAGCCTGCCTCCTCACCATTGTCATATTGGAAGAACAGGAAAAAAGCACTGTGTTTGACACCTGGCATCATTCAATATGCCCCATCAAAGGTTTGAGAGACGCTATATGCTCTGACAACCATACCGAATGTACCCTCAAACTGATGCGGTAGACATGAGCCTGCAGGCAACACTGGATATAGACTATAAGTAAGGTCGGATGGAACAAAAGTGATGCAACTAAAGAGAAGATATGTGGATGCACTGAACTCGAAGTATGGATATCTAAAGAATAAAAATGTTATAGAAACAACAAAGTAACATATATGCGAATGAAAAGGAAAACCATATACACTAGGAAGATATGTAATAATCGATGTAATCAATGCATATAGGCAGAAACGAAAGGTAGATAGACAATGTGGAAGTTTTCTATGGAAGGAAATAGACCCTGACAAAAGCAGCCATGTTGAGAAAATGGACGTCGGCATTGTATAAAAGTAAGTGAGAAGTCTCAAGAAGGGAAACTAAAGCTGCAGAGCTGACAGGCACATGAATACAGATTTGTGCAAGAACAAAGGATATTTGATTGGCTCTGAATCAAGGATGCCACAGGAAGAAGCAACTGCATGGCTTAAAAGGAGTTGATGAGGACATACAAATGCATAACATGTTTCTCTTAGATTAAGTACTAGAGTGAACAGTTTTGAGGGTGAAGTAGTGTTCAATTAAACATGTAGAATGGAGTAACCAAGTCTCCAGAGGCCAAGAGAGAGTAATAGCACCCAATATACTTGAATCAAATAGCATGAAATAGAAGGACAGAATGGACAAAATCATGTTCTCCTCACACGTGGTACAGGACCAGAATACAAGGCCTATTCATAAAGCTCCAGGCGACGATAACAATGTATCTTCACTCCCTTCAAAGTTCAGAGAAATAGAAAGTCATCAAGGTCAACTACAAAGAAGAAGCCTTGGCTTAGGGCCTAACTGATGAGAGATGGTAGCTGAGAAAGACAGTTGTCTGACGTTGTTCCCTCGCACCTGGGTTTCTTAGTTTACATGCTGCTAACGAGTCAAATGTCCAAGGTTGGTAAAAGAGTGCCAACCAGTCATGAGGATCTATGTAATTGTGGAACATACATTGTTGCACAGCCCTATCTGCTGCTGTTATTACTTTATTATCTGTATTTTACATATTTAGATGTAGTTCAAGGTGTGCCTACCAAATCCCATGATGATACTAACATTTATACAGATTATATGTATATGTTTCCACTAACCAGTCCCTCCAACCAGTAGGTTTTTACTGTTAGCCACATAGGATGACATCATAGCTGACGTATGTTGAGGTCTAAAACGTCTTGTGTCACTGAAATGCATTGAGAGTGTGTGAGCTACAATCAGTTTGTACGCCAGGTTTCCCTACTTTATTGAACTGATAATAAAGTAATATTTTGCCATATTCCTTGAGTCTCTCCGGTTATTTGGGTCTGAGATAATTTATTGTGGTAATCCCATTCAGGACTTGGAATGCTCCAGGCACTATTGCACAGGTCTATAGATGAGCAATGTCAATATGGGGTAGACGGATAGCTGTTGGCCTAAAGGATGTGGTTATCTCCTAATAGGACATTTTAATTTTACATTTTTGATTAATTCTTCTAAATATGGAAGAAATGTGCATAGATTAAAGGAGAGGACTGCCACTGTTCTTGTCCAAAGTAAAGGGAACTTTGAGGGGATAATTCATGCATTATTTGGGCAGAAAAAAACGGGATTGGTGCGCCAATCTGCCCGCAAATCCCCATTTGTTAAACAGGTATTTGCGGGCAACTAATCCATGAATTACCCCCTGAGTGTCTAACGAACAAACAATACATTGGTACCTACTTTGTTAAGTAATCACTGCATTGCCATTTCATAAACCACTCAACTGTGTCAGTTTTGTGTCTATATTCTTTTTCTCAGCCATTGGTTTAAAGTCAGGATTATTATCTATATCTTGCAGGTTACCAGAGAGATTTAGCGAAATGTTACCTGGATGAAATAGGATGTTTCCCTGCTGTTTTCAATATGTTACTGGTGTTCCTCGTGCCGCCGCCATGTTACTATGCAACTTTATACCGTGCGAAAATGTTATCACATTGTGGAGTATATGTGCTGTGACGTTATGTGTAAACAAAAGTCAATCGTGATGAGACTTGTGCCGTGTTATGTCCGATAGTTTTTCTCATTAAAGCCTGTTTCCTGTCAGATAAAGGCTCTTACCAAATTGCTCTTTCAGAATACAATTATCGCTCCTAATTCGTCTAAATTGGAAGAAAAACTGTATGTTCCCTTATTGTTATAGATGTTAACTGAATGAAACAGGATGTTTCTCTGCTGATTTCAATGCGTTGCTTGCGTTCCTAGTGGTGCCGCCATGTTGGTGTTCAACCTATTGCTGTTCCCATGGGCGCACGTTGTCTATTGTGGTGTCTGTACCTTTATATCAGACACACGTGGCAGAGTGACATAACTGCCACGTGTAGGTTAATAAAGTGGGCGGTCCACATGAGCGCCAGAGTGCCTCTGGACCCCGGACAGTGAGCATCGCATCCAGTGTGCTCTGTGGGCTGGGGCGGCTCAGGGGGTGCCCGACGACCATGGCTCATCACAACACCTATCAGATAGTGGCTTCTCTGAAATTTCTCAGGCCAAAATCAAATGATGGCTCCTAATTAAACTAAGTGGATGGAAAAGTGTATATTCACGTTGTTATTCTGATATAAATGAAATGTACTGCATTGCTGCCAATGCGCCGTGCCTTAAAATAGTGTATCCTGATATAAAATAAATAGGCTGCCGCCATTATCCGTAATCATAGTCCTATCTACGGTATCCACAGTTAATGCATGTCAACTGACAAGTGAAAAAATGTGTACTGTGACAACTGCACCATTATGCCATTTTGAATGGAGTCAGTGTGGGCCCAATAGCATGTCGTTGCTGGTAGGTGGTGCACCTGGCCTATAAAAAGTAAAAGTGGACACACGCCGATTCACACACTTACAGTCCTATCTTTGCTATCAGATATCGGCATGTGAAACATGAAAGATTCTTGGTAAGTATTTAAATATTATGAGGTTGATGAAACTTTGTGTCGTCCTATGCTGTACCTGAAAGAAATCAAATTACATATTATGGGCCTCATTACGAGTATAGAGGTAGCCATGCCCTTAATAAGGGCATGGCTGCCTCCATAGCGGGCTCCAATACCGGGTTCCTTCAATGACGAATAACCGGGTCATTCCAACATTGGAGGACCCGGTAATTTCTCCTTGAAGGAACCGATCCCCGTTCCCATTTAAGCCCCCATAGGGCTCTATGGGAATGGGGATGGAGCTAATAACCTCTTTATAACGGGCCCGTTATTAGCGCCTTGATCCCCTCGCGGGACCCAGAAAGGACATCTGGTTTACCAGACGTCTGTTCCGGGTCCCGCGAAGGAACCTCGCAATTTCGCATCCCGTAATGAACGGTGCCGGTCCCGTACCAGCACCCTTCATTACAGGATCGTAAACCTCGTAATGAGGCCCTATGTGTTATTGTTGCATTTAGGATGGTTAAGTGTATTATGTTGAAGTTATTGCTTGTTAATTTGTCTGTTGGAAAAACTGAATAAAGCAGTTTAAATAAAAAAATCATAATATGGTGTGGCAGGTAGATTATTGTGTCAGCCTAAGTTATACATGAGAAAGGTAAAATTCTATGGTGTTACTTGTTCTTGGTGTGTGCATGCCTATCCATCTTTCATTGTAAATTACAGCATAACATTTTCTTATAGCTTATAGAAATACTTACAACTCTGTGTTTTTATTCAATCCATTTGCGGTAGCTCTCTCTATCTCCACCTTGTGCTGTTGCTTAAGTATAGGCAATCACGAGACATCTTATGTGGTGTTTGGCATCATGTCCATGCTCCTCAACCCAATATTGTGCTAATAGTGATCTCTGGTCCTCATTGGAAATAGAATTTAAATGTACTCTAATCCGACAACAAAACCCCTGAAATTCAGCTACAGCCACCTTAACTTCGCACCCACTGTTGCACAGACCATGACCACAATGATGACATCAGAGATGACATAACTGACAACGATTGTCGGTCTCTTAGAAAATGCATGGACACATAGCAACTCATAATGTAACATCTCAAACGGCTCTTGAATTTCAAAGACTGATGATACTCCTGTGATGACATTTTCTGTGTTGTCACTTTCGAAAATTTCAAAACATATGCAAGTGCAGTGATGCCTGGACCACTTTTACTGCACATGTCCTTGCAAACCTTAGAACTTGCCATTATTTCCAACTTTTCTCCTATGAATATGTGCATGACATGTGTGATTGCAAGATGACAGGTATGGGTTAGGTGTTAAAGGAGATATGGAGGCAGAACATGATATATGTTTCTTATGTTTCTTATGTTCTAAGTGGTGCAGAGACATAATACAAAGTGTTCACATGTCTATTTATTCGCTAGTTCGACTTGTCAGGTCATAGACCCCTTACTTAGCTCTGGGTTAGTTCTCATCATGATTTCTCTGGCTCCCCATCTGAATATTAGGGTAAGACAAGGTCACTCCATCAAGATAGGGTTCATTATGGGTTTGCCGGTATCCCGCTTGTAATTCTTGTGGGATACTGGCAAACAGAATAAGCATTCCTGCCCCTGTTATCCTGGTATTTCCGGGATATTACAGGTGGTGGGAATGCCGCTAATTCTTCATTCCATGGTGTCCCAGAGGAAGGGGGGAATTACCTGAATTACCAGCACTGGTATTACCGGTGCCAGTAATTGCAGCAGTTTTTTGCCAGTGGGGTCCGGATTTACCTCCAGGTCTTGGCTGGAGGTAAATCAGCTAACACCCACCGGTAAACCTGTAGTTTGGCGGGGCAGTAAAAGTGCTGGTAATGGATTAATCAGAATGTGTCTGGTACTTTTACCACTCTGCCAAACCTGTAATGACTCATATTCTTTTTACGAGTCACTGACATCTGCTTTCAGCTTCTTGATGAGTTGATTTTAAAAGGTACAGTTTTCGAAATGTATTTAGCAGAAATTGGGGACATCAGAGAAACAACAGTTATGCAGCAGACTTCTTCTTTTGTTGTAAGAGCTGGCAGTTTCATAAGTAAACTAGGAGCTCTGTTAGAACGTTTGCTTGCAGGTGGCAATCTCACCTCTGATTACCAAAACCCTGCGCAGTCACCCTGCCTGTTATTTTTGTAATGACGGTGTATAGAAAACAAGACACAGTGGCCCTCATTAGGACCTTTGCGGAGGACCATGGTGCAATTTGCACCATGGTCCATGGCGCAAAGCTGCCAACTCCGCCAAGGTGGTTGGCGGACTTATGGCCGGATGCAATACGTCAGCTTTGCTGTCCCAGCCTCAGCGATGGATGGCCTTAGCTGAGAAAAGCCCCCCAGTCCTGGCATGGTCGCAGAATCCACCACTGGGAAGCACTTTCAACTGATGTACCTGTGTCAGGAAGGCATGTGCTATTCATAACATATTATACAGAAGCAATCTTTAGTGGATTAAATATTGCTAACAAAGCAACTGTTTGACGGAAACAAATGCAGGTGGCCGTCCATGCACGCAGGCCATCTAATTATTCAGAAAGGAAAAGTGAAAATAAAGTGACGAACATTACAACTGCTATTTTAAAGCTATGAAGCGATCCATTCATGTATGACTTCTGCTACTTGGCGCTTCCTAGCCCATCCTTCCCTGGATTGTACCCAAAAAGAGAGCATAATGAATCGCAGCGATTGGAGGGCACATGTACAGCCAGTGTTTTCTTATTTTTTTTTTTTTTGCGTTGCAAATTACAATTGTTAAAAGGATTACAATTTCTTCTTCAAAACAGTAATTGAATGATGCAGATAGAAGCATTATTGTATTGAGAAAAGTCTACCTGATGACCATTATGTCTGCCTTTCTGCAGGATTTTCCCCACAGCAGAATGCAGACTGGCATTCACTCAGCACATGGCAAAAGTGCATGCCCTTGCAGAAAAGCATTCGACGAAATGAATGTTGTGACAGCGACAACAGCCTTCAGTCTCTTATTCATGTTCGTATACTAAAATACCTACTATTTTCAGTCAAATGCATTCGGTAATTTCTCATTCAGTATTGTTGTATTTGGTTATTTGTATGCATTCGGTTCTGACCACCCAGAGTCACTGGTGTTTGGTGTCCCCTGTGCTGGTGATGGTTGCATGACACAGTGGTCTTCAAACTGTGGTATGAGGACCCTCTGGATGTGGGGGAGGGGTGTGGTGGTAGCATTCCCATGAACATGGGTTCCACCGATGTAAGGTAATGATGATAGAGAAACATGCTAATGACTGTCTACAAATATAGTCCTGTACATCGTTAATGTGATAAAACGGGATTTGCGGATGAAACACATCCTGCAATGGTGACTTCCACTCGTTCTTAATCTATGTATCTAGGCTATAAATAGAGGAGAAGATTATGAAGTGTTTTGCTTTTTTATACTTCTGTTTATTAATTTTTAAGGGGCAAACAGAACCAGTACAGAACAATCGTGCATACACACACAGCTCCAAACTCTCGCCCTCCCCCCTTGAGGGTGGCAGGTGAGCAGGTACCTGGGCCCTAATGACATAGGGTGGCCAGGTGCACGGTGCCAGGAGGGAAAAACAGTTCAGCAGGGGAGAAGAGGGGCACAAGCAGAAGTGAAGAGGAAGGTCTTGAGGTGCTTCCGGAGATAGTTCTTCTCAAGTTTCAATGTGGCCCAGAGGCTGTTTCAAAGGCGGGCCCCAGCTGAAGACAGAGATATACCCCCAGCTTGTTTCTTTGCAAAACGATTAACCCGGAAGGAGTTAGAAGTAGAGGAGCGAAGGGCTCGAGGCCTGTTATCTATTTTGAAGGTAAATATGTATGCATATTTATACAAAATAGGGATATAATGAAGGCTTGGTCATAACGTGGAATAAGGATCTGCCCAAAACTATTGTATGAGGCAACGTTTCGGGTTGCAGGTTGGGGAGGGTGATTATCACAAACACTAATGGCTACTATATAGGGAAGTGTTTTATTGTGGTGGAAAAGGAGCACATACAGTAAGTAGTGACATTAATTTAATGAACATGGAACTAGTAACAAACTTGACATTTTGTGTTTCAATTCTGAAAATGTGGGACATTGTACTGCACATTCTCCCCTCTACTTTTGCTCAGCTAAAGACAACTGTGTCCCTGAGTGCAAACAGTACATACTCTGAATGCGTTTTTAACCAGGGCAAAGTTTGCCCTAATGGTAACATTGTTTCTTATTAGCATTAGGGCAAATCTTGCCTTGGTGCAGCAATGCATTGGAACTGCATTCGTTTTGCACTAAGGCAATTGTTGCCCTAGTGCTTAAACCATGGAAAATTGCACGTGTCATTGTGCAAATGTTGTATGATATAGTCCCACTGTCTTTTGCACATTTTCCCTAGTGCTAATAAAGTGCAACTTTGCACTTGGAACAGTGCGAAGTTTCTATAATCTGACACCTGATTGTTTTGTTTTTCTCAAAGTTTGAGTATTCATCTATGTGTCATAATGCCACTTACCCATTTCAGGTCATCTCTGCTTGCTACAATGCAGGTGTGTTTAGTTTGAGATCCCTCTAGATGAGCAATGGTGCTTTACACCAGAGTGTGGACATTAACTGCAGAGTTTTGCTAGAGGTGTCTTGTGTGCTATAATTCAAGAGGTGGTGCTATTCTATTCAAGGAAGTCATTTGCGAGTCACCAGGGGTCGCAACTGCAACCCCTGAGGTCTCCCTTGCTACCCCTGTGGCCTTCCTTGTGACCCCAAAAAAAATAAATATGTGTGTTTTTAAAGTGAATCTTCTGGGTTGTGGCCAGTGCCATGTGGCTCTTTGTTTTCTGGAGTGGCTGGCTTTCTGGTTCAGGACTCGTAAAAAAAACAGGGGGTTCCACGAGTGCAACACTTTGAGCAGTGACCCTAAAAAAGAAAGAATAGGAATAACACATAATGTGTCTTTCTGTATACAATAATAGCTAGAGTCATTAAAGGTTTATATCTGGCACACTTCAAGGGGTGTGTTCTTAAACACCTCAAATTCACAATGCAGACACAAACTTCTAAAAAGATTTAGAGCAGAATATGCATCCATTTTGGTCTAGGTATTTTGGTGGTAGGATACTGACGAATGGAGATTTCCCAGTAGGCCGCTGCACCCTGAGCCGCTTTTTGTGGTATTTCCACATTTTCCCATAGGTTTGGGATTGCTGAAAATGTGTAATATGGGGCTCATTTGAAAATTATTTCCAGGGCCTCTTTGGTTCTCAGTAATTATTTTCAGGGCCTCTTTTGGTTCCCATTCCAACCCTGAGCATGGCAGAGATTAAGTGGTGAATCCAGAAATCTATACGTGAATTAGGCAGATGAAAACACCAGGAGAAGATGGCAGCATCAGGTGAATGCTACAATCAGTGATGACTGAGCTTATTGGTCATTTTTAGGTCCTTATAGAGGGATTACAATCTCTGCAAGAGTACTTGAAAATGTGTGTGTGGTTAGTGTAGGCAATCACATGGTTACCTCGTTGTATTCAATTAGATCTTTTGGGTCGGCCCTTAGGCTATATTTGTTCACTGAGTTCTCAAATTGTCAGCCTTGCAACATCTGCAAAGGGGTCAGATGGAACTGATGTAAGGCTTCTCCACAGTCTGTGTTGTTGTGTTTCTTTCTGGACAAAATACCATTAATGGAATGGATGGAATTGAAGAAATGGATGGAATGGAGAGAAGGGATAAAAAGGATAGAATGGATGAAATGGATGTATGTGGAGTGGATAGATGGAAGAAATGGATGGACGGATGGCATGGAATGGAATGGACAGATGGAATGGATGGACGCATATGGAATGAATGGATGAAATGGGTGCATGTGGAATGAATGGATGGAATGTATGTATATGGAAAAGAAGTGATGGAAGTGATGGGCTAGATTGACTGGATGAATGGACTAAATGAATGTAAAGAAATGGAAAGGATGGATGAAAGTGACAGACTACATGGACTTGATGGAAATGATGGAAATGATCGACTGGATGGATGGAAACAAATGAGTGGAAGGATTGATGGAAAGGAAGGATGAAATGGAGGAAACAAATGAATGGGATGGATGGATGGATGGATGGATGGATGGATGGATGGATGGATGGAATGGATGGAATTTACCCTACGCCCTAGTTCCTGTGTGTGCCAACCATGCATGTGTCTCTGTGTACCCTGCTTTCTTGTTCGCCCATGCTGCTGTTGTATATCCCTATGTCCCCCTCCCATCGCTGTAAGCCCAGCCCCCTGTCACTGTGTGTCCGTATGTCACTGTGTTCCCTGCCATCCTGTTCCTGTGATGTCACCTTGTATCCCAATGTATTACCCAACCCTTTTTTGTTATTCTTTATTAAATGTAGTTGAATAAACAACTTTTTCAATATTCAAACAAATTCAATTATAAAGTATGTATAAACAAAAAATCAAACAAGGTTAAAGTACATTTTGTTAAAAGTATAATAAGATTAACAATTAATCCAAATAAGTAAAATAAAACCATAAAATATCTAAATCAGTTAGGAATAATTTGGAAGGGCCTAACTTATGATGAGAGACTTACCTAAAGGCAGGTTCTAAAATATCAGGTACAGAACTGAAAACATAAATATAATTCAGATTCACAATGCCATTTTGACATTAATGCATAAAATAAGTCTCATCATTGTTTGACATGACAATCTTTCATAAATTGTAGGTAGGCCCATCACAAGTTAACCTTTCCAATGCTTACAGACAACTGCAGGATTTAATAGTCCTCATCTTTGTAGCTCTATATCATGGGCGACACACGCTTAAGTTTTAACATAATAGCCTCCAAAAAATTATGAGTGGCAATGCGAAACCCTCTCGTCACTGTGTGTGCCCGCCATGCCCGTGTGCCACTGTGTACCCTGCTTTCTTGTTACCCATACTGTTGCTTCATATCCATATGCCCCCCCTCCTGTCGCTGTATGCCCAGCTGCTTGTGACTCTGTGTCCGTGTATCGCTGTTTTCCCTGCTATCCTGTTCATGTGCCTGGTCTCGGGCGCTTTAAAGATTAACCATCATATCACACCACATCACTACGCTTACTCTCTACTATACACCATCACACAACTAGAACACAGCTATACCCTTGATAAATTCGGCCTAGTTGTTCATATACGGACACTACCCCATGAACACCTCATCACCCTAATACATTGCAGCTATCCCATGATATTCCGGTATGATTGCTAACATAATGTGTTCTTCGGGTCTAACGCAGCCAGAACACATTTTGGGTGTCCACCCACCAGACTGCACACATTCAACTGATATCCTCAGCACTGCACCTAATGCTAGTATGCAGCTACCATCCGGCAATTACACCTGCTGCACACATAACTGGTGCACCCACACACCCTACAACACTATCTTTCTATACTGACCAGAACTGCGGTTCCCAAGGGTGTTTAACCTACCAGCGCTTTTGGATCATACCCATGATATATAGAGCGCTATATAAAAGCAAAGTAACAATACTTAACGTAACATAACATTATACCTCATTTAACAGAGTGTGTGCATTATAAAGTAAGACACATCTACAAAATGACATTATAGTAGTGGGGAGGTGCGTGCAGAAGGGTATGATGTGTTGTGTATCAAAAGAATGTGTAACTTAATTGTGTGAGTGATTTTATATTATAGAACATGCGGGGTTGTACCTATGAGTCATGGAATTGTTATTCTTTTGAAATGTGCATGTTTCTCAAAATTTACAAGGATTTGAAAAAGTATTATTGTTTATATAAAGGTAAAAGTGGACATTTAAACTAGTGCTTTCTTTAGAGTGCCGTGTTTTTAAAATCATGATGACCCACATTGGAACGTATTTTAAGATCTTGTTATAGAAAGCGCTACCTCTCTCTCCCAGACTTCTTGTATATACTTATTGCGAAGAACCCTGGTGCAAGTCCGCCGCTCAATGATGCAGAAAGAGGTCATCCGGTTGAAGTACTGTAATAGCAGTGGTCATTTTGTATGAGGGAGTGGAGATGCTTATGACGGGCAGAGATTTGTGAATTATAAACCCATTTTAAATATATGTGTTGGATATCATTTAGTTTCACAAGGTGAGAAATAATCTGTCTTTCTGTATTGTGTAGTTCTATTTTGCCCAGGCGTGCCTGTGGCAGTTTTACAAACCCATAATACCTCACCGTAATCTAAGCAATATGCTACATTCCAGGCAGCTCAAGAAAGTCACCAGCATATATACTACATGGCTTTTATAGCTCATTCAGCCTCCACATCTCCAGAGTGCAGAATGGTAAATCTGGAAATGTAGAGAAAACAAAAGGCAAATCTATCATACAAAAATCAAAAGATAGATTAACACCCTTAAGATCATGGATGCAGTAGAGGGACATCTGTGCCACTGTCAAGGATCTATATGTGTCACATCTGTGTCCGCCTCAACAGTTCACTATCCGAATATGGTCTGACAATCCAAATGTGGATACATAACCACCTGTGACCCAGCACTTTACTAGAATCCACTAAGACATTGGACCTCATTACGAATGGTCAGAACAGGCGTGCAGAGCGGCAGCCGCGAGCAGACCAGGATGGTAGCAATGGTACCATTATGAACGGTACCGCTGCTACCATCCTCCCCATTCCCGTTTGAGCCCTATGGGGCTCAAAGTGAATGGGGACGTTCCGGGTCCCGCAAAAAGGGAATTACGGGGCCTTCCAAGATTGGAATGACCCGGTAAATCCCCTTTTGCAGGACCCGGAGCTGGACCCGAGTTTGGCAGTAGCCATGCCCTTATTAAATGCTTATTATTAAGGGCATGGCTACCTCCAAACTCGTAATGAGGCCCATTGTTTTTATTAGAATACAATCGGTGCTAATCTGTAGAAGAGGGTCCGACATGCCAAGTCTCTCGCAACTCATGGGAGTCTCCAGCAGATGGAGACCAAATCGAGCACTAGCTCCCAACCTAAAACAATCAAAACCCCAATGCAATCATATTGGGAAATTCATTTCTCCCGCTTTCTGGAGCAAAGTCTCCCTCCCACCTTGTTGGGAGACTTGGCATGTCTGGGGGGTTTAACTATGAACTGTGACTGCACAAAGAAGAAGGAAGATGGTCTGGGACCAGTGAATTGTGGAACTAGATGTGAATATAGACAAAGAGAGAAGCACATTTTTCTGCACTGATGGAAAGGCCATTACGTTACCAAATCTATGAATGTTTTCCTGTCCTTCTATACTTTGTATTATCTGATCTTCCAAAACATAGGTGTTAATAAACAACATAGCACTTGGATAGCCATGCCATTTTAGGGCCACTATGTTTACTAGATGTCATCTGTGAAGTACCTCATTATCTTTGGACTGTACTTAGAGCCATGGCAGTCTTCCCTCCTCAGCCTGAACCTTCTCCCTTATCCTTGTGTATCCCTCCAAGTTCTCTGTCTTGTTTTCCTCTTCCACCTTCCCCATCCCTTTTGTTTTTCTTCTTGTAAATGGAGTGAATGACCACTTTGCTTGTCACCGGTCTGTACCACATGTGCTCTTTACACTGCATTGTATGGCCAGCACCTTGGACTGCACCTTGTAAAACACACACACACGCCACCATGCACACTAATTTGCCAAGGACTGTGGAAACTATTATCTACCAGCAACTCCTACCACATATTTTAGTTCTGACTTTCTTTTTCACTCTTGCACATTTATCTTCCCTTCTGTCAATCAATGTGTTTGCTTTAAACTTCCAAAGTGAATTTGTTTTCACTATTGAACACTCTGTACATTGTGGTATATAACTGATTTGCTTTTGCCATCTGGCAGTATTTATTGGTGGATTAGGCATTAGACCTTGATATTACCTTTTACCATGCTTTACATCCCTTTTCATCCTGGAGGTGATGTCCACACTCATCATTTGATTTATCGCACCATTGTCATGTGCTGACTATGGGACTACTGGTGATCGGGCACTGTGGACTCCCTGTCTGACCAGAAACCATTGTTGGCACTGTGGGTTCCTTTCATAGTCTGCACTACTTCGTATTAAGTTTAACTCAAAATAAGATTACTGGAGTGCGCACCTTGGTCTCTTCTGTTTCACTGGGAGGTTGGCATCATCAACCCTGCTATGGCATGTTAAGATATGACATTTATAATGTGCCTATATACAAGTGTTTGAAGGCGTGACAAGTCAAGGGCGGGGGAACAGAGGGAAGACAGACAATGATCCTACTAGGCCAGGTGTCATTCAGATTGCACAAGTGCACGGGAAGGGGGAAAGTGCGGGGGTTAGGGGGATGGGACAGTGAAGTACATGGGATAATAGAATAAATAAACAATGAGTAAAAGTACGGCCAGCAGGTGGCAAGTCTAAGGGTAAGTGCAGACATCAGGTGTCAAGTGCTGGTAGTGGGACTGTAGGGATACAGAAAACAGTCACCAAGTGAGGGGGTTGCCCGGAAGGCAGTGCAGGTGTGTGTGACTGGCGGGGAGGGACCTGGCCCCGAGATCAGAGGGCTTCCAGGTAACCAGTGCAGTTTCAGTTTCAGCCAGGAGGTCAGCAGGGAGAGGAGGAGAAAAAGCAGAAGCAAAGAGAAAGGTTTTGGCCGGAGATGGTTCTCCTCAAGGGAGGCTGTTCCAGATGGAGGCCACAGCCGAAGAAAGAGATCTACCACCACTCGTTGTTTGGAGAAGCGAGTGACCCTGAGGGATTTGTGGCAGATGAGCGACAAGCTCGAGAAGGAAGATATTTAGGAAGAGAGATTTGAATGCACTGAAGCCCTAGGCCCCAGAAGGCCTCGTCCATAATGCAGAGGGTTTTGAACTTTATCATTGCAGCCACTGGGAGCCAGTGCAGAGATTTCAGTCCTGGTGATATAGGTATGGAGCTATGGTGATGTTGCATTACTGGTATTCAATGTCCTCCCCCCTGCGTATAGGCAATTAAAATGAAAAGAAAATAAGTATGTTGCTTCTCCTGAAATGCAGAAATCAAGTTCTCACTGATCCTGCTCAAAGTGCAAGATGAACAATATATTTCAATATGACAAGAACAGAAACTATATGCTACTTCTACATAACTGTTTCTTAAACTTTTCATACTGAGTAGTTATCTGGCAGTAACTTGATTTCATATGTTTTTATATTTTACTATGTTACCATATCCATGACACCACATAATACTCTATAGCAATTTTCCTTTAGTAATTCACAGCGTACAGCCTTCAACCCTGTGGGAGCACATTTATAACAGGGGGTTCGTAGACCCTCTCTGCCATTCCCTATCTCGCTCATAGATTGGAAAGCTCCATTTGATATCAGTACGGGACTGCCGCTCCAAAATCAGTTGACACCCTTTCAGCAGGGGGGTGGGGGGGTTCTGCTAATACGTTCTCAAAGGTGTTTATTAATAGTTTAATTTCATTGAATTTTGAAAAATCATTGGAAGAATATGGATATGTACGATTTTGTGATGAAGTGTTAATTATTGTACTGTTGAATAATGTGTTTTTTAGTGTGTTAAAGTTGTATACACTAATGACACAATAGGATAAATAAAACAATAAAAACATAAGTTTGGCACGACTGTGCTATTCACATTTCTTGGTTAGCCCTGTTTTTTGAAGATCACAGAGTGTGAACTTTGTTTGATTATGTTAGTTGTGCTGAATCTCAGGATGTCATCCCTTCTCCACGAGGGGGACACCCTTCCCATGAGGTCATGGAGGTGAGGCTGCTGCATGATTGTCTGTCTAGGGGTGCTACTCAGCGAGTGAATCTCATGGGGAGATATTCTCCCTCTGGGATACAGGCAGGACCTTGTTGGATAATGCAGTACAATACCCACTCACTCACCTTTCTTCTCCCACTTTCTTTATATTCTCCACACCATATAAGCTCCCCTATATATTTATGTTATGGCAGTGGCACCACTACTACTGGGACGTGGAAGATTAGGGCAGACTCCTGTGAGCTGTCCCCTCAAGGTACTGTGACAAGGACGTTCAGGACTGATCCCAGTGAACTGTCCCCTCAAAGTACTCTGACAAGGCAGGTACACAGAGCCCTAAATAGCCTCTCAGAGAACCAAAATGTTCTAGTTGTCAAATCTCAAGGAAGTTAAAGATGGAAGAAGGACTAACATTACTGTCAATCCCTCCTCGGAGGCACCACAAGCTGAGGTCCTTTTCTGCAGCAGGTATAGCGGAGACTGAAGCTGCTGACTGGGATGTAACAGCAAGAGATACAGAGTCCCTACCTGCTTCACCAAAGAACCAAGTGCTGAAAGCAAGCAAGGCAGAAGGCTCGGGCGCAGGAGAGTGCTGCATGATGTAAGCGAGCAGGTACATGCAGTACCCCTCCATGGAAGTGTGGCAGAGCCAGCGTGAAAACAGGAAGACCGAAGGAGAGCTGTCAGAAGACGCAAGAAGACCCAAGAAGGAGACAAACAACCTGGAGCACCGAAAGAAATGATGGGGGCTGCCCAGAGACCTCTGGGTTTCATAAGAAACTAATAGGAAGGGGCCTGGGATCCGCATACAAGAAACCAATAAAAAGGGGACTGGGTCCCGCATATGAGAAGCCTAAGAAGGGGTCTGGGACACACATTAGAGGAAGGCACCTGGCAGGAGAGTACACCAGGGCTGTACATTGACTTGCCAAGAGAAGCCTGATAAAGGCGTAGGGAAGGGAAACATTCTCCCAACCACATTGACTTGCCAAGAAAAGCCAGAGAAAGGCCTGGAGAAGGGAGCAATTCCCCCAATCACATTGAGCTGTCAAACGAGGCATGAGAAAAGGCTTGGGAAGGGAAGCATTCTCCCTACTTTGCAAACCATACCATCTAGAAGAAGGGAGCCATTCTTCTGAACCTTGAAGAGACAAATCCAGTTCAGTGTTGTTATAAGTATGAGGGTTAGAAGTAGGATTTTGAGAACTTGGACTTCTTGTTACGGACATTCTGACATTTCCTCATTTTTAGTTGAAGCAGGGAAACCGCTCTTAAAGTTAGGGATAATTAGGTTTCTTCCTTTCTTTTTGGTAACAATACAAGTCTTTGTCCAAAATCATGCAACCTATGTGTCATTCTCCTTCTTCCATTCCCTCACATAGTATTCTATGTGCTAGAGTGATTTCCTGGGCCTCTCATTAGATTTATGCATCTACAACCCACTTCCAGTATGGTCTCAGGGCCACAATGTTAAATGCTACAGAACTGCCAAGGACGTTTCCTAGAGCTAAAACCAGAATGAAAGCAACGATGCTCCTGAGGCAGTGAAACATGATTGTCAACACTGTCATGAATGTGGCTCAATTTAATGTGACAAATAAAGTGTACAGAGGGGACCATTTCCATTTGCACTGTGCAAAATACCCACCATGCAATTTAAAAATTGTCCACCATGTAGCCGAAAAGCTAATTGGAAAAGTGCAAATGCCTCACACAATTCTGATTGCGGGAAGTATTTGCCATGCATTGCTAGTGAATCATGGTGTTTTTCCAGCTTGCAAACGCTGGTGGATTGTATGTGAATCCATTGCATTACCCCCAGTGTAAACATCTCATAGCTGGCGGGAATGCAGCAGTATTGGCCAGGTGGAGCATTAAAATCAGGCAGACATGTTAAGTCCGTCCTGAAGTCCAACTTGGACTGACAAACTGAAGAAAATCCTGCAGATTAGTAAACGGGCCTGTACAAGTGTACCATCATATTATAGCTCCATTTACTTATCCTGGTGTGCCGGTACATGGCATCCCATGATTTCTGTATGACAGGAATATGAGAAAGTACTTTTACCTCCTTTGGTGCTTCTGTTTGGATGTAGTCTGAATAGATTTTATTGGCTTTCGAGGCAATTTGTGCAGAGGTTTTAGCTTTCTTGAATTCTTCACATGCCAGCCAGAACTCAATGTTCTCGTCACTGAACTCCGACTGCAGAAATGCTCTGAAGGCAGCCAGTCCATCTGCAGAGAGAGTCAGTCACACAAATTCAAGTCAGTCACCGAACCTGCACATGAGAGTTGTTCGTTTTTTAGATTTTTAACTGAATCCATCTACAACATTTGGTTCAATGGAGCAGGGAGTTCTGTCTACAGCGTATGAATACATACAGCGCAAGAAAATGTGTACACAACAAATACCGTGATCATTTTAGTGGTACATGACAAAAAAAGCACATTAAGTGAAACTATTATTGGCAACGGAGCCCAATGGAGACAGAATTTTGCGCAGATGATGGGCAATTGTGTACTGATATTTGTGTCAGTCGAGCAGGGCAGAAAATGGCGCATAACATATTGATAAGTGTAAACGAGCCATCTGAGGTAAATGACAAGTGCAAGAACAACATTGTTGATGTGTGTCCTGTGCAAATTACCTGCCCACTGTACCAAATTGTCTGACATTAGTGAATGGAATGTGATCCCGCCCTTGATGTCTTTCTCTACAAGTCTCCTTATGGGAATTGCAGTCATAGTAAAAACAGTAGGGACCTGATTCACAAAGCATTGTTCAATGGTATTTCCACTTCAAAAACGCTTTGTTAATCAGGCCCTTGGTATTTTCCTTACCACCTTTTGTTAAAATGCCACATATGTATTAATCAGATGGGGTTGCATGATAATTGTATTTCCACAGGTGGATAGAAAGTACATCATAAGGTAAATAAACCGTATTTACCCTGTTCAGTATTTTGTCCATCACTTGGGCCATTCATTCCTTAGGCAATCTAAACCATAATTGCCTGGCTTTTTCAAACTGGTGTTTTTTTTTAAAAAATACCTCAGTTTTGGCATTGTCGCCATGCTCATAAGGTGGCCCATACACACCTAGACAAGAGATTCTGGCATATAATAATACAAGATGCTGTTGATTGATTGATTGTTTATTTATATAGCGCCTATACACACATGCGTTTCAAAGCGCTTCAAGGCTAGGGAGGGAGCAAGGGAAAATACAATGACATTCTTACAAGGCCTTGAAACATTAAGAATGTGAAATTAACTATCGTACTAGGCCTGGCGGTATTTCAAATAGTGCAAGAGCTTTGACAATGCTAATGAAGAATGGGAGGAGGGGTAGGAGATGAGAACAGACAAGCAACTATTGCACTAGGCCTGACAACATTTCTGGTAGAGCCAGAGATTGACAAGAGGTGAGTGAGCGGGGGAGGAGGGTGAAAGGAGAGGAAAACAAAAAAAAAGTGACTATCATATTAGACCTGATGACATTTCAGGTAGTGCTGGAGGGGGAGGGAGGCACAAACAGGCAATTATCGTACTAGGTTTGACGACAATTCTGATAGAGTATGTGTATAGAATATAGTAAGGGGCAGGTGGGAGAGAGGAGAGTAAAACTGATTTCTTTTTCTAAATAGTGTTGATATTTTCCAATATTAGGATCTTCCTTTTGAACAGTGATCATGTCTGCATCTGTTCTGTCACTGGCAGTTTGAGATTGGGATCTGGTCACTGTTATGACCCTGGTTTCTTCCAAAAGAAGTTCCCCCAGTATAGCTCCTGTTTTGGCCAAGTGGTCAGCCAAATTATTTGCATTTTTAACAGAACCATGTGTCTTGGAATGACCTTTGATGTTTCAAGAGTATATGGTGATTCCGTTATATGTTACCCAATAAACAATAGTCTGGATCAGTATTCCATGTCTTATCAGTTTTTTTTTATTTGCACAAAACATGCCTCTGTTTTTCCAATTAATCATGTGGTCCAGAAACCCATTTTGCACATAATCAGAATCAGAGATAATTTGCAGTTTGGTATGTTGGTGCCTTAGGGCTGCAAAGACAGCTCAGCTTGATAAATCACCATCAGCTCTGCCACCTGACTACTTTGGGGACCTATTTTGTAACAAGAAGAGGGTTTGGAAACAGCATTCACCCAAACGTTCCCAATGGAAACAATTCATCCCTATACTCCCCTTCCGTAGTGATATGGTAGGCACTCCCATTCACAGAAACTGTGGGTAATCCTTGAAAAGTGTTTCCTTCATACACATTGTGTGTGGACAACAGGAATGCCTCTGTATTATCAGTGGTTATTAG
Source organism: Ambystoma mexicanum (assembly GCF_040938575.1). Lineage (NCBI taxonomy): Eukaryota > Metazoa > Chordata > Amphibia > Caudata > Ambystomatidae > Ambystoma > Ambystoma mexicanum. The sequence continues at coordinate 755,428,624 of NC_090922.1, read as the reverse complement.
ACTTTCATCCTCAATACAGCAGAGTCATGTTAGTCTGTCAATCCTTGAACTGTAGGGCTTTATATGTTTTGGCTGTGCGTGACCTCCATATGAAAGCCCTGCCTTGATAGAATCCAAAAAGTAATTCTTGAATTAGGGACATTTCCTGTCCATATTCTATCACTTTGTAGACATTAGTGGGATGTCTCTACGATGATGTGCTCCCTTTGGATAACCAGGTAGACACCATATTGGTCATAGGTAAAAAAAAACCAAACACATTTTTTACTGCATTTCTTGCTGCAAACCAGTATATAGGGTTTAGGGTTAAGTAAATGCAAAGTGGGGTGTAGTCAGATGAGGGTGCGCAGAATTGGCCCCTCCCCAACCATATTGCCGTAAAAGTTGTAAAAGAAGGAAGTCTATACTCTCAAAAGGGGTGTGAATGTGTTTCAGTAGCAACCTAAACAGTGAAGTATAAACATCAGTTGCAGGGACATTAAGGTGAGAACTTAACACAACAAAACTCCTAAAATTCAGCTAAAGCCACATTAACTTCATGCCCCCTGTTGCACACCCTGTTACCAAAATGGTGACATCAAAGTCGACAAGCAGAGAGTGGGGATAGATCTCTCTTTTTTTGGCAGGAACCTCCCTCTGGAACAGCCTTCCTGCCCCTCTCACACTTGAGCCAGATCTCCTTAAGTTCTGGAAACTTCTCAATCCTTTCCTTTTCACTTCCTCATTCCCTCTCCCCCTCCCTTGCTAATTTGTCCACTGCTGCTGAGACTGGTGCCTGTACCATTGTGTGCCTTACTGGGGCCAGGCCCTCCCCCTCCAGTCTATCCCAGTACCCCTTACCAGCACTTGCCCACGGGTACCCTTCCCCTTCTAGCCTGTATCTGGTCCACCCCTTCCCTGCACTATCTGACCCTGACCCCTGGCTCCCCCCGGCACTTGCCCACCTGGGCCCCCCACAGCACTTGCTGAGCACCTGGGTCCCCTGCTTCGATGCACTTCCCCATCCCACCTTCCCTCACTTCAGCCCTTCCGCCCTGACCTGCTCCCTCCCAACTGCACTTACGTCACTGGACTTGCGTGATCTGAATATCACAAGGCCTAGTAGGACCGTTCCTTACTGTTATTGTTTTTTCTCCTCTCCAACCACTCCCCCATTGTCTTCTGGTACCTGGAAACACTTGAGTATAGGTGCCATAGAAATACCCAATAAATACATGAATAAATACATTCCTGATGACAACATTGGTGACATTACTAATTACAACATCTATGTGAAGGCATTGGACATAACATAATTTTTGACATATCTATGAAAGCTTTCATTAACTAAACATCAATGTAGGCCTCATCAGGTGCTTTGGGCAGGAGAGAGGAGAGAGAGGGGCCTGGGGATGGGGTTGAGATGGGGGTGGTGGAGAGTGAGGATAGGATGGCCTGATTTTTGATGTGAAATGGGAGACAAAAGTGCAGCAGATAGCCTTGTGAAGGAAGGAGAGAGGTGTACACTGCAGTTGGATTGGTGAGTTATTGGATATTTTGAAAAGTTCAGCCATGATATTAGGGGCTCCAGAGATGCAGTTTTGGATGTGGGCCCTGTTCTTGGAGCAGATGGAGAAACGATATTGCCTTTGGATCCGGTGACAGGCCAGTTTGTCAGGGGATGAACCCGAGGTCTGCCACTTCCATTCAGCAACTCTGCACTTACGTTTTAGAGAAGTAAGATCAGAGTCATACCATCCGTTGCACTTGGAGGCAGGCTTCAGGTGGATCCTCATGACATGGACAAGGATGTGAAGGGTGTTAGAGATGGAGAGGTGAAAGTTAGCAAGGACAGAGTCAGAAGCAGGGGCCAGATGGGGGGTTGAAAGTGCAGGCAAAAGCAGCGATTGGCACTTGCTTCATCAGTCAATACGTCAAAGGAGACTCAGGGCCTCTCTGTCTCCAGGGTGGTTTGGCCTTGGTTTGGAGAGGAGTTTGTAGTCCTCAGGAAAGAGAGTGTCAACAATAGTGACAGTGCTGGCTTTAAACAACATCTCTGTAAGGACAAGGATGTTGAGGTAAAGGACTTCAAGAAGGAGGCAAAGGTTCGGCACAACAAACTGCTGTCCAATCAAAATGAATGTCAATAGTGTGTCAATATTGGTCAGGATGAGACACTGAAACATTTAATGGCAGAATGTACCAAATTAAGTATACAGCATATCTACTACTTTAGACCTCTATTCTTACACAGTAAAGTCTTAGATATAGACACCTTTTGGTCTCTAATACTTACGACTGACAGAATCTGTGTGAGAATTGCTGTAATGAACTTTTTGCAAACATTAAATTGGAACTAAGAGGTCCTGGCACTTCCTGCTGACAATTAACTGACCATCATATTAAAGGTATAAATTGACAGAGAAAAGTAGAAGTTAACCTTTGATCCACACTGAAATCTATGAGAAACGTTTCCACCTGTTGTTTCCTTAAGCTTAAACGGTTCCTCTTCTCTTGTGTTTGATTTATGTATGTATGGCCAAAAGAATTTAATTGGATTGTTGGTTTTGAGTGAGATGGTAAACTCAATTGTCAAACTAGTATTATCATAGTATATTGAAACTACAATATTGTAAATAGGCAACTACATGAACCAGTTGGGTGCCTATGAGCATCCTTTTGATGTTAAATAATGTAATGTAACTTTGGTTTGACTTGCAAACTTTGGATGTCCATGAGTAAATGTTTTAATTGTATATTATGTAATATAATGTAATTCTTTCTTAACTTGTTTCTTTATTCTGTTATTTCTCTTACCAGCTGATACACTGGGAAATGTGTAACCAATGTTGTGAAAAGTATTGAAAAGTTGATACCATCAGCTATATCAATACAACGGGAATAAGACAGCTGTCAGAGGAGTGTTTTATTGCAGAACAAGCTTTCAAAGTAGCCAAATGAAGCTGATTACAACCTTTATAAGATTTCTGAGGAGGGGTACATAGGCTTGGAACTCCCATCATAGCTGGCAGAGAGGTTAGAGAGGAGGGAGGAGGAGTAACAGGAGAGAGGAGGAAGTTAATAAGAGATGGCAGGAGCTGTTCAAGAAGGAGAAGAGTAGGATGAAAGCCTTGGGCCATGATAGTGCCATTGTGATACACATTAATGATGCACCTAGAGGATGAGAAGGCTCCCATGATTACTTCCCATCTAGTGCCACTATTAATGGGTAAGGAGGAGAAAGGGTAGAGAGTGGAGACCCAATGCTGAGTCAAAAGCCCTGGGGAGGGGACAGAGAAGAGGCTGTCAGTAATAGTCTGCCTGGATGAAGCATTGAGGTGGGTGTCAGAAATAGGTAGGCCTGGTTTAGAGCACAGGAGAGCTTTTTAAAGCTCTTTCATTCCAGTCTTCGTGAGGGAGTTAGGATAGGTGATAAAATAGCAGTTATAATAGATACGTGAGGTAGAGAGTGCTATATGGGTGGTGTAGGATGGAATGGACAGATAGGGGAGCTGCACAGTGCATGGAACGAGTCACTGGGCGGCCTAGCAGCCAAGCAGGAACAGATAGAGGGTTGATTTGAACAGGATATGCAGCAATAGTGACAATACAACAGCTGAGCTTTGAAATATGATTGTGCATGAACCAATTAAAATGGCAACAGTTAAAATACACCTAGATATGATTGTGCATGAACCAGTTAAAAAGGCAATTGTTACAATACACCAAGATATGATTGTGCATGAATCAGTGAAAAAGGCAATGCTTACAATGCATCAGCTGAGCTTGAAAACAATGTTTGTTTGCACAAAACCAGTGTCTGTAGTTTAAAATGATCCCCAGAGTTCAGAGAATGAAAGACACCTTGTAGGCATTCAAGGAGATGAAGCAAAGTGGAGTCACGGCACCGGAAATTTAAAGGAGAAAGCCGGATGGGGAGATAGAGGTGGGATCGACAAACATGTTTATGGGGAGCATTATATAATGAAGGGCTGCAGAGCATGAGATAGATTTAGAGGAGTAGCAGGGATACCACATAGCCGGTGAGAATGTTAAGTGCCCAACCAGGAGGTACAGTCGGGGCCAAGGCAGCAATGCCAAGGGAGGAGAATTCGATTAAATTGTGTGGCAGCAGGGAAAAAGAGATTGAAAGCTGTGAGTCAGCACTGCTGTGGATGGCAGGGCAGTGTGCAGCTTGTCCATCCAGAACCCAGGGGGGGCAAGTATCAAATGATGATGCCAGCAGTAGAGGTGGCACTTACCAGTCAAAAGGTGGGCAAGTCACAAGGAGATTTGTGGTTAGTGTTGCGAAATATACAGTGGGCACGGCTGAAGGCCGTGGCCACTCGGCATGGATGAAGGCCATGGCTAGTGGCCCCTTAATGTGTTAAAATATGCAGTGGGCATATCCGAAGGACATGGCTGGTGTCTGGTTACTGTTGTAATATGTACAATGGACGCGGCCAAAGGCCAAGGCTGAAGGCCATAGCTAGTGGCCCCTTAATGTGTTAAGATATACAGTGGGCACTGCCAAATGCTGTGGCTGCTGCCCATGGCCAGTTAGTGTTATTATGAAATCACTGATTCCATCAGTGATGTCAACATTGATGCCATATATGATGTAAATAGTGATGTCACCAGTGATGTCATCAGTTGAACACTGGGATGTCATCATTGTGGTCATAGCCTCCGCAACTGAGGGTGCAACATTAAGGTGGCTTTAGCTGAATTTCAGCGGTTTTGTTGCGTAAAGTTCTCACCTTAACATCCCTGCAACTAATGTTTTTTCCTTGAATTTCAAGTGTTGTACTATTCCATAGATTTGATCAGTACCATGCCATGTCCAGGCCCTTCCGCCGTGCCCACCTTATGTTTTAGAACACTACCAGACCATTAGCCATGGCCTTCAGCATGTTCCTGTTGATCTCCACCATACTGTACTGCCATATCTCCGTAATGCTATTTTGTGCGACATTGTAAATTCCTTCTCTTATAATATATATCTTCTCTTGAGCATTGCAACAGGAACGCTTTGAGTTAAGCCAGTCCTGAGTTTCCCAATCCGCTGAATTTCAAGGCTTTTTTTGCATTTTGCGTAATCACCGTACCTGCACTTTAACTAATGTTTTCTCCTTCAAGGGTTTTGTTATTCAATCGTTTTTTCCACACCACTGGCCATGGCCTTGGTCCATGACCACTGTATAGTTGAAAACACAAATGGGCCGAACCCACTGTATATTTGAAAAAAACAAATGGCCACTATCCATGGCCTACAGCTATGGCCTGTGGGCATGGCCGAACACAAACGGACCACTAGCTGGGGTATTTGGCTGTGCCTACTGTATATTTCAGACACTTGCGGCTGTTTGGGCTGTACATTCGAACAATTGTGACCTTTATTGTCTATGGGAAAATTAATGGGGAGTAGGGCAATACTGCATTTTTTCAGTTTTTTTTCTTAATAGCTTTTATACTTTGCAATGAATTAATCCCGAAATCAGCCAGGGCTCCTGCAAATACAAAGTTCTGCAATATTTCAACCACATTCATTGTTTAAGTCAAACGTTATTAACAATTCATTCCAACTCACATTAACTAAAACATGTTTTGAATTACTTTTTTGCTATATTTTCAGGTATAATTATAATTAGGGATTCCTTTTTTCAGTATTTATTTTGTATACTTATGGGAGTATTTTTCCAGTGTTTGCCAAAACTGTCAGCATATGTGTTTATCAGTGTTTTCCTGTGCACCCCCTTCAAACAATAATGGATCACAGTGTTTTCCAGTGTAAACACATAGATATGTGTGTATTGTTTCATTGTGTGTATAAGTAGGATATCATCTCTCCCGACTGGCTCCATCCATTTCATATGCCCTGGTTTTAGAGGTTAACCTAGAAATCCACCCGAATGCAACAATCACTCTAAGATATTAATCAATCACAGACTGATTTTGACCAGTTCTAATAGTGGTATTGTGTATAAAAGATGACTGCTTTGAGAATCACATTTTATGTTAGGCAATGAGCAGTGAGATTATATAATTTGCCAAAGAACAAACACACACTTTGGTTAAGCAGCATGCTATGGTCGGTCTCTTGGTGACTGTTGTGATACATCACACTTCCCCAATTTACCACATGTAAGAAGCATGGAAAAGGTTAAAAAAATGACCAGCTGCAATAATAAAATATGCCCACATACCTTTGCCCCATGGCAAAAATAAAAATCTGGCACCCATGAATATATGCACAGTAAGAGAACATATATCTTAAAATGAAAAATATAAATGTAGTTCAATGACCTTCCCTTTAGAAGAAAGTATGCAAGACAAACCAGAATTGGACTTTACAACAAAATAAATAAATAAATAAATAATGAACAGCAGAAAACCTGAGAGACGATATGTTCCAATAAATATGCTGGCAAAGTGTAAAAGGTGCTCACCTTTTTTACCCAGCCATCTGTAAGGAAATATTTAATGGAAAACTGCCCTGGGAACATGACAACCTAAGTAACATTCTGGTAGCCAAATATTTGAGCAATCTTGCCAACCTCGAAAAACCCAATAATGGCACCAGTGTCCAGGATTGCAACTTCTCTTGCTACATCCTGGGCAAATACTCATAACTTACTTACCCCCTCATTATTTCCCTTCCCCACCCACATGTCTGGCTTTGTACAATTGAGAATGAGTTCCCCATCTTGACTGGGAGACTGCAAATACCAGAATGCAATTCAGCACAAGGCCGAAAAGTGTCTCTCAGGGAGCACTGGGAACAGAGCAGATTGTGAAACCATATTGGGGGATATTATTAAACAGCCTGCAGTAGCAACGTGTAGTTATGGTTAAGTTGCACAACCCATAGGAAGAGCATTTTTTGGGTGGCTTATATCCTCATGAAACTTTGCAAAAAAGTTATATGGCACCATCAGATTGATTCTTCAAAGATTGTGAGGTTCATGCGGGGGGGGGGCAAGGTTATAGCGGGGTCCCACAATGTATTGTTTTTCCGATAGGTGGAAACACATATTTACTCATGCCTACAGCCCAAACCGCTGGATGGATTTTCACCAAATTTGAACTAGAAGAGTACTTGTAAATTTAGTGTAAAACCATCTAGTAGTTCTTTTTTTTTTAAAAGCCCAAAAAGTAGGTACAAGAAATGGTGATTTCTAGGTTTGGTGCACAGACTCACTTCCCTGTTTGGTCCACGGAAGGGCCACTGATTAGTGCAAGGGGAGACGTGATGTCTGTGGACATTGGCCACAACCACTGATTGGATGGTGAAAAGCGTGAGGTGTGTCATATTTATGTAAATGGCCGCCATGTTGTATCCGCAAACACCGGCCAGTGTCTGCAGATAGCTTTGCAGGGGAAAAGTCTGGAAAACTCATTTTGAGTTATTTGGTGGTGTAAAGAGGGGCTGGGAAGGGATAGGGAGTGCAATAGAGATGATATGGGGCTGTTTTTCTAAGTGGGAAAACTGGACGTGTGTGCCGTTCGCTCCACAGACACCACGGTAGTCCACAGACCACACAGTGAACAAGTAGTTTGTAAAAAACATTTGTGGTTATTTCATGGTTGAACGAGGGCATAACATGGTAGGGGAGTGGAATGAAGGTGATTTCGAGCTGTTTTTATAGGTGAAACAGTATGCAGAAATACAGTTGAGCCTGCAGTCTATTTCACTGTCTGTGGATATCATTTTGATTGCAGGGGGTTTAGGGTGAGTTTTATTATTCAACAGTGTATGGTATGTAGTTTTTATGAGGTTAATTGAATTGTGGTGGTTTTTGCCAGCTGACATATTCTTGGGGGGCATGCATGCTATGCCCCCCAAGAATATGTCCACTGGCCAAAACCACCAAAGTAGTAATATGTGTATAGTAATTATAGGTAATGTAGTAGGAATATAGCCAAAATCACCACTGTGGTAATATGTGTATAGTAGTTATATCTAATGTAGTGGGAGTACAAAATGTTTGCAAAATGGTGGAATGATTTAATTGTACTGCATATGGTACTTGTGATTGTAGTACAGTTGAGGATACTGCTTATAGCATATGTATTTGATTATACCTGCTATGGTTAATTTTTTCAATAGTGTTATGAAGCTGGAATTTCAGGTTTATTTTCTGTGGAAAATAACAGTACAATTTGTTAAGCAGGATAGTTTAAAATCATTAATTGTATACACTTTTACATATGCATTTTCTTTTTTAAACCCGCATAAACAGTACATTCTAAGTACTATGTTTGGTACATTAGTGTATAACACACTGCTGTTGTACTGGCATTTAAATAAATATTGAGTCATTGGGAGAAAGCAATCCATACTGGATGAAAAAAAATAAAGATAACCATTATGTGAGTGTAAGTGTGATAGTATGTTTGGTTGAAGTATGTTCTGATTAAGGGAATGCTTAATATAGTTAGATACCTGTTGGTGTATTCTAACTACATTAGACGTTAGAAGATAGTTAGTCATACAGAAAAATGAGATGGCATATTTGAAATGTTTTGCAATGAAGGGTATTTTTAAGTAGATACATGTTCTCGTATTCTCACTAGTTTGACTTTGAAAAGTACTACTGTAGTATTATTGATGTAGTTAGATACCTGTTGGTGTATTCTAACTGTTAACTGTGCTACAGTTTAGTGACTAAATTTGGATTGAAGGAATATTATGTAGGCATTTGTTGAATTTGCTGGTAACCTATGTTTTGGAGTAACAGAGGTTTCGTTACATTCAAACCAACCCCCTTTTTTTTTTACATATGCAGTATAGTGCCCTGAAGTGGTTGTTGCATCAGTCTAGTATACCACACATAATGTTGTCATACTTGGCAGAGTGTGAAACCTGTAAGCCTACTGTTATTTCTGGTACCATCTGCAGAGCACCTTAGAAGCATTATTATGATATATTCGTAATGTGAGTTCATTTGTATGGTGGAACGATTTTCTGAATTGCAAAATGGGCATAACATGCATGATTTGCATTCTGCAGCAGCTAGTGAAATGCAATGGTTTCAGAATTTGGTATGGATACATATACAAATTATATACAAGCTGGTCAAGTGGCACATCGAGTAGAGCGCTCGCTTTGACATCGGTGCAGAGCTTGCTAACGCAGGTTCGAATCCCGGCAGGGCCAAACTCAGCCTTTCATCCTTCCGAGGTCGATAAATGAGCACCACACACTGTGGGTAATAATAAGCAGCGCTCAGATACCTGAGGGTTTGTAGCGCTATATAAATGCCAAATTATTATTATTATTATTATTATTATTCATTAGGGATGTGCTCTTGTGAAACATGGTTTGTAGAGAGTGCATGTATGTCTCCACGTGTATGACATTTGGAAGATGTCATTCATACAGATGTGTTTAGTTCCAGTACTTGTAGTAAGGACATTAGGAATTATTGTGAATCTTTTTGTATGTTTATGGTAAACATGTTTACCATTCCTGCACAGTAATCCAATTCTTGCCTTATACCTGAGACACTGTAAGTGTTGTTAGGATTATATGTGGCATTTCTATGAAAGACAAGCATTTACAAACACAACTAGCTGAGCCATTTAAATAAATGTTGTGAGCAACTGGTGGCAATTGAAAGAGAAGATTCTGTGTTACATTGGCATAACAATGTACTCCAGATGTGTCACTGAATTTAAAAGGACCAAAGAGTTCTGTTTATGAATCGTTTGATGGGCCTGTAGATTTTTCTTGAGTAAAGGCATCTGTGTCTTTCTTTTCTGATGAACGTGCAGTTGACTTTGTAAGAGACAGATTTGTGGTTGTATTTTTGATACAGACGTAGCTGGTTGTTGTTTCTTCAGCTGTATCTATGGGAGATCTGTTACAGATTATGTTTGTGTTAGTTGTCTTTTTAAAGGTTTCTTTTTTTGACGTACATGGTATATATCTAGATGGGGGTGTATAATGCCCATATCCTGTTGTATTCCAGGATGCAAAGAATGACAGCTTTGACTACGTTTTCATCAATGTTAACTATGAATAGACCATTGCGTGTACGCAGACAAGAAAGTGCTACCTAACTCAGGCCTTCTTTAAAGACGGTGCTGCCAATGTCAGTCAATGCTGGATCTTGGGTTAGACCTTGTGATTTGTGAATATTGACAGCATACGCAAGAGATAGAGAAAATTGCTCTCTGTGTACGTACATGTCTTTGAAAAGAAGGAAACATGCTATTCCTGGCCAGTTCTTTTAACTTCTGCAAGTTTGTCAAAGTGGATGTTGACAAACTTAGTGTTCTTTTCATGTGGATGTGTTTGGAAGCCAACAACTGTATCAATTGCTCCATTGACTAAACCTTGATCTACATCAAGGTTATGTTTTAGAATTACTCTGCAGTTCAGTTGTGCTGTTCGTTGTTGACGTATAGGAAGTGTCATGCCATGCACTTCTAATTTGTCTGTGGAGCTGATATAAATATAGGTTGCATTTCTTTTTTCAACATTGTCTCGTTGAATTGCCTACAGCATGCAAGGGTTGCGATTAAGGACATGCACTTTAGATTTTGTAGAGTTAATTGTTCCATGAAATCAGGAGCAGAAGGGTTTCAGCCATGTTGCTCCTGGATTAGTCTACTATTTAAGATGGATTTTGCATCTTTAGTTAGCAGACCAGTTCCAATTCTTTTTAAAATGTTAGCATAGTGAAGTCTGTAAACTGATACACATTTTGAGTTAGTTCTCTGTAGTGAAAAAGTTGCCATAGGTTTAAATTTCCAGTGCTGCCGAGGTTATTGCAGGATTGTTTGTGTCCTAATGTTTTGAAAATAGGTTGACCTTGAACTGGTGTTAACTGTGGGAGGTCTTCTAAAACAATAACATGTTTTCCTACAAACAATACTGCTTAGTTGGTCTTCAGGACTTCTTGCATTCTGAGATGAATTAAAGCCAGCATGAGGTTGGAAACCATGCTTTCTTCCTCTATCAGGAGAACTTTCATTTGTTTGAGAATTCTGCATATGTCAGTAGCTGATCATTTGTAGTATACTAATTTGTTTTTGGGTGTTCTACGGGGAGGAGCAGTAGTCGGTGTAAAGTAACACCTCCTATGTGTAGGCAGCAAAATCTGTGGTTGTTGTTTGTTAAGTTGTATAGACATGTGCTGATTATTTTAATTAAGAATGTTTTACCTGAACCAGCTTCTCCACTTACATACAGCAGAGGTTTATAATTTATGCGGCTACATGTTTTACTTTCATGTTTAAACCCATGTTCAATTTCTTTAGTGACGTCTAGATAAATGGTGAGTTGTTCACCATTTAAATGTGATTCAAGCACTAACAAGTCTTCCTCAGATTGTTTATATTGATCCATTGTATTTTGTACCTCGGTCATGACAATTCCTGCTTCATTTAGAATGAGTGTTTCTCCAAGTGGTTCTTTGCTTTCTACAAGGGAAGGTTGACTACCCTAAGGAGTGTCTTTGTCTAGTTGAACTTCAATTTTTCATCTTGTTGGTGTTCATTGTCCAACATTTTGATGCATTCTTTGAAATTGTCATGTGTTATACTGCTTTAATTTGCTTTGATTGCAGCTTCAAATGAGCCATAGTTACATAATAATTATTTTCTTTTCTCAAATGTTTAACAAGTTGGAGTAGGGCCATGTAATACAGTTATCTATGTTGGGGAGATTTAAATGATAACTTTGTATGATTAATTGGACTGGGTTTGGTGAGTTTATCTAGGCTTCTTTCATAAGTTGAGACTGCATATTTGCCAGTACTCTCATTTGGTGTTATATTGTTTTTGTAGGTGCAGTTTTGGGCGATGTTGTACAGAAACATGTTTTCCAAAGCAGTACTTCTGTATGGGTAGTATCTGTCAATTAAATAATTTTGTTGTTTAAATGTCCTGGCCGTTGGGATCATTTGTGGCTATGGTGTCTGCCTCTTGGTAGGATTTTAGTACTCTTTGTCGGGATGAAGCTGGACCAAGGTTCAGCCAGACAATATGTTCAGATTTGCCATATAAGGCTGTACCTGTTAAATGGTCTGCAGCTTTGTAGCACCTGCATTCTCGATGGAAGAGCATTTGTATATTGAAGCTGTACAATTAATCTGATAGTGTTTTGTCAGATGATATGTCATCTCCAGGGTCTTTTAGTTCTGTTTTTTCAGCTTTGGCTGTGACATATCGTACAACTGCAGTGGAATTGTCTGCAGTGTATTGGATGTCTATGTTTGCATTCCACAAGAGGGCAATGATTGCATTGTAATCATTGATGTACTTGGATGCTTCAGTCCCTTTTACTGTTGTATGTATTTTTAGGGGATTTGCCTTTTACGCTCTGTAAAACATCAAGCTATTTACTTGCCCTTTTTAGGAAACTGGTCTAGGGAAGCCAAAGAGGCATTTGGTATAGTATTTGATTTTATTTTTATATCTATGTTGCCAATATTTGCCACACTTTATGTTTATGGAATCGTAACATTTGTGTATGTAGGTCACTATCTGTGGTTTCTGAAGGGATGTCTCAGGCAATGTATTTTTCAATAAACTGTAAGACAGTGGTGTCACTTTCATGGCCAACTTTTGGAGCATCTTTTATCCAAAAAAGTATGTGGATGTGTGGTGCTCCTCTGGATTGATATTAATTTCTTCAAAAGACATGTTGCACTTCTCCGAGTGGAGGAGTAGTTTTATTGCAGATAAAGTGCAGAATATCAATGATAGGTGATGGTAAAAGTACCTTGATACATCAACAGGATCAATAGAAAAGAGTTCTTGTGGTGTTTTTATATATATTCTGTCTTTATTATGGTTTGCACTGTGTAAAACGTTGTGCAAGTCACCCCATGCATACTCTGCACAACTTGAAGTAACAATCCATGTGGGTAAGTCTAGGTACTTTAGCATACAACATACATCAGCATGACGTTGAAGCCAGTATTCTTTTGTACCACGCATGTTTGCCAAGATATTTGTGATACTTGACTGCAAAACTTCATCTTTGGCTTTCATCTTTTGAAGCAGTTGTGTAGCGGAAATGTTAAAAAAGTTAGAGCATGTTTTTAATTTGTGTGCAACTCCATAACATACAGTTGCTAGCTCACTATTGAAGAAGAGGTGGAAAATGTATTCAACATTTTGTTTGTATCTGGGGTCTTCAGAATACATTCTTAAAGAGCAATATTCTGATGCACTAACTTGTGTGGACCTTTCATCATAACTTGCTCCTTTTCCTGTAGGAAAGAGTAGAGGAAGAAAACGTGCTTCTACACTTTTCCCCATATGCTGATTTGCGATCCTTTGGCTTGATTCATTTGATATGTTTGTAATGCATCGTCAACTGTGTCTTTTTAGTGTAGTTGGTAAATTGTATACTGGTCTAAAATGTAGGGTGATTTCTCTTATGTTTTCCTCTATGTTCATATCTTTGTAGTATTATTTTTTTTTTCTTTTAGATATTTATTGTAGGGCGTGTCTTACTTTGTTTAAGTCGACTAGTTGTTGCCAAATTTTGTTGTCTTTTGTTGGTACACCATAAACTTATACAATTAAAGATTGATCTATTGGTCTTTGTATTCATAGAGTTTATACATTTTCTTTGAGATCTAATGACACATATACTTCTTTGCCACAGATGCCCTATAGGAACTCGGATGGAGGTAATTTGGCTGATTTGGCTGATTTCGGTTGAACATGTATTATAGCTTAAATGGGTGTACTGTTTGGATTATAAAGTTATTAGTGATAGCACGTGATGGAATTTGGTTATTGTCAAGCTTTGTGTTGCAGTTTGTGCAAACTGTTGAGAGTTCAGTTATTTTGTATTTCGTTTCTGCTTTTAGATATACAGGTAATTAGAAACATTGGGATTATTCATTGCCATCTATTTTGTAGGCTAAATCTACTATTTCTGTGCTCTTTTTATAAAAAGTTCTGCGATAACAGACACATATTTGGTCTGGTATTTCGGCAGATGTGTTTTGAAACTTTCCTATTTCTTTTTTGTATGTCTTCATTAGGACATCAGTGTTTATGAGATTTTCGGTACTGTTTTCTAAAGTTACAGAATTTCTAAGTCAACTTCAGTTCCAATGTATTTACATTGGATGTACTCTATTTCTTAAAGCAGTTCTTTGGCTGATCCATGTAGAAGAATTGTATTTAAATTTTGGAGTTGTAGAGCAGGAATTTTTGCATAATGTAGTCTATGCACAAGAACCCATATAGCAGAACGGTGTGTTGCTAACATTTTGATGTGGTGGAAGGTGCTTTTCCAAGCAGTAACTAAAATGCAATCTAATGAATGTCCTCGAAGTCCAGTGTGACTACTCACTGGACAAGAGTCCATAGTTTGTAAAGTTTTCATTTTACTTTGGTCTGTTAGTTTCACATAGTGATTGATGAATAGTCATAAAGAATTTAAGGATTGTTTGCATGAATTACACATTGAGCTGCATGTCCATTTGTACACTGGATGGTTTGATTGGGTGAAATAAGCATTTGGTTGAAAGTTTGTTGGGGATGTTTTTCTATAGGGGTTTCTTTTGCCATAATGGTGTTTTATACCAGTTCATATCCTCAGCCATTATTGTCTATGGCAATTGTGTTTTTGTTGTTCCTGTTTATAAGCGTCTTTGAAATATGGTTCTGTCCTGTTTCAGTGAATCCATTCACCATCACTGAAGTTTGAAAGAATCTCTATATTGACACTGCACAGGTTTACAAGTACTTTTTGTAAATTATTGTTTCATTTAGTTAGTGGTTTTACTCTGCTTAAAATCAATGTAAACAATGTTTTCTTCCTTCAGTTGAAAAGTGCTGTCAATTAAAGCTTGCAGGATTAGACTCCTGTGGTAGTTTTTAAGGGTATATCATGAATTTTCAGCTATTATTATAAGATTGTGAAGAACTCTGCGGTGGAAATGATTTTGTAAGATACATTTCTAGGATTGCTTTACCATGACTACGTTAACACTCATAGAAACAGTGTGAGGTTTGTCAGTAGGTCTGATTTTTTTGTACATATCTATTTTCTTTTAGTTATTGCAAGAGATGCCTTACCATTTTTAGTCATGGCTGGTTTAGTTTTGTTGAATTAGGTCACTAGCTCTTTTGTTTTAAAGTTTTCTTTAAATTGTTTTAGAGGTGGATGACCATATGGTTTAGTTGTATTCTTATCTGCTCTAGTTCTCCTTTCTTTTCTACTGAGTTGCTTTTCAGTAGGAATTCTGTTGTGTCTGTTGGGACATTAGAAAGTTTGGGTTTGAAAAGTTGTGCACTGTATATTCGGGTGTGAAGGTGTCACTGGAGAGCTTAATACAGTGCTGTTTGATTGTGTGTTGGCATATGAGTTGTGGTTGGGAAGGTTGTGAGAGTAAGAGTCTGTAGATGTGTGATGTCTTTGCACTAGTGAATAAGGGAGTTGTAATGTGATTCAATTAGTAGGGACATTGTGCTGTTTTCAGGAAAACAGTGGGTGTTGCAACGGTGGTGTTTATATGAGAATAGGATGTGTGTGAATGGTGCAGTATAATGAGTTAGAGTGAAAGAAAGGTTGGTTCAAAATGAGTAGTCTGGGCTAATATATAGTGAAACGGTGCTGTTGTAATTACATACACAAACACATACATGGTACATTAATGTACTTACTTTGTAGGATGTGAAGGGTATTATTTTTTTGGTTCTTGTCTTTAGGAATGTGCTTCTTTCCTGTAATTTTTAAAAGAAAGTTAGTGGGGATATCTGGTAATGGTGAAAGACCTTTAGTAATCAAGGTTTTTATGAAGGAATGACGAGTTGTTGGGGAAAACAGTTAATGAAATTGCTGGACGTTTACAAATGTTTGTCTTGTTAAGAAATGTGTATGTTCATTTGTAGAGGCTCTGGCAGTTGGTGTGTGGAAGTTTCATATGTTAGGAGTATATGCATACTTGCCAACATGATGCATTCTAATGTGTAGGTGTTTATGTAGTCCTAGATTTTCTGTTTGCGTTCTGGTACTTGTAGTTTCACTTTTCCCAATGATAAAAGTTGGAGTACAAGTCACAGATTGTAGAGGAAAAATTAAGATTGGATAAGCAGCTAAAGATTGCAATGGGTGATGTTAGGAATTATAGAGGAACTGTATATATATATATATATATAACCAATTAAAATGGTGTACTTTCATCAAAATTCTTCCAAAATACATATTTTGGAATAGACAGCATTGTATATGTTTATTTGATTAACATGTCACAGTTTTGAATGTTCAAGTCCAGTCCTGTTTTTTTCTCTGTATTCTGGGACATGTAGTCTGAGTTTTATAATCTAAGTAGTGCAATTGGATTTGACAGAATGCATGGAAAAATGAAGACTTGATAAGCACCTACAGATTGGAATGGGTGATTAAACTGGCACACACTATGTGTCACTTAAAAATGGCCCATAGATCTATTATATCTGCTTTTGCTTTTTTTAATGAAAAAGTGGCCCACAGTGCCGCTGTAAATTCACATATACATTTTTTCTACTATCATGAAATAGCTCTTAAAAAGAAAATGTTTTAAAGGCAGAGCATTGTAATTATTTGCTGCTTCATATGAGCAGCTGCTGAATGCTCCAATGCATGGCTTTTGCTAAGGTGGTTACAAAAGAGAATATGCATATTAAGAAGCTTATTACAGGGTAAGTTGCAGGAACATTATAACATTATTTATACATATATATTATATATTTGTGAAAGAGTTGAAGATGACCATTTTTTTTTAAGTATAAGCATACCTGTACTCTGTCTTGTTGAATCTGCAAATCGAAATCTTTGACAGTTTCAAAGTAGTTTCTGATGCAGATGCCTTTGATTAACAGGAGAAATGTACTTTCAGAGTTCAAGTGTACATCTGAAGTGTTTAGCTAAAACGACAGGGTTAGCTGTCGAGGTCAGCTGTAGAGGTTTGGATTGGTGGATGGATGTGTGACTCTTTGAAAACAGCGAATGAGGGAGTGTTGATAACATGAACGTGGAAAGGGTAGAAGGGCTGTCCCTGAGTTACAAAGTCCACAGACACCACAGTAGTCTGCAGATGGCATGTGCCACATCCAGGTCTTTTGAGGATGCCTGGCATGGAAAGGGGACTGTGTGGACCAGCCAATTAGGTTTGCTGGGTGTGGTGTACAGGAAGAGAGTCTAGCAGTAGTTTTGTTTGCAAAAGTTGTGAGAAAATGTCTATTGTTATATGCTTTGAGAAGGAGATTTTGTGGATTTTGGGGTACTATTCAATTCAGTCATTGAAGGAGTATGCTGAAAATGATGGCATCTTTGGATGTATTGGATTGGCAGAAGTGGATGTTTTGTGGCATGCAGTTTGTGGTTTAAACTGGGAAAGCTTGTTTTCATTCTGTGAGAGTATTGCTCACTTTAAATGTCCGATATTGTAAATGTGCATTGTGGAGGGGACAGTGTGGAGTTTGTGACTCCAGTGACTTTGCGATTTCCCTGAAGGATTTCTTTAACAGTGTAATGGAACTGTTTCCTGCTGCCAAGATGATTTTTTTTCTGAAATAAATCAGAGGAAAACATGCAGATGTCCAACAAACTTTTTTACTGCTCAAATGGAAGAATCATGTCAGCTCGTCAAATAAAGTTGTATCTTTTTTTTATATGCCCGAGGAATGTCATCTTTTGGGAATGACAATATACGGTCTGATGGTGTGAATATTTTTTGTGAAGATTGAATTCATTTCACAGATGTCAGAAATGCAATTTTCCTTTACAATGTTAGGAATGCATTAAATAAAAATTCCTGTAAGAAAATTATAAGGTAATATGTAGAGTGTACAGTACTAATGTACAAACAAGAAAAAAAGAAATGAAACCCCAAAAAAGGTTCTTTTCAGAGCCACCACTAAATAATAAATAACTGAAATTGTGTTTAATTCCGCCCCACCCCTTTGAGTGGCCGCAACATCTGCAGAAAGCACGGTAGTCTGCAGATGGCACATGCCACATCCGGGTCTTTTAAGGATGCCTGGCATGGAAAGGGGAATGCAGAGACTGTGGACAGTCGTGGTGTCTGCGGATATCAGGGGATTAGCCAATCAGGATCCCTGGGTGTGGTGTACAGGAAGAGAGGGTAGCATGAATTGTGTTAGTGAGAGGATTGAAAATGGCCGTGGTAATGTCTTTCAGAAGACAAAGTGTGTGGATTTTGGGGGACTCTTTGGTCCATTGGTTGATGGTTTATGCTGAGCACTGTGGATTGACTGAAAATCTTGGATTCTCTGAATTGGAAGTGTTGTGGTGTGGAATCCGAGACATGATGTGGGTGGATGTGCTCTCATTTTATGTGAATATGGTTGAATTAAAACATCAAGTCATTATTATTGTTCATTGTGGAGAGAACAGTTTCCAATGAAGGTGGCATTGGGAAAATGAAGGAAATGTTTCCTCATTCGAAAAAATATTTTTTCATGCATTTTCCGGAGACAGATATAGATGCGCTCAAGTTTATTTGGTCCACAAATGGAAAAAGCAAGGTGCAATGTCAAAAAAACTGTGTGTGCTTTTCAGCGAGATGTTGTCATGATGTTGTTTCAAAATGAGAACATTAAATGTGATATTGCCAACATTTTTCAGAGAGATGGAGTTCATCTAACTCATTTGAATAATCAGATTTGTGTGGAAAACATTCAAAATGCTTTGAAGAAGTTTTTGTGAAAGTGAGAATAAATAATTAAATTCAGTGACACTTTTCTTAGTTCAGTTTATAAAATGATATCTTAAAAAAATATAAAAGCCAAAAATACAAAAAAGGTACTTTTAAGAGCCACCAATTTTTTATGCAAAACTATTAAAAGGATTTCAATTGTCCCACTGTACGCTTGGAATTTTTTAGATGTATGTGGACTATTTGACTGTCCTTTTTTCTCACTTCTATTTTTTAACTGTGAAAGATGGCTCCTAAAGTAACCTTTTTTGGCAATTTGTATTTTTCCTGTGCTTTTTTCAATTATTTTCTGGAGAATCCGGGTCAGGTGGGGGAGGCAAGGGGCACCAACCACAGAGACTGAGGGGTAGGTGGACAGAGGAAGATGTTGAGCAGGCGCCTTAGGTGTGGGGCAGTGTTTCTCATGTTCCATGCCTGCAGCATCGCAAGCACTCTGAAACTGCCCTGCCTTACAGATCGGTGCATCACATTACAAACATAGCACTGTGACCCTCAAAAAGTCAACAGAGTTCGCTATGGCTTGTGAAGCCGTTTCTAAGATCCTCCGCCCTAAAGGAGTATCCTTTGTGGTAACAGGAACAGTTGAAGCAAATGGGGTGGAGGATGTCAACCTACTCTAACCTGAGAAAGGTGCCGCCTTTCTCAGAGCAGTCAGGTGGTTAGATTTGGTGTGGCGAAACATGGACGTTGTCCCATGGGAATACAAGAGAAATATAATGGGCCAAAACATTGATTATCCCTCTCTTTGTCTGTTATTTGTTGTGTTTTTTAGAGTCAGTGCACCTTTGCTGCCTTTCCTCAGGTAAAGGTAACTCACAGACTCTCCAAAAGCAATTGTGTAAGAAAAATGTATTTATTATTCACACAATCAAAATATAACCAATATATAGTATCACAGTAAAACATGTAATTCAAAAGTGAGGTTAGTATGTGACTTGAGTCCTCATGTAACATATGTAACCATTCTTTGGAACAATCATATAGAACCATGATGAGACTACAGAACAGAATTTTATTTTTGTACACTGTTGTACACTGTTAGATTTGTCTTTTAGAAATCAAAAAGAGCAAAAAACATCACATATAAGTCAAAAGTTATTATATTTCTCTCATACCCTCCACACTCGAAAATTGATCCTCCTGTAACAAAAAATAGGGGACTACCCAATTGTATATTCTCCATAGGAATACAGGCCAGGTTTCCTGCAAATAAGAACAACTTTGCACTCCATGCATCGAACTTTGCAGCACGAGCCTTCAAGACATGATGACTAGAGATAAGTGATGTCATCTTTGATATACTGGGTTTAATCTTAGCAGTGCATAGAGGTGGCACAGGTTATGGTTGCTTAGCCATAACTGGTGAATTTCAAGGGTTTTTTGGAGTTACGTTTAACCATAACATCCCTTTAACAATGTTTTTTCACTGAATTTCATAGGTTTCTGTTAGTGCAACTTAACCATAACGTCCTTTAACTATGTTTTTTCAGTGAACCTATATATATATATATATAGGTTCACTGAAAAAACATAGTTAAAGGACGTTATGGTTAAGTTGCACTAACAGAAACCTATATATAGGTAGCAGCCATGTAGTTATGGTTAAGTTTCTAAACCCATAGGAAGAGTACTTTTTGGGTGGCTTATAACTTTGCTACCCCTGGACGAAACGTTCAGTAAAACGTTTTATTACTGAATTTCATAGGTTTTTATTAGTGCAACTTAGCCATAACGTCCCTTTAACAAAGTTTTTCATTGAATTTCATAGGTTTTTATTAGTCCAACTTAACCATAACTTCCCTTTAACAATGTTTTTTCAGTGAATTTCATAGGCTTTTATTAGTGTAACTTAACCATAATGTCCCCTTAACAAAGCTTTGTCATTGAATATATGTATATATATATATATATATATATATATTACATGGCCACGGTAGTTATGGTTAAGTTGCTGTTTCCATAGGAAGAGCACTTTTTGGGCGGCTTATAACTTCGCTCTCCCTGGACGGATCCTCACCAAACTTTGCAAAAAAAGTATTTGGGTCACTCTGAATTTTGGTGAGGATATGTCCAGGGGGGACAAAGTTATAGGGGGGGTCCCAAAGCTTTTTGTATTTCCCATAGACTGAATGGGAACATTTTTTTGCTCGCGTCTACAGCCCAAACCGCTGGACGGATTTTCACCAAATTTGGACCAGGAGCAGCAGCTTGGCCCCGAAAGCGTGCTCTTGCAAATTTGGTGAAAATCCGTCCAGTAGTTTTTTTTAAAATGACCAAAAAGTAGGTAAAAAAAAATTAGTGATATCTGTGTTCGGTCCACGGACACACTTCCCTGTTCGCTCTGCGGACAGTGTCCTGATTGGCCAACTGGCTTGCGTGATGTTCGCGGACATGCAACGTGTTCGCTGATTGGACGGCGTGGAGCATGAAGCGCGTCAGATTTTCGGTAGCGCCCGCCATCTTGGATTTGCGGTCGGCCTGGGACAGCGCGGTGAAATTTTGTTCAAAATTTGTATTTAGTAGAGTGTGTTGGTGTGTTTGGGGAGGGTGGGATTGTATGAGATAGGATGAAAGTTGTGTTTTTTATGTGTTAGACGTTCTTTTTGTGTTCGATTTGTCTGCGGACATCACAGGTGTTCTGAAATGTTCTAAATAAACTGAATGGGGGGTGTTCTGAGGACTCAATATGTGTCCGTTTTGTTCGCAAGCAAACTGAAACTGTTCTAAGAACACTCGCAGTGTCCTGAAATGTTCGCAAATAAACAAAATGGGGGTGTCCTGAGGACGCTGTCCGTATTGTTCGTTGTCAAGTTGAATATGTTCTAAGAACACTCGCGGTGTCCTGAAATGTTCGCAAATACACAAAATGGGGGTGTTCTGAAGACGTTGTCGAACACTCGCTGTGTCCTGAAATGTTTGCAAATATGAATGGGGGTTGTGGCTGACAAGTTGAATGTGTTCTAAGAACACTGAAATGTTTGCAAATAAACAAAATGGGGTGTCCTGAGGACACTGTCCGTATTGTTCGTTGTCAAGTTGAAAGTGTTCTAAGAACTATCGCGTTGTTCTGAAATGTTCGTAGGGGGTGTCCTGAAAACGCTGTCCGTATTGTTCGCTGGCAAGTTGAAAGTGTTCTAAGAACACTCATAATGTCCGCGGACATTAAAAGTTGTCATAGACCATAGTTGAAATGTTTGACTCTATGGATGTGATATGCTGCAGTGGTTGTTGCCAGGCCATAGAGTCTTGGGTGCATGACCATTTGGCCATGCACCCAAGACTCTATGCCCTGGCAACAACCACCACAGCATATCACATTCATATTTGCTTATAACTTTGGGTGAAAAACAAATGTATAAGGAACAAAGGTATTAGATACTATGGATGTGATATGATGCTATGGTTCTCCTTATTATTGTATACTTACTGTTTGGTCTAGTAATCGGAGTACATGTATTTCTTGTTAATTTCTGTGATAAAAGAAAATAGCATGTTAGTATTAGTATTTTGTAATGACTTATTACATTGTATAATCAATATACTTTTTTTTTTGACCCTCATATTTAGTAGATTACAAATCAGAGTACTGTGCAATTTGCTCAGTTTCTGTATTTGTTGCTAAAATCATTGGGTCTGTGGGAGAAAAAAAAAATCCATGTTGGATTAAAAAAAAAACTTTTTCTGTGATGCTACAGTTTATTTGTTTGTTTGTTTTCAGTGTTCACTTGTTGTTTCTGGCTAATGCTTTATATTTTGGCTTTTTGTACTTTTTTGGAGCAGTAAAATATTATTTATTTGTTTTGATATTATTAAATTTTGGAGCAGTTAGATACCAATTGGCGTATTCTAACTGTCTATTTTTTTGATATATTTTAGTGGTATTGATTTATCTATTTGGATATTGTTAAATTTTGGGACAGTTAGATACCAATTGGCGTATTCTAACTGTGTATTTTTTGGTCTAATTTAGTGGTATTCATTTATCTGATTAGTTGTTGTAGAATCTTTCAGCAGTTAGATAGCTTTTGGAGTATTCTAACAGTTTATATTTTTTTAACACAAGTTTACTTAGGGTTTAAATACAGTTTAGTTATCAAATTTTGGTTTTAAGAACATCAAATAAGCGTTTGTAAGATTTCCTGGTAATCTCTGCTTTAGAGTAATGGTACTATCATTACATTAAAACCATCCACATTTCAGTGTAGTGCCCTGAATTGGTTGTGGCTCCTGCGTGGTAGATTATACCTATTGTTGTGAAGGTTTTCTTACCAAGTGATATTTGACCATGTGTGAATCCTGTCAGCTTGCAGTTGTTTTTGGTACCATCTGCATTGTAACGATGAAGCATTAGTATTATGTATTTACTATGTGTTTGTATTACTAACGTGGAGCGATTATCTGAATTGCAGGTAGAGCATAATCTACCATGGTTTGTATTTTGTACAAGTCGCTGAAATGGAATGGATTAACAATTTGGTATTGATATATATATGAAGCGTTCATTGGGGATTTCTTCTTGTGTCACATTGTTGCAGAGAGTGCATGTATATTTCCACATGTATGAAATCTGAAAGATTTCATTTATAGGTATGTTTTTGTTTTCCAGTACTTGTAGTAAGTACATTAGAAATTCTTGTGGATCTTCCTGTGAATTTATAGTGAATTTCACCATTCCAGCACAGTAGTCCAATTGTTGTCTTATTCCATAAACACTATATGTGTTGTCAGGACTGTTTGCTGCATTTCTGTGAAGTACTAACATTTGCAAACACAATGGGTCTGTACTGTGTAAGTAAATGTTGTCAACAATTGGTGATAATTGAAATAGAATATTCATTGCTACCAAATTTAGGAGCATATTTAATACATAAAAGCATGTCGATATGTGGTGCTCCTCTGGCTTGGTATTCTTTTCTCCAAAAGAAGTGTTGCACTTCTCCAAGGGCAGGAACAGTTTCATTACAAATAAAATGTAGCATAGCAATGAAGCCATGTTGAAAATATCTTGAAACATTAACAGGATCCAAAGAACAAAGTTCTCCAGGTGTTAGTATATCTATGTTTATTTTGTTTTTATTTGATATCCGTAGGAAATCATGTAAATCTTCCCATGCATATTCTGCACAACTTAATGTAACAAACCAAGTGGGTGGGCCAAGGTTTCTGATCATTCCACGTACATCTACATGACGTCGAAACCAGTACTCTTTAGTACCACGCATATTTGCTAATAGATTTGTAATATTTGATTGTAAAACCTCATCCTTTTGTTGCTCTTTTTCTAATAATTGTGTAGCTGTCATATTTTGAAAGTGTGATCCTGATTTTAATATGTGTGCAACTCCGTAACATAAAGCTGCTAGTTCACTTTCAAAGAGTAGGTGGAATATGTATTCCACATTTTGTCTAAATCTGGGATCTTCAGAATACATCCGTAATGAGCGGTATTCTGAAGCTGATATTTGAATAGGTTTATCATCATACCTTCCTCCTTTGCCAGTAGGAAAGAGTAGAGGAAAAGCACGTGCTTCTATACTTTTTTCCCATATGCTGA
This sequence comes from Ambystoma mexicanum, assembly GCF_040938575.1. Taxonomy (NCBI): domain Eukaryota; kingdom Metazoa; phylum Chordata; class Amphibia; order Caudata; family Ambystomatidae; genus Ambystoma; species Ambystoma mexicanum. The sequence continues at coordinate 755,404,393 of NC_090922.1, read as the reverse complement.
TTGGCGATCCTTTTGTTTGACGCATTTGGTAAGTTTCCAGTACATCTTCTACGGTGTCATTACAGTGCAAAGGATGAATTGTATAATGGTCTAAAGTATTTGATATTGTAGCAGGATCTAGTAGCTCAAATTGACCAGCTTCTTGTGTTTCTTGAATATTTCAGTTGTATCTTTCAAGTTTTCTTCAATATTAATTTCTTTGTAATATTCATTATTCCCTTTAAGATATTGGAAGTCTTGTCTAACTTTATATAAATCTACCAGCTGTTGCCATATTTTTTTGTCTTTTCTAGGTACTCCATTTACTAAGATAATTAAAGATTGCTGCATTGGACGTTGCACTCCTAGAGTATGCACATTTTCTTTTAGATCTATTTGTAAATAAACTACTTTTCCACAAATGCCTTTTACCAATTCAGAGGGAGGTAATTTTGCTATTTTTGGTTGAAGGCGTATTATTGCTTGAAATTATGATGCTCTCATATAAATTAAGTTGTTGTAGGGGTTTTGGTACTGGGTATAATTCCAAATTATTTGTGATAGCACGTGAAGGAGTTTGGTTGTTGTCAAGTTTTGTAGTGCAGTAACTGCAAAGTATTAAGGGCTCAGTTATTTCGTATTTGTTTTATGCTACAAGGTAGAGAGTTAATTCAAACCATTTAGAATCTTCATTGTCTTCTATTTTGTATGATAGGTCTACAGTTTTTGTGTAACTTTTATAAAAAGTTCTACGGCAACATACACATACATGGTTTGGTACTTCAGCTGATGTACTTTTAAATTTTAGTATTTCTTTTTTGTATGTGTTTAGCAAAAGGTTGCCATGTGTAGAATTGTTGCTTAATTGGTTTAAAGCTATTTCATTCTGTAAATGTCTTTCACTTCCAAAATATTTTTTCTGGATATAGTGAATTTCTTCAAGTAGGTCTTTTGCTGCACCATGTAGAAGGATGTTATTTAACTTTGCTAGTGCTAAAGCAGGACTTTTAGCATAGTACAGTTTATAGACTAGATTTCTTATAGTTGAATGATGTGTTGATATCCTTTTGATATCATGGAAAGTGGTTTTACAAGTAGGTCCTGTAATGCAGGCCAATGAATGTCCTTGTAGTCCTGTGTACTTGCGCACTGGACAGGTATCCGTATTTTGCAGTAATTTAATTTTGATTTTGTCTTTGCTTTTTACATATTTATTGAAGAATTGGCATAAAGATTTGAAACATTGTTTGGGAATGTTACACATTGACGTGCATGGCCATTTGTACACTAGACGTTCTGATTCAGTTGAATGGAGGGGTAATTCTAAGTTTTCAGGGCATATTTTTGTAAGGAGTACTTCTTGTTCCATTATTGTATTATTCACTTTTTCATAACCTCGACCACTGCTATGTATGGCAATTGTATTTGTTTGCTTTTGTTTGTACGCTTCATCATTAAAATATGGTTCTGTGCTCGTAGTGTGATTCCATTCACCTCCGAAGATACTTAAGTAGTTCTTTCTGTTGACATTTCGCTTATTGAGAAGTCTTTTTTGTAATTTAGTTATTCGTTTTGTTAGTGGTTTCATTTTGTTTAACAGTAAAATAAATAACTTTCTTTTGAGAAGAATTGCACTGTCCATCAAAGCTTCTAAGATTAATTTCCTACGATAGGTTTTAAGCATTGAACCTGATTTCTCTCCTGTTTTTATAAGATTTTGAAGGACTTTGTGACGGTACATTTTGGCTAAAATACTTTTCTTGGTATGCTTACTTTGTATTATATTAAAATTTGAAGAAGTAGTTTTATCTGTAGTGATAGCTGATTTTCTGTTAATAGTTTTTTGGTTTGTTTTACATTTTGATAGAGGAGGCAAAGTTTTTGTACTTGAAACTTCTTGTGTTTCACTAAATGACTGTATTAGCTGTCTTGTTTCAACTTTTTTTACAAATTCTGCTAGAGATGGATGCTTATGTTGGACACTTTTATTTTCATTTGCTCTACTTTTGCGTTGCTTTGTACAGACTTGACTTTTGGTAGGCATTCTTTAGGGTCTGTTGAAAAAAATAAAGAAGATATGGGTTTGGGTGTTCTGGAATGTATGTGTGCTGTGTGCATGAGTGTTTGAGTAAGATGATATCGATGTATGTAATGGTGTGTGATTGTGCATTGGGAACTACAACTAGTAGGGATAGGTATTCTTGAATTTATGTGTTACTAAACTGGGGTTCAGATGACAAAAAAAAAGTAAGCTAGTGGTGTGGAAAAGTACAAATAGTAAATCTAATGTATACAATTAAAGCAGTTGTTTGTTTTATAATATGAAAATTGTAGCGGTTCAGTTGAGTAATTTGTGTGTCCAAAAATAGGAATTTGTGGGCCATTCTGGCTGTAAATCGCTGTTTAAGACATGGAGATTTTTGGACAAAATGGTACACAATCTCTATTTTTAGGCACCGAAATAGCTTGTATTAACGTTATAGTATGTTTGATTAATAATATAAATATTATGGTGATATTCTACTTACTTTTTTTCTTAAATTAACAGGTAACTTCTTAGTTCTTCTTTGTTCTTCGAATGTGGCTGCTTCTTTTCAGGAGACTGGTCTTCACTGCAATTGTAAAAGCTTCAAATTAGTAACTTTGTTTTTATATAGCGCTGTTTTCAATTTAGATATTGATTTTTTTAATTGAAATCCTCAGTGCATTTTTTAAAACCATTAAACTAATTTATTTACATAAGATACATTGCATCAGTTCAGTACATATGATATGTCCTTAATGAACAAATTGTATTGAATGACTAACTGTAGCAAAAAAAATATCTTTACTCTGTCTTGTGAAATTTATAATATACCAGTGAATACCACTATTTCTGTAAGTAAGCTGTTCTAGGTAATAGCGCCTCAATGTCATGTCTAAATTAAAGTAATTAAGTAAATAAATGAATAAAAACAAAAAAATATGAAATTGTATAAGTATTTTTTTAAAGATTTAAACATAGATTGTGCTTGCATGCAATTTTGTTTGAACATATGTAGTCTATATATTTCATTTAAAAAATGTTAGTTTAACATGATTTGAGTGTGTGTGTATAAAGAAAGTAAATAGTATAAAGGTTTATAAGTGATAGTTGATTTTAGGAAATTGAAAAAAATACAGTAAATTCATTTTACAGATTACACAAGCTAAAAGTCTGTTTGAAAATGTGTTCATCTACTGTACAGAAAATATGCATACCTGAAGCTTGTGTTCATGCATATGGATATGCATGGAGCTGCAAGTAGAAATCTTGGAGACTTGTACAGTATTTCTGGTAGATGGTGCTTGCCAATGATATGACACTTGTACTCAGAGAGATTCACAGTACATTTGCAGTGCTGATCTATGATGATGCAGTTAGATGTAGAGGTCTTGAATGTGATTGGTGCATGGTCACGTGATTTCTTAGCTACATCCAATGAGGGAATGGCAGAGAGAGTGAAGTGGAAATGGTAGAAGGGCTGTTCATGTTACGATATGTCCGCGGACATGGCGGTAGTTCGCGGACATCGGGAGTTACATCCGGGGATTTTTGGGTTCAGAAGTCATGCAAATGAGAATAAGCACTGAAAGGGATTGGTCAGGAAAGTTTAGTGGGTGTGTTGTGCCAAGAGAGAGTTTCTCAGATACTCTTTTTGCTGAGAGAACAAAAGATAGCTATGGCTGTCTGTTTCAGAAAACAGATTTTTTGGATTTTGTGAGATTCGTGGATACATTGGTTGAAGGTGCATGCAGAAAGCTGTGGAGTAGCTGTAGATCTTGGATTTCCACATGTGGAAGTACACTGGCATGGAGTACGTGGAATGAAATGATTGGACTTGCTACCTCTCTGTGCAACTTTGGAGACAGAGCAACAACCAGACATAATTGTAATTCATTGTGGAGGGAACAGTTTAGGACATGTGACTGGAATTTTTTTGCAATTTGCTGTGAAAGAAGGACTTGGGAAGGTTATGGACATGTTTCATAATTCTCAAGTGATATTTTCACGGATTGCGCAGAGACAAATGTGGCTTTGTTCGTCTTCATTTGGTCCACAAATGGAAAAAGCAAGGCACAATGTTAATAAGGCTGTTTGTGCCTTTCTAAGAGATTTTGGCATGTCCTCTTTTCACAATGAAAATATTATGTTTCGTAGTACATACATTTTTCACAGAGATGAAATCCATCTTACTTATGCTGGCAATCTGATTTTTCTCTGAAATGTACAAAATGCATTGCGACCTTTTTTGGAATTACAACCATTTTGAAGTAGGTGTTAAGCATTTATAATGTTTGACTTACAAACACCTCCCAAAGGCTCTTTTCAGAGCCACCACTTCCTCCAGAGAAAATTGCAATGTTTGTGATGGGGTAGCAACCCAATTTTTTAAATGTTCGCGAACTGTCCGCGGACTTCTAAAAAATACAAAGGGCCCTGCTTCATTTATTTTCCCTTCTATTTTTTAACTGTGAAAGGCGTGAAAGGCGGCTCTGAAAAGAGCCTTATTTATTTATTTTTTTTGATATTTTGTATTTTTTTTGTTTTTTTATACATGACACACTAGTAGAGGAGGGGAAAGGAAGGTAAAGGGGGCGACACCAACCACAGGGATAAGAAAGGGCGAGCTGAGAGAGGAAGATGTAGAGTGGGTTTTATTTGGGTAGTGAGCAGATCTTCTCGTGCTCTGAGACGATAGTCTCAAAAGCACTACGAAGTCGCTCCCCCCTGCAGAGTACTGTGTCACAGTACATACATACAACTGTGACCCTCGAAAGGTAAGGGTCATCAGCATTCTCTATGGCCTGTGAGGCAGCTTGAGGAAGACGCTGTCCCACAGAGGTGGTCCTTGTGGTGACAGGATCAGAAACAGAGGATGAAGTATAGGAAATCAACCTGCTACGTTCTTCGCAAGGTACAACCCTGCGAATAGCCCCAGAGTGAAATGACCTCAGGTGTCGCTTCATAGTAGTGGTCCCAAAGCTGTACTTACCGTGCTTCCCGCGACTGAGTATCATTTTGCACTTGTTGCAGGAAACACGGTTTGTACGAGCCTTAGGAACATTCCCATGAATGGTAAATAACCGCCACACTCAAGACTCACGCCTAGTGCGGGTAGTAGGGCTTTCCTCTACCTCATTCTCATCATCCTCTTCTTCCTCCTCCGCATCCTACTCCTGTTCCCCTCTTCAGGCCCTTGGGGAGGTGGTGGTGGTGGAGGGGGTGGGGGTGGTGCTGAAGCAGGTGCAGCACCAGGTGGCAGTTCTGCAGCCAGGGATGCCATCTCGATGGTGTAATCAGCAAGTTGCTGGAGAAATAGCTGTGCTCTGAAGAATAACCAGAAACAAAATGAGAATAAGCTCCTGGGCGTGGTCTTTTATAGGGGTGCTTGTGCGCGGTCCGCGGACATGCGCGCTGTCTGAGGACAGAGCGAACACAAAAAAAAGTTTCAAAAGTTTCAAAAGGTATGTAGAAACTCAGTATTACTATGTGGGACTTGTGCCATGGTGAGATTTTATTGAAAAATATCATGGATTAATTGAAAATGTACTTTTAATTTGTTCGGGGACCCAAACAGTGTCCGCATTCAGAACACGCGATCAGCGTGGGCGCGGTCATATGATCCGTTCGCGAACAAGTCCGCGAAGGAAGCGCATGTCCGCAGGACACCAAATGCACGGAGATTGGCTAGCGCATGCGCGTTTATGTTCTACCGACACTGTTCGGGTCCTGAACTAATTAAAATTGTTTCACACTTGAAACAAACATTTCAGGACACTGCGTGTGTTCTTAGAACAGTTTAAATTTGCTGGCGAACAGTAAGGACAGATATAGTGTTCTTCAGGACACGTCCATCTTCGTTTATGTACGAACATTTCAGGACACCAATTGTGTTCTTAGAACATTTTCAACTTGCTAGCGAACAGTACGGACAGGTATAGTGTTCTTTAAGACACCTCCATTTTCATTTAATTACGAACAATTCAGGACACCGCGTGTGTTCTTAGAACAGTTTGAACTTGCTAGCGAACACTACGGACAGATATAGTGTTCTTTAGGACACTATAATTTATTTTTTTTACGAACATTTCAGGACACCGCGTGTGTTTTTAGAATAGTTTCATCTTTCTAGCGAACAGTAAGAACAGGTATAGTGTTCTTCAGGACACCTCCATTTTTGTTTATTTACAAACATTTCAGAACACCTGCACTGTCCGCGGACACCTACTTTGTTTAAAAAAAAAAAACGAAACTATTTACAACACAATATAAAAATTAAACTTTATTTAACATATATTAATAATTTATGACCGAGAAGGTGAGGCAGAAACAAAAACAAAAACAGGAGAATTAGGGGTTTCATCATGATTGTTATTAGGTGAAGAAGGGATGGAAGTCTCATCAAAACGTTTTGGGTTATGTAGAGGGTTTGGGGATAATTGACTGGTATATGGTGAGGAGGGACAAGTACATGTGGGGCAATGGTACAAGGTTTTTGGTTTAAAATGATCTTCCACAAAAGTTTTCAAATTATTAAAATTAGTCAACAATAAATCCATTTTTTCTTCTATACTGTGAAAAGTGTTATCCATAACAGGTTTTTCTAAAGTATTTTCTATTTTGGTATGCTCTGTACAAAATAATATATATATATGTTAAATGTATACAAAATAATAATAATTAATTGGTTTATATTATAAAGTGTTTACCATTAGTTTCACTATCTTGTGACATTTCTTCATGTGGTAAATGTGCCTCTAGCCATTCCAGAGTACTAGACATTTCTGTGAGAGAAAAAAAAAAGATAATATATTTTTTTATCTAATACAGAAAGTTTATAAATATATGAATAAAATTAAGTACACTTACTATTTCAGGTAAGATATGTCCTATGTACTCAGTGGGTCTGCTCTTGTTCTCAGTTCTGTCGTGTTTGTGAGGTAATTATGTTGGAAGCCAATTTATTTTCTTATGGTATATTCCATTTTAGAACATAGTGCATTTAAATGAATGGTTAGTGTGTTGTATATATGGGTTACATTTCTTATGTATTAGTACATATAATGTGTTTGTGTGCTTTTTTTTTTAAATTTGTTCAATGTTCCTATGTTATGATATAACAATCAAACATACCCCCCCAAAGTTTTTAGGTAGTGGTACTGTTCTTCGAACATGTCCGCGAACATTAAATGAGTTTGCGGACATCAAGTACAGTAGAAGAGATTCAGTCAGTTCCATATGAAATGTATATAAGGTGAAAGTCATTATTGTTAAGTTGCACTACTAAAAACCTACGAAATTCAATGAAATAACTTTGTTAAAGGGACGTTATGGTTAAGTTACGCTACTAAACACCTATGAAATTTATTGAAAAAACTTTGTCAAAGGGACTTTATGGTTCCAAGTAAAACCGAAAAACCCTTGAAATTCGCCAGTTATGGTAAGCTAAGCAACCATAACTCGCGCCACCACCGTGCACTGCTAAGACTAACACCAAGGACATCAAAGATGACATCACAAATGTCATTGATGGCATCACTGATGACATCACATGTGTATGTACTTTTCATGAAATATGTGTACAAGAGATTCTTGTTATAATGTTGCGAAACAAGTGTCAAGGTTCATTGTGATAAATATCATACCCTAATTAGTGCATTGAACGATGCATTAATATAAATAGCATTCTATTATGGGGTTCTATCTAGTATACTAAGCTACTCATACAGAAACATAACATTGTGTGCAGCGTACAAGATGAAGGTATAATATTCGTAATGTTAATATGTTGAATAATAAAATGATAATTGTTTTCTTAATAGATTTTTGTGTACTGTGAAATATGTAATAAGTAGCTAATAAAACACATGTATTACATAATTGCATTACTATAGACAAAACACAAAGACACAAGAACACATACCAATATGGGTATATACAGGGAAAGTGAAGTTAGCAAAAAAGCACAAGTAGTAGCAGAAACAATTCATAATTTAACTGATTATTTTCATGCAAATAAATGATTGCTCTGTTTCAAAGCTGCTATTTACCCTAGGTATATGTATCACTTGATGTTACTGGACCCTAAGGAAAGTAGTGTGAGTACAATGTATACAAATATGACCATATACAGGGAAGGTACAGCCATAAAAAAAACAACAGAACTATCAGAAAGTGCTCATAAGTCTATTGATTATCTTTATGCACAAAAAGGATTGCTGTCTTTCAAGCTTGTGTCTTCCCGTATGTATATGTTTCATATGATGTGACTGGACTCTAAGGGAATTACTGTAAGAACCTACTTGAAGGATACGTCTACCAATAAAATAACATTTTTAGTTTCTGACTGTTACTGAAGAAAACCATATGGCCTAGATATGTCAGCAAAAGAAAAAAGAGTGAGCCAGACATGTGATGTCATCAGTGATGTCATCAATGACATTTGTGATGTCATCTTTGATGTCCTGGGTGTTAGTCTTAGCAGTGTACGGTGGTGGCGTGAGTTATGGTTGCTTAGCTTACCATAACTGGCGAATTTCAAGGGTTTTTCGGTTTTACTTGGAACCATAACGTCCCTTTAACAAAGTTTTTTCACTGAATATATATATATATATATATATATATATATATATATATATATATATATATATATATAGGTTATTCTAGTTTGCCTCACACGTGTAAGCTGGATCTGAAATTCCCCATGTATTAGCAGCTCCATACCCAGAAATAGTGCCTCTTTTCATGTGGGCCTCATGTTAGCTTGCCTTTTAGAGTGCATTACTTTCAAGGACTGGCAGTATCACAGTTTAAAAAAAACAATGCAGATCCTGTATGTTTTGTTATGTGTTATGAGATATTTAAAACAAAGAAAACACGTGGCATCCTGGACTGTGGATTGTCTCCCATCTGTGAAGTAACCAAGGTGAACCCTGCTTAGCTTCAAAGTAAGTAAGGGTGAGGCTCCCGCAAACCATGTTGCTCTAAGTGGTCAAGTGGACTTGTAACTTGTGCTGTTTTATAAGGCAACATGGCCTGAGGGGGCTGGAACTTTCCTTGTTTGAAGCTAAATGGGGTCAGTTATGTTTAATGCATGAATGGGAGTCCTGGCATATAGACTACAAATAACCTCAGCCATGTGCATTTTTATAGCCACAAGTATTGGAAAAATGGGCAAAAAAACAATTGTTTTCCATCACCAAGTGCCTCCTCATCTGTGCCAGCTCCCCCAACTCAACATATGGCCTCCTCACATCCCCTCCCCATTCCAATGCCCCCCACAGCTATATCCAAGGTTACAGAAAAATTGTGTGGCAAACTTAATCCCTAGACCCCCTACAACTCCCACATTTCACTTGGTGTCCTCTTCTCCCCACACTTCTGACCTGGTGGCATTTGCATGTTTTTGACCTGCAAATGGCTTTTTGCAATGTTTCATTTTCCTATAACATTGGCTATAGCTGCAGCTATCTATTGCACTGAAAAAAACATGGACAATGTTTCTTGGCAATTTAACAGAGATATCACTAACTATTTTGGAGAAGGCGGCTTCATCCACTTTACAGATCCCTCCTGTCTACTCTAATCCAGCCCCCTTCCCTTGTTCCTAGGATCAAACACCTTTAAAAATGCAGCACCCTGGTAGGAGGCTTCTTCCTTTTAATGGGTGTGCTCCTTTGATGCCATCGCCTGTGGCAGCTGCTTGTGGTGTAACTGTCTCTGGAGGAGGTTCCTGGAACCCATGTCACTATATATCAATGAATGTCTCTTGCCTGCCATGCTCACTACACCAGCATATATTAGGGATACCATGCATGTTCTTCAAATTTTAACAGAGGTAACTTTTCAAACGAATTTGCTAATGGTTACTCTAGATGTTAAATCATTATACACCTCTATCAAACATGATATGGCCATATCAAGTGTGGACTACATTTTCAGACAATCTTCTGCCTCTTTTTATGTGCATATTGAGATGCTCAAACAATTTTTACTGTTCACACTTCAAAATAATGTGTTCCTTTTCAACAACTACTATTACAAGCAACTTATTGGGATAGCTATGGGGGCCAGCTTCGCCCCTGCGCTTGCTAACATTTTTATGCATTTCTTTGAACAGCAGTTTGTCTACATTAATCACGAGTTCAAACCTCACATTTACCTCTGGAAACGTTATATCGACGACGTTTTTATGCTTTGGTCAGGCAATTCGCAGCAATTACTTTCATTTGTCAAATACTTGAACGGTAACTCATGGGGCATCCAATTCACTTGCTCTTACAGCCCTAACACTATTGATTTTCTGGACCTTTCAATCACTAACAGCGATTCTGGATTCATAACCAAGACTTTCCGCAAAAGCACTTCAGTCAATTCAACCCTACATGCAGACAGTTGCCACAAAAACCATGTCATCACTAATATCCCAAAGGGAGAACTAATTAGAGCCCGATGCAACTGCACAAACCTTAATGATTATGATTCTGAAAAAAGACTTATCCTAAACAGATTTGCCCAAAGAGGCTATAATATCAAACAGATATCAGTCACAGCGGAAAATGTCAGCAGGTTAGCCAGGAGGGACCTACTCCAACCAAAAAACACATCGATTAGATTAGGAATACACAAGATTCGCCGATTACCAGATACAACCAAGACAGTCACATTCTTTACAGAATTCTGAAAAAACACTGGCACCTCTTGCATCTGGATACGGACATTTCCAATTGGATTGACCCCTCGCCCAACCTCACATTCAGCAAAAGGGTCACCCTTAAGAACACACTCAGCCCATCTTTTATGCGCAATGAAAAGCACCCTAAAACATGGTTAAATCAAGATCAGTTTAAAGGGTTCCATAAATGCAGCAACTGTTCTATGTGTCCATATGCATTGGAGACCTCCAACCTTGTATTTCATTCTAGTCAGACACACCAGATTGAAACTTTCATTAATTGCAATACCAAGTTTACAGTTTATTGTATTATCTGTGTTTGCAATAAAACATACATTGGTAGCACCATCAGACCACTTAAAACGCGGATAAGAGAACATCTATCTACTATAGCCAATCAGGATGCTAAATTTCCGCCTGCCAGCCATTGGCAAGAAGAACATCAATTGGATCTGAAACAAAACATTAGATTCGTAGGGCTTGTTAAAGCAGAATTGCCCCCAAGAGGAGGCAACTTGATCCTTAATCTGCGTAGACTTGAAGCGAGGCTCATTTGTAAATACAGGACAGTCTATTCTGGTCTTAACTCAGATCATGAGCTTGCAGTTTTTTTATAAACTCTTTTCTTTTAAATTGGTTCCACATTTACAATTTACCTTTGGAGGTCTTTAGAACTGGAAAACATGTAATATTTTCATTGTTCCTGCACTTTTATACTTGGTCTTTTTTACATGTATATCCGTAATCCACAATGCAATTCGTGCTAACACCTATAGCAATCCAAGAAATGCACATTCAGATTATCCTGCTATATTTCTCAGTTGTTTATGGAACAGAGCATTGAGAGTTTAAACTTTTAATCAGAGATGCACTGCTTGGACTAACTGTCCCCTTTTTATCACTTTCATTTCTATTATTCAGCCACTCTGGCGTGGACCCGACACCTTGCCGCTAGTCCAATATATACATTTCTTTTCAATCGGACCGCTTAAAATAGTTTGATTATCTTTTTTCACACAATTATATGCAATTTTTCCTACATATATAATTAGGCCGACAATCTTAAGAAATCTTCGCAACAATTGCTATCATCGGACTGTGTATTCTTATTAATCCTTGCCTTGCGCCCAATGCTCACAGTTTAATTAGTAACTGGGAAATGTGTTATGTCCGGGGCATTCCCTTCATGCGCCGACAGCAATAACACTGCTTCAAGATGACGAGTTTGCCCGCGGATGCTGCTGGCGCTTAGGCTCCTCCCATTGAGTTTGCACAAAATATCAGGAATCACCAGGAGCGGACGCGCGAGAGGGGCTTGTTCCGTTCCGTAATTTTAGACCACCGGGGTGAGTTAATTGCATACAGTCCCTAAGTCTACAGTCATATTGGAATGAGCGCATTTAGTCAATCAAGCACCAGAGGCATGGTTGAAGGCACGGGCCATGTGAAAAGCTTTCTAATTCGTACTCTTCTATCCCCTTTCTTTTTTGCTCTCCTTCTACCTACTCCTTACTGGGATTCCCCAATGGATGTTCCTTCGTTGAAATTGCGCAGTCTAAACTCTTCACTGAAGAGATTTCCGCAACAGCGAAGCTATAGAATTAATAAGGTATGTTAGAATTGATAGTTAACACTGGGATACTACTTTTACTTTAAGTATAGCAAGCATGTAAACATACCAATCCTCCTTTTTTTCATTGTATTCTAACAGAAATAATACTTGCAAGCCAAGGTTTCGCCTAAACAACCTTAAGGTATCTTTTAGCACTGTCTATCTTAGCCAATTGGTCATTTCAGACCTAAAAAGCCTGTGTTAACAATGCTCTAATAGCTTTGCTCTGTTCCTTTTCCCCTCTCTCTCTCTTTTTTCTTTTTCTATTCTCCGCCTATAAATCTCTCTAATCCCAACCGGTACTCATCAATTATAATCACGTATGTATCAACAACAATTGCAATCAAAATTGAATGGTATGGCACAAATGAATTTTCATTTAATTTTTCCCTCTCCCTCCCAATTTTTACGTGTTTAATTGAACTTTTTTGATTATGGTTGTTACGTGTCTTTTTGTATTATTGTATGGATATTTCCCCAAAAAATTGGTTGTTTTTTGTCGTCCTGCCCCTCCATGTGTTTCCGTGTATAAAATGTCTAAATGTATATATTGGGTACGGGGTTGTGTTGGTATCCCAACCCCTCTTGTTTTCTCCCCCACTTCCATGCATTTTATGTTTCTTTCAATTAATTTCGCAATGATACATAATTGTTTGTACGTTTCAATTTATTTTTGCTTAAATGTATTTTGTATAAACCCATCAGCCTCAGATGAAGAGCAAGAATCGCTCAAAACACGTGTCAGGCTGTTTTCAAACCACAATAAACCTGCAATTGTAGCAGTTTGTAATATCTTTTGGTGTCGGCGCAGCAAGACTGGAAAACCCCCCTTCTTTGTTTCGTATTTCACAGTGGTATACCTAGGCAAGGTATCCTCAACATCCAGTCCACTGCAGCCCCCCGTTTACCTAATATATGGTGCAAGCGCATCGTTCTACTTTTGGTTTGTTTTGCCCACCCACTCCCCATTCACGTCTTAGCGTGTCACACTGGGGAGGACCCTAGCAACAGTTCTGGGCAATGTCGCAGGCACCCTCTAAACTGCATACCATTCATGTAAGCTGTATCCTTTCAAGTGTAGCGTTGCCTATAACTCCAACTCTATCTGTATCATTGTATCCTACTGCAGTATACCCCTGCTACAGAGTGCTCTGTTGTTTCACAACCAGTGCCTAAAGTTGGTGGGAGCGGTTGGGAGCGGTTCTCCTCTACCTTTTTTTAATTACGTTTTATCAGTCCTATCCTTTTTATTTTTTTCAATAGGAAACCGTTCCGGAAAGGTTTCATTTTAAAATAAAAGTGTAGGAACTAGGGATTAGAAGAACCTGCTGGGTCAGCTCAAATCTCACACCACAGTGGGCTATCGCAGAACTGCTGGGTTTATGTTATTTTATTTTTTCAGTGGCCTGCTTGAGCCAAAGCCCACTCCCAATCCCCATCATAGCCCTGCTCCTGCAGTAATTGGAATGTTCCCTTTGCATTTAAGCAACTTAATGGGAAAATACCTCAGGGGCTGCCCTGTTTGCAGTTAATGTGTAGGTGGGAGTGGCGGCTTTAATATTCAGCATGCCCCATAAGAGGTGCCAATGGTGAGTGATTAGAAAGGGGACAGTGCGTAAAGTTGCATGCCGTGGGGGGCAATGAATAAAGGCAATGGGGGTCTTTTCAAATTCATTTTGCATTTTCTTTCACTGTGTTTCTTTCAGCCTTTGAACAGTGGTGGGGTTGGAATGGAGGAGAGGTGGGACCCACGTATGCGATTTGTATTGGGCGTGGCATTGGGGTTTGTGAGGAGCAATGTCAGGGTATCAGGGAACATAGTTCCACTACTTCTTATTTTCATGCACTTCGACCACTGTTCACAGCAAGGTTTGCACTATAAAAACAGCAGCACAAAAACACATACTTTTATTCAAACGAGACAGGGGTCATTTTGTAAGATCCAGTAACATTTTCACAAGTCGAAATTCGGATTTGCATTCATTATACAATCCCCCTATATGGATTATTGACTTCAAATGTCCCTTGCCTTTTTACTTGCCCATACATTCAGAATCCTTCCCGAGGGAGAAAGCTTGCACATTAGGGTGTTCACTTTGAGGAAAGATGCATAGAAATGAAGATGGCAGCATGCCTTTAGCCACGTCTCAAAACAAATGTCTTTGACAAATAGGCAATATTACGACTATGATTAATGCCCAGGCATCAGACACAGCCTTACAATTAGCGAGTTGATTAGTTTAGTGAGTTGGAACCAAACTAGGGGGGAGGCTTACAGATGGGCCAGGAGTACAGGTTTCTACATGAGTGGGGCGGGGGAGCGGGTGTATACCCCAGAGAATGAGTATATTGGTGAACTATGCACTCTTTTTGCTGTTGATCGAAAGCAACAAACTCCCGAATGGGCGGATCTGAAAGAGATGTTTGATAACTGACACCTGTTCCCATAGCTTAGCTCAAACTAAGTGAATCTGGCGAGCGACCATGTTTGCACCTATCCCCTTGGCTCTCGGGTGACTGTGTTAAATGGAAGATGTCAGAGGATTCGTCCTACCTTTAGTGGACAGCAGTTTGTCTACAGAGTCAGCGCCGTCCGTGTCTTCACTCGAGCTCGACCTGTGAAAACAACATCTACCCTTGAAAATAGCATTGAGATCTTTTGCTAAAACAGTCTTTGATACTCTGCTGTGCAGCAAAAACAGATAACTTGCAATTGATAGATGTAACTGTGGTGTGGGTATAGAGTGGAGGAATTCGTATGATGATATAGTGCACATTGCTAGATGTGTACCCTCTTGGAACTAAGGCGACACGTGTCATTAAATGGGCCACATTGAAACAATACTGTGAGTAATAGCACAGTAGCAAGCAATGGAAACGCTCAGCAGTCAAATATTCTGACGTAGTATGTTGCTTTTGTTTATATCAATAACATTTACCCCAATTATATTGTAATAACCTTGAATGGGGACAATACACCAATGTGCTATACTATCAATATATCACGGCTCTTCTCGATGCGTCTATTAGTACATCAGATACAATATAATATACATGTTCACATTGCTGAATGCTGTTTACATAGTTCACAAACATGATAGGCATTGCATGCTTGCCTCTGCAAAGAATGTCAGCTGAGATATTTCAGAAACTATTTCGATAGTTCAGTGTTTTTCTTGTACAGTATGTGGCTTATTCAGAAGCAACTTTGAAAATGGAAAAACATAAAATGAAGGGAATGGCAAAAGACAAAGAAAGCAAGAGTAAAAGGAAAATGTTTCGGTATCTCGCTGAGCCGTAGAATTCCATAGTGGTGTAAAACTGAAATTCCTTTCACACCAATCGCATATGTTTGTGAAATTTGAGACACACGCTTTCCATGTATGCTGCAGCTGATGGCCTATTGCTTGGATGTGCTGTCTTCTATAATCAACATGGAAAACACAATATTAAAACTTTGAAGTCAAATGGGCTTCTTGAGGTTCTGAGAGGCAAAAGGAGCATGTCCAACGTTTAATATGTGTCAATAGTCCTAGTGTTTGAGGTGCACGGATGATGTGGAAATCGTTCCTGTGATATTAATGAAGCTTGAGAGGCGTTAAAGCAACATTGCTATCAAGCACAATGCTTTAGGCGCAATGTTGCGCTATTATGCTCACCCGGCTGTGACTGCCATTTCAATATATTATTACTAAGGGGAATTGTTAAAAGCTGCTCTCTCTACAGAGGGAAATGTGTTTGCATCCTGTCTAGTGAGAAGGGATGTCTAGAGTAGAGAAGGGGAAACTAGAGCAGAAAGAGCAGTGGAGGAGAGAGGGAAAACGAGCTGTGATGGTGTCACAAGTATTGGTGTTTTTAGAGGGAAAGTAAGGAAACGTAGGGAGTAAAATCATTAGCAGAGAGGGGAGTGGTAATGAATATTTCTGAGCAAAGCTTGATGGGTATGTACATTTTGTGGGATAATTGTAAAGGGAGGAGATTCAGTTTGTGGATGATTTGTCAGAATCCAATGCAGAGGAGAGAGAAGCAAGAGATTGGTGTAATCTAGGAGTAGGATGGAGGTTGGTATTTGCACCAGCATCGTACGTCGTTGCACATACTTATTTTGGGGTTCCAGATGTCAGAGGTGATCCAAGCCTGAGGACAGGGGCAGGAAGGTGTGAATATGCATATAGGATATTCCTAGTCATAGGGAGTCATAACTGCATTGTGAACGTCGGAAACAGAATGGGCAATGGAAGAGGCATGAATAGAGAAGAGAGAGGAGAGAGAGCTTCTTACATCATCAAGGTAAGGGGCAAGAGAGTGCACATGTGGTCACTGACGAAAGGGGTGGAAAGTAGAGGGAGCAGGGACCGAGATTTTTTAAAGTGAACAATGGTGTGAGCAGAGGCAGTGATGCCAATGGATAACCAATTGTGTTTGGATTTATATTTATTTGGAGTTCAGGGATGTCAATTTCGATCAGAAATGACTATTGATAATACATTTACAAATGGCAGAATCATTCTCATGAAGGATGCCTGACCAATAGCATCAAGATGAGAACAAGTAGTCCACCAGTTTATGAGGGTATAATACATTAAGATATACACCAGGGGCAAAACAAAACAGGCAGAAAAAAAATGTACATTAGAAAACAAGTGACTTGCAAAGGTAACATTTAATGGGGCAAGAGCTTCAAATTAAAAAGGAGTACTAATGAAATATATAAAACTACATTAAGAATCACTGGAGGCAGTGGAAGGGGTCAGGTAGGACGAATGGGGCACAACATAGGGGAAGATACCTCCGTAGCAAGTAAGTGAAGTTTCTGCTGAGTTTAGGAGATATCCACAGTTGAGCAGGCATTGATTGTTATGGGAAGTAGGTTCTAGTGGAGCATAGTGAGGAGAGAGAAAGAGTGGAAATGAGAGGAAGAACCGGGAGGGTTTTAAATGGTGTATTGGATGGTCAAGTTGAATTCAGAGGACTATAAGAATGAACACAATAATGAGTAAACTGTGATACAATCAGACATGTATTGAAAAGAAAGACCATTGCAAACGTTGTAGACTAGGAGGAGAGTAGTTGTGCATGTAGAGCCAACCAGCATGTTGTCAGTAGGTAGAAGTGGGGGAGAATGTGAAGAGTGTGAGTAGCAAAGTTGAGGATCTTGTCTAGAGGGAGGAAATAATAGAGAGGAAGGCAAAGGATTAGGCTTGGGGAGTTTTCCAGTTTGATGAACAGAAGAGTGGAGATTACAGTTTTTGTATTGTGGTTAGTAAGAAAGGGGCACATTTTCTGAACGATGAGGCGGTTAATACAAGCAGCAGAGACAGTGTTAGTGATGACTTGTTGCAGTCATAGGCCACTGTCCAAGAGGACCCCAATATTGCAAACATTGTGTGAGGGCGCAAAAAGGTCAGGCAGGAAGGAGATAGAAGAGGAAAGTGTACTGATGGCCTTGGAATCTGGGAGAAAGATGGTTTCCATTTTTGAAGAGTTCAGCATGAGACATAGAGTGAAATCCAAGGTCAAGAGAGTTCTCACTAGATTGAGGAGGCTGGTTGTGGATGGAGTACAGTGAGTGCTCAGAGAGGTGAGAATTAAATTCAAAGTGGATGGCTATTGAGGGTTTGGGAAAGTCAAAGCGCCCCAGCACAACAAAGGAGAGGTTGTGAGAAGTGACACAAAGAGATATAGAAGGTCAGAAAGGAATTGAGAGGACCAAGGGATTGATCGAGAGTCAGAGAAGTGCGATGAGAAGGATGAAGACGTTGAATAGTGTCATGTTCGTAAGAGGAGGATGGGATGTCAGAAAGGGACAGTGGGCAGCAGTAAGGGCTTCATTGATAAGAATGTCTAATCCATCCATCAACCTTCCCAACAGGTTGGGGAGAGTGGGAGCAGTTAGAATGTTTTCACTCTCTGCCAACGTATGCATTCATTTGGGATAGTCTACGTCAATCATATTGTGCCACTTCTCACAACGCAAAATCTCAGGATACCAGCCCTCACTCAGCTACATCAATGATGTTTCTCATTATCTTGTGCTAAAGATGGATTTCCCCATAAATATGTCTCCTTGTGCAGATACACATTATCCAATAAGTCTACCATGCTGCTTTTCCACACCTTAACCATAGAAGACATGCTTGGCATTGTGCTCATGGACACCCACATATGTGGCAAGAAGGGGGAATAAGATCACTTCTCTAGAAGCAAACTGTCTCGAGTGTTAACCCCTTCCTTAAAAGCCAATGCCTGGAGTCTCTCAGTGCAAACCACAGTGGTAACCACATAGGCTGGATACCCAAAACCATCCCCTTCAACTTTCTTAAGAAGTATCCAGTTTGGAAGCAAAAAGCACTTTCCATCACACAATAGAAAAAACAGTAAAAAAGTTCCATCATCCTTTTTTTTAAAATGGCAAGGGAAATGCCTGCATTACACAACAGAAGTGTTCCTGTTTCATGTTTGCAATCATAGGTTCCGGCATGCTGCTTGCACTTTTCCATCAATCATAATTTCCAACTGCACCTACCTGATCTGATTGTTACAAGGATTTGAAGATGTGTTTCTCTCTTCCCTCTTTCGACTTGTGGTGGCACAAAGTGACACATGTATCCAACATAAATACATAAATAAATAAACGAACAAAAAAATGCAGAACTACATATAGTCCAGACAAGTTTAGCAAGATTGTCATTTTTTGTGCATGTTAAACAATATAGCGATCAGGTGCTTGTGGCCCCTGCTTGGCCTGAAACAGCAGGTTACAGACAGCAAGGAGGAGAACATGGAGAAATCTTAACCTGGGAAACTTGCTGCACAGAATGGGCAGGATCTGTGGCTGGAATGTGTTGACAATATTTGGGTGCACACTCGAACAAAGCAGACAGAAGTCACTTGTTTAATTTACCACCATTATTACCTTTAGCGTATGCAAATTCAACCATATACACCAACATTTTAAAACTAAAATGTATACAAACATCGCCATCTCACAATCCCACAATGCCCACATCTTCCCGAATAGACCTCCAATGGGGAAAAGGGTGATGAAGGAGTTAATGCTACCTGACACTGGAGGAACCAGCGTAAATTTCCGGAATGTGATGGGTATGCTACCACTCGAGCCACTCCATTACACGAGAGCAGAGTGTAAACACTCTGTTCATGGCATTGATGACCTTACTGCTTACACATGAGGGTTTACATTGTCATCAACCTCTTCTGCACCTTTAGTTGTCTTGTCAGAAAACATTCCTGCTTCCTCTCCCCCTATGCTAGTGCCTTCTCGATGTCATTGAACATCTCTACTGTCACAATTGCAATAGTCTCCTGAGCCTCCAGGCTCTGCTCTGCGGTGCAGAGGATGTATGTGATTGGTAAAGCTGCTGAGGCCCCCAGTAGCATTGGTTGTTCTCCTTCCACAGACCACCAGCAGTTGATGGGCTAAGACCATGAGGTAGATGCCCAAACGAGCGTTTCTGTTAAGTTAAGCTGCATCATCAGCCCTAGTTTTTTGCCTAGAGTCAACCTGATAAAAATGAATAATCCACAAATAAAATAAAAAATTCAATGTCTGCTTACTGACAACTTGTGCAGCTATCAAAAGGGGAAACTAAATGTTGCACTCAGATGGAGTGCTGCCATCCAAAGGGGAATACATCATTAGGTCTCCCTTGTCTCTGTTGGTTTAGATTTACAATCTGAACCATCAAATGGTGATAGATCACCAAGGAATATCGAGGAGTACCACCAAAAATTGAATCCGCCAGTCACGTAGTCAAAGTTATGAATATAACTTTATTCTGTACAGATACAACTATCAAAGCAGATAGCTAACTTGCTCCCAAGCGTCTCGCAGTGTGTACCAGCAGAGACAGTGAGGGGTGAGAGTGCTGGTCATCACAAAGCATGCAGTATTTATACGCAGTCCTGGTCATTGCAACACCCTTCTCCAAACTAATAAGTTACAAATTTGGTTTTGTGCCCAGTTCACATGACAAATATAACAATAGTAGTTTACACTTTTGGCATGTTGTCCTATCCTTGGAGATTCAATGCCGATGTTGGTTCTCCAGCTTAAGTTAAGCCCAGTTGCAAGAAACAAATTCAATAGATTATTGCAAAGGCACATGGTTTTAGTTTGCCTGCCATTCGGTTCTGATGTTTGTATATGGCAGAAGCTATTGATGCAGACAACACTTGAATTGAGGTTCACTGTGGTTCCAAGGTTCCTTAAAGATACAATACTGGCAAATGTTGTTGTATTCAGCTGTGTAGATCTTTCCTTGTTTCTTGAGCTTTAGGAAAAGTCCTGTTCCAAGAGATGCATAAAGGATTTCTTCCAAAACACACAGCTGTAGTTGCTTTGCTTTGTGTGTCATTGTTTGAAAGAGGATGAGTCTGAGGCACAGATAACACTTTGAATGGGAGTTAATTTTGACTACAAGGTCTCTTTGCACAGGACAAACATTTCTCCTTTTGGCAGTCCTAGTGTTGACATAGGCTCAAAGGTCATTCTGCTCAGTGGTATCTGAAAACATGGTTAATCATTTCTGAATAGGAAGCGGGAGTTGGGATCAAAATGGCAGATGTTTTCAAGATGCAGTGAAGTCAATTCTATCTAAATCTAGTTAATCATAGGTTTTAATACAAATGCGAATGTCTTAGGCCAATGTTCATAATCAGGCGGTATATATGCAAATATGGTTTAATAAACCCTCCTTTTGGCCTAAACCAAGAGCATTTACTCAAACATTTGTATTATTGAAGAACTGTGGATAAATGTCTGTACATCCTGAATCACATTCCTCAAAAACATCAATTTCCATCATTTCTTTCATGGTAATATCCTGCATTAATAAGGCATTGGTTGTTTTCTCAGGCACTTGTATCCTAGGTCCTATTGTACCTACTGCTTGTGCACAACATCCTCCTATCATGGAACATATGACAGGGAGACATTGTACACAACAATAACAGAACAGAAGAATACCAAGAATCACCATTAAGACTGCAAAGATCTTCCAACCCCATGATCGTAACAAGTCCCAGAACCAAGTACTAATATTCCAGTTTCCCTCTGGGACATGCACTTCAGTACTCAAGGTATGTAGATTTTGAATTGCCTTGAATATGGTAGGGGAGGAGTTGGGTACAAAAACACAGCATGCGGATCCCACCATTTTGAATACCCCACCACGCTCAGCTAGAATGATGTCTAACACCATTCTATTTTGAAGGGTCACTAATCTAATTGCCTTTTACTTTAGCGTCATGTTGTACAGAATATCAGTGGTCCTATTGATGGTCTTTTCCAGTACCCTTGCTAGTCGTCTAATAGCCTCAGAGTTCATTATCTGTCCCCAAAATGGCACAAAGGATTTTGCTACATCACCCATGACTTGAGAAGATGTGTCACCATTCTCATCCCACCTTGGACGAGCTCTAGATACTTCAGTGGTGGTAGCCACGTATATCCCTGGTAACAAGATACCCAAATAACAAGTATCCTGCCAATCTCTAGGTAACCAAGGATAGGCCTCAAAGCCCAAACAAAGTAAACAGGGTCTCCTACATACAAAGGTCTGTCCTCACTGGTTAGATTTGCAATGTTAGTACAACCCTCAAATGTACCCATTGGCTGGGAACCTTCCCTTTGTATAGAGAAATAAACAGAGTTGGGGCTCTGATTAATCGTATAGGAAGACATCCCGGTATCCTACGGGAGCCATCTTGAAGGAAATCAATGACTGAAAAGGTCTAGAGAGTCTATCATAAGGCCTAATAGAAGCAACATTGAGTTTGCTTCTATTTGCAAAGAGAGAACATCCCAGAGGTGTTAAGACTCACTTTTCGAATTCATTCAGATTAGTCACATCAAAGTTCCCAGAAATACTATCATTCCAATGACCAAAGAATAATGCCCTGAGAGAGGCATAGCATGCAGTAGTTAGAGGAAGAGGATGGATATACCAGCCCAGTCCCTTTTCCATGTGATATGGCAAGTGTGAACACACCCAGCAGTTTTTTCTATTCAGAATCACATGGGTCTCATTCATTATCATTAAGAGAGTGTCATTATTATAACCCTGTCTATGCTGGGAGTCTCGAGGAGGAAGAGTGTGCAGATGCATGAAAGGTGGAGACACAGTGGAGATTATTTCAGTGGGTAACAGATTATCAAGTGGATGTACCTTTTCTATGTATCAGAACTGAAGCGTAAATATAAATCTGAAACAGACCAGTACTGTGGTTAAAAAACAGTGGGTCCTCAAGGACCATGATCTTCGATGAACATATTCTTTATCAGCCATGAGACCAATAGCTTGCTCCGCACAAGTGGATTTAGGAAGGGGCATTGTTTCTCAGAGTCAGTTTAGCACCCTCTCCGTTAGGCTCTTTTAGTTCATCCGTCAGTGGCTCCTGACCACGTGGCCTATCTTGCTTGAAGGTAACTTTGCTGGTCCTGCCTCTTATTTATTTTTCAGCAAAAGAGTGACAAGGGACTGGCTCAATGATGATTACTTGTGGATACAGCCGATGCTGTGCTGTAAGTTCGGCGTCTCGGATGCAAATCGGACCTCAAGACTCCAGGTGCGGCGGGATCTGCGAAGAGAGTGTTGTTGCTTTCTGAAGGTAGTGATGAAGTGGAAGCAAAATTGCGCAATGGTGAAGAAAATTCCAAAGAAGAACTTGAAGGCAAAGCAGCAGTCTCCCCAGGCCCCACGCGCTCAGGAAGGATTTCCGTAGGCAAAACAGGCTTATGTTGAGTATCAAAGTGAACAATTTCCTTTTCTTCCCCTTTGTCATGGGGCAGAGGAAAAGGTATCTTCTTGACTTGCGTTGCGTGGATCCAGTGTCGTTTATCTTCCACTCGTACAGCGGTCTGTGTGGCCAAGAGGACTTGGTATGGTCCTCTCCAGCGAGGTGCAGCAGCTACAGCTCTCAAAAATCTCGGCAAAGCGCATGCAACAGGGTGAAGTGTGAAGGAAAAATAACCGCACAGTCTATTCTTAAGTAAATGCTCCTGCGTTAACACAGCCAAAGCACGTCTGTAAGGGAGATTTCTCACACAAGTGCTAAATTCCCTCTTCCTTAGAGCCCTCCAGCTCTTTTTTAATATTTTGGGATTTTAACTTTTCATTTTCAATGTGTTTTACTTTTGTGTTTTAAAACAACTCCATAGGCATCATCTTCTTCTGTGTGTCACACAGCACCATCGGTGCAGTTGCACAGGGATGTCTTTCAGACTTCCCAAGGTTTAAATACCTTCTGCGTGACTGACTATTGTCTCCTATTTCATGTAAAGTTAAATTGACTTTACTAGTCTCTTTAAATTTACTGAACCAGCACACACTATCTTGCCTAGCTTCCCCTGAGTCAAAACACTCATGTAACTGTCAAATCTTACCCTTTCCTACTTTAAATGGCTGGTGGCAGTGGTTTAGATCAAACTACCATGATTTTTCCTGACCGCTAACAACGGTAGCTAAAAATCGGGTTGGCCATATTTTTCAATATGGCCCCCAAGAAATATCTGTAAAAACAGACACGGGTCAACTTTTTTTGCCATTTCTTTTAGGAAAGGTCCTTTTTGTGTTTGTCTCTGCATGCCAAACTAGGTTTGGTCCCTTTGTTCATTGGCCTTTGGTGGGCTTCAGTGCTCAAGCCCTCCTCTTTGACACCAGGGTGTCTGAGGTGGACAGGATGTGAGGGAGGTGCCCGAAACTCCCTGTGCTTAGTATCTTAGGAGACCTGAATGCACTCTGGTGTGATTGGCCATGGAATGAATGGGGGAAAACTGTTTAAAGGCAGGTCTCTGGGACTTGGAAAGCAGAGTCGACCACTGGAACGAAAGAACCAGAGACGAGCTGAAGGAAGAGGACTGCTGCAACTCCTGTATGACAGGGGAAGCCCTGCTGCAGGTCTGAATTGCCTGAAACTCCATCAACAGAGAAGCCCTTCAAGGTTAGCTTCTTCCCTTGAGTTTGGTGGGAACAACCAACTCATAAGCCACCTGGACAACGTCCCCATCTGGTCGGTTTATCGTCAGAGTGCTACTGAAAACTGAATAGCCAGAGGAAAGGAAACCAGCTTGTGGACCTTAAGGCTCTCACACCTTAAAGTGACGTCTTGCTAAAGCTTTTGGCTTCATCTGTGGGCAGTGCAGGAACCTCCTGACATCCTCCTTCTTGTCCCCATGGCTGAAGCCCAGAAACAGCGAGAGCTGCTCGAACTGCCAGGAACAAATGCCTCAGCTACAGCCCTTCTTCACTAACAAGGTACTGTGCAAACACGGTCTGGAAATCTTTTCAGACATTGCGAAAGTTCATGGAAGTGTTCTCAACTACGAAGGCTTGTCCTTCCCTAAACATTTGTCAAACTCTTTGCCTAGCCACATTCTTCTAAACTCTGTGGCAAAGACTTAGCCTTTATCTACAAGAACTGTGCTATCCTATACAAAGACTCTGAACCATTGACTTTGGCCCAGGCCTATTGAGAATAATTGCTGATTGTAGTTAACTGAAACCCTTTGCCCTGTCTATGAATGTATTTGGGCTGTTAATTCTTATAACCTTGTCTTTTTACCCCTTATTAAGTATCTGAAGTGCCATTTTGCTCCCACTTCAGGGGAGCTAAACTTGTTCATTTACTTACCAGTTGTGTATTTGTGGTTCATAAGTGTGTGTTACTGAGCTGCTCTTGCTAGTGTAATGTTTTCAAACTGACTGAGAAGATAAATATATATTATTTTACCAAGAAACCTTGAGTAAGTGTATATTGAATCACTGTATTTGTTGCTCATTTGTGTAACTTGTTCTACTGCTCACTAAACTCTTGAGAAATGTCTGCCTGCTCAGCCACTGCTACAACATAACTGTGTAGTACAGGCTTGTACCAATGGTGAAATTGTACTGACATGTGTAGTCTTAATTGCATGTAGTGTTCCCAAAGGGCACTACATGTGATTCTGCCTAACAGCATCCATCACATTCATGCACATACAAAATAAAGTCCTTGCCATAATTTGGTGTGCCCAAAACTGGTGCTGAACACAACAAAGCCTTTAGCAGATCAAAAGCTTTCTGGCAACCCATGTTCCACGGTAAAGGCAAAGAAATGCCTTTATTTGTCAATGCCAATATTGGTTTTGTCATTAATGAAAAGTTAGGGATCCACTATCTACAGTATGACGCCATGCCTATCAAGGTTCTGACCTCTTTCTGTGTATTTGGGACAGACATGCTAGAGATACTTTGTATCGTTCAGGTGTCAGTCTTCTCCCCTCCTTTGACCTCCTGTCAACAATATTGAAACTTTTTTAATGAAGCCTTATGCCCATGTTCTGCTAGATGAATAAGCAGTAACACAGTGCCTTCTTTGGAAGCAACTTCTGACTCTGCAGCTAAAAGAAGATCATCAACATACTGCAACAACGTACAGGTGGAAGGCAAATGAAGTGTATCAAGCTGTTCCTTCAAAGCTCTACTACAAATGCTTGGACTCTCAGTGTACCCTTGTGGCACAAGAGTAAATGTAACCGAGCATCCCCCTAGGATGAACGCAAACAAATGTCTACTGTCAACATGTAAAGGAATACTAAAGAAAGCATTCTTTAAATCCACAACACTAAAATTAGTAGCTGAAACCAGAATCATTGTCAATATTGTAGTCACATCAGGTACAGTCGGAAATTGTGGAGCAACAATTTTATTAATAGCACGCAAATCAATAATAAAACGGAAAGGAATTGCATTATCCCCTTTCTTATACACCGGTAGAATCGGACTATTACACAAACTTGCTGCAATTTACTCAATCACTCCTTGATGTACAAAATTAGAAACTATACTCTTCAAAGCTTGTTCACCGTCAATTGAAATCTTATACTGTGGAATTCGTGGCAATTTCACACCTGGTTTCAACACAATTTTAACAAGCTCAATTTGCAAAATACCAACGTCATTATCATCTACCACCCATAAACATGCCGGTACCTTATCTAATTCAGTCAGTAAAGGCCTAGTCAATAATTGGGAAACAGAAGTTCGTTGAGATCAAATATTTAGATGCACTCCATCTGGAGAACAGTGAATAACAGCATTCAATTCTTCCAACAGATTCAACCCCAACAAATTTTCACCACAATTTGTCGTCAAAAGAAATGAACATGAATCAGTGAATGGCCCCAGCGAAATCGGTCCTGGCTGAGAAACCGGAACAACCACTAGCGTACCAGATAACCCTACAGAAATGTTGTTCTGTCCTGACAGTGAAATATATGGAACCTGTCAATGATCAACGTAACACTTCTGTCCTCCTGTATCTATCACAAGTAGATGCTACCTCTTCCCCACCTTCATCTCAATATAGGGCCCTTTCAGATCGATGGGAATAGGTACTGGTTCCAGACTCTGCTTTGGGCTGTACTAACAGAACAGAACATCATCTAATGCAAGATGCTCAGAAAAATAAACCATCTAAGGATTATCAAAAATGTTCCCATTATTAACAGTATGCTGCTGACTATCCTGTGAAAATGACTGTTGATTCTGAGCGGACTGACTTCTACCAGGACCCCCTATCCCATGACGGCCTCTGGATCGTCTACCCATGGTACCATATGTGTTATTTGATCGCTGCTGAAGGATCAGGCATTGTGCTCGCCATTGACCTTCTTGTCTACAATAAGCACATTGGTTTGTGTGAACAGCACACATTTTCTCATTACTCTGTGGTGCAAATTTACCTCTAAACTGTGTATTCCCACCTCTGGTTCCTCTATTTGCTGCAACAAAACTTGTGTTTTCAAGTCTCCCTTCTTCTTTTCCATCTTCTCTTTTTCAGTATTAACCCTATTCTCATAATACTGAGCCATATGCAATACTTCAGACTGCGATTTAGCTTGCCAGGTGCTTGCGGAAGTCAAAATTTGTGATTGGATATCAGGCAACAATCTCAAAGTACTTCAGTCCTGACCACTAAAATCTGAAAAAACTTGCTTAAACTGATTAAAAAATTTGGTAGCTCCTTCAGATTTCCCCTGGATGCAAGCTGTAAGCGTGTCCCAAACTATTCTTCTCTCTGGAACCAAAGTTTTCAATTTAGTTACTATTCTGTCTGGCAGTGTCAATATCACCTGTGGCGGTTTCTCACCAGCATTCCTTTCTCCATCTATCCGTACCAAGTTAACCCTGTGTCACCCAGCCCTGCCTGATCATCAACAGTTCTAATCTGTTTACATAAACCAGCAGGTAGTTTCCCAGGGAACATCAAATGTATATCACCCAGCGTGAAAACTGATGAATGCAAGACAGATTCAATTTCTTTATAAAATCCTGTTAGATTCTTCCTAATATGCAGAATTGTTTGTCTAATGGTATTCACTTCCTGTCTTGACAATGGGACATGCACAAACTGTGAGACATAGAATGCTTCAATAGTAGTGGCTGGTGTGCCTGCTGTGGCATCAGCCGGAATTTCTACTTTGGGAACAAATGTCGGAGTAACCTCCCTCATTGGCAATTGTAAAGTAGGCAATTCTGAATGCTTATTAAGCAACAAAGCTAAATCTAGTGACAGAGTAGTCAAAGTAGTATCGGGCGAAAACACTCTCTTATAAATGACCATCAAATCTGCGGGACAACAAACCTTTCTCTTCATAAACTCATCTTGTAGTTACTCTACCATCACCTGTAACACTTTCCTTTGCATTGCCAGAGCATACTGACTAAACATGTCATGCACTTCAATGGGAGAAATTGAAACATCCGAAATCCATGTAAGAGCGTCCCTTGTGCAAATGTGCATTTCTTCACTCATTGGTTTCAATGAATGAATACATTGTTTCTGCACATATGAGGCTTCAAATCTATAACCATCTAATTCATCATTCTGTAACTGATCTAGCTCACTTTTAAACTCAAAAACCTTCTCAACATTATCTTGTACTTTCTCTGCAGTGTCCCTTCAATGAGCAAGGGCATTCAAATCCCTCAACCCATGTAGGACATTCATGTCCATCAAATCACTCCAAATATCAGCTAAGTGTGCTCCCATCCCCTCCATCAAAATAGCCTGTTCCGGAATACTTTCTTGGACAGAAATCACAACTAAAACAGCTGATTCTTCACCCTTTCTATATATTTCTTAGCCCATGCATACAATTCTCTTTTTCTAGCATTGAATACTGTACCACAAGTCACTATTCTTGAATCAGCACTCACCCCTTCAATCGCTACAAGTGGAGCATAACCACTTGGAAAAGAAAGTTCAGACAAATCTTGGTAAATAGGCAGTGGAGACACTACCGCTGGCGGTAAATACGGAAGTAAGGGAACAGCAACTGTCGGTAAGGGCGAGGATGCAGAAGGGGAAACAGAATCAGGAAGAAGAGCAACATCTGGAGGAGGAGCAACAACAGGAGGAAAAGGAACAACAACAGGAGGAGGAGCAATAGTGGGAAGAGGTAAAACAACAGGGAGAATCACATAAGGAGGTGGTGCAGTGGCAACAGTCCTACGCTCATTCAATAGCTTATCGATTAGCTCGTCTGAGGTATGAAAATCCTGAGACAGATATATTTTCTGTATTCCAAGTTGAAAAGCCCTATGCATACTTCTAACAGATTCTGACTGTTTCTGTTGATCATACAATAATGCTTTTTCAGTATTAGACATATGTCAACGTGCAGATTTTTCTTTACTCTTAAGTTGCTGCATAACTTCCTTTCTCCAATCCTTAATTACATCAAATGCTGCAGGCGTAGCCTTTTTCTTCAACAATATAGACTCTAAGTACTCTATACGGGCAATTTCAAAACTTCCATGAACTGGCCACTGAAATTCGGAAGCATGTCTAGTTTGTCTGTGCCAAATATTGTTATATACAATACTATTGAGGCCGTATTTACAGTACATTAAACAAGCCAGTGAGCCAACAGGTGGCACTGGTTGGCCACGTCCCAAAGATTGTCTGTCTCTGCGGAATAAACCCCTGAAACAATTTCCCAGGCATGTCAGATTACTGGTGTTACCTGGCGACGTTTGTACTCACGAGAACAAATCTACAGCCATTATCAGGATTCTTAGGAATCGGGGCACGACTCACCTGATTTCAAAGACCAAGGAGGTCCGATCGGATTACAAAGGATCGACGTGGCGGGCGAGTTCACAAAAAATACCCACCTCGATAGGGGCACCCTCATCAAGATGTCCTCTCGAACCACTTGCTGACCGTTCAGGGATCAGATTGTGCAGTACTGTCAAGGTGTCGCATCTTATACAAAAAGGGGCCCCTTTCTCACGGTCCGATCCCGGTCCGGTAGCCGCGTCCTTGATTAGCGAGGTGACATCAATCTTGAGGGTCCCTACTTGGGCACCATCTGATAGATCAGCAAGGAATATTGAGGCTTAGTACCACCAAAAATTGAATCCGCCAGTCACAAAGTCAACGTTATAAATATAACTTTATTCTGTACGGATACAAATATCAAAGCAGATAGCTATCTGGCTCCCAAGCGCCTCGCAGTGTCTACCAGCAGACACAGTGAGGGTGAGAGTACTGGTCACCACAAAGCATGCAGTATTTATACACAGTTCTGATCATTGCCCAGCCCTTATCCAAACTAATAAGTTACACATTTGGGTTTGTGCCCAGTTCACATGACAAATATAACAATATTAGTTTACACTTTTGACATGTTGTCCTATCCTTGGAGATTCAATGGCAATGTTGGTTCTCCAGCTCAAGTTAAGCCCAGTTTCAAGAAACAAATTCAATAGTTTATTGAAAAGGCACATGGTTTTAGTTTGTCTGCCATTCAGTTCTGATGTTTGTATATGGCTGAATCTATTCATGCAGACAACACTTGAATTGAGGTTCACTGTGGCTCCAAGGTGCCTTAAAGATACAATACTGGCAAACTTTGTTGTATTCAGCTGTGTAGATCTTTCCTTGTTTCTTGAGCTTTAGGATAAGTCCTTTTCCAAGAGATGCATAAAGGATTTCTTCCAAAACAAACAGCTGTTGTTTCTTTGCTTTGTGTATCGTTGTTTGAAAGTGGATGAGTCTGTAGGCACAGATAGCACTTTGAATGGGAGTTCCGTTTGACTACAAGTTCTCTTTGCACAGGATAAACATTTCTGCTTTTGGCAGTCCTAGTGTTGACATAGGCTCAAAGGTCATTCTGCTCAGTGGCAGCTGAAAACATGGTTAATCATTTCTGAACAGGCAGCAGGAGTTGGGATCAAAATGGCGGATGTTTTCAAGATTCCGGCAAAGTCAATTCTATCCAAATCTAGTTAATCATAGGCTTTAATACACATACGAATATCTTAGGCCAATGTTCATAATCATGCAGTATATATGCAAATTTGGTTTAACAATGGCTCTTGCCCTTTGCCGATTGTTGCAGAATGATTTTCGCCACTATAAAAAAAAGATGTGCCTTCTTCAAAGTGACTTCATTCCTCAGTTTCATTCTCAATAAATCCTAACTGATACACTATTGTCTTCCAATATGCTCACTGCTCTTTCTAATCTGCACATAGATGGCCTTTGTTCTTGCTTACAATACACTGTCCCGCTACAACAATACACAATCGTTCATCTACACTGCAAATCTACCATTCCAAAATCATTTTTATCCCTAAACATTTATTATTTTGCAGTTCAACTACTCTTCCACTCCTGTGTGAGTTTGAAATTTCCAGGTTTACCCCACACTTATCAGTTTGCATATTTATATAGCCACTATCCCACATGCAGTGACCTAATGCTGCACCACTCTATCCTTCTGTATATAACACTGCATAGCAGCATCTTCATTACACCATTTTTAAATAATTGACCGAGATTTCGCAGCCTTCCACATTGAGGGCACCCTTATCACAGTCACTCCAGCGGTCAACACCGTAGGGGTCTACCTTGACGCAACACTTTCCATAACATGTTAAGTAAATGCAATCTCCTCCTCAGTGGCCTACTCAACCAAATTGTTAAACGTTGCCAGTCACTTGCTCTTGACAGACAGCTGCCTAACTATTGCTTGAGTTGGGGTCAACGCTAGGCTGGACTACTGTAATGTACTCTTCACTTGTACTTCTTCTCACAACATACAAAAACTCCAGACCATCCAAAATGAGCCCCTGCCTGCCACTCTTAACATTTCTAGATCAGAACACATCTTGGCCACCCAAAGAGCAGCACACTAGATCCTCATCCAGGAAAGAATCTCATTAAAGACACTCACTATTACACACAGGTGTATCTCCAAATCTGCCCCCCCACAACCAGGCACAACAAATTACTAAAACTCAATCAGCCAGGCCTACCAGAACTCCATACACATATAGACTTGCTCAACCCAAGTTCAAACGTGCTAAAGCGGGAGGGACAAGTTTCCTAGTCATTGCTGCCAAACAATGGAATTATCTGCCACATGTGTTAAGGGTGGAGAAATCCTACTGGGCCTTCCGCATAGCCCACAAAACCTGGCTGTTTGCCTAAACCTTGATCACCAGGTAAGTTCCATGTTGAAATTTGATTCTGATGTTTGTACTCTGTGTATGTAACTGACTATGCATTTGACTATTCATGATCACTTCCTCTGTGCCATATGTAATTGGTTCCTTTCAGCATCTAGATGCCTTAGGGTTTGTGTGTGGTATGCAAATGAAATACATAAATAATTAAATAAGAGAGAGCGGGAGCTTGTTCCATGAATGTGGGGCAATGAATTTAAAACTGACTCTGCTATATTTTCAAAATTTTTCCCGTGGCACAGCAAGAACATGTTGTTCCTTTGACCATAGCACCCTTCTGATTAGGGTAGCCTTGAGACACACCGACAGAAAACCGGGTGTCATTCCATGTGAGGAATGTACAGGTCATGGTGCAGGCTTTGTAAATAATTCAATGTTTTATTGGAAGTCAGTGTAAATTACGTCTGGCTGAAGTAACATTTTGTTGTTTCTTAGGGCTGAGGACATCCCTGACCTGCCATACATACTTTTGCAAAAAACACGGCATGTTTTAGCCTCAAATGCATTATATTAGCATAAAAATAGAGTTGCCATACTATATGCCCCACAGACAAACTATCACCAGAACTATAAATGGTTAGATGTTTTGGAGGATCAGATCTAGAGATAAATATTGGGATTGTCTAACTGAACATTGATGAATGCTATATGCCACATATTGGGTTTCTCTTACTGGCATTTTGTGTCTAAAGAAAGGTTATGTTGTATATCAAAGCAATGTCAGATCATGAATGCCCACTCCTTTTTCCTGGACTGACCCTCCCAAGTCCAACTTGGGTCCTTTCTCTACACCACTGCTCTCTCCACATGTGGTGTTCCACAGGACTCTAATTTCACACCCTGACTGTTCAACACCTACTTGATGCCTTTGGCCCACTCCATCTCTACCTTCTTCACTAACTTTCAGTGTTATGCTGATGACACTCAGCTCACCTTCAGGCTCCCCTCAGCCTCCTCTCTTCTCTCGCTGATTCCTAACGGTCTATCTGCGATTCAGGAATGGTGCACCTCCAAAGATCTATGCCAACATGCCAGTAAGACTGAGATCCTTCTTATCAGGATCCTTGCTCCCGCTTTCCTTCTTTCACTTTGGCCACCATCCTTGGGCCCTCTCCCTGTGCCTTCCTGTGGGATAAAGAACCTTGGTGTGATCTTCGACTCCACTCTCTCCTTCTCTCGTTGCATTGTGCACCTCTCTAAGAAGGCCCACTGCCAACTGCACCTCCTCAGAAGTAGTCTTCCTTTTCTCATTTTCCCCCAGAAGCTCACTGTCTCCAGGGCCCTGATTCTCTCTAGGATGGACTACTACAATTGCTTCTTTCTCAATCTGTATACCTCTGATCTCCACCCTCTGCAACCCAGTGGGTGCATGTATCAAGTTCAAGACCCTCTGCATCATCCACAAGGCTTTCTGGGGCCAGGGCCCATACTACATTCAACACTCTCTTCCTAAACACCTTCCTTCTCGAGCCCTTTGCTCAGCCACTTTCAACTCTCTGAGGCTCACAAGCTTCTCCAGGCAGAGAGTGGGGAGTAGATCACTTGCCTTTTCAGAATCATCCCTCTGGAATGGCCTCCCTGCCCTTCTCAAACTTGACCAGGACCACATGAGGTTCCAGAAGCAGCACAACACCTTCCTTTTCGCTTCTGACTTCCCTCTCGCACTCTCTCTCTCTCTCTCTCTCTCTCTCACTCTCTCTCTCTCTCTCTCTCTCTCTCTCTCTCTCTCTCTTTCTCTCTCTCTCTCTATCTCTCTCCTTCTCTCTCTCTCTCTCTCTCTCTCTCTCTCTTTCTCCCTCTCTCTCTCTCCCTCTCTCTCTGTCTCTCTCTCTTTCTCTCTCTCTCTCCCCTGCAGACCTACCTATCTGCTGCGAAGACTGGTTGCCTGGCTACCTTCAGAACCTCCATGGGCACCAGGCTTCTCCATGAACAGTAGCCCCTACACTGCCTTTGAGCATACTGTGTGCTTAGGGGCTATATCTGTTACCCTATAGTCCCCTGCACTTACCATGATTCACCTGCTATGGCTGCACTTATTTAGAGCAATGCCCCCTGCACTTGCACGATCTGAATGATAAAAGACCTAGTAAGATTGTCTGTTTTGTCCACGCTCTGTCTTCCCTACCTTGTCTTGTTTCTCCTAGAAACACTTGTGTACAGAGATGCGTTATATATCACTCATCATTTATTTATGTACTTATAACGTGCACACTAAGGCCTGAAGGCATATATGTGCTGGTATTGACAGTACAGAGAGAAAGAAATGCTCTATACTGAATTGCATGTTGCAAGTTAAAACAGATGGTCTTTGAGTGCCCTGCAGAAGGGAAGGTACTTCTCTATCACTCTCAGTGACAGTGAAAGTAAGTTCCACAATATAGGAGACATGACTGAAAAGGAGCAGCCTCCCAGCCGAGCAGGCTGATACCTCAGTATTTTAAGAAGTAACTGCACGGCGGAGCACAGCTGTCTATTTTGATAGTAGCGCTCTATCTTCTTCTTCAAACTCTCTGGGCCTGTGTTGTGCAATACCCAGTGAGTGACACAGAGTACCTTAAACTCAATCCGTGACATGACCGGGAGCCAGTGAAGGCAATGCGAGAGGGCTGTAGAAGTGGTGAAATGACGCACCATAAGTGCCAATCTTGCTGCTGAATTCTTAATTATCTGCACACATTGTATCTGATATTTAGATTGCCCTAGATATGTCCCATTTCAGTAGTCCAGTGACCCCATTATAGTAGATGTGACCATCATAGGTCAGCTGTCTGGGGGTAGGAGAGGTAGTATTTTCCTCAAGATTTTAAGTTTCCCAAACCCTATATTACAGATTGCCGAAATCTGAGCTTCTCGAGAGCAATTGGGAAGGAGCCTCATGCCAAGGCTCTTCACAGATGCACATGCAATTGGGCAGGGGCCCAGCAAGTCAGGACAGAATTGAGAATTCCAGAGACTGTCAGCCATTTGGAGACCAAACACCAAGACCTCTGTTTCGTTTCCATTTAGCTTTAGCCAATTAGCAGACATTCATTTGACAATCTTTTCCAGGCAATCACAAAGTTTACCAGAGCGTTCAGTTTGAGGGGAGTCAGGCTGTGTTAGGGAGAATTATCAAGAATGTGCTAATTTCCCTTACCTTTTTAGACCCCCAGCAACTTTGCTGGACTTCTAGGAATTTCATTTTTACCTGGAAAGAGTGTGAGCCTTTTTTCCCACTCTTTCATGTATTTTGAGGTGTGTTTAACTTTTGTGTTCTTTGGATATGGAGTTTTCAGACAAACTCCATAGGCATCATCTTTTTCTTGTGTGTCACACAGCACCTTCTGTACAGTGGAACAGGGATGCCTTTTAGATTTACCAAGGTGTAAATACCTTTTCTGGGACTGACTACTGTTTCCCAGTACATGTAAAGTTAAATTGACTTTGCTAGTCTTTTTAAATTCATAGACCCAGCAAACACTATCTTCCTATAGAGTGTTGTGGGGGTTGCCTAGCATCCCCTATGCCTAAACACTCATGTAACAGTCAAATGTTACCATTGAAATGGCTGGTTGTAGTAGTTTTAGAACAAACTACCAAGAATTTGCCCGACCGCGAACACTGGTAGCTAAAAATCGGGTCAGCCATGTATTTCAATATGGTGCCCAAGACCCCTCTGTAAAAACAGACTGCAGTCATCTTTTTTTGCTGTTTCTTTTAGCAAAGGTCCTTCTAGTGTCTGTCTCTATGCGCCAAACCAGGTTTGGCTACTTTGTTTGATGGCCTTTGGCGGGCTTCAGTGCTGAAGCCCTCCTCTGGTGCCTGAGTGTCTGAGGTGGACAGGATGTGAGGGAGGTGCCTGAAACTCCCTGTGCTTAGTCTCCTAGGAGACCTGAATGCACTCTAGCATGATTGGCTGGCTGACTGTCCAGCACCGACAGCCACCCTGCTGGGTGAGTGACAGCTAGGCTGGAATGAATGGGAAAAAAACTGTTTAAAAGCATGTCTCTGGGACTTGGAAGGCAGAGTCAACCACTGGAATGAAAGAACCGAAGACAAGCTGAAGGAAAATGACTGCTGCAACTCTTGGATCATTGGTTTGCCTGGTGAAGCCCTGCTGCAGGTCAGAATTGCCTGAAACTCTCTCGACAGAGAAGTCCTTCAAGGACACTTCTTCCCTTGAGCTGGTGGGAACAACCAAATCGCAAGCCACCTGGACACTGTCTCCACACTGGTCGAATTTTCTTCAGAGTGCTGTTGAAAACCGGATAGCCAGTGAGAAGGATACCAGTTTGTGGACTTTAAGGCAATTAGACCTTAAAACTGACATTTAGCCAAGCCTTTGGCCTCTTCCATAGGCAGTGCAGGAGCCTCCCGATGTCCTCTTTCTTGTCCCCACGACTGAAGCTCAAGAACAGTGAGATCTGCAGGAACTGCCAGGAACAACTGCCTCAGCTAGAGCTTTTCTTTATCCACAAGGTACTGTGCAAACACGGTGTGAGAATCCTTTCTGCCGCGGTGAAGGTTCGTGTAACTTTCCCAACTTTGGATTCTTGTTTGCTCCCAACCCGACATATAACTCTTTTTCTGGCAAACTACTTCTAAGAACATTGGCAAAGACTTAACTGTTTACTACCAGAACTGTGCTATCCTATCCAAGAAACTAAACCATTGACTTTGGCACAGGCCTATTGTATTGAATTGCTTCGTGTAGTGAACTGAAACTATTTGCCCTGCCTCTGAAAGTAACTATGTCTTGATTCTTATAACCTTTGTCTTTCTACCCCTTTTGAAAGTTACTGAAGTGCCATTTTGCTCCCACTTCAGGGGAGCCTAACTTGTTCAGAAAATTATTGGTTGTGAACTGTAGTGTATTATTGTGTGATATTGAGCTGATTTTTGCTAGTGGAATGTTTTCTAACTAAATGTGAAAATACATGTATGTTCTTTTACCAAGAAACCTTGAGTAAGTGTTTGAACTACTGTTATTGCAAGCCATTGTGTAACATCTTGTAATGCTCACATCCCTGCTGAGATAAGTCTGGCTGCTCAGCCACTGCTACCACATATCTTTGTAGTACGGGCTTGTACCAAAGGTGAGATTGTGCTTACACCTGTAGTCTTAATTGTGTGTAGTGTTCCCAAATGGTACTGCATGTAAATCTGCCTAACAAGCCGAAACACTAACTGTGTGTCATTGGCATAGGTGTAAAACAGGACTCCAGATTGAGCAATAAAGTCTGCCAATAGGCACACATACAAATGAAAAAGGTTAGGGGACAAAGTAGAGTTGGAGACTGGTAGGCCTGAATGGAAATGGTTCAAACCATGCCAGAAGGGGCCCTCTAACGCATGATTGCTCCAGATGGGTCAATAGAATTCTGTGATCCACTGTATCGAATGCCACAGAGAGGTCCAAGAGAATGAACACTAAGACCTCTCTGCAGTTCCTGCATCAACCAACAGTGTGATCTGAACTCAGTACCCATTTCTGGACATAATCCAGATTAAAATGTATTTGAGCAGTTATTATTTTCCAAAAATTTGCGAGACTGCAGGATCAAAGCTGCCATGAGTTTCATAACTGCTGCAAGTAGAGAGAGGGGCCTCTAATTGACAACAGCCCGGGGATTTTATCATATCATATCATACCATATTGACTGGGCTTTCCTTGAAAGGAAATACATCAAGCCAATGACAACAATGACAATGGCCCTCATTATAAGTGAGGCGGTCTGGAAATAAGTTGCCAGTAACACTGTTACCGGCACCTTTTCAGCACTGGCTCACTCCGAGTTTGCCGGTAGGGGTGTGAACTACCAGCAGGCCTGACCAGCCAGTAGTTCAGGACCCTACCAGCAGATAAATCACTGAAGCACCAGCACTGTTACCAACAGTGATGGTGCTTCAGTGTTCCCATTCCCGTAGAGTCCTATTGGACTCCACTGAAATTGGAACTTACTATACCGCCACAACCTGTATTATCCAGTATTACCAGCATATCAGGCTAAAAGCATTGCTTGTTATCCAACTTGGAATAAAGATTTCCATGAATTGCAATCTGAATTACAGAAAGACGTGTTGAAGTGGGACTGGATCAAGAATCATGAATATATATAAAAACTAAAAAGTTTGAAAATGTTTGCATGTTTGAATTTTACATATATGATTCCATAGAAATATGTAGTATATATTCTTATTTATTTTAATAAATTGTATTTTAATGAGATGTTATGAAATCTATATTAAAATATGTATGAAATATATTTTTAAATATGTATTACATTACTTTTAAAATGAACATTTTTAAAACTCATTGTATTGTCACTGTAATAATGTACTGTGCAAATTATATATCAAGATACATTATAATATTTATAAATGTAATGTGCTAAAAGTTGAATTGAGCTGCAATGCATTAATACAAAATAAATAAATAAATAAAATGAATCAACACTATTCGAATATGCTCTAAAAGCTAACCCCTGAAACATATCTAGGGTGCTACAAAGGGCTAATTGCTCTGCTCTCTCGGCATAATCACCCTTGGCCCACACCTGGAAACGGTTTGCGGCAAATGACTATTCCATACAAATGTTGTCACTC
The DNA here is from genome assembly GCF_040938575.1 of Ambystoma mexicanum. Taxonomy (NCBI): domain Eukaryota; kingdom Metazoa; phylum Chordata; class Amphibia; order Caudata; family Ambystomatidae; genus Ambystoma; species Ambystoma mexicanum. The sequence goes on along the minus strand of NC_090922.1, from coordinate 755,365,979 downwards.
ACTCAGTCACTGTATATATACTTGAATGCTTTAAGTGATGACAAGCCAAGATCATCGATAGAGGAAACCTATAAATCATAATTAGTTTCTTGAATGGATGAAATAATACTGCAATTTTATTTATTTACTGGACATTTGTCATAGGCAGCTGGCTGTGCATTGACTGCAATATATAACCAAGTGCAGCAAATAAATGCAACTTTGCTCCGTAGTTCTTAGAAAAGTCAACAAATGACAACTTGGCTTTGTAGAATTTTTGCTTTTAGAAAATGTATTCTTTTTTATGTAACATGGACAGACATGTGACCACGTATAGGTAAGAAGACATGAAAGGATCACTTTAAATATATATCATTGTTAACCTGCATGGGTAGTACAATGGACATCAACGGATGTCCAACAGTATCGCTCTCAATGATTTACGTAAAAAACAATATATAGTGAAAACACATCCACTCTGATGTTGTGGCAAAATAAGAAAACCTACTTTGGGTTGTGATAGGGAAACAGGGAACATCTGGGTATACTTTCTATGGGGTATGGGATTGTGATTGTGTCTCTTGTCAGGTGGACAACTCTGCCCACCCATAGTGCAAGTCATTGTAAGTGTTATAAATTGTACAATGTTTCATTGGGTATCAAACTATAGGGCTCTTTGATACATTGGTTGGCACATTTGTACCCTTCTGGAATATTCCACTCGCTATCTGGTACCCCAGATGCTAGAGGGTGGGTTTGGTCATGCCTCCCCACCCAATTAGCCCAACATCCATCATCCCTCCTACTGGCTGCCATGAAATTAGTCTTTTGAACTCGTCCTTGAAATGGATCACTATGCCTGAGAATAAAAGGGAGTTTGAGCATAGCCTTAACTTCTGGTCTCAGTGTTGCTTGCCCAAAGTCTATTTTCATCTGACCATGAGACAGGAGACCACGTTTGGAGCTCCTTTGTTGTATTTAATACTGTTAAATGAATACAACCTGGTGCTTGTAGTGTTTTTCCATGACACCTCAACAGTAGCCCATCTTGCTTCTCATGTTCATTGTATCTTTCCATGATAGATAAACAGTTTCTTGACTTCCTCAAGACACTGGGCCAGGCAAGCCTTCTCGAATCTTCCTTCACCGTCAGTTGTTTTATTCTACTGCACCACACTTTCAACCCCCATTTGTGGGTTCCAAGTTTGCTTAAATGCATTGTGGAACATCCAGATTATATATATATATATATATATATATATATATATATATATATATATATATATATATATATATATATATATATATATACATATTACATGGCCGCAGTAGCGGCCATGTAGTTATTGTTAAGTTGGTGTTTCCATAGGAAGAACACTTTTTGGGCGGCTTATAACTTTGCTCCCCCTGGACGAATCCTCACCAAACTTTGTATAAAAAAGTATATGGCCCACTCTGAATTTTTTTGCAAAGTTTGGTGAGGATTCGTTCAGGGGGGGTGAAAGTTATAGGGGGGGTCCCAAAACTTTTTTTTTTCCCATAGACTGAATGGGAAAAAAATGTGTGCACGGCTACAGCCCGAACCGCTGGGCGGATTTACACCAAATTTGTGGCAGTAGTGGCAGCCTGGTCCCAAAAGCGTGCTTTTAAAAATTTGGTGTAAATCCGTCCAGTAGTTTTTTTTAAAAATGACCAAAATGTAAGGCAAAAAAATGTGTGATATCTGTGTTCGCTTCGCGGACGGACTTCCCTCTTCGCTCCGCAGACAGCACCCCCGATTGGCCCATGGCCTTGCGTCATGTCTGCGGACATGTGACGTGTTCGCTGATTGGACGGCGAGGGGCGTGGAGCGCGTCAGATTTTCTGTGGTGCCCGCCATCTTGTCTTCGCCGTCGACCAAGTACAGCGTGGTGAAACGTGGATTCAAAATTGTATTTAGTGCCCTGTGTTGGTGTGTAAGAGTGTTTGGGGAGGTTGGGGGAGTATGAGATAGGTTCAATGTTTTGTTTTTTTATGTGCTAGACGTTTTTGTTGCGTTTGATTTGTCCGCGGAGAACACAGCTGTTCTGACATTTTGTAAATAAACTAAATGATGGGGTGTTTAGAGGACGGAGTATGTGTCATTTTTGTTCGCAAGGAAGGTAAAAATGAGCTATGAACACTCGCGGTTTACTTAATTGTTCATAAATACACAAACTGGGGGTGTCCTCAGGACGCTGTCCGTATTGTAATCTGTCTAGTTGAATGTGTTCTAAGAACACCTGCGGTGTCCCGAAATGGTTGCAATTACACAAAATGGGGGTGTTCTGAGAACGTTGTTTGTATTGTTCATTGTCAGGGTGAAAGTGTTTAAAGACCACTCCTTTTGTCCGCTAATAGTATAATTTCCTATGGGCGTCAACCGACTTTTTGTCCACTAAAGAAACGATAAATCCGGCTTGTGCGCGCCGACATTATGTGATAATCCTATGACTGGCGCTATTGACCTGGCTGACTTGCTTTTGCGACACTAAATCATATCTCCCGCCCCTAAGCTTGATATTATCAAAGCATTCATATTCCCCACCTCTCTCCGTGATGTTACAGGGTGCATCATCAAACGCGCCCAGTCCTCTCCAGTCCTAAGTGACTTTACACAGAACCCGGAAGACAACACATATTATGTCACAACACAGCACGCCACAATTCGGAATATGAAACAGTGATTTAAAAGCAAAAAGCAAGATTGTACATTTTGTAAAGTACATTTATTTGACATCAAATGTTTAGAGAATATTCAGCAATTTGCATTTGTCTTTGTTGTCGATCCGCAAAAGTTCATGTTGAGGCACGCAATGTTCCTTTGCGGTACAGAGGGTGTTAGATAAGCTTACAACTCAGTGCGCCACAATTCGGAATATGAAACTGTGGTTTAAAAGTAAACAGCAGGATTGTACATTTGGTAAAGTACATTTATTTCACATGAAATGTTTAGTGAATATTTAGCGATTTGCTATTGTCTCTGCTGTCGATCAGCAAAAGTTTATTTGTAGCCACGCATTGTTCCTTTGCGGTAGATAGGCTGTTGGTTTATGATAAAAGCAGTAAATGGTCGCTCTGATAATCGGAAGGTTGCTCCAACAACGAGCCATTAGACCACCCTATTGGTTGGTATGTTGTTTGTAGCCACTATTACTGCGTAAGGCCATATTGTTCCTTGGCGATTGCCCCATAAAATGGTGAGGGTCATGAAGTTGCATATTTGGACCTGCACCTGGCAGTGAAGACCCCATCCGCTGGAGTCTCTAAATCGTGACATAGGCAAAATGTGGCCACATACTTGTTTTCAAAAACATAAATTGGTCTCACCAGCAGATCTTCATTAAAAATCATCATTTTATTTATTAGGGCGTGAAACTATTTGCTATCGAAGATAGTGCAACGGAGTATGTTAGTAATAAAATAATAATATTTTCCCATTCATATAGCGCTAAGAACCGTGAGGTATCTAAGCGGTGCTTATTATTAACCACGGTGTGTGGTGCTCATTTATCGACCACGGAAGGATGAAAGGCTGAGTTTGGCCTTGCCGGGATTCAAACTTGCGTTAGCAAGCTGTGCACGGATGTCAAAGCGAGTGTTGTACTCGCTGTGCCACTTGACAGGCTACAGTGAAGTGGCACAGCGAGTAGAGCGCTCGACCGCCTATAGACCGGTTACATTATTTATATTAACCCACCCTGTGTCGTCTGCCTTTTTCAGAGCCCTCTAAACGACAGGGGATCAATTCGGCGGTGATAGTGCGCGGTAGAAAACATTATGCCACTTTCAACGAAAAAGTTCAACTTGAGCGGTCTTTAATGCTACACTGTTGTAATTATATTTGGTATAAAATAATCTAAAGGGTTACTTACAGTACAATTGCAATTTCCATTGTCTACGAGTGGTGCAGTCCCAAAATACGACTCTGCGTGTGCCAACGATCTTTTGCATAGTGATATAATATATAAAAGTGGCTTCGTTTCAGAAATTTCATACTTATCTTCTCTTACGTTTTAGCAACACTACTTCAAGAGAAGTCTTTCATCACAATCTTTGTCTGTCAAGGTCAAAACACAATACAACCTTATAGTCCGTTTTGTGAGCCTCTCAAGGGGCCCGAGAAAAAAATGGAAGCAGCTGACCTTCACTGTGAACAAGCATAAATTCTGACTTTGCAAGATCCTGTGTAAAGCCATCTGTAGAAGTTGGTGTTTGCACGCCATGTTTGTATATTGTTTGCGTGATATTAAAAAAAGTTTGTTTAAAGGACGTTATGGTTCTAAGTACAGCCGAAAGACCCCTGAAAATAGCAAGTTATGGTAAGCTATGAAAAATAACTTGCGCCACCACCGTGCACTGCTAAGACTAACACCCAGGACATCAAAGATGACATCGCAAATGGTATTGATGAAATCACTGATGACATCACATGTGTATGTACTTTTCACGGAATTTGTGTACTAGGGATTTTTATTATAATGTTCCGAAAAAAGTGTCAAGGATATTGCAATAAATATCATACCGTTATTAGTGCTTTGAACGATGCATTGATATAAATAGCATTGTATTATGTGATTCTATCTAGTATACTGAGCTACTAATGGAGAAAGATAGCATTGTGTGCAGAGTACAAGATGAAAGTATAATATTTGTAATGTTAATATGTTGAATAATGAAATGATAATTGTCCTGAAATGTTCGAAAATTCACAAAATGGGAGTGTTTTGAGGACGTTATTTGTATTGTGTGATTGCTTAGCTGTATGCAATGAGGGAATGGCACAGAGAGTAAAGTGGACGCCGTCCGCGGACACCTCGGCTGGTCGTGGACAGGGCGTGCTACATCCGGGTTTTTCCAGGAAATCCAACATGGAAAGAAGACTGTACGGATCAGCCAATCAGATGTCGAGGTTGTGGATTTGTGTTGAAAGAGACTGTGTGTGGTGAAGATGGCAGAAGTGGAGAAAGTCAGGGTGTTGGTGCTCGGAGATATGTTTGTGCATGGTTTACAGCAGTACGCTGAATGCAGGCACGTTGCAAAGAACTTTGATGTCAAAGGAGTGGAGGTGGTGTGGAGCACTGTGCCTGATTGCAATGTACAGGGAATTGTACAAGTTTTGGAGGCTATGGCCACGATGAACAGTCCGCATGTGGTAGTTTTGCACTATGGTGCTTTCCATTTGGGCAACGTCAGTGCCCCTACTTTGTTGGCTGATTTGGAACGCTTGGTTCAAGCCGTAATAAAGATCCTTCCAAATGCGAAAGTAATTTTTTCTGGATTACTACCTAGGGCAATATGGGACAATAGTTCAGTTTTTTGTCCTCAGCAAAGCATTGCTAGGTGTGTCATCAACCGAGGCATGTGTGCCTTCATGCTTAGAGCTGGTATGTTCTTCTGTAACAATGAGAATATTGATGCCAGTAATGCTGTTAATTTTAAAGAAGATGGTATTTCTTTATCTTTTACGGGAAATGCCTTTCTATTTTGGAATGTATGGGTTGCTTTGGAGAAGGTTATGTGTTGATTTTAGGAGTAAAGTAAGAAAAAAAAACAAGAAAAAAAAATACAAAATAACAGGTGTCTGTCAAGCATCTGTAAAAAAAACGGCTCTTTTCAGAGCCAACTTCAAAGGGGAAATGGGGCACACTATTTAAATTAACATTCACCACGCTCAGATTTTCGATATGTCCGCGGACATGGTGGTAGTCCGCGGACATGAAAATCACTACGAGGGGGTTAGTATGTTCTATGTTACATGTATATGAAGTCAGGGATATTATGGTTAAGTTGTGCTACTAAAAACCTATGAAATTCAGTGAAAAAACTTTGTTAAAGGGACGTTATGGTTCAAAGTAAAACCGAAAAACCCCTGAAATTCGGCAGTTATGGTAAGATAAGCAACCATAACTCGTGCCGCGACCGTGCACTGCTAACACTAACATCCAGGACATCAAAGATGACATCACAAATGTCATTGATGACATCACTGATGACATCACATGTCCATTTACCTTTCATGAAAAGTCTGATCAAGGGATTCTTAGTGTAATGTTAATAAAAAAGTGTCAAAGATTATTGGAATAAATATCAAGTGCTAATCAGTGCATTAAGCTATGCATTGATATAAATAGCATTCTATTATTAACTTCAATCCAGTATACTAAGGTACTCATGTAGAAACATAGGCATTGTGTGCAGCATACATGATGGAGGTGCAATATTCATAAACTTGTCATGTTCAATACTGAAATGATAACTGTTTTCATATTAGAGTTTTGCGTACAGTGAAACTTGTGATAAGTAGGTAATAAAACCCACTTAATACATAATTGCATTATTATACAAAAATCACAAAGAGACAACACCACATACAAATATGAATATATACAAGGGAATTGAACTAGGAAAAAGAAACAGCAATAGTAGCAGAACGTGTTCATAACCTAACTGATTACCTTTATGGAGAGAAATGATTGCTCTGTTTCAAAGCTGTTACTTACCCTATCTATATATATCACATGATGTGTCTGGACCCTAAGGAAAATAGTGTGAGTACAACATATAAAAATATGAGCATATACAGGGAAAGTACAGTAATAAAAAAACATCAAAAGTATCAGAAAGTGCTGATAAATCTACTGATAATTTTAATGCACAACAAGGATTGCTGTCTTTCAAGGTTGTGACTTCTCCGATGTATATGTTTCATATGATATGACTGGACCATAAGGGAATTATTCTAAGAACACACTTGAAAGATAAGTCTACGAATATAGTAATTTACAATTTTTAGTTCCTGACTGTTACTGAAGAAAATCATGTGGCCTAGATATGTCAGGAAAGGAAAAAAAGAGAGAGCCAGCCACGTGATGTCATCAGTGATGTCATCAATGACATTTGTGATGTCATCTTTGATGTCCTGGGTGTTAGTGTTAGCAGTGCACGGTGGCGGCGCGAGTTATGGTTGCTTATTTTACCATAACTGCCGAATTTCAGGGGGTTTTCGGATTTACTTTGAACCATAACGTCCCTTTAATAAAGTTTTTTCACTGAATTTCATAGGTTTTTAGTAGCGCAACTTAACCATAACGTCCCTTTAACAAAGTTTTTTTTACTGAATTTCATAGGTTTTTAGTAGCGCAACCTAACCATAAAGTCCCTTTAACAAAGTTTTTTCACTGATATATATATATATTTATATTTATTACACAGCCACGGTAGTCCGTAATTAGTCAAAATGGGGGTGTCCTAAGGACACTATAACTGTCCATGCTGTTCTTAGAACACATTCTGTGTCCGGGATGTCCATAATTAACCAAAATGGAGGTGTCCTAAGGACACTATTCCTGTCCGTACTGTCCACAGGCAAGTTGAAACTGTTCTAAGAACATGCGCAGTGTCCGGGATGTCCGTAATGCGCGGTGTCCGGGATGTCCGTAATTAAACAAAATGGAGGTTTCCTAAGGACACTGACCGTGCTGTACGCAATAAAATAAAACTGTTCTTAGAACACGCATGGTGTCCGCAGACATAAAAAATGCCCCTATGGCATAGTTGAAATGTTTGATTCTACGGGTGTGAATTCTACGGCCTTCGGCTATGCACTAAAGACTGTAGGCCCTGGCCACAACCACCACAGAATATCACACCCATAGATCACACCCATAGAATGGAATATCTTTGAAATATTTGCAGATCTACAGTTTATGTACTGTTTGATTTGCATAGTTTGTATGTAAAGTTGCAGTATAACATATCCATGGAAGTAAACATTTTGTATTGTGGTGTACGATTACATGTTTGCTTCAATGGTTGTGTTATGGAGCAGTATTTATAAGTTGTATTTATTATAATATACTTACTGTTTGGTTTGGTAACTGGAGTACATATATTCTTTGTCAATTTCTTTGATAAAAGAAAAGATGATGTTAGTGTTGGTAGTTTATAAAGATTTATAACATTGAATAATAGATATTTCTGATTCATTTCGACCCTCATATTTAGTAATTACAAACCATTGTACTGTCAAATTTGCTCAGTTTCTGTGTTTATTGCTTAAATCATTGGGTCTGTGGGAGAAAAAAATCCATGTTGGATTAAAAAAAAACTTTTTTTGTTTTAGTACAGTAAATTTATTTCTGTGTTGTCAGTGTTTACTTGTTGTTTCTAGCTAATGTTCTATCTGTTAGCTTGTTGCAGATTGTTATATGTTGTTGAATTGTAACTGGTTATAGTTTTTTATTTATATTCTCAAATTGCTAATCTATCTGTTGGGTTGTTGCAGATTCTTGGGGAAGTTAGATACATGTTGACGTATTTTAACTGTTTGTTTCTTGTTATTTTTCAGTGGTATTCATTTATCTATTTGGTTGTTCCAACATCTTGGGGCAGTTAGATACCTGTTGGTGTATTCTAAATGTTTATTTGTTGTTATTTTTCAGTGGTATTGATTTATCTGTTTGGTTGTTGCAAAATCTTGGGGCAGTTAGATACCTGTTGGCGTATTCTAATTGTTTATTTCTTGATATTTTTCTGTGGTATTATTTTGTCTGTTTGGTTGTTGTAAAATTGGGGGCAATTAGATACCTGTTGGCGTATTCTAACTGTTTATAGTTTTTTAATTGAAGTTTTATTAATGTTTATGCACAGATTAGTTATTACATTTTGGTTTTAAGAATATTAAATAAGCATTTAAAAGATTTGCTGGTAATCTTTGCTTTAAAGTAATGGTACTATCATTACCTTCCAACCATCCACAATTCCTTTTTATATATGCAGTGTAGTGACCTGCATTGGTTGTGGTTCCTGCATGGTAGATTATACCTATGGTTGTGAAGGTTTTCTTACTAAGTGATACTTGACCATGTGTGAATCCAGTCAGCTAGCAGTTGTTTTTAGTACCATTTGCATTGTAACGTAGAAGCATTAGTATTATGCATTTACTATGTGTTTGTATTAGTAAGGTGGAGCGATTATCTGAATTGCAGGTAGTACATAATCTGCCATGGTTTGCTTTTTGTACAAGTTGCTGAAATGGAACATATTCACAGTTAGGTATGGATACATACACAAAACGTTCATTAGGGAGTTCTTCGTGTTGCATATTGTTGCAGAAAGTGCATGTATGTTTCCACAAGTATGAAATCTAGAAGATTTCATGTATAGGTATGTTTTTGTTTTCCAGTACTTGTAGTAAATACATTATACATTCTTGTGGATCTCCTTGCGAGTTTATAGTGAATTTCACCATTCCAGCACAGTAGTCCATTTCTTGTCTTACTCCATGAACACTATATGTGTTGTCAGGATTGTTGGTTGCATTTCTATGAAGCAATAACATTTGCAAACACAATTGGTCTGTACTGTATAAGTACATGTTGTCAACAATTGGTGGCAATTGAAATAGAATATTGATTGCTACATTTGCCTAGCATTTACACCAGTTATATTTGAAAATTTGAATGGACCAGATAGTTCTGTGTCTAAGTCATTTTTTCGGAGGGTGTGTTGCTTCTTTGAAGAAGTACCTGAGTTACTTTGAGTAATAGATTAATAGATTCTTCTTTGGTTGTAGTAATTGATTAAGTATTAGCTTCTTTGACTCTCTTTGGAGGATTTGCAGTGAGATCCTGTTGCATTTCTGTTTGACGTAGTTTTCTTTTACAACGTTTTCCTTTTTGTGGAACAGGATATGTTTTAGATGGGGGTGTATAGTGAACGTAGTCTATTGTATTTCAAAAAGCAAGGAATATCAGCGTTTACTTTACTTGCATAAAAGGTGATTAGAAATAGACCATCAAGTGTACATAAGGTGATAGTGCTACGTAGCTCATGCCTTCTTTAAAGACTGTGTTCCCAATATCTATCAATGCTTTATCTAGGGTAAGACCTTGTGATTTGTGAATGGTGACTGCGTATGCTAGAGTTAAAGAAAATTGTTCTCTGCGTACATACATGTCTTTGAAAAGAAGGAATCGAGCTGTTGAGCGCCCTAACCTTTTTACTTCTGATAGTTTGTCAAAGAGAATATTAACAAACTGAATGTCGTTGTCATGTGGGTATGTTTGAAAGGCAACAACTGTACCCAGTGCTCCATTAAGTAGTTCTTGCTCTACGTCAAGGTTATGTTTAAGCATTACTCTACAGTTTAAAGATAATTTTAAAATTTTCTCCAAACCAGCTGTGTTGGAGATATAATTTTGTAACGTATTTAGTCTTGTTGTGGCTTGTTGACACATGTAGTGTCATACCATGTATGTCCAGTTTGTCTGTAGAGCAAATTTCAATTATTGGTTGCATTTCTTTTTTCAACATTGTTTAATTGAATTTAGAACAGCTTGCAAGAGTTGGCATTAAGGACATACAATTGACATTTGTGTGTGCTAATTGTTCCATGACATCAGTAGCACATGAGTTATGGCCATAAAGTGCACAGATGTGCCAGGCTTTTGATATTGCTTGTGCTTCTTGAGATAGTACACCAACTCTAATACTTTTTAAAGTGTTGGCGTAAGTGAGGTCTGCAGATTGGCATGTGTTTTCTGTTAATTCTCTGCATTGGAAATGTTGCCAAAGGTTGAAATTTCCTATGCTGCTAACAATTTTACGGCAGAGATTGTGTCCTAAGGTTTTAAAAATAGGTTCACCTTTCACTGGCGTCAATGGAAGAAGATCTCCAAAAACAATAATGTGTTTTCATCCAAAGAGCTCTTCGTAGTTTGTTTTAAGTACTTCTTGTAATCTGAGGTGAATCAAAGGCAACATTAGGTTGGACACCGTGCTCAATTCATCTATTAGTAGCGTTTTCATTTGTTTTAATACTCTGCGTAGTTCCATTGCAGCTTCTGTAGAAAGTTTGTAATATACTAATTTGTTTGGGTGTTCTACTGGAAGGAGTAGTAATCGGTGTAAAGTGACACCGCCTATGTTGTAGGCAGCTAAACCTGTGGGGGCAGTTACAACAGCTGACAGTTTGTTGTTTGTCAATTGTTGAAGGAACTTACTGATGAGTTTGATTAGGAATGTTTTGCCTGAACCTGCTTCACCACTGAGGTATAGTAGTATAGGTTTGTAATTTTGGCAGGTACATTCTTTATTTTCATGTTGTACACCATGTGCAATTTGTTTTGTTACTTCTTGAAAAATGGTACACTGCTCTTGGTTCAATTTTGATTGTAGTAGTCTTCCATATCTTCTTCATAGTGACACATGGTGTTTTCTAGTTCTGTCATAGCTAATTCTGCCTCATTTGCTATTAGTGGCTGTCCCAGTGGTTCTTGGCTTCCTGTTACAGAAGGTTGACTACTGTCGGGAGTGTCCTTATCTAGTTGGGCCTGGAGTTCATCTTCATGTTGCTGTTCATTGTGCAACATTGTTTTGTACTGTGTAAAGTTTACATCAGTTATAGTGCTTTCATTTGCTTTGAAAGCGTCTCCATAGGAATCATAGTTATCTAGTATCTCTTCTTCTTGTTGAGGAGTTTTTAATGAAAATTTGATATGATTAATTAAGCTTCGTTTGGAAAGTCTCACTAAGCTGCCTTCACAATTTGTCACTCTGTATCTACCTTTTTTTTTCATCAGGTTTTATATTATTTTTGTATGTGAAGTTTTGGGCCATGTGGTATAGACACATGGTTTCCAAAGTGGTACTCCTGTTTGGGTAGTATGTGTCTAGTAAATTGTTTTTCAAAATGCCTTGGCTGTTGGGATAATTTTTGGCTATGGTTTCTATGTTGTCGTATGATTTGAGAACTCTTTTTCTAGATTTAGCAGGACCAAGACTTAGCCATACTATATTTTCAGATTTTCCATGTAAAGAAGTACCGGTTAAACAATCAACAGCTTCATAGCAGCCACATTCTCTATGAGAGAGCATTTTTATGCCTGAGCTGTACAATTTCTGAGACAGTGATTTGTCTGATGATAGGTCATTCTAGAGTTCTTGAAGCTCTGTTTTTTCTGCTTGTGTTAAGTAGGCTGTAACATATTGTGCAACTACAGTGGAATTGTCTGCAATGTACTGCACATCTATGTTTTCATTCCATAAGAGGGCAATGATTGCATTGTAATCATTGATATATTTTGCTTATTCTGTTCTTTTTATGTAATATGTGTTCTTAGGTGATTTAACTTTAACCCTATGTCTAACTGAAGACATGAAGTTGTTCAATTCACCTGTTTCTGTAACTGGTCTAGGGAAACCAAAGCAGCATTTGGTGTAGTATTTCCCTTTGTTTTTGTATTTGCGACGACAATATTTGCCACATATGTGTCTTTGAAATTGTACAATTTGTGCATGAAGATCACTATTTGTTGCTTCTGATGGAATTTCACATGTGACATATTTTTCGATAAACTGTAAAACAGTGGCATCACTTTCTTGACGAAATTTAGGAGCATCTTTAATCCATAAAAGCATGTGGATATGTTGTGCTCCTCTGGCTTGGTATTCCTTTCTCCAAAAGAAGTGTTACCGTTCTCCGAGGGGAGGAACAATTTTATTACAAATAAAGTGTAGCATAGCAATGAAACAATGATGGAAATATCTTGAAACTTTAATAGAATCTAGAGAGCAAAGTTCTCCAGGAGTTAGTATATCTATGTTTGTTTTGTTTTTGTTTGATATGCGTAGGAAATCATGTAAATCTTCGCATGTATATTCTGCACAACTTAATGTAACAAACCAAGTGGGTGGGCCAAGGTGTATTATCATACAACGTACACCTCAGTGACATCGGAACCAGTACTCTTTAGCACCACGCAGGTTTGGTAACGGATTTGTAATGCTTTATTGTAAAACCTCATCTTTTTCTTGCACTTTTTGTACTAATTGCTTAGCTGACATATTTTGAAAGTGGGTTCCTGATTTCAATGTCTGTGCAACTCCGTAACATAGAGTTGCTAGTTCACTTTCAAAGAGTAGGTGGAATATGTATTCCACATTTTGTCTAAATCTGGGATCTTCAGAATACATTTGTAATGAGCGGTATTCCGATGCTGTTATCTCAATAGGTCTCTCATCGTACCTTCCTCCTTTGCCAGTAGGAAAGAGTAGAGGAAAAGCATGTGCTTCTATACTTTTTCCCATATGCTGATTGGTGATCCTTTGGTTTGTGACATTTGGTAAGTTTCTAGTGCATTATCCATAGTGTCATTAGAGTGTAATGGATGAATGTTATAATGGTCTAAAATATTGGACACTGTAGCAGGATCTAGAAGTTCAAATTGACCAGTTTCTGGTGACTCTAGAATTATTTCAGTTGTTTCTCTTAGTTTTCTTCAATATTTATTTCTTTGTAGTATTCATTATTGTCTTTTAGATATTGCAAGGCTTGTCTAACTTTATGTAAGTCTAGGAGTTGTTGCCACATTTTTTTGTCATTTTTAGGTACACCATTTACTAAGACAATTTAAGGTTGCTCAATCGGATGTTGCACTCCCAGAGTGTGCACATTGTCTTTTAGATCTAATGGTAAATAAACTACTTTGCCACAAATGACTTTCTCCATTTCAGAGCGAGGTAATTCTGGTGTTTTTGGTTGAAGGTGTATTATTGCTTGAAATGGGTGCACTGTTTGAATTATGATGCTATCATTTGAATTCATCTGTTGCAAGGGTTTTGGTAGTGGGAATCATTCCAAATCATTTGTGATAGCACTTGCAGGAGTTTGATTGTTGTCAAGTTTTGTAGTGCAGTAACTGCAAAGTATTAAGGTGTCAGTTATTTCGTATTTGTTTTCTGCTATAAGGTAGAGAGCTAATTCAAACCATTTGGAATCTTCATTGTTTTCTATTTTGTATATTACTTCTATAGTTTTTGTGTTACTTTCATAAAAAGTTCTGGTGCAACACACACACATGGTTTGATACTTGGGATGTACTTTTAAATTTTAATATTTCTTTTTTGTATGTGTGTAGTAGAAGGTTGCCATCTGTACAATTGTTGCTAGTCTGTTGTAAAGCTAATGCATTTTGTAAGTGGCTTTCACTTCCAAAATATTTTTTTCTGGATATGCTCTATTTCTTTGAGTAGGGCTTTGGCTGTACCATGTAGAAGATTGTTATTTAAATTGGCGAGTGCTATAGCAGGACTTTTAGCATAGTACAGTTTATAGACTATATTTCTTATAGTTGAATGATGTGTTGATATCATTTTGATATGATGGAAGGTGCTTTTGCAAATAGGTCCTGAAATGCAGGCTAATGAATGTACTTGTAGTCCTGTGTATTTGTGCACTGGACAGGTATCCATATTTTGCAGCAGTTTCATTTTGATTTTGTCTTTGCCTTTCACAATACTGATTGAGGAACTGGCGTAAAGATGTGAAATATTTTTTGGCAATGTTACTCATTGACATGCATGGCCATTTGTATACTGGATGTTCTGGTTCAGTCGAATGGAGAGGTAATACTAAGTTTTCTGGGGATATTTTTGTAAACAGTATTTCTTGTTGCATTATGGTATTATTACATTTTTCATAACCTCGTCCACTGTTATGATGTATGGCAATTATGTTTTTTTGCATTTGTTTGTGTGCTTCTTCATTAAAATATGGTTCTGTGCTCGAGGTGTGACCCCATTCACCTCCACAGATATTTAAGAAGTCATTTTTGTGTGCATGAGTGTGTGAGTATGATGGGAAAGATGTACGTGGTGGTGTGTGATTGTCCATTGGGCAGCTACAATTAGTTGTGAAGGCTATTCTTCTATTGTGTGTTACTATACTGCGGTTCAGATGACAGTTGAAAGTGAGCTAGTGGTGAGGATAAGCACTAATAGTAAATCTAATGGTACAAAATTGTTTTATAATACTAACATTCTAGGGGTTGAGTTATGTTATTTGTGTTCCAGAAAACAGGGATTTGTGTGCCATTCTGCCTGCTAATCCCTGTTTAATAAATGGGGATTTTTTTGGCAGAATGATTTAGTGCACACATTACATTAATGAACCACATTGTATGTTTGAGTAATAGTAAGAGTATTAAGGTAGTATTGTTCTTACTCTTTTTTTTGGAATAAGCAGGTTTCTTCACAGATGTTGTTTGTAGTTCAGATGATGCTGCTTTTCAGGAGAGTGGTCTTCACTGCAATTTTAATAGAAAGAAGTTAGTAATTTTGTGTGTTTATAACACTGATGTTAATTTAGATGTTGATTTTTATGTTTTTGTAGTAGTATTCCTGTTTGATATCTGAATTTAGTATAGGAAAGCATTTCATTTGACTATTTGTATTTTATTTACAATATGTTAGTTCAACATGCTTTGCAAATGAGTAGAATATTAAGTGTATGAAATTCACTTGGTTTTTTAAAGCTGTGTTATAGAATGTTAGGAGAAAGAAGAAATAATAATATATTTATTTTGCAATTTATATAAGGTAAATGGCAGAAACTGTATAGAAAAGCATAGAATGTATGCATTTGTGAAGGTGTGGGTAATAAAGCAGAAGGATGTGATTTACAGGCAGTAGTGTTATTGCAGCTGGGAGCTTTTCAATGATAGTGTCTATGTGTGTGAGTGTATGAAGATGCATGACCTTTTCTTGGCTGTGTGTAATGTTATAATATAATATTAAGTGTTTTTCCACAATTATACTGTTATTTATGTCATCTTCTAATATTATAATTTTTTAGATAGGTGTGTGTGTGTAAAAATAATTGTAGATAGCAGACAGGTTTGGAAGTGACAGTTGATTATAGCAGATGGGAAAACATTGCAATAAGTTAATTTTATAGGTTATGCAGATTTAGTGGCATTACTCTGTTTATATGCATTCATAAGAGTTGTGCATGTACTCTGAATAAAATATGCATACCTCTAGTTTGTATTCATGCATGTGGATATGCATGCAGCTGCAAGTAGAAATCTTGGAGACTTGTACAGTAGTTTTTGTAGCAGGTGCTTTCCAATGATATGAGACTTGTACTCCGAGTGATCAACAGTACATTTGAAGTGCTGAACTGTGATGATGGAGTTAGATGTAGAGGTCTTGGATGTGATTGGTGGATGGTTGTGTGACTGCCTAGCTGTATCCAATGAGGGAATGGCAGAGAGAGTGAATTGGAAAGGGTAGAAGGGCTGTCTAAGAGTTACGCAGACCACGGACACCGCAGCTACATCCGGGGTGCTACATCCGGGGTTTTCCAGTAAATGCAGCATGGAAAGGGGACTGTAGGGATCAGCCAATCCGATATTGAGGTTGTGGATTTGTGTTGAAAGAGGCTGTGTGTTACGAACCGTTATGAACCGTTCCCAATCCCCTATTCACGCCGTCACTCCCAAGATGGCATCGCGGAATCGAATGGACGGTCTAGAACCCATTCCATCCATTGAGGAAACTCCGCCCGGTGATTTGATCACGTTACTTAAACCGCCGGAATGAAAGACTCAGCGCGTTGCTACTGTTGTTAGTGGTCACACTCCGTAAGTCTTCGCTTAGGAGAAATACTGGAATTTCGTTTCCGAATTGGTTCCAACCTTCCACCTCCTCCCTTTATTGAAACCTGCTTGTCTATCCTCTTTTCTCTTTCCCAGGCTGACCGCGACAAATCACTGTCACTTCATAGCGTTCAAGAGCTCGTTACCGGTGAAGTCGCCTTCAGACCTGCTCACAGTCCGAAGGTTACCTCCCCTCTCCCTTCGATTCACATTTCATCACACAGGAAGCCTTGTTCTATACTTACCTCTCATTGTTTCCCCCTCGTGTCTATTCATTAGGAATCTCCGGACTACATCTCCCATCATTCATCCCGGGAATCTCCATTCACATCCCCCTTCGTACTCAGACTGGGTAGGTGGAGCCAAATCCCTTACATATTCCTACAACCTGTCTTCTCTTAAAGCATCACTGACCTTGTTTTCTTCCTCTCCCAAAGTTCCCGCCGGTCCCGAACCTCTCAACAAACCCACCTCCGAGAATCGGCATAGCAATCGGCGAACTATCGGAGAACCTCCGGGAGCAACCCACACGCTGAAACATTTCCACCTCAAGGCTGCAGCAGAAGTCTTGTCAAATCCCATTAACTCAACGCTCTCAAGTGGCATAGGGTTTTTTCCCCTTTACAAAGGGTTTCCCTGCCGCATCCTTCATTTGCCGAGTTAGAGGCAAAGGGAGGGTGTAACAGGTGAACTCCTGATAGCCTCATCTCACTATTGAAGACAAGGTAGGAAATCTCCAGTTGTTGTGTGGTGTTGGGGGGAAACTGAGTGAGCCATTACGTTCCCACAGCTACAACTAACTCTAAAGTTAACAGATAGCAACGCCCGTGGGTGGTAGCTGGGTAGCGTTTTGACTCTCTTGGTGCTCCCTACCTCACCGCAAATTAGTATGGAGCAGCAGATCCAACAGTTGATGTCGGCTGTACAAGCCCTCTCAGGGGAGGTCCAACAGCTTAAACAGGAAAACCAAATATTGTGACAACAGGTGGGTCGCTCAGCCCATAGCTCAGAGATTCCCCTGGGTCCACTTCCATTCGGAAAATTTGATGTAAATCCACATGCCGTTAATGAATACCTAGAGGCTTGCACAGTTCAGTTTGCTTTTAAGGCAGCCTTTTTTCCTACGGATCGCGACAAGGTGGGCCATATGATCGCCCAAATGACGGGCGCAGCATTAGCATGGGCTACCCCCCTTGTCACTAATAATAACCCGATTCTGGACTCCTACCCCACCTTTTGCAACAGTGTCAAAAGCATGTTTGGCAGGCAAGAAATCACGATAACCTCATAAGAGAGGCTGTTGGACCTTAAGCAGGAAAGTCAGGACATCTTGACATACATTACTAGGTTTAAGCAGATGTCCGCCGACACCTCCTGGGCGGACGACGCTCTAGTTACCATATTTCGACGAGGGCTATCTGAAGACCTAAAGGACGAAGTTTCACAAGTCCCCCGTCCTCACAACTTAACGGAATTTATTGCATTAACAATGCAACTAGACTATCGCCTCCAGGACAGACAGCGAGAACGACGCAAGGGTCGTTCACAAAAAGCCTTTTCTGAAGGGACAGTCCCTCTACCCAAGACTTCAGTAACAGAAGAACCGATGCAATTAGGTTCCACTAGAGGTCCTCTTTCTCCAGAAGAAAGGTCCAGAAGAAGATCGTTAAGTTTGTGCATGTATTGCGGGGCTAGTACACATACGGTAAAGGAGTGTCCCCTTACTCCCAAAAGGAAATCGGGAAACGCCAGCGCCCGGCCGTGAGGGGAACAACGGTCCAGGGCTCTTTGACAGTTACTGGTTCCCTATTGGCCATACACTCGGATCCCGACCCTGTCCCAGAAAGCGCCATGATTGTGCTAGAAGTGACCCTATCCTGGGACAACATACAGCTTCAAAGAGTGTCTGCTCTCATAGATAGTGGAGCTTCAGGGAACTTTATTGACGATGTCTGGGCGGCACAACATGGTATTCCGAGAAGAGCAAAACTCATAGCAATCCCAGTGGAAAGTGTGGATGGTAGCCCCTTAACCTCAGGACCCATTACTAATCATACTGGCCCTTTAAATTTGAGCATTTCTAATCACCATGAATCACTGGTGTTAGACATTATCAAAACAGCCCATTACCCGTTAATCTTAGGGTTACCTTGGTTGAGGAAACACAATCCTTACATAAATTGGGCTGCCGGCACTTTGTTCCTAGGCTCGGAACACTGTGTTCAACACTGCTTAGGATCAAACAACCCGTCCCTAAACCAATCAACAACCAACCAGGGGCTCCACCAAGTGAAGATTCTTCCCCCTGTCTACCAACAATATCAGGAAGTCTTTGCACAGAGTACTCCTCTCTTCCACCACTCCGCAGAGATGACTGCGCTATCGATCTAATCCCTGACAGTCCTCTCCCCTTTGGGAGAATGTATATACTATCTGCCAAGGAAAAGGAAGTACTGAAAGATTACTTACACACACATGTACAGAACGGGTTGATTACTGAGTCTAATTCCCCGGCAGCAGCTTCTTTGTTTTTTATCCCGAAAAAAGACTCTGCCGAACTTCGCCCATGTATAGATTATCGAGGGTTGAACAAAATTACAGTCCCAGACAGGTACCCTATGCCCTTAATACCTGACATTTTGGAGGCGGTCAGGGGTGCACAGATATACACCATGCTAGATCGCAGGGGAGCCTACCACTTGATACGCATAAAATCCGGGGATGAGTGGAAAACAGCCTTCCGCACCCCTTTTGGTCACTACCAGTACCAAGTTATGCCCTTTGGTCTTACCAACGCTCCCGTAGTGTTCCAAAGGTTCATGGACCACTTGTTCGCAGATATATTGCTACATTATGTTATCATCTATCTGGACGATATCTTGGTCTTTTCTCCCAATGAAACCACACACGTTCAACATGTCAAAAGTGTCCTTTCCCGTCTGCAAGATAACCATCTATTTTGTAAAATAGAAATGTGCGAATTTCATCAAACTTCTGTCACTTACTTGGGGTATGTCCTTTCACCGCAAGGAATCTCTATGGACCCGACAAAGATCTCCGCCATTAGGGACTGGCCATCCCCCAAGTCCATCAAAGACATACAGAGGTTTTTGGGATTCGCCAACTTTTATAGACGGTTTATTCCACACTTCTCTTCTCTTTCTCAATCACTTACACATTTGCTCAAAAAAGGGGTCCCATTTGTTTGGACTCCCAAAACCCAGACCTCCTTTAACGCTTTGAAATCTGTGTTCACTAGAGCACCCATTTTGGCGGTTCCAGATCAAAACCGACCATTTATAGTGGAATCAGACGCTTCCCATTCGGCACTTGGAGCGGTCCTATTACAGCCGGATGCACAGAATATGGAAAGACCAGTAGCATATTTGTCAAAAACCCTCACTCAAGCGGAGCTCAACTACACAGTCTTGGAGAAGGAGCTCCTGGCTATAAAAAAGAGCTTTTGAGGAGTGGCAACATCTGCTGTTGGGAGCGCAACACCCTATAGAAGTGAGGACGGATCACCAAAATCTACGAACCCTGCAGTTTGCACAGACATGCAATAGTCGCCAAGCTCGATGGGCACATTTCTTTTCACCGTTCCGAATCACTTTTACCTTCATTCCAGGTAGAGTTAATTTAAAAGCGGATGCTCTATCTCGACGGGAGGGCAAGGACCATAAGAGCTTTAAACCGGAGCCCTTATTCCCCGTTGCTAAGTTCATTGCAGTCATACATCTTTTTATACAGAAAATCCGAGATCATACTCAGAGGATGTTGACGGCCAATCCAGACATTACCACTCAGCAAGAGTTATCAGTTAACAACAGACTCCTATTTAAAGGAGATAGGCTATTCATCCCTAATGAAACCCTTCAATTGGAGGTACTGCGACTATGCCATGATTCACGGATCGCTGGGCATAGAGGAATCTCCAATACCGTAGAACTGATCCTCAGGCATTTTTGGTGGGCCACGGTTAAGGAGGATGTACGGGAATACATAGCTTCCTGTGCAATTTGTCTACAGACTAAAGTTCCTCGCAGACCACCTGTGGGGAAATTGGTGCAAATGCCACTACCCAATAGACCCTGGCAAAATATATCCACTGACTTTATTGTGGACCTTCCAGACTCGGACCATTGTTCCACCATTATGGTCACCGTGGATTCGCTAACTAAAATGGCACATTTCATCCCCCTTCCATCTGTACCTTCTGCCCTACGTATGGCCCAAGTCTTTTTTTTGGATCGTATCTTCTCTTTACATGGTCTTCCCGACACGATTATCTCTGATCGGGGTCCCCAGTTCACCTCCCGGTTCTGGAAACATTTGTGTAACACCTTAGGAATCTCACGTGCTCTGAGTTCGGGCTTCCACCCTCAATCTAACGGACAAACGGAACACCTAAATCAGACGCTAGAGGGATACCTCCGATGCTATATTTCGGCAGCACAAGACAATTGGAAAGACCTACTACCTCTTGCAGAATTTGCATATAATAATGCTGTGCATTCGGCCACAAAAGTCAGCCCTTTCTACTGTACCTTTGGCTTTCATCCTTCCGTATTTCCATCAGTCTCCCCTTCTTCCTCAATCTTCCCGAGCTTGGAGAAGCTTTCGGACTCCGTTCGACAAGGACACCAAAGGGCATTGGAAGCCTTGAAGGTGGCACAGGAGAGAAGCAAGGCGCAGACGGACAAACACAGATCCCCAGATCCTCCTCTTGCTGTAGGGGATCGTGTATGGTTGGCCAGGATGTTTTTGCGCCGGAGACTCTTCCTTTCTAAACTGTCCCCTAAGTACTTTGGACCTTTTAAAGTGCTTGAGCGGAAGGGATTGGCGGCCTTCAAATTGGAGCTACCCAGGTCATGGAGCAGGATCCACCCTACTTTCCATGTCTCTCAGCTGAAACCGGATATTCGGAATCGTTTTCATCTTGTCCCTACTGGTACACCCCCTCCGATACTTCGGAGTTCTGGCCCCGAATACGAGGTATCAGATATCTGTGATGCACTTTTTCACAGGGGGTCTCTGCAGTTTTTGGTCGATTGGAAGGGCTATTCACCGGCTGAGAGATCCTGGGAGCCCGCCTCTGCGGTACATGCTCCGCGCTTGATTCGCGCCTTCTATCGCTGGCATCCGGGTAAACCGGGTGCCGCCTCCTTTGGCAGGGGGCATACTGTTACGAACCGTTCTCAACGGTGGTCTTTTCTGCGCCGATGGCGCTTCATGCCATCTATTCACGCCGTCACTCCCAAGATGGCGTCGCGGAATCGAATGGACGGTCTAGAACCCATTCCATCCATTGAGGAAACTCCGCCCGGTGATTTGATCACGTTACTTAAACTGCCGGAATGGAAGACTCAGCGCGTTGCTACTGTTGTTAGTGGTCACGCTCCATAAGTCTTCGCTTAGGAGAAATACTGGAATTTCGTTTCCGAATTGGTTCCAACCTTCCACCTCCTCCCTTTATTGAAACCTGCTTGTCTATCCTCTTTTCTCTTTCCCAGGCTGACCGCGACCAATCACTGTCACTTCATAGCGTTCAAGAGCTCGTTACCGGTGAAGTCGCCTTCAGACCTGCTCACAGTCCGTAGGTTACCTCCCCTCTCCCTTCGATTCACATTTCATCACACAGGAAGCCTCGTTCTATACTTACCTCTCATTGTTTCCCCCTCGTGTCTATTCATTTGCAATCTCCGGACTACATCTCCCATCATTCATCCCGGGAATCTCCATTCACATCCCCATTCGTAATCAGACTGGGTAGGTGGAGCCAAATCCCTTACATATTCCTACAACCTGTCTTCTCTTAAAACATCACTGACCTTGTTTTCTTCCTCTCCCAAAGTTCCCGCCGGTCCCGAACCTCTCAACAAACCCACCTCCGAGAATCGGCATAGCAATCGGCGAACTATCGGAGAACCTCCGGGAGCAACCCGCACGCTGAAACATTTCCACCTCGAGGCTGCAGCAGAAGTCTTGTCAAATCCCATTAACTCAACGCTCTCAAGTGGCATAGGGTTTTTTCCCCTTTACAAAGGGTTTCCCTGCCGCATCCTTCATTTGCCGAGTTAGAGGCGAAGGGAGGGTGTAACAGGTGAACTCCTGATAGCCTCATCTCACTATTGAAGACAAGGTAGGAAATCTCCAGTTGTTGTGTGGTGTTGGGGGGAAACTGAGTGAGCCATTACGTTCCCACAGCTACAACTAACTCTAAAGTTAACACTGTGTGTAGTGAAGATGGCAAAGGTGGAGAAAGTCAGGGTGTTGGTGCTTGGAGAAATGTGTGTGCATGGTTTACAGCAGTATGCTCAATGCAGGCAGTTGGCAAACAATTTTGATGTTAAAGGAGTGGAGGTGGTGTGGAACACTTTGCCTGATTGCAACGTATAGTTTGTGAAGATATGGACAGGATGAACAGTCCCCATGTATTAGTTTTGCACTATGGTGCTTTCCATTTGGGCTATGTCAGTGCCCCTACTATGTTGGCAGATTTGGAGCGCTTGGTTCAAGCAGTAATGAACATCCTCCCAAATGCCAAAGTATTTTTTTCTGGATAAGTACCTAGGGCAATATGGGACAATAGTTCTGTTTTTTGTCCTCAGCAAAACATTGCTAGGTGAGCAATCTACCGAGACATTTGTGCTTTCATGCTTAGAGCTGGTATGTTTTTCTGTAATATTGAGAATGTTGATTCCAGTAATGCTGTTTATTTTAAAGATTTTGGGAAATGCCATGCTGTTTTAGAATGTAAGGGTTGCTTTGGAGAAGGTTATGTGAAGATTTTAGTAGTAAAGTAAGAAAAAAAAAGAAAAAAATACAAAATAACAGGTGTTTGTCAAGCATCTGAAAAAAAAACAAAAAAACGTCTCTTTTCAGAGCCAACCTCAAAGGGCAAATGGGGCACACCATTTAAATTTACATTCACCATGCTCAGATTTTCGATATGTCCGCGTACATGGCCGTTGTCCATGGACATTGCGTATTACATATGGGGATTTTGGGGTGAAGAGGCATGCAAATGAGAATGAGCAGAGCAAGGGATTGGTCAGTAAAGTTTACTGGGTGTGTTGTGTAAGGAGAGAGTTTGTCAGAAAGTCTTTTTCCTGAAAGAAGAACAGTTAGCTATGGCTGTGTGTTTCAGAAAACAGATTATCTGGATTTTGGGAGACTCATGGAAACATTGGTTGGAGGTGCATGCAGAACACTGTGGAGTAGCTGCAGATCTTGGATTCTCTCATGTGGAAGTTCACTGGCATGGAGTGTGTGGAATGACGTGGCTGGCCCTGGTACCTCTCTGTGCTAGTTTTGAGACAGAGCATCATCCAGACATAATTATAATTCATTGTGGAGGGAACAGTTTAGGACATGTGTCTGGAATTTCTTTGCAATTTGTAATGGAAGAAGGACTTGGGAAGGTCATGGGCATGTTTCCAAATTCCCAAGTAATTTTTACTCGTATTGCGCAGAGACAACTGTGGCTGCATTCTTTTTCATTTGGTCCACAAATGGAGAAAGCGAGGCGCAATGTCAATAAGGCTGTTTGTGCCTTTCTAAGAGATGTTGGCATGTCCTCTTTTCACAATGAAAATATTATGTTTCGTAGCACATACATGTTTCGCAGAGATGGAGTCCATCTTACTCATGCTGGTAATCAGATTTTTCTGAGAAATGTACAAAATGCATTGCAACCTTTTTTGGAATAACAGCCATCCATTTTGCAGTAGGTGCTGACTATTTCTATTTTTTCAAACACAAAAAACACCACAAAAAGGCTCTATTCAGAGCCACCACTTCCTCCCAGAGAAAAGTGCAATGGTTTTGATAGGGCAACACCCCATTATTTTAGATGTCCGCGAACTTCCGTGGACTTGTAAAAAATGCACAAGGTCCTGTTCAATTTATTTGCCACTTCTATTTTTAGACTGTGAAAGACGGCTCTGAAAAGAGCCTTTTTTTTTGGGATTTTTGTTTTATATTATTTTTTGTTTTTATACACACGACACACTAGGAGAGGAGGGGAAAGGAGGGGAAAGAAGGGACATCAACCACAGGAATAAGAAAGGGCAGGTGGAACTGTGACCCTTGAAATGTAAGGGTCAACAGCATCATGGATGGCCTGTGAGTCAGCTGGAGGGATGCGCTATCCCACAGGAGTGTCTCCTGTGGTGACAGGAGCAGAAACAGAGGATGTGGTAGAGGAACTCAACCTACTACGTTGATCACAAGGTACAACCTTGCGAATGGCCCCACCGTGGAACGACCTTAGGAGTATCTTCATAGATGTTGTACCAAAGCTGTACGAACCAGGCCTCCCACGACTGAGCATCATTTTGCACTGGTTGCATGTGACCTTGTTTGCACATGCTTTTGGTATGTCACCATGAATGGTAAACAACCGCCACACCCAAGACTCACGGCGAGTGCTGGTAGTAGGGACTTCCACTACCTCATCCTTGTCATCCTCTTCATCCTCCTCGTCTACATCCTCACACCTGTTCCCCTCTTCAGGCCCTTGGGGAGGTGGTGGTAGTGTAGGGGGTGGAGCTGGTGCTGAGACAGATGTAGCACCAGCTGGAGCAGCAAGCATTGATGCCATCAGGTCTGATGGAAAGCAGCAAAATCTGGAAGATTAGCAGCCAAAGTAGACAATGCTCTGTCAGATAGCCAGAAGCACAATGAGGATGAGCTCTGGGGTGTGGCCTTTTATAGGGGTGCGGGTGCACGCTTCGCGGACACCCACGCGGTCCGTGGACAGATCGAACACCCAAAAAAGGCTGAAAAAGATCCAAAAAGTATATAGAATGTCAGGGTCATTGTCTGGGACATGTGCTATGGTGAATTTTTACTATAAAATACTTTGGATTGTGTGAAAAAGTACTTTAAAAATGTTCAGGGACCCGGATACTGTCTGCAATTCAGGACACATGCTCAGCCTGGGTGTGGTCACATGATGACGTCGCGAACACGACCGCGAATGGGATGGGTATCCGCAGGACACCAACTGGACAGGAACAGCTGTGCGCGTGCGCGTTGGTGTTCTACGGACAGTGTTCAGGTCCTGGAAGTAATTAAAAGTTTGACACAAGTGAGACGGACAGTTATGGGCAGGCGCAATGTTCATAGGACCTATGGGTGTGGTGCACATGTGCGTAGATGTTCTAGAGTTAGTACGGACAGGTATAGTGGCCTTAGGACACCTTCATTTTGGATAATTACGGACATCCCGGACACCGCATGTTTTCTTAGAACAGTTTCACCTTCCCTGCGGACAGTACGGACAGGTATAGTGTCCTTAGGACACCATCATTTTGGTTAATTGCGGACATTCCAGACACCGCGTGTGTTCTTAGAACAGTTTCATCTTGCCTCCGGACAGTACTGACAGGTTTAGTGTCCTTAGGACACCCCCATTTTAGTTAATTACAGACATTCAGGACACCGTGTGTGTTCTTAGAACAGTTTCATCTTGTCTGCGGACAGTACAGACAGGTATAGTGTCCTTAGGACACCCCCATTTTGGATAATTACGGACATCCAGGACACCATTCCTGTCCGCGGACATCTTAACTGCCTTTTTAATAATTAAGACAGAAAGGACTGAATTAAAACACACATACATTTTTTTAATTCTATATAGATGTAAAACTTATGAAAGAGAGGGGGAAGCAGAAACTGACACAAACACAGGGGAATTGGGGGTTTCGAGAGAATGCATAGGAGGAGATGAAGGGATGGAAGTCTCATCATAATGTTTTTCTTGGTAGGGATGGTTTGGGGATAGTTGACTGGGATATGGAGAGGGGGAACAGGTACATCTGGGACAATAGTAATTTTTTTCTTTTATGTGGTCCGCCACAAACTGTTTCAAAAGATTGGCATTTTCCATGAGCATGTCCATTTTTTGTTCCATGCGCTGCAGAGTATTTTCTAATGTCTCTTTTGATATATGATTTTCAATTTTTGTATGGGCTGTTAAAAAGAAATATATATGTTAAGTGCACATAAAGTAATGATTATTATTTTGGTTATATAGAGAAGTGTCTTCCATTAGTATCACTATCTTCAGACATTTCCTCACATGGTAAATGTTCTTCAAGCCATTCTAAAGTACTGGACATTTCTGTGTAAATAAAAAAAAATTATATTACTTTTACTGTACCTAATACAGAAAGTTTACAAATATATAAGAACAATGAAGTTTACTTACGAGCTTCTGGTAAATTGTGTTCTTACTGTTCTGTAGGTCTGCTGTTGCTCCTAGTTGTGCAGTTTCTGTGAGGTAATTATGTTGGAAGCATATCTTTTTTGTTTTGGTATATTCCATTTTAGTACATATGGTATTTAAATCTATGGTTGACGTGTTAGATGTATAGGTTCAGCTTCTTATTTATTATGACATATAATGTGTTTGTGTGCTGCTTTTTGAACTTGTGCAGTGTTCATATGGCATGATAGAACAATTTAAGATACCCCCTGAGTTTTTGGGTAGTGTTGATGTTGGCCGCGTCCGTCCGCAGACATACGCACAGTCCGCGGACATCAAAATCACTAGCTGGGGTTCAGTATGTTCTATGTTACATATATATAAAGTAAGGGAGTCCTAGTAAACATCTATCAAATATGCACTATGAATATGTATATTCAGTAAAATAAAATGTGATAAAGGGAGGTTATGGTCAAGTTACACTAATAAAAACCTATGAAATTTAGTAAAAAAACTTTGTTAAAGGGACATTATGGTTAAGTTGCTCTACTAAAAACCTATGAAATTCAGTAAAACAACGTTGTCAAAGGGCCTTTATGGTTCAAAGTAAAACCGAAAACCCCCTGAAATTTGCCAGTTAGGGTAAGCTAAGACTAACACCCAGGACATCAAAGATGACATCACAAATGTTATTCATGACATCACTGTTTACATTACATGTGCATTTACTTTTCATGAAAAGTCTGTACAAGGGTTTCTTATTATAATGTTGACAAAAAAGTGTTAAGGATCATTGGAATAAATATCATGAGCTAATTAGTGCATTAAGCAATGGATTGATATAAATAGCATTCTATTATGAAGTTCTATCCAGTATACTAAGATACTCATGCACAAACATAGGCATTGTGTGCAGCATACATGATGGAGGTGCAATATTCATAATCTTGCCATGTTGAATAGTGGAATGATAAGTGCTTTCTTATTAGAGTTTGGCGTACTGTGAAATATGTAATAAGTAGCTAATAAAACCCACTTACTACATAATTGCATTATTACAGACAAAACAAAAAGAGACAACACATACAAATATGAATATATACAGGGAAAGTGAAGTAAGCTAAAAAGCAGCAGCAGTAGCAGAAAGAGTTCATGACCTAACTGATTATCTTTATGCAGAGAAATGATTGCTCTGTTTCAAAGCTGCTACTTACCCTATGTATGTGTATCACATGGTGTGAAAGGACCCTAAGGAAAGTAGTGTGAGTACAACGTATACAAATGAGCATATACAGGGTAAGTACAGTAATAAAAAAAAAACTATCAGAAAGTGCTGATAACCCAACTGATTATCTTCATACATAGAAAGGATTGCTGTCTTTCAAGCCTGTGCCTTCCCTTATTTATATGTTTCATATGATGTGACTGGATCCTAAGGGAATTACTGTAAGAACATACTTGAAGGATAAGTCTACAAATATAGCACCTTTTCAATGTTTAGTTCCTGACTGTTACTGAAGAAAACCATGTGGCCTAGATATGTCAGTAAAGGAAAAAAAAGGGGGAGCCAGACATGTGATGTCATCAGTGATGTCATCAATGACATTCGTGATGTCATTTTTGATGTCCTGGGTGTTAGTCTTAGCAGTGCACGGTGGTGGCACAAGTTATGGTTGCTCAGTTTACCATAACTGGTGAATTTCAGGGGTATTTCAGGGGTTTTTCGGTTTTACTTTGAACCATAATGTCCCTTTAACAAAGTTTTTTTACTGAATTTCATCGGTTTTTAGTAGCACAACTTAACCATAACATCCCTTTAACAAAGTTTTTTTACTGAATATATATATATTTATTGGTGGCACCGCCTGTAGTCTATTTACTACTTGTAGCCAGCCTTTTTGAATTCTTAGTCTGCATCTGTACAATTATAAAATGGTTTTGCATTCTCTTCTGTGCTCCTTACACATACAAACTTCATTCTGCATGTAAAGGGTCAGTCAGTTCTTTAGTTCATCATCAGATTATATATGGTCTATACACCTTCTCCCTTGTCATCTCTTCTTGGCGTATCACCTTGCTTAATGTGACTATTAGCTTTTTGTGGATACTTAAAGAAATTCTCAATGGATACCTTGCTTCAAAGGATGCTCGTGTTATGGGCATCATTGGAGGTGTTGTGCTTGTCACTATTTCCGGTTACCAACATATAGGCAAGATAGGGGCAGAACTTCTGGTAGAGGCCCTGGGCTCCTCCTATACAGATGTTTTGCCAATTGCAACCTTAATACAATTATGACATACAATATAATTTCCAATGTCACCCTCTGGTTCCAGCTGGCCGTGCCTCCATCCAATATCCTGTATCCGGGGCTGAAGTATGCTACGTCAGGAAACCTGAGCGCCCAGACGGCTGTGACAATCTGCATGCAAGGTGCATAACCTATCCGCAGCAGGACAAGTTCTGATGCAGGCCCAAAGAGAAAGGAAGTAAAAATAAATAGCATAACAGCAGCATCCAGGCAACAAGGTCATAGGTGTTGTCTGATAAACATGATCTGTCGAACAAAAGATCACAATAATCGACCCCAGAAGCACTTCTTTGCAAGAACCAATTAGCCAATTAAACCACCTAGCAGTGACCATTTTGCAGGCTCACCCAATTATTATGCTGAAGGGCATCTCAATAGCCTTATGTGGTCTGCATGGTGTTGGCTGATTTTTGGGTGCTTGGGGTATTATCCAGGATGGGATTCCTTGAAGTAGTGATATTGTAACAATATCTTTCTTATTGTACTGATAAACAATGCTATGTGATGCTGCTTCCTGTGAACTCAAGGGGTGAAAGGTTGTGTACCATCACATCCTATGATGTAATTTTGTAGCAGGGTCAAAGGACTTTACACCACTTTCTGTGATGTCACTTGAGGGTGGGGTCAAATGACATCACTTTCGGTCTCATCAGGTAGGACAAGGGTCATGTGATTTCATGTCTGATACCCATGGCATTTTGGTGAAATGGCTTCCCTGTGCGGGTCCTGCCTTGACCTGAGCCTCCAGCATGCCCCTCTTCTGCTGCCAGATAGGCTCATTGCATTACTGTTTTTCAGGCTGTTGTCAACCTTACACATTTTGTCGCACTGGAAATAACATCCTGACCAGTACACAGGATTTCAGCTGCATTCAGTGATGACAGAAATAACAACCAAGTATCAGCAAAAGTGTATTTTTTCCCCTTTTGGTTTGTATACAACATCAAACCCAGTGCTTTAACTATGTTTAACTTTGACTGTCTATCTTCACTGAGGCAAGCCTGACTGTTTGATAAAGGACAGAAACATGTTGGGTGTAGTGGTGACTACTTCTCCTTCTAAAATATTGTTTATGCCCAGAAAATAGAACCATCCAGAAACGTCATTTGTGGTTGCCAGGGGTCGCTGCTTCCCCTGTGGTCTCCCTTGCTACCTCCAAAACAAAGCAGTGACCCAAAATAAGAAAGAATAGGAATACAAAATATTTTGTCTTTCTGGAATTGTATACAATATTTGCTAGAATAGTTTTTTCGTACTGTACTTAGGATCAATGCTCTGTGATGCCATTTCCTGTTTTGTCAAGAGGTGAAAGATTATGTTCCATCGCTTCCTGTAATGCCACTTTGGGGTGGGGGTCCTGTGATGTCCTCAGAGGTCAAGGGTTGTGTGATTGCACTTCCTGCATTTTGATGAAATGATGTCTCTGGAGCCGTCTAGTTTGTGGCAATTCAATTCTGTGAGGTTCCTGGTTGAAATATTGTAATGTGATGACTTTTGAACATTTGTGCATTCTGATATTTGGTGAAGATTCATAGGACCCAACACAAACATTCTAACTGTCTAAATGCACAGCCAGTGCATTTAAAAGCAAAGAACAACATCCTGCCCTGTAAATCCTTCCCTGTGGATTGGAAGAATAAAAACACATGTTTGTGGTAATTAATATTGAAGTTTACAGTTTTCAGTTGCGTGATATATCAAATTAGCTGTGATGACACTTAACTTTTACTGGGTGTGTTCTCTTTGGCTCTATTTGAAAAATGCAGTGGTCATTTGAGAGACATCTATTGAAGAAATGTGTAAAGATATGCCATTGGAAAAGTTCAATACATGAATTACTATTTACACCTCAAGCATAACTGCCAAGTGACCTTGTGTCATACGTGAGAAAGCAACACTTTCTATTCTGGAAAGCTTATCTGTGCCTATAATTCCAAACATGCGAAGTACTGGCATTTAGAAAATCAGAACATTCTCTGTGAAAAGTGAGATGTAACCCTAAATATAAGTGCACATGATTTCCCGTACATACACTAAAAAAACACACACACACACAGACACACACACACACACTGCAAACATCTGTTTCGGTCATATAGTTTATGAAATATAATATGTCATGCTTAATTACATATAATGACCATTAACAATAACTCACCTTACTGGCATGGTTTTATCCAGGCTCTCTGTGAATAATTCCAACCTTCTTTGAAGATGATTCTCTGTGAGGAATGTAACGGAAAAGAAATAAAATGCGGGAAAAGTCCACGTTCATTGGCATGAAAGGATTTTTAGGAGTACTTATGTGAAGTTTATACACAGTTGCAAATAAAGTTAATTTGGATATACAAGTCAATTTTATAACAAGTACATTTGAAGAGTACATTCCTTCACGTGTCAAGATTGTATTACATGACTTCGAACTAGATTTATGTTTAAACATCTTTAACATATAGTGGCCTATTGTACTGATCAAACTAACTGAAATGTAACCATCATAATGTCCATCATACTTGGGAATACTATGCATTAGCGTACACAAACCCAACATGTGCTCTTAATGCAGTTACACACTTTTGCAAAGATGCATCATTGTTCATGTCCTTGTCCTGGTGACATGAAGAAAATTACATTGCTCAATGTATCTTTCCCACTCAATTCCCCATGGTCCTGTAATAGATATTTTGGGTAATCATGTGTTCCATTATTACTCATAAATCAAAAAATCAAGATTTCCAAGCCCTTTCCATGGATCAGGGAAACCGTTTCTGGGTGTTCATGCTATAATAATATAATTTATAAATATTTTGTTCAGTTTTGAGGTTAGTCTTGCTAAGAGCGAGAGAAGCAGAAGGATGCTGGACTATTTGAGGTTATAGACTACAAGTGTGGTGGTGTTTGAAACTTAAAATATAATTTAGCTGAGGAAGATGCACAGAATTGAAACAGAACAAACCATCCTTTTGTTACTACTTTTAAGATATCACAGTGGCCACCTTGCACAACATGAATTCATTTACATAGTTGGTGAAAGGCAGCAGAAGAACATTCTGAATGTACTGGGCTGCTGGCAGGGAAGAGAAGTCAGTGTTATTACCAGAGTGCACCATCAATTTGTGATGATTGGTAAAACAACATACTAGTTTCACAGAAAAAGTCTTATAATTCTGTGGTGACAGGAAGACATTATGGGGTCGATTCATGGAATTAATGTGCGCTGAAAATTCCTGTGCGATTTGCAGTGCAAGTGTGAAAATCGCAGTGCAAGTGCGAAAATCGCAGGGAAACCAGCGCACATCGATTCATGGAAGTCCGTGCGCGAGAAAAACATTCGATGTGCACTGAAAAAGTGTGCAGCGCACGCCGGCGCACAGGTCATCCAACAGCGTGCGCCACGGCCACTGCGAAATCGCACATAGCGCGGCGCACATCACATAAGTAGGCGGAACACGGGGCGTTACACTCGTAATGGGAAACAACGCGTGAAAATATGGCCGTCACAGGGGAAGTACAGGAGGCAAGTGCACGGAACGCCCACACGCTCGCCTACAACCCGTATTCATGGAATCGAATAGGGCAAACCAGTGCACGGTCAAAGACGCGCACAGGGCCAAACAAGTACGCCACAAGAAAGCAGGCGGTAGCGTCCCTGCGGCTGAAATAAATGTGCGCCAAAATGTGCGCCAACAAAAAGCACCCATATACAGCCATGATGAATGGTCCATACAGTGGCCCTCTGGGACAAATGAGGTGAAAATAGGTACCGACAAACACGGACACCCGCTATCTGAAAAATAGCATGTGCGTGTGTTTCGGGATGCGCGGGAAGTTCCACACGCGATTGGCCTGGGTACGTGTACTTCACGGTGCGCGGGAAGTTCCACACGCGATTGGCCTGGGTACACGTGTTTCGGGATGCACGGGAAGTTCCACACGCGATTGGCCTGGGTACGTGTACTTCGGGGTGCGCGGGAAGTTCCACACGCAATTGGCATGGGTACGTGTGTTTCGGGATGCGCGGGAAGTTCCACACGCGATTGGCCTGGGTACGTGTACTTCTGGGTGTGTGGGAAGTTCCACACGCGATTGGCCTGGGTACGTGTGTTTCGGGATGGGCGGGAAGTTCCACACACGATTGGCCTGGGTATGTGTACTTCGGGGTGCGCGGGAAATTCCACACGCCATTGGCCTGGGTACGTGTGTTTCGGGATGCGCGGGAGGTTCCACACGCGATTGGCCTGGATACGTGTACTTCGGGGTGCACGGGAAGTTCCACACGCGATTGGCCTTGGTACGTGTGTTTCGGGATGCGCGGGAGGGTCCACACGCAATTAGCCTGGGGGTGGGGGTGATGGGAGACATGAGTTGGACATTAGTGGGGGCCTGGTGGAGGCTGCCCCTGCACTGCTGGGGGTGGAGGTGCAGGGGGACATGTGTGGGGGCCTGGTGGAGGGTGCCCCTGGATGCTGCGGGGTGGGGGTGGTGGTAGACATGAGTGGGGGCCTGGTGGAGGCTGCCCCTGCACTGATGGGTAGGTGGGGGTGGTGGGAGACATGAGTGGGGGCCTGGTGGAGGCTGCCCCTGGATGCTGGTGGGTGGGGGTGCAAGGAGACATGTGTTGGACATGAGTGGGGGCCTGGTGGAGGGTGCCCTGCACTGCTGGGGGGTGGGAGTGGTGGGAGACATGAGTGGGGGCCTGGTGGAGGGTGCCCCTGGTGGCTGGGGGGTGGGGGTGGTGGTAGACATGAGTGGGGGCCTGGTGGAGGCTGCCCCTGCACTGCTGGGGGGTGGGGGTGGTGGTAGACATGAGTGGGGGCCTGGTGGAGGGTGCCCCTGGTGGCTGGGAGGTAGGGGTGCAGGGGGACATGTGTGGGGGGCCTGGTGGAGGCTTCCCCTGCACTGCTGGGGGGTAGGGCTGCAGGGGGACATGAGTGGGGGCCTGGTGGAGGGTGCCCCTGGATGCTGGGGGGTGGGGGTGATGGTAGACATGAGTGGGGGCCTGGTGGAGGCTGCACCTGCACTGCTGGGGGGTGGGGGTGGTGGGAGACATGAGTGGGGGCCTGGTGGAGGCTGCCACTGCACTGCTGGGGGGTGGGGGTGGTGGGAGACATGAGTGGGGGCCTGGTGGAGGCTGCCCCTGCACTGCTGGCGGGTGGGGGTGGTAGTAGACATGAGTGGGGGCCTGGTGGAGGCTGTCCCTGCACTGCTGGGGGATGGGGGTGGTGGTAGACATGAGTGGGGGCCTGGTGGAGGGTGCCCCTGGATGCTGGGGGGTGGGGGTGTAGGGGGACATGAGTGGGGGCCTGGTGGAGGCTGCCCCTGCACTGCTGGGGGGTGGGGTGGTGGGAGACATGAGTGGGGGCCTGGTGGAGGGTGCCCCTGGAGGCTGGGGGGTGGGGGTGCAGGGGGACATGTGTGGAGGCCTGGTGGAGGCAGCCCCTGCACTGCTGGGGGGCGGGGGTGCAGGGGGCCATGTGTGGGGGCTTGGTGGAGGGTGCCCCTGGATGCTGGGGGGTGGGGGTGGTGGTAGACATGAGTGGGGGCCTGGTGGAGGTTGCCCCTGCACTGCTGGGGGGTGGGGGTGGTGGGAGACATGAGTGGGGGCCTAGTGGAGGCTGCCTCTGCACTGCTGGGGGGTGGGGGTGGTGTTAGACATGAGTGGGGGCCTGGTGGAGGGTGCCCCTGGTGGCTGGGGGGTGGGGGTGGTGATAGACATGAGTGGGGGCCTGGTGGAGGCTGCCCCTTCACTGCTGGGGGGTGTGGGTGGTGGGAGACATGAGTGGGGGCCTGGTGGAGGGTGCCCCTGGTGGCTGGGGGTGGGGGTGATGGTAGACATGAGTGGGGGCCTGGTGGAGGGTACCCCTGGATGTTGGGGGGTGTGGGTTGTGGTAGACATGAGGGGGGGCCTGGTGGAGGCTGCCCCTGCACTGCTGGGGGGTGGGGGTGGTAGTAGACATGAGTGGGGGCCTGGTGGAGGCTGCCCCTGCACTGCTGGGGGGTGGGGGTGGTGGTAGACATCAGTGGGGGCCTGGTGGAGGGTGCCCCTGGATGCTGGGGGGTGGGGGTGCAGGGAGACATGAGTTGGACATGGTTGGGGGCCTGGTGGAGGGTGCCCTGCACTGCTGGGGGGTGGGGGTGGTGGGAGACATGAGTGGGGGCCTGGTGGAGGGTGCCCCTGATGCTGGGGGGTGGGGGTGATGGGAGACATGTGTGGGGGCCTGGTGGAGGCTGCCCCTGCAATGCTGGGGTTGGGGGTGCAGGGGGACATGTGTGGGGGCCTGGTAGAAGGTGCCCCTGGATGCTGGGCGGTGGGGGTGGTGGTAGACATGAGTGGGGGCCTGGTGGAGGCTGCCCCTGCACTGCTGGGGGGTGGGGGGTGGTAGACATGAGTGGGGGCCTGGTGGAGGGTGCCCCTGGTGGCTGGGGGGTGGGGGTGCAGGGGGACATGTGTGGGGGCCTGGTGGAGGCTGCCCCTGCACTGCTGGGGGGGGGGTGCAGGGGGACATGAGTGGGGGCCTGGTGGAGGGTGCCCCTGGATGCTGGGGGGTGGGGGTGGTGGTAGACATGAGTGGGGGCCTGGTGGAGGCTGCACCTGCACTGCTGGTGGGTGGGGGTGGTGGGAGACATGAGTGGGGGCCTGGTGGAGGCTGCCCCTGCACTGCTGGGGGGTGGGGGTGGTGGGAGACATGAGTGGGGGCCTGGTGGAGGGTGCCCCTGGATGCTGGGGGGTGGGGGTGGTGGTAGACATGAGCAGGGCCTGGTGGAGGGTGCCCCTGGTGGCTGGGGGTGCAGGGGGACATGCGTTGGTGGGCAGTAGTGCAAGGTGACATGTGGGTTGGCTGGGGGGCATGGCCATGGTGGATGGGGTGCCTGCGGGACATGTGCAGGGTAGGCCCCTGTGGTGTGGGCCACCTGCAGGGGCCGTGGAGGGTGTAGAGGGAACACCTGGGAGGACCCACACGTGCAATTCATGTGTGGTGCTCCCAGCGCACCCCTGGAATACACGTACCCTGATGGAATCGCATGTGATACTTCCTGCGCACCCCTGAAATACACGTACCCTGCTGCTTTTGCGTGTGATACTTCCCGCGCACCCCTGGAATACACGTACCCTGCTGCTTTTGCGTGTGATACTTCCCGCGCACCCCTGGAATACACGTACCCTGATGGAATCGCGTGTGATACTTCACGCGTACCCCTGAAATACACGTACCCTGCTGCTTTTGCGTGTGATACTTCCCGCGCACCCCTGGAATACATGTACCCTGCTGTTTATGCGTGTGATACTTCCCGCTCACTCCTGGAATACACATGCCCTGATGGAATCGCGTGTGTTACTTCCCACGCACCCCTGATGTACACGTACCCAGGACAATCGCGTGTGGAACTTCGCGCGATCCACTGAAATACACGTTCCCCGCTTGGCGTTTGCTGTTTGGCAGCCCTGTGAACTGGTTGAGGGTTAGCGCAGCCCTTTGCGATGATTTGGGGATTTTGAAGGCTTTTCCTTGCGCGAGGGCGTTCTTGGGGGCGTAACTGGTGCTGCTGCAGGGTCGCTGCGCCACACTGCGCCACTGCTGGTTTCGGAGACTAAAATCCATGAATACGCTGTGCGATGAAAAGGATTTTTTCGCACACGGCTGGCGCAGTGTATCGCACGGGGACACTGTGCGCCAGCCGCGTGCGCCATTTTTGTGCGAATTTCTATGAATTACCCTGTATATTTAGTGGCTGCAACTCAGCATACCATTTTGTGTGGTGATAAAAACACTTGCTTTTTCTAGTCTTATATTTCTTTGAAAGGAAAGTTTGTATTAAACACCTTTGGAGATAGCGGAGTGCATCCAGTTTCTGTATCTGAGTAACTGAATCAACAACTTGCCTGCCATTATTTTGTGCTACAGAGAATTAACTACTTTGAGTGTTAAGATAAGCGGCACACCTGGAACTGTGTGCTGTAGGGATATATGGCATTGATTCATGCAAATGAAGATGACAGTGTTTTCAATGGAAGCAACAAAATGGCTGTAAATGCTGACAGATAGCAGTGTTTTAAAAGCAGTCACTACAAAATGTGTGCAGATGACAATGTTTTCAATAGCAGCCAGAGATATGGGTGCAAAACCTTTAGCAGATTAGGGATACAGGTCAGCTGAAAAGAGATGGGCAGGTGAAATGTCACATTATGCCTTACATGACAAAGCAGAATGCAGAAAAAGACAATGAAGTCAATGTACAGTACATACATACACCATTTTGAGCATTCCTATCTGTGAAGAAGTGAAGAACTGCATTGGAAAATAACACATATAACAAACTAACTTCCATATTAACAAAACCTCAATAACTAATTAGTTCTCCTGATTAACATTGCAATGAAATTTCAGTAAACACGGATGGAAATTCTGTCTTAGTATTTCTCTATGGAAGAGAAATGTGCATCAGAAAAACAATAAGAAATGAATAGCTGTCTTCTTGTGCGTTCTGAAACCTCTTTTGTTTGCACAGGAAAGAAATAGATACATACATGTTCTCGGTTGTGATTGGACAGTGGAGTAAGAAGTCTAGGAGGTGTCAGATATGTCAAAGGGGAGGATGTGCTACTCTTCATTGACAGATAGATAGAATATAGGAAGTTAAACCAAAAGGCTGGGTCATTCTGTTCTTGCCTGTGCCACTGCTTGGTGCTGGGTTTGTCCTTGTCTGGCTCTGCAGTCTGCAGAAGGGAGTGCAGAGAGAGGAGACGCCCTGGCATTGAAGTTTGCGAGGAACCCAAGGCTGATCTCGGGGGCAGTGCGGGCGTTGTAATACTCCTGGGCAGATAAACCACAGCAAAAAGAGATTGTCCAGATGAAGCGCAGAAGTCTCATAAATAATTGAAAGTGAAGTTCAACATGAGGAGCGTGGTTTGAATGCAATTCCATATCAGTTAGCACAGGGGTCTATTTTTAAACCAAAGTGCTTAATGTTTTCTTTTTGCATGCGCTAAATGACAAAGGGACTGTATGCCACATTTCCATGTACTGCAATGCTTGTTTTTATTTTCTCTCTTAGGAAAATGCAGCAGTATTGATGTGGGTTAGATTTGGGGAATGCATTGTTGTTAATTGAATTATGTTTTTATTGTAAATCACATGGTGTTTAACAGATTTATAAAAGGTATTAAGATTGCTTTGGTGTAAGGATTTTTTTTGTTTATGTTTCCAAAGCTTTGTATTTCAGCGGGGAAAAGTAACTAGGAGGCTCTGGTGTTTGCACCACAGTGATAACATATTTACCACTTTATTTACTGCAAGAGGCAAAGTAAGAGAAAAAAAGGAAAATATATATGCAAGATAGAAAGTTTGTGTGTTGGTGTCAATGTGTTCCACCCTGCATGCTAAAAGGGGGAACAGTGCCCTCCAAGGGCATAAGTCTTTGGGATAGATAAAACATTGGCACAATCTATATATGATAATTGACATTATTTATGATCTTACTGGGTTCCCTAGAAGTGTGCTAAGCCTGGGGGGATGGTTACAGTCAGCCGAAGTGTATCATAATTATAAAGAGGGAAGGGTTGTTTTATCATAGGGCCTTGAAACACTTGTGTATAGGCGCTTTACAAATGCCATATCATATCATATCATATCATATCATATCAGTGTTATAGAAGGTACGTTCACCACTAAATTACTACCGAAATGAGGGAATGCCAATTTACTGCCAAAATACCACAATACAAAAATGCGGCCAAGTTAGGTAATAGCCCTAAAGAAAACATCTCTTACAGTGCAGAAGAGAGAGGTATGGAGAGGAGTATTATACTGGTGTCCCTGGGGCAAAAAGTGGAGCGAAATTTAAGATAATATCTACAGACAGGCTATGAGAATCAACACATTTTTCAAAGGGTATCTTATCAGATCTTGCTAGTCTCCCACTCCACCACCATCCACATGAACTGATGATAAGTCTTGCGATAATTATGATGACAACCGAGATTTAGGTGACATTCTGATTCCATGTCACCACATATGATTTTGCAAACTAGAGGTGCAGGGGAGGAGAAGGAGGAATATATTTCCAGAGTAACACACACAGAAAAAAAAATATTCTACGTTTGAACAGTGAATTTTAAAAGACAGCCTATCAGATCCATCAGCCTATC
The DNA here is from genome assembly GCF_040938575.1 of Ambystoma mexicanum. Lineage (NCBI taxonomy): Eukaryota > Metazoa > Chordata > Amphibia > Caudata > Ambystomatidae > Ambystoma > Ambystoma mexicanum. Next base: position 755,326,871 of record NC_090922.1, on the reverse strand, counting down.
AGCCTTTCAGATCTGAAAGGGAAAAAACTACTCTGTGTGGAAGACACAGGAAATACACATGCAACTTCATGTCTAGAAGAGAGTAGATGGTATTTTATTTCAGTCAAGCAGGAACATTTAAAGTGTGGATGTCCACAGAGGACAGACTATCAGTACATGCATATTGTTCAATAGCACTGTGCTCCAGGGAAAGGCTGAGACAAAGTTGGGTCTAAATCCTTATGGTGACATAAGATGTAACTATGTGCACTTCTTGATGAATAAAGAAGCCTACTACTGCTGCTCTCTCATCAACAGCCAGCCACCATACAACCCTGGTCTGTACTGCTACCTGAGAACATGTTGATTTAGTTGTATAATAACCCTGGTATCTGACTGTGGGATAACTAACAGCAATAGTGATGAGACAAGCATTTGTGTTACTACTGTTTTATTTGTGAATCCTACATCTCCCTTTTTACAATCACAGTAACTTACAGAGAGTCAACATCCAAAAGCTAATACAAAAGTACCCCTACCATTTTAATTTCTCACTGTGAAATTACAGGTGCAGACATGAGCTAATTTGCGTACTCCAGCGATTGCTCTGTGAGAGAACGACAGCTGGAAACACATGACACATAGTTCAGAAGCACTGATTTGCTGTGGTGAATTTCCTTGTTTTAAACAATTATTGCTTTTTGGTGTTTTTGAACACATTAAAGTTGCTTCAGAAAATACATCATCAGCTTCAAGTGGACAAGTTCATAGAACTAATTAAGCACAATAAGAAGAGTTAACTTCATTATAGAAGTTTCATCCCAAAGCTTTAAAAGACAACTTTCCTCCTGGGCAATTTCTAAGTATGGGACACAATTGCACCTCTAAACATGACTTTGTCTAACATGCCAACGAATAATAACCTAAAAAGGTGGCTACCAAAACGAGTGGTTAGGTAAGCAACAAAGAGAGCAGGTAATGTGTACAGACAACTCTATTTAGAACAAAAAGTAAAATCAAAGTGGCTATACTCGTGTGTGTTACAACTTTCAGTGAAATATGTCACTTGAGTCAAAGCACTATAGAGAAAAATTGACACCTCATTAAAAGCCGGGTTTCTTATTGTCTTGGCCAATGTTTGCTTTCAAAAGGAATGCTAATTTGAAATAGAAATGAGTGCACCCCTATTAGAAAAACACATGGGTTGCCACCAATAAGGGGCACTTTAAATGCAGGTCTTGTGGAACGTGAATTTTCACGAGGACAGCTAAGATAATCAAATAGAGATTTCAGGTGACAAATGGCTTAGCTTGAATGGGGACACAACTCAGGTACTGATGACTGGTCCCCCCTCTGCTTCATCTTTATGGACCTCTGCCTTCTGGCCCTCAGTTCCTGGCCCTCTCCCTGCTCTGGTTACTACTGTTTAGGATTTTGAAGTGAAGGTTACGGCCTCATCTCCAGTGATGCTCAGGTGGCTGCGATCTGTCAAGCCAGCTATTATTAACTTAAGATGCTGCAGAAAGACAGCCTTTTCCTTCCCTCTCAGTGTCATGCTTCTGTGATGGCTTCACTGGTGATGAGCACAGTTGATCTCTGTAACTCATTATATCTTGCTCAACCTTTGCATTTAACCCACCACCTACAGTTGCTTTAGAATTCTGCCGTCAGAATTGCCACTCAAACACCATTCAAAGTTCAGATCTCTCTGGTTCTCTGTAAGCTTCATTAACTTCCCGTCTGTAAAGCCATTCAGTTTAAGTCCTTATGTTTGGTGCACAGTGCTTTTTATGGGAGTGGGGTGGAATATTAGCAATCAAAGTTCTATCCAGTCCCGGTCGCAATGTCTGTTCGATGGATTATCTCTGCATTCAGATTCCCCACTTCAGACTAACCATAATGTGGGTTGGGCCTTCCTAGTGGCTGCAGCTAAGCTGTGGAATGCTCTTTCCCATTGTACATGGGCTATAGTGAATCATTCAGCTTCCGTAAATTGCTTAAATCTCATCTTTTATGAGCATTTCTTTGATTTGTTATGGTGAATCTCGGTGCTGCTGGGTTTTTAGCGCCAAGATGCCATAAGGGTGATTGTTGTGCACTTTATAAATCTATAACATAACATTTTGACCAATCATACCAACTGTGAAAGCAAAAATGTAATTTATATCATTAAATGCCCCTCTGATCTTATATACGTAGGAAAAATGACAAGACCTGTGGAACAAAGTGTATCTGAACATAGGTCCTGCATAATTTATTTATTTTATTTATTGGATATTTGTAAGATGCCTATACAGCAAATGTTTTAAGGCAAAGAAATAAAGTGACTGGCAAACCACTGGTAGAACACTAAAACAAAATGAAACATATTGACAGTGATTTTGAGGGGTTGGTTGTGCAACAGGTCAGACCACATCTGAGGGGTGGCCATATTGATCAGCCTCTTATCCGAGTTCAATAAAGATGGATTCATCCTTGAGACAGCATTGAAAAGGTTCATAGTTTGTATCGAAAGGAATCATATTTCACTGAGCTGTATCTTTGACATAAATTATGCCATTAACTGTTTTTTTTTACAATTTGTCATGATATTATGTTGATGGTCAGCTAATATGTCACAGATTAATGTATATTAAATATGAAACTGTACGTAGTTCATTGTTTTGAACTGTTTTCACTAATTGTATGCAAGCAAGTGTTGCATGTATAACATATGGAGCAGTATTTTAATGCACTGAAAGTGGAAACTAACGCGTTTATAAGTAGAGATTTGTAATCAGTTGCACACTTAGTCACCATTTAAAGTGTTACACCCATTGGGATAATCTGTTCCATGCATGGAACTATGGGGGATACTCCAGTTAAGGATGGCATGTACTAATAAGAAGCATTATCATCATGTTTACTCCCAATATGGTATCCGTTTGGTCATGGACTTTTGCAACAGCTATCAAAAGCCGCAGCATTTTCCAGCTTTCTCCCCATTAGCATCTTCAGAGGAACACGCATTTCTGGGGTGTTCAGAGGGTTATACCACAATTAATTCAAGCAGCAGCGCTCAGGCTGGCTATCCTCTATGCTCATGGGCAGGCGTCCATCTAGGCTCCCTTTGCCCAGTGAGACATCTTTCATCTCTCTAAGAAAGAAGTTGAGTGTCCCTTCGATATTCTGTTGAGGGAACACATCGTAAATGATGCACTAGGCTGATTCCCTTAAGGTGTCTATATTGTTTTCATTTTAGATAACTAAAATTATGAAGAAATGATGGCAGCTCAATGGGCTGCTGTTCACACATCCATAGTTAAGGTCATTATGAATGATTACCATATTGACCGCAAGTACATGACGCATTGTAGATGAAAGGGGAATGTGTAATGAGTAGATGCAATAACAAGTATACTGCATTTCTTGCTGTGTAGACAATTATGGAGACTTACGAAAGGTCCGATTGTTTAAATAACTCTGCTGGAGTGAGTATCCCAATCATTGCACTTTGTGGAATTTAGCAGTCTGCACAACCCCTACTGTGTTAATGGTTTGTCCTGATAATAGCCCAATGTCAAGGAAGTCAAGGAAGCAATAGAAAAATGAACTCAAAGATGGCTGAAACACAGTGTGTTGACACATAAATATGATAATAGATGTAAACATTTTGCATGAAATGCTGAAATAATTTTGCACAACAGTGTCTGTGATCTGAGCGAGACCAGTCATTTCAATCAAACCTGATGATGTGCTCTATGTGTATCGTTTGTAATGAGAATATTTTTTGAATCAACAAAAACGTTTAGAGCAATTTTCACAAATAAAGATTTCTTTTAGCACTTGCGTTGTGCAGACCTACAGATGTTTTTTTCTCCAGTTAATGAAGTTTGACTGACATTCTGTGTTTCGAGTCTTGACATTGAGATTTTGTCGGTACTAAGATCCTGGGGCTCAAGGCATTAATGGCAGCAACCTCGTTTATATTACCTTTAAAGGTGATGCCATTGTGGCACAAATGGTGAGTGTCATATTTTCATATTTTTGTGGTGATCCATGGGTAGTTTGATTTGAAGGTAACCTACATGAACCCATGTTTCAAAGTGTTACATTTTCATACATACGTCTCGGTATAAATGACTCACAGCAAGCATCACATGGAAGATTTTCTGTGCACATGTGCAAATATGCTTTCCAACAGTGCTTGCAACATCAATTGGTGAAAGAACAGAGGCAGCAGGAAGAACACCAGCCAAACCATACGTTGACAAGTGCTATGGCAAATGTCAAGCTCAAGGTTGATGGCATCAAATGCAGTATATCAATGACACCAATTGAAAAAGCTTTGTGAGCAGTGCAGACCTGCTCAGAAGAAGAATCTGTAGAACACCCTCCTGAGTGGTTTGTGCAACTTCAATACAGACAGGATATCGACTGCAACAGACAGCACACCATTATTCACTCATATGAGTATATACTAGGAACCCCACCATGGAAAGAGGTGATAATCCTTCACTGAATAACTACAAACACAGTCTCTCTGACCAGTGGCACATATGTGAGTTGATGTTGAATCATTTAGCTGCACCTCACAAAGTTGCAGTCTGAAAAAATGCTACGTTTGGATGGGTATATTTTCTCCTAACACAGGAGAATCCTAACAATGCCACATGTTTAACTATTGACATTTATTAAAATGAATAGTCACATCGTTTCTGGATGATGATGAAAATGTGTTACCTGGACCTGTCAGGCACTGAGAAGTAGAGCAGGGTTAAGTTGAGGTATAGGTGTTCGGAAAAAGGATGGGTGTAGTAGTGACTGAAAGTCCCAGACTAATTGATGTCCTACTTGTGCCTGTACACACTACCTATCTTATGAGCATTGTTTAATAATGTTTGGATTTTCTGATGACAATTACAGGAATTGTCAAATGTTCTCATGTTTTCAAACACGGCACAACCCCTTATAAGGTCGTCAGAATGTTAAAGTCCAGGTTCACTCTGAGCCATACATTCTTATAGCAATAAACACAATGTTTTGGGGTGAACCGGGCCAGTAACCAGGAATTTCCCAGAAACCCTTGAGTCAGGCGCATGGTCTGTGGCAGGACACATGGACTTAACCGTCCCTGTCAGCCCCACATAGCAGTGTTATATGTGCAATTATCTCCCCAGAGCACCCTCCAGTTTGATAATCTATACATATAAAATGCTTAGGTATGTTTCTGTACTCAGCTGATGCGATTCATCAGTGTTAGATTGGTCTCTGCTGTCCAAATGGCAAAGTGCACCACTCTGTGCCCTTCCACTTCAACAAAAGCTATCATTTTAACAAACAGAAAGCACAGTTCTATGTGGAGTCCTTCACCGTCCACTATCCCAACATTTGAAATAATTTCAAGTTATTTCTTTCCACCTCCACTTCTCTTCACACAGGGCACAGCGATTCCAATGTCAATTAAAATTTAATTACCGGCTCAACGTTGCAGTTCTAAAGAGCGAAAGGCTGTTGGATGAATGCCTCCTCACAAGCTAAAACTGAAAGTAGGTGCTGTAATTATGCTACTGCCCAATGTTATGCCATCATGTGGACTCTGCAATGGAACAAGGTTGACAATTACGCATCTACAAAGACACATCATAGAGCCCCGTGTAAACGGTGAAACTTAGATTCTGTTCTTATCCTGCACACTCATTTCATTTAATCGGATACAAGTATACCTTTCAAATTCAAAAGAAGACAGTTACCTATATGTTTAGCCTTTTCAATAACCATTAATAAGTCACAGGGACCTACACCCCCTTCCTAGAAGCGATCAGTGATAATTCTGATATTTAAGAAAGAGGACAGAAGAGACCCTATGATTTACAGACTGATATTGCTAGAATGGCGTATGTTACATGGGGAACGGCAAATAGTTTTAATTTGTTTAAGGGACTTTTACTTGGGCCCAATTTCTTTACACACCAATACGGCCACGATGAAAATAGTAAGGGGACTAAGTTATGGCAGACATTGCGAAGGAGCATGGTCAGAGCAAGAAGATGAGTTTAATAGGGTGAGAGGGCACAGGAGCGTGTTGGGAATCTGTGGGAATAGATAAAATGCAAAGGATAGGGCAGAGAGGGTGCCTGGGACACTGGGGTGGAAACGCAAATTGTAGAAAGCGAGGGAAGGCATACAGATGGCTGATATTCAACTTTCTGTTGGATTCTGCTGTTTTTCCGATCAACCGGATAGACCAGAAAATCGCTCCAATGTGTCAGTGTCTCTTAATTAATGTATGCATTTTAATAAGCTTAGACCATAGTGCTCATTTCATGCAAAATGGTTTGTTGAAAGCAACCTAGAGAACAAATACCTAGCTCACAATGCACTGCTATGCTATTGCCTGAATGCTATTTTTAACTCATCTCACTACATTTATAAATGTATGTTGAAAGATCTCAACACTGCTCCCATATATGTTGTGTGGATATACAATTCAGTGACTTTCCTACATTTAACAGCAATCTTTCCTCTGTACTCTTTAGTTTGAACAAACTTTAAAGTTTTTTTTTTTATTGTGAACTGTTTTGCCTCATCTAACCTACATTGGTGTGTGTTTGGTGCCAAATTGGTGTGTTTTCTGGTGCCAAATCCACCAAAGAAGCAAAATATGCAACAGCCCTTTTCATTTATTTGAAGTCTGAAGACATAAATTGGTACGGCCACTGTGTTGTTTGTTGCCTTCCTCTTCTCAGTTTTTGTGATTCTTGGGTATAAATGAATTGAAGTCATCATGCGTTGGTGTCATCCTATCTGGTCGCACCACACGTTGAGTTTTGCATGATTACAAAAGTGTATTGCTTTGTGTAGTTACAAAAACCGAACATCATGTTCAACATTCCTCAGAATAGTGTTATGTAGCAATGAGCCCCTCTTAGGGGGGTGAACATGGCTGTTATCGGCCTGTTAGCATGACTCTAGGCAGGCTTGAGTGAAGTGACAGCCTTGTCAAGGGCTCAGGGCGTTACCGGACCTTTATATAACCCTAAGTGGGTTGATTGATATTCACTCCCCAGGGTTTATCTGGGGTGAGAATAGTTTTATTTTGAACTTTCCAGGATATGTGCATATTTCACAGCCCCAATCTGCTGTCAACAAAAGAAAAAGCAAGATGGCCACCACCATAGTAATATTTCTATTGCAGCATTGGGTGCGATAGATTGCCAGGACCAAAGTACAATGCTCCAGTCCAACAGGTAAGTGGGGAGAAAGGAGGGGGTCGCGGAGGAGTGCAGGTTGTTTCCGAGGGGTGGAGGTAGGGTGGGGTACATTGGAAGACAAAGGCGAGTCTCACTGTTTCCTCGCAGCAAGTAAGGTGGCGCGATCCGGGGGGAAGGCCACGGGCACCTGGAAAATGCAGGGTGTACACTGTGTTCTTGTCCATATTTCAAACCAACTGATTGGCTGAGCTCCCTTCCCCAGGTGTGAATAGCCAGAGTTATCATGTATGTACTGACACCCAGAGTTTTCCAGTGTCTAAAAAATTCAGTGTGTACACATATTCGCAAAGATGTCTTGATACAAAATTGGCCTGCGTCATTTTTTTTTATTTAAGCATAATTGCACACTGTCACCACAAATGTGAAAACCTTTTTGCCCCAGTTACAGCTCTTGTATAAACAACCTGTAACTTAGTTCACTATTCATCGCTTTTGTTTAGTATATCTGAGTATACTGTGCTGTCAAGATCGCTTCATCATTTGTCTTTAAACCTATAAGGCCTTCAAGGATATCTTCAACAATGGGTATTTAAAATGAAACTAATTGCTCTCATCCTCTCCAATTTGCCTTTATCATGGAACACTTTTGGGAAATGTTCAACATTCCAAGCTGGTGAAATCTCTCTGGTTGAAATCTCTGTGCCCCAATATATTTCACATTCCCATCTACTAGAAATTCCCTAAAGAGAGTGTCAACTGCTGCTTTTCAATCGCTGCCTTTCTCAAACATTTCAGTAACAAAACCTCTCTAAAGATGTCTGTACATTGGGCACATAGCTCATCTTCAACTCTATCCCCTCACCCTTCTAAAGCTCTGCCTCAAGTGATCCCTGTGTCCCCCAACTGAAGTAACCATTGTCACTGCCATGTTACCTTCACATGCAAATCATGAATCTGTTCAAATGGGTATAGATATTGCCCGGTTCCAAACACTTTATTTTTGGTTTGAGGGTTATAAAAGACTAAATGAGTATCAAGCCACCAGTGAATGATGTATAGTGATTCAAGCATGTAACCCTTTTATCATAGGTGTAGCTGTTAAACATAAAGATCTATGGTATGCAAAAATAATTTATATTGCTATTTTACATTTTGACAGTGTCCTTTGCTCAGTATGGCAAGAGTAACTGTAAAGACTGGAGGGGGTACCTGTACTTCTGCCCCCTATATGGTAGGGTAAAGTCACAGAACAACCCCAGCAAGCCTCTGAATTTGGTAAATGTGGCAAGCAGTCAGGTTTAAGCTTTCAGTAGGTGATGCAGGCAGGTTCTTAAGTACAGTGTTTGCCCAAAGCCCACACAGGAATGTCTACACACTATGTTAGGTGATAACACAGCGTCTTTATATCAAATACAGTTTGCTACTGCTACCCAGAGTATATACATATAAATAATAACACTTTGTACATGGATTCAGAGAAAGGTAAATATATACACTCTAGGTGGTACCATGCACTACTTAAATTCAGTAAGAACTGCACTAACTGCAGATAGTTTTAAATGGCAGGTGAATGCTTAAATAAGGTTTAACTAGCATAGAATAGGAAAGAATGGCTGGTTAGTTATGAACAGTGTCAGAATGCATTATTTAGACCAGACAAGTCATTCTGAATGAGGATCTCTCCACCTGGGCAACTGTAATAGAACAGTTAGGGAGTCATTTATGTCGTCTTTTACAGGCGTGTCCAATATTGTTCAATAACTTTGTGATTTCTTTTAAAAGGTTCTATCACCCCAGAGTACCTGAAAGGCCACAGGAGAACAGGATCCAAGACAAATTGGGGACCCCTGGATGACTCCTGAGGCTACAAGATGCTCTTCCTCGTCACAGTACCTTTGGTGCCTTGGCAGGCAAAGTGGCTGAGTTTCCCGGATTTACTCAACAATTCCCTCCGAGGATGGACCCCCTTTGGAAGAAGGGGCCACTGGGATGCTGAGTCCAACAATAAAAAGGAACCAAAGTCTTTCGGAATGCAAGCAGTTTGGCTCTTCGTGGTGCTCTCCTTTGGTTGACGATTTCTCTGACTGTAGAAGTCCTGTGAAGAAGAAACTTGCAGTGGCCTCCTTTAAGGCTTGGTGGATGAAGATAAGAACCCTTGGACAATTTGATGACTTCTGGCGGTGATGGGTGCATAGGTCACTTTTAGAGTAAGGTTTCAGAATATTGCGTTTTTTTGTCTTTCAGTTCTTCGGTGCTGCAGCCGCAGCACGGATATCTGGTCAGCTTCTGGCAACCTGGACTCGACCACTGGAGTGGATCTCCCACCCTCACCAAGTCTACATTCCCAGGATGAATTTGATAGCTTCTGGTGGTGGGAAAACCACCAGCAGACCTTCCAAAGCACACAACGACTCTGTGCTCTCTCTGGTGGGAAAACGTGGTCAGTGGTGACTGCAAGGATGTCCTTTCAAAGGTTCTTAGGCAGTTTTGAACTTTCACAGTTCCAGGTGGCCAGGAACACTATGCCAGGGTAACACTTCTTCCTGGCGGTAGACAGCAACGGCATCCAGTGGTCATGAAACGCACCTCCGGACCATGGGTGACACCAATAGAGTTATATGGCGCAAGATGTTCGGCACTCCCCCTCTGGACTTCCCCAGATGGCAGGCACACAGGACGTGCTTCCAGGATACTTCGATGAAGAGCAGCAGTTTTGCATGATGGTCCCTTGTAGCTCTGGGAGCGGTCTCCTTTGTAAGTCCTCTGGATCAATCCTTGGGAGACACGACAGCTTTCGGATTCTTGAAGAAATGCAGCAGCAGACTTCTTTTCCAGCTTGGCTTGAAGGAGTATATTCTGCTTGCTAAACTTCGACTTCAGCTCTTGAACAATTTGGTAAGTGAGAGGTCCCCAGATACACACATCTGTCCCTCATTCACTCTTGATGAGTCAGGCTCAGTCAGCCAGTCACCCTGAAGGGCATTCATGCAGGCAGGCAGCCAATCAGGCCCAGAGGCATTCAGGCCATTAACTTCACTCAAACACCCACAACAAAGGAATGTGGATTGGGGCAAGTACCCAGCCTTTCAGCACCGTACATTGCATTCATGTCAGTTTCAGGCAGGGCTGTCTCATTAATTGTGTCTCACACACAGACACCTGCCACCCACAACAGGGAATGTGAGTTCATATCAGAATCCATTCACACAGGTCCCCCCCCTAGGGTGTACCCACAACACACACCACCTGGGAAGGTGTCAGTATGACAGGAGGCAACCCCAGAGCCATATATGGTATTTCCACCCAACAGCTAGTCAGGAGTAAAGGGAACAACAGAGGCATATATGGTGTTTCCACTCAACAGCCATTCAGGAGGAAGGGACAGAGTCAGGGCTTCCAAGGACTTTGCAAAACAAGGTAAAAGGCAATAGAAACCAATATGCCACAGGGTTCATCTTGCATCATAACTGGAATCCATTCATTCCAATGGCAGGGCCTGGGTGTCCCAAAATGGAGGGTACACTATCAAGCCAGCGTGTAGCTCCCACCATCCCATACCCTTCTCTGTGGGTAACACAAAGGTGCCCAAAAACACACATAAGGGGTAGAACGGTTGTACCCCCACCCATGGGTGCCATAAGGGTATCCCATGGGTAATGTTCACCAAAAGATAAGAATAACGAGCTGCACTCCCAGGCGGGACCTCAGTTGCAGAAAACATGGAGAAAAAACACACAGAGAAGTTGTAGGACAAGGACAGGAGGCCTTGTCCCTCCAGAAGGCATTTCCAGGATCACAGTAAGTTTCTTATTATCAGTACAGTATGCACTGGAAGTGATTGTTAGAAATTTGGGCAGATGGGGAGTAGGTGCAAGTGGATCTTGGTCACCTGGCGTAAGCCCCACCCACCTGGTGCCTTCCAGGACGATGCTCTCTTTCCCCATTTAGCAAGCCCCGCCCACCTGGTGCCTTGCTGGTTGCTGCTCTTTTTCCCTACTATAGGAGCCCTTCAGCCTCTTTTCCTTTTCAGATGGGGAGCAGGTGCAAGTGAATTTAGGTCACTTGGCTGAAGCCCCGCCCACCTGTCGCCTTCCAGGTTTCTGCTATTTTTCCCCACTTATCAAGCCCCGCCCACCTGGTGCCTTCCAGGTTGCCGCTCTTTTTTCCCACTTAGTAAGCCCTGCCAACCTGGTGCCTTCCTGATTGCTGCTCTTTTTCCCTACTTAAGGAGCCCTGCAGCCTCTTTTCCCTTGCAGATGGGGGGCAGGTGCAAGTGGATCTTGGTCACCTTGCCTAAGCACCAGCCACCTTCATAGCCCTGCCACTACCTTACTGCTCTAAACTCTTAGATCAAGGGTGTCTTTCGCCCAGGCGTCCGAGGCGAAGGGCTGATGAAGAAAAGGGCAATTCCTGTTAGGACCTGTTTGGACCAGGAGGACCCAGGGCCTGCCCCCCTGCTCAGACAGCAGGTAAGCATGCACCAACATGTGTTTACCCCCTCTGTCCCCACAGGCCTCCTCATCCCCTCTGGTCCCCCATAATGTTACCTTGTGCCCCCCCAACCTTTCTCGCACACAGGTGTTGCCTGTTTTGCTTGACTCTTCTACCTTGCTCTCCCTGCCCTCCTCCAGCATACTTCTGCAGGAGTCTGTCCTGATACATTCTGGTTTCACCATCACCGTCTTGTGGCCAATGCTGGATTTGACTTTTATGGACTTCATTGATTCACATTGTGTTACCCTTATTCAACTCTCATGCTGGACTTCCTTTGCATCGTGTACTCATGGTGGCCCTGAATCATGCTGTACCCATCTTCATCTTGTATCCTGGCTTGCAACATTATGCGTCAGTACCGACTTCTGCAATTGTATTCTCTCTCCCCTCTTGCTTCTCCACTCTTTTTGACTACTTTCTCTCTGTTCTCTCCTCCTCTCCCTTTCCCCCTTTTCCTATCTCCTTCTCTTACTGTCTTCTGTGCACTTACTCTATCAGAATTGTCCATGGACCTAGTATGATAGCAACCTCGTCTGTCTCCTCCCCTCTCACCTTACTTGTTTCCCCCCTGCAGCCTCAGCACTATCTGAAATGTCATCAGGCATAGTATGATAGTCACTTGTTTTGTTCCTCCCCTCCCTTTCTGCACCCCTCTCCCTCACCTTTTGTTTTTTATCCGGCTCTACCAGAAATGTTGTCAGGCCTAGTACAGTAGTCGCCTGTCTGTTTCTATTTCCTTCCCACTCTCCCCCTCCCTTCCTTATCTATGTCTTAGCTCTTGCACTAGCTGAAATGCTGTCAGGCCGAGTACGATAGTTAATTTCACATCCTTACTGTTCATGGCCTATAAAAATGTCATTGTACTTTCCCTTGTTCCCTACCTTGCCTTGAAGCGCTTTGAAACAAATTGTGTATAGGTGCTATATAAATAAACTATCATATCATATCATTCACAGCTTTCAATCACCCAGCAGGGTGGCTGTTGTTCCCGGACTGCTAGCCGGGCCAATCAGGAATAGTTTCATTCATGAACACCTAGAGACGAAGGACAAGAAAGTTTTGGGACCCTCCCTCACTTCCTGTACTTCCAGACTGAAGCCAGGGACAGACTTCAGGGCTAAAGCCTGCCAAAGGCTAGACACACAAAGGGCTCAAAACTGTCTCAATTTACAGAGTAAAAGCTAAGAAAGTGTGTACAAACAGAAAATGGCGAAAAAAGGAGACAGGGCAATTTTGACAAAATGATCACCAATGGGTGCTGTACTGCAGCTGAGGGTTCAGCCTGTGTTAAAATTGCACACTGGTAGTAAAAAGTAAACCACTGCCACTAACCATTTAAACTGTAACAAAAAATGTGACATGAGAAAGTAGGATAAGGGGCTACTAGTTGACTGCCCAGTACTCCACATAAGATGGTGTGTGCTGGATCTACAAAGTAAAAAGGTAAGCAAGAGCAATTTCACTTTAATATTCTTGGGAACAGTATTTTACCCAAGAAAAGGTATTTAAACCGTAAGAGAAATCCAAAGGACTTCTCAGTGACACTGCAAAGATGGTGCTGTGTGTCACTATAAAAAAGTAGATGCCTATGGAGTTTCTCAGACTCCAACAACAGTGGAAACATAATATCGTTGTCAGGGAAAAACACAGGAGGGAGTGAGAAATGGTTCCACTCACTCAGGAGTTAAAATAAAAAAAATCCTAAGTCCAGCAAAAGAGCTGGGGTTCTCTAAGTTGGGAAGGACTTTAGCACAGACATGAAAATTCTCCCTAACAGCATGTAAAGACCTTGTTTGAACAGAGTGTGATGTTCACATAATCAGATTACACACTTAGAATTTGTATTACTCATAGGCTTACTCGTCCTTGTCAAAATTGTTATGTGTGAGGTACTAACCTCCACTGCATTTCTTCTGTTTTCTTTATTTTGAAGGGTTGCTCCTTCTCCAGAGCATACACTCCCCATATACCACAAGGTGCCAGGTAACTTTACCCAATTACTTCATGTACTCATTCATCCCCATTTATGGTCAATGCAGGCAACGTTGTAACTACTATGTTGAGGAAGAGGAACATGGGCGTTATGGGAAAACAAGTTCCATTTGACTTGCAATCAGTATCCAATACATGCATGAACATGTGATTAAATGTTTGTGGTACTTGCATATTGCCTGTCACGCCTTTGTTTGCTTGGTCACCTTCAGAGCATCTCTCTCTATGGGAGTCACTGCTTTATCTACTCCTCTGCAATGGATCTTTGCCTTTGCAAGATCTTTCTCAGCCTTCTGTCTCACCACCGCTTGTGGTTCTCCAAGTCTTTTTTCACATGTTCAGGTGTTTGGGCATGTACATTCTCTATATAATTGTACCCATGATGTCTAGCTACTTTTTGGCTAAATCAATTGTATCCTCCAGCTCTTGCTATGCCGAATACAGTCTCTAGTATTTGAGGTATATTGCATTGCAATTTTTGTGATCTCTCTTTTACAGAATTTCGCAGGCTTTTGACCCTTCTTGGACTCTGTGTTTTCATCCTGGGACGTTATTGAAAAGGTCAGTCTCTTATGGGTAGATATGAAAAGTTTGGTCCCTAGGAATGTGAGGGGTGTATTTTGTCATTCTTTGTGCAGTGTTCCACGGCATAAAGTAACCATATGTGCAATCTATGTTTGGTGCACACTGGAGATACTGTCAGTATATCATCAGTAAACATCTGCGTTCTGTTATAGGCAGTGCTATATGGTATGCCATATGATGTGGCACATGTAAACAGACACACTTCCTGCCTCTTCCACCCTCTCACATCCCTTTTGCTTTACCTATTGCAACAGGTAAATGTTTCTGTCTGATATGAGTCCCTGCTGGATCTGAATACATCCTACAACCTCTTTGATGGGTACACATGCACCCTGATGTGTTCTGTTCATTTTAGATGTGTTGTGTACTCATGAGTGACTACAGTTATGAATGGGATTTTATGTGTGAATGTTGCATTCTGGAGTATATATTTTGCCAGGGATTGTGAACTTTGTGGCCACTTACATGTTCTTGTGGTGTCTGTACAGCAATATGACATTTAGCATATGTGTTGATTTACTACTAGATGGTGTGGCATATGACTTATGCTGTGCCAAGTAAGTGAATACATTACACATAGGTTGATTTCTGGCTGGCCAAATGGGCACATTCATACCTAAAGCTGTGAGGAATGCCATTTATTAACATCACATTTTTGACATGCATGGTGCTAGTTTCCTGACTATTCATTTTTGTGTGTGCACCAGTAGAAATGTGTCAAGCGTTGACAGACCCTTACTATTGTATAGTTATCCCACTAGCCTACTGCTCTTTTTGAGAGGGGGCGTAGGAGGGGGCACACACCGCATTTTGCAAGATGCACTAGGCCACTGTTATCTGGAACAGATCTAAACGACAGAACGTGGATTTCAATATCTCACTTTCAAGAATGTCAATGAAGATGCAAATGTAGGCTTGCATATACCTGTGTGACGCTCCTGTTTTTTAAGAATCAGGACCTTTGTTCTTTAACCACTTCTGGTTTTCCCTTCATGTTTGGAACATTCACAACAAGGACATACAATCTAGCCTCTGGAGGGAAGTATTAAAAGGTGCTGCATATGCATGTCCTTGGACTTTTGATTATTCAATGTCATGTGAGAGTTTCATCCTTCGCATGGTCACTTATTCACCCCTATCTTTGTATTAGTCAAATGGAGACTTCAATTACCCCTCTTTACTGCCATTCCCCTTACCAACAATGCATTCTCTATCATGTTTTTTTCCAGATGTACTCATTTGTGTAGCAATAAAGCAGGACCATTTTCTCCCAATAGAGTTTGGTATTGTCTTGACTGTTGAAATATCCACCTCTACTAGGGATATATTCTCAAGTAGAATTAAGAGACACAATCAAAACGCAGCAATTAATTGCAGTTGTGCCCTTAAACTTGTAATTCCCAAACTTTCTATTTTGTTGTTAAAATAGGCTCAAATATCGACAATAAATGAAAATTCAATAACAGAGTAACTCCAAGTGCACAAAGAAACCCAGCTTTATTTCAATACAGACATTTGCTGGAAGATCGTAAAAAAGATAATCTCAAAATGGCATAAGGAACAACAAGGTTCCAAACATGGAAATCATCATAACTCCTGCCATAGCTGGTAATTATCAAAGAAACCTCTACTCTCTAATTTGATGTGTTGGTAGAGTATAGAACATACAGGAATGATATCTCAGGGGTAACCCGCTTGTCTTGAAAGCAAGACAATGCAAAGCAACACAGGTATGAATCCCGATCCCGTGCTCAGAAATTATGCTCTGGTATTAATGGCATTCTAAAGAACAATTATAACTATAGTTATCTATAAGCAAACGTTTACTGTTGGCTCTTTCAGAACTGCTAACTCCTTCTAGTAGATCTTTATACAAATGATACATTTTGATATAGCTTGCTATTGGTTGGCACTCCACGACAACAGTTGATAGAAGAACATAATTTGATGGGCCACATCTTTTGCTCATCTGGCCTTGAACACTTTTATGTGGTGCAGAGATACATGATGGAGAAGG
Source organism: Ambystoma mexicanum (assembly GCF_040938575.1). Taxonomy (NCBI): domain Eukaryota; kingdom Metazoa; phylum Chordata; class Amphibia; order Caudata; family Ambystomatidae; genus Ambystoma; species Ambystoma mexicanum. The sequence goes on along the minus strand of NC_090922.1, from coordinate 755,310,611 downwards.
AGAAGTGGGTGAACCGCTATAATCTAGCGGCTATGGTTAGTATCAACACAGGTTCACACAAGCATAATGAATCAATCAGGGTGTATCACGGGGTGGTGACGTTTGTAATCACATCAAACACAAATTAACCAATGTGGTGTTAGGTGCCACATCGAGAGTATGGGAATATGGGGTTAAAATATAGATTAAACAAGTGCACCCACCAAACAAAATAATTGTCAAAAATAACCAGAAATTAGCAATTAAATCAAAGGACCACATATAATCAAATATACATTAACCAGAAATTGAATCAAACCAAATCATGTTTGGTGTCAACCACGAAAATTAAAATCAAGTATGGAAGAGCAAGAGTTAGGTAATAAGGTCAAGAATAGAGGACACACCATATACATCATATAAATACAAAACATTTTGAGGGTAAATAATGAGACAGACAAAAACAACAGATAGACAACATATACAAAACACAAAGAATGTACATTATTCAAATATCTATTACAGTTATGTATTCATAGATTTCCACCTACTGATGCCCATGTTGTATCACTAAACAGTAATCTTTGCCGTGATTAATGAATAAACATTTTCTATTTTTCTCGTGTAGGTAAAGTCAGACCAACTGTGTCTAATGCTCTATATCGAGTTCTTAATGTTCCTAGCATTCTGGTGTTTGGTGAAAAACGCAGTGAAGACTACTGGTAAAAAGGCAGAACATGGTCTTGTGCAGTAATATCCATGTGTGACACAGGTCCTCTCATTGTCGACGGGTTGTGATTCAAGCTGGTTGGTCAATGTGCAGTGCAAGCAGCGTGCGCCACAAAATATGTCCAGTTTATCCGCCAGGTACACTGGGGTGCTACTCGTGACTGCCTTGTAGATGATACATGCAGTCTTGAACAGTATCCTTGAGTGGAACCCTCAAAATATGCAAAAATGTGGGAGCCCCTCGACTGAGACTGAGAAGAAGGCAGCCAAATAACCTGTCCTATCAGTGGTTCACATTTTGGATTGTTTACAATCATATTTAAGCTCACTGTAACTTTGACAATGGAAAATTATCAATTTGCATGTCATTTCAGTTTACTCTGAACAAGAGTACCAGCAGCAACCATAGACACATGTAGGGGTACACGTCTGTATTACCATCCTGGTTTTTCAAACACATATCCTTCTTAATAAAATTGCAAACTTCATAAAGAGAAGGGTGTCTCTCATGTTCCGTACCTACATACCTGACAACCTTTTCTGATCTTTCCTAGTTTGAAGCACTTTGATAACATGTTATGTGGAAACAATTAAAATGCACTTGCAATGCATTATTTAAAACAAGTAATCTGAAAGAATGATGATAACACTTTGAAAATTACCACATTCTTTCCTAGCACAGTGCTTTGATTGTCCAAGGTTTATAAATATGTTTGTGGTCACAGTGTAGCCAAAGGACTGACAGTATAAAGGTCCAACAGGAACAAAAAAAACATGCAGCTATCCATACCTGACCTATACAGACCAGCATAAAGCATAGTTTCCAACATGACCATTCCAATCTGTAGGTGTTTATCCAGTCCTGTTTTTTTCTTTGTATTCTGGGATTTATAGTCCGAGATTTATAATGGGAAAAGTTGAACTAGAAGTCTCAGAATTCAAAGAAAAAACACGACTGGGTGAGTACCTTCAGATTGAAATGGGTCAGTATGAGCATTTTTTATCAAAAAGGAGACTCATAATCATTAGGGACAACCAAGGAATTACAGACATACACCAACGTTGTGCACCCGCTGCCCATTGTGTGGGTCAGTAACCACTTGATATGGCCTTTTATAAGTGGTGAAACCAGGAATTACAGAAGATGACACAGATGTCAAGCCATTGAGCTGAAAGTAGATATTAGATAGCATTCTGCGTTAGACTCAGGAATGTAAACAAAATAACAACGTATCTTTAAATTCCAATAATGGTACATGTTGTAGAACCTCATTCAGTTCTGGGTAGTCCATATATTGTGTCACGGTGTGGATTGAAAGGAATATAGGAATCCCACCACCATCCAGACACATCGTATGCGGGGAGGCATAGTATTCATGTCCATCGTGTGCAGATGATTTTTTGACGTATTGTTCCGAGTTTCGATGCACTCGCAAACATAAAACAAATGGTGGAATTGTGCCGTCCATTGTTGCAACAGCGGACATAATTTCTCATCTTTATCAGGCGCATGGAAACTGGGCAGAGATCACCCTCATCTATTAAATGCATAAAGTGAACGCTTCAAAAATCACTGATTCAAAGCATACATTCAGTAAATCATTGATCCATCATCAACGTCCACAGACACCTATAGGAAAGGTTGGAACGAGTCAGACTTGTGTGTAATGGCATAAGTGAGATGATCCCCATTGCTAAATCATGAGGACATAAATGACCCCCGTTCGCCAAAAAAGGATCCTTTAAAATCATATTAGTACCCGGCGAGAGTCAAGCAGAATGCAACACGAATTCTGATTGGCTCTCGCCGGGTTCTTACCCAGCCGAGAATCGTTAGATTCTCGGCTGGGATTCCAGCCGCCTTGTCCTCGGCGGGGGGCGTGGCAGCCCCTCAGCCAATGAGGAAGCTCGAAGCGGGGCCATCCCAGCTCCGAGCCTCCCCATGGCTGAGAAGCTGCCTTAATCCCCCGCCGGGGACTCAGATAAGCTTTTTTTTTCCTTCCCTCCCTCCTCCCTGCCCTCCCCACCCCACTTACCTGCTTGCTCCTGCGTCCCTGGTGGGGGGCGATAGCAGCCTCCATAAGTGTGGAGACTCACAGCAGGGCCATCCCCGCTCCGCACCTCCACACGGCTGGAAGCTTCCAACGTCCCCCGCCGGGGACACAGGTACGTTTATTTATTTATTTATTCATTTATTTTCTTCTCTTCCCCTCCCTCCCAACCACACTTACCTTCTGCTTCTTTTTCTTTTTCGGGAGGGACGCGCTGGGAACACTTCTGTTTCCATTTCTTGGTTGTTTCTTTTTTTTTCTGTGCCGAAACGCTGCAGCGTTTCGGGACAGAAAAACATGCTTTTAGTGCCCCGGTCACACATAATGCCAGCCGGGGTACTAATAGCAATATGACCATCTTGGCGGGGGCATTACTGACTCAGGTAATGCCCCTGCCGCTCGGGTCATATTGCTTAAGTAATGCACTTTGTGACATGCTATCTTAACAAAAAGTGTGAATCCCCACAAGTCACATTGCAGAAATACATGTGTATGATTCTACAAAAGGCATAGTATGGTACCCAATTAAATCTGCCTTGCCCTTCATTTTCCTTAGGTGTGCAACCCACAGTCAATGTATGTCTTTATTAGCAGCTACACCAGAAGGCTGCTTGAACTTCTCCATGCAAGCTGGTGTCTGCTGTCCTGGCCCCAATGCACTCAATGGCAGCATTTGCCATGCCGAGTGGCTCCATTTCTCATCTTCCATTGTTTTCATAGTGGTGGCCAACGCATGGTGTTTTGTGACAGCTCTGAAAGAAGCAGCTCCCCCTCGACAGCGGATAGGTTACAGATATTGTAATGAGACTATTTAGGCTGTTCTGCCTTTTGTAGTAGACCTGTGTGGGTGCTTTCAGACCTAATGATTATGCATTTAAATGTTAGGGCTGGAAGACAACATATGTTTTGTATGAGAGGGATGTATAGGATTTTAAGGTGAACCTAGATAACAAGGAACACATCACTGGAGTGGAGGATACAGAGAGAGAATGACATTTAGACGTGTGGAGTTAATGAAAAGGTATGTAGTGGGGACAAGCATGCAGTCGGTCTGTGTCATCCGCACATAAAGGGCTCGCCAGTAAAAGGCAGAGGCACTATGGTAGTGAGAATACATTTGCCACTGCACCTACTTGTGACCTATCTGCTCTGCCTACACTTTAACGTCAGAAGGGCGTTCGAGCTGCTACATTAACCAGTCCATCAGTTACTGATGTGTACATCTTACAATTTCCAAGCACATCTTTTTTTAAATGTGATAACTAGTTGCGCTTTTTTGTTTTACAAACTTCTTTACTCAGCATCAGTTAATGATTGCAGCTGGGACCCATTAAAATCCAGCATCTCACAGCACAGTTCATTTACTCACGTCAAGCTCCTTACCAAAAAGCACTGGGCGTAAGGACATGTTGTTCTTCTCCCTCTGCTGTCTGTTCTCCCGGCCTAATGATGTCTCCATGTTTTAGGCATCAAGGTGCGAGGCAGCACTGCCGAGCAGGGATGTATAAACAGCAAAGCAAATGGCAAATAATTGATCATGTTTTTAAAGGAGGACCGTTGCCAGACGTTCCCTTAATGAAGGTGCATCTTTTTCGATAGGTATAGACTTCTACAATGCTGAACACTGTAGAGTGAGGAGTCCATGTCAGTACGCAAGTATTGTAAAAGAAAAAGACTGAAGAGCGGCGTGCTTTGCGCATGAAATCACCCTAGGATAAGAAAATCCATGACAGCGATCTCAAATTGCGAAGAAAAATACAAAAAGGCAGCAAAGCAGCTCCGTTTATTATTGCAAAGAAGCAATTGCGTATTTAATCAATAACATTATCACTGCAAGTTTAGAGTGGCGTGCGCACATGATTTGACAGGCAGCTAGACACGTGCACATTACGAATAACTCTCCAACCATGCAGGCAATGGGGCTCCTCTGATAATCTGCACGGCACACATCATTTCGTTGCCGCATTTTAATTGTTCACTTTTACAGTGAAAACACAACCCACTTAAAAAGTAATGTCCTACTTTACAAGAATTGTAAAAAAAAAAAAAGGCAGGGCAAGGGTGTGCTGTATTATTCTACACTATGGCTACCAGAAGCCACAAGAAAGAAACACATCTGTAAAGTAATTGTACACTACAACTACCAGAAGTCATTGCAGCAAATTGATACTGATGACAAACCCCTACACAGCCTGCAAGCTAACACTGCCGGGAAGCCCAGTGGCTGGAAGGTACATTGAGCAGGAAAACTGAGTGTGCACTATCATCTACTTTGTTGCATGAAAAATAGTGTTCTGGAATTCGAAGGGTGTTGAACCAGGGAGACCCATGCCCGTCTGTGGAGTGGCACACTATGAGCTATGTGTGTTTGAAGTATTTAGACACCCATTGGTGTATTCTAACTGTATTGGATTTGAAAAGTGCTATTGTACTATTATGGATGTATTATGTAATTATAAGTCTTGGCATGTTTTAAGTGTATGGTAATTAAGGGTATGTTTACCGTAGCTAGGTACCCATTGGAGTATTCTAACTGTGTATTGTAGGAATTATGATTTGTTAGTGTAGTTTAATGAGTATAATTGGGTTGGAGGAATATTAAGTAGGCATTTGTTACATTTGCTGGTAACCTATGTTTTTGTGTAACAGAAGTGTTGTTACATTCAAACCAACCACTTCTTTTTTCATCAAGGCAATATAGTGCCCTGAAGTAGTTATGGCACCAGTGTGGTATATTATGCATACTGTTGTGAATGTTTTCTTGCCAAGAGATACTTGACCATGTGTAAATCTATTGTGCTTATAGTTATTATTCGTACCATCTGCGTTGTACCTTTAGAGCATTTGTATGACATATTGGCCATGTGAATCTATTTGTATTCTGAATCGATTATCTGAGTTGCAAAAAGAGCATAATAGCCCATGATTTGCATTTTGCAGAAGCTGTTGAAATGGAATGAATTCACAATTTGGTATGGATACATAGACACATCAACAGATTTGCTCTTGTGTACCTGGTTGTAGCTAGTGCATGTATGTTTCCATGTGTATGAAATATGGAAGATTTATAGGGATGTTCTTTGTTTCTTTTATTTTTAGTAAGTACATTAGGAATGCTTGTGGATCTTCCTGTGTGTGTATGCTGAATTTAATCATTCATATCCAGTGATCTCATTCTTGCCTTATACCTGAGACACTGTAGGTGCTGTCAGGATTATTTGTGGGACTTCTATGAAGGATGAGCATTTCAAACACAACTGCACTGATTTGTTTAAGTAAATGTTCTAAACAATACGTGGCAATTGGAAGAGAAGATTCATTGCTACATCTGGGTAGTTGTAATGGACCATAAAGTTGTGCTTCTGTATACTTTGATGGGAATTCAGTTGTTTTTCAACAAGAGATATTTGTCTCTTTGTTTTTTTATTGGCATGCAGTTGTTTTCGGACTAGAACGTGTTGTGCCTGTATAATTTGATGTACCAGCAGTACCAGCAGTTGTGCATTATTTTTTTTTAGTGGTATTGCAGGGAGATCTTATATAGCTTCTGTTTTTATTAGTTTTGTTGTTAAAGGTTTTGTTTTTTGAGGTACAGCATACATTTCCATATGGGGGTGTAAGTTAATTAGGAATATACCATTGAGTGTACAGACGTGAAAGTATTACATAAGTCATATCTTTTTTGAAGACTGATCTGCCAATGTCGATCAGTGCATGGTCCAGAGTTAGACCCTGTGACTTGCAAATAGTGACAGCATATGCAAGAGAGCGAGAGAAAACTGTTCATACACGTCTTGGAAAAGTAAGAAACATGCTACTGTGCAGCTTATTCTTTTAATTTCTGCAAGTTTATAAAAGCGGATGTTGACAACCTGAATATTGTTCTCATGTGCATACTTTTGGAAGACAGCAACTGTACCAATTGCTCCCTTGACCAATCTACATTGAGGTTACATTTTAGAATTAGTTTAACAAAGGTAGCGGGCGCCCCTCTCTCGCAAGAACAGACATGATAACCTGCTCAGTGGTTATCAACCACTTGAGAGTTCGCAGCCACTGCTTTTACTCACTGTGCCTTTCACAGATGGGAAATATCCATTTGCATATCAGTCTTTGTCCTGCCCAGGGGCAGTCCAGCACCGAAATACAATGGCAATTCCAATCTGAACGAGAGTACCACCAGCAACCCCATACACGTGTTTCACCCTTGTTGGGGATCATCAGTGAGGTGAAGCTGATGCCTCTCTAAGCACAGTGAGAGGGAGACCACGTCTGGTTGCCCCCAGGAGACCTAGGGTTACCAATCCCAGGTTCCTTAACAAATAGTTTAACAAAGGTAGCGGGCGCCCCTCTCTCGCAAGAACAGACATGATAACCTGTTCAGTGGTTATCAACCACTTGAGAGTTCGCAGCCACTGCTTTTACTCACTGTGCCTTTCACAGATGGGAAATATCCATTTGCATATCAGTCTTTGTCCTGCCCAGGGGCAGTCCAGCACCGAAATACAATGGCAATTCCAATCTGAACGAGAGTACCACCAGCAACCCCATACACGTGTTTCACCCTTGTTGGGGATCATCAGTGAGGTGAAGCTGATGCCTCTCTAACTAAGATATTTCCCATCTGTGAAAGGCACAGTGAGTAAAAGCAGTGGCTGCGAACTCTCAAGTGGTTAATAACCACTGAACAGGTTATCATGTCTGTTCTTGCGAGAGAGGGGCGCCCGCTACCTTTGTAAAACTATTTGTTAAGGAACCTGGGATTGGTAACCCTAGGTCTCCTGGGGGCAACCAGACGTGGTCTCCCTCTCACTGTGCTTAGAGAGGCATCAGCTTCACCTCACTGATGATCCCCAACAAGGGTGAAACACGTGTATGGGGTTGCTGGTGGTACTCTCGTTCAGATTGGAATTGCCATTGTATTTCGGTGCTGGACTGCCCCTGGGCAGGACAAAGACTGATATGCAAATGGATATTTCCCATCTGTGAAAGGCACAGTGAGTAAAAGCAGTGGCTGCGAACTCTCAAGTGGTTAATAACCACTGAACAGGTTATCATGTCTGTTCTTGCGAGAGAGGGGCGCCCGCTACCTTTGTAAAACTATTTGTTAAGGAACCTGGGATTGGTAACCCTAGGTCTCCTGGGGGCAACCAGACGTGGTCTCCCTCTCACTGTGCTTAGAGAGGCATCAGCTTCACCTCACTGATGATCCCCAACAAGGGTGAAACACGTGTATGGGGTTGCTGGTGGTACTCTCGTTCAGATTGGAATTGCCATTGTATTTCGGTGCTGGACTGCCCCTGGGCAGGACAAAGACTGATATGCAAATGGATATTTCCCATCTGTGAAAGGCACAGTGAGTAAAAGCAGTGGCTGCGAACTCTCAAGTGGTTAATAACCACTGAACAGGTTATCATGTCTGTTCTTGCGAGAGAGGGGCGCCCGCTACCTTTGTAAAACTATTTGTTAAGGAACCTGGGATTGGTAACCCTAGGTCTCCTGGGGGCAACCAGACGTGGTCTCCCTCTCACTGTGCTTAGAGAGGCATCAGCTTCACCTCACTGATGATCCCCAACAAGGGTGAAACACGTGTATGGGGTTGCTGGTGGTACTCTCGTTCAGATTGGAATTGCCATTGTATTTCGGTGCTGGACTGCCCCTGGGCAGGACAAAGACTGATATGCAAATGGATATTTCCCATCTGTGAAAGGCACAGTGAGTAAAAGCAGTGGCTGCGAACTCTCAAGTGGTTAATAACCACTGAACAGGTTATCATGTCTGTTCTTGCGAGAGAGGGGCGCCCGCTACCTTTGTAAAACTACATTTTAGAATTACTCTACAGTTTAGACACAGAGTTAACAGTTTTGTTTTGATCTAGCTGTGTTGCAGATACATTTTTCTAAGCTATTTAGTTTTGCTTTTTCTTTGTGACAACTAGGGAGTGTTATGCCATTGCCATGCACTTCTAATTTGTCTGTGGCACCGATATGCACTATGGGTTGCATTTCCTTTTTCAAAATTGTATTGTTCAATTAGCTACAGCTTGCAAGCGTTGACCTTAAGGACATGCATTTTAGATTTTGCTGAGTTCATTGTTCCATGACATCAGGGCCAGATATCTTTTGCCCATACATCTCATTGATAAGTCTATTTTTTAATGTGGATTTTGTCTTTTAGTAAGCAGACCAGTTATTTCTCTGTATTCAAAATGTTGCCACAGATTTACATTTCCAATGCCACTGAGTGCATTAGGCATTCTTTGTGTCCTAATTTTTTGAATATGAGTTGGACTTTGACTGGTGTTAATTGCAGGAGGTCTCCTAAAACAATAATGTATTTCCTCCAAACAGTTTTTCATAGTCAGTTTTTAGGACTTCCATTCTCACATGAATTAAAGCCAGCATGAGATTGGAAACCATGCTCACTTCATCCACTCGGAGGACTTTCATTTGATGCAGAATTCTGCATACTTCAGTAGCAGCCTATGCTGACAATGTGTAGTATTCTCAATTCAGAGGAGAAGAAGTCATTGTAAAGTTACACCTCATATGATGCAGGCAGCTAGACCTGTGGGGGCTATTACAACAACTGAACGCTTGTTATTGTTATTATCTTGTACACATTTCCTAATTATTGTAATTATTGTAATTAGTAAGATTGTGCCTGAACCATCTTCACCACATACATACAAGTGCAGTTGTTTATTATTTTTACAGCTACTCATTTTTGTTTCATGTTTTAGTCCATGTTCAATTTCTTCAGTGACTGCTAGGTAAATGATGAGTTGTTCATAATTAAGCTGTGATTTGAGCAATGACAAATCTTCAGATTGTTTAGATTGATGCATGATGTTTTCAAACTCAGTCATGGCTATTTCAGCTTCATATTGAATGAGTGGTTCTCCAAGTGGTTCTTGGCTTTCTGTAAGAGAAGGTTGACGGCATTCAGGGGTGTCTTTATCTAGTAGAGTTTCAATGTATTTATCTTGTTGGCATTCATTGTCCAACATTTTGTTTGTGCTGGTTAAAAAGTACATTGGCTATAATTCTTTCATTTGCCTTGAATGCAGCTTCAAATATGTCATGGTCACCTAACAATTCTTCCTCTTTTCTCCAAAGTTTGAATAGTTGTAGAAGGGCCATGTAATCAAGTGTTCTATGCTATGGAGATTTAACGGATAACTACTTGATTAATTAGACAGGGCATTGGTAACCTTTACTAGCATCCGTTCACAAGCTGAGAATGGATATTTGCAAGTCGCCTCGTCCTGCATAACATTGTCTTTGTAGGAGTAGTTTTGGGCTATGTCATGCAGGCACATGTTTTCCAAAGCTGTTTTGAGCAGCTGATGAATATGCCATCCATAGCTACTGCCCCTCTCCAAGCTAATATCACACAGGTGAGAAACGTTACTCACTAAAGCAGCCGTATCACCAATAACCCAGACAGGGACAGCAGAATGTAAAAACAATCTAAACTAGGCATGGTGAAAATAAACAAACTCACAGTAGTACAATGTATGTTCATGCATTAGACACAAAGCAAATATTTATACAGCACAAGAAGGGATACACAAGTTCAAATATGTATTAATAAATGAAGAAATTAACATTGCATCCCTAAAGACATGAGGAATGCTAAGATAAGAGATGTATAAGTTGAATGCAACATGAGTGACATGTGTATATAGATCACTAACATACACACACAAAAGTAATGGCACACATCTTTTCCAAAATGCAAGCCGCAACACACTTTTAAGTAAATAAAAGGCTCCACGAGAACTCAAAATACTGAATTATAGAAATACGGATTCCTGCAGAGCTCAGACAGTGGCTATGCAGACTAAGCCAAGTTTACTGATAAATTAGGGAGGGTCCAAACACTGCATAAAAGGCACAAGATAATAAGACCGAGGACATTAAAGGAATATTCCTGTCTGATTAAAGTTTAAAAGAAGAATAACCAGTCTTTGAGAGCCAGGCGCAGAACAATTGTAAGCCCAAAGACTTCATGAGGAATGGATCAAGAAAGTCCCCAGTAGTAGAGAAAACAATAACCCTCACACAAATATCAGCTAAAATCCCAACAAATGCAGTATGAAATAATTCCAAATGTGGTCTCAACACACGTGACCCACAATTGAAGAATACTGTCCATTCATTAGCAACAAACACAGATAGGACACCTGCCTTACTCCTCACGCACATTCTCAAACAGAATGCACCATACAAGGCCAACTACAGAAGAATCATCTTGGCTCATGGCCTAGGTATGTCTTAACGACATGTCAGCTGTCCAATGTTGGTCAGTAGAATGCCAACCAATCAAGAGCCTCAATGCTAAGCTACCCAGTACATATTGCACCAACCAATAGTCAATTGTATATGTGATGTTTCATTGCTGTTATCAATTTAGAGGTGATCTCAGGAGGAGTCAACAGATAGGTAAAATCCAATCAGAAGTTTAACCAGTATAGAATGTGAATATAGTCAATTCCCTTAACTAATCCCTTCACCTTGTAGGCTTTTGGTAACTAAGATTGTAATGTGACGTCATTCATGATGTTTGTTCACCTTAAAATATGTTGTTTTGTAAGAGAACTCTTGAGACCGACAACAGTTTTGCTTGTATGATGTTCCTGCTTTATTTTGGTTGTTAATAAAGCTGGGTTTTGCCTTTTATTTTTTCTACTTCAGTTCTTGTGCTCTGTTTTTCTGGCTCTTAATCCTCTGCATAACTCTGCAGTTTTCTAGGCCATCATTACAGATGGTTGCAGAGGTCTCATGCAATTTTGCTTATAATCCGTAACAGTATTGGAGACAATCCCTTTGCTGTTATGGTTGATTGCACACACAATATATCTGGTCAAGAACAAAAATGCTTTTGTTTCTGATATGTTGACAAAGATCTTTATCCAATATGTTGACAAAGATCATTGGCCACATGAAGATTTTATTGGACGGTACCAAGCAGATGATACCAGAGGAGCATCAATTGCTAACATTGTAAAGGTTGTTTTATGTCGTTAGTCAATGCTTAGAACACAAAATGATGATAGTGCAGAAAATATGGCAGGGAAGTACCATGGTGCACAGGCAATAATACAGCAACAACAACCACTTGCATTGTATGTCCAGTGTGGAGCTCACTGCATAAAAGTAGTCATTCGGGCTGCAGCACAACATTGTTTCACAATGAAATATGCAATACTCTATGTTCAAGAGCTTGGTAATCTGTTTGGGCAATCTATGACATGCCACACACAATTTGCAGATATTTACCAGCATTCAACTGAAGGTCCAGCCAAGGTTGCCAAAATCTAGCCATTGTGCCCCACACTCTGGACGGTTCGGGTAAAAGCTGTACAAAAAGTAATGGATAATTGTGAAGATTTTCTGAAAACATTAGAAGAAATGGCAGCTTCCAAGTATAGTTGTAATGAGCATGCTCGTGTCCATATCCTATTAACACAATTTCAAGAGGGTATACTGTTCTTAGGTCTGCAGATTGTTGTCCAAGTTAACCGCCTGGTTACCGCCGGACTCGTATTATCATTCCGCCTCCGTGATTCCCGGAATTACCGGGGCATTACAACCCCGGTTTTCCGGGAATCACGGAGGCGGAATGGTGTAAATCCCCATTCCCATTGAGTCCTAGGGGACTCAATGGGAATCGGGATCATGGAAACACCGGCAGAATCTCGTAATGCTGTCGGTGTTTCCTCGTCCGCCTGCATGCGGGAGGTGTTAAACCCGCCAGGTCAGACCTGGCGGGAACATCACCTCCCGCCTGCAGGGGTCGGGATCAGGCGGTCCGGAAACAACGGTGGCGGCGGGTTTACCGCCACCGTTATTCCCGGACGGCCAGGGTCGTAATGAGGCCCAATAAATTTAAAAAAGCAAAGTCCCCAAGGTGTCCCCTGTCCCCCACAGATTTCATGTGTCTCCTATGCCCCTGTTTGTGCACTCATTTTGGGCATTGTACTGGCATTATAAATGAGCACCCGCAATCTTGTTTATCTAAATCTATCTAAATCTGCCTGCCTCTACTCTCTGCCCTCTGCAACTCATCCAGAACAGGACTGCAAGACTTGTCCTTGGCCTCAGGCCCAGGGACCGTATCTCTCCAGGACTGAAATCTCTACACTGGCTCCCAGTGGCTGTGAGGATTAAGTTCAAAACCCTCTGCATTGTCCACAAGGCCTTCTGGGGCCTGGGGCCAAAATACCTTCAACTCTCTCTCCCTAAATATCTTTCTTCTCAAGCTCTTCGCTCATCCACCTCCAACTCCCTCAGGGTCAGCCGCTTCTCCAAGCAACGAGTTGGGGGTAGATCTCTCTCTGCGGCAGGGGCCTCCCTCTGGAACAGCTTTCCTGCATCCCTGAAACTTGAGGAGAACCATCTCCAGTTCCGGAAGCACCTCAAAAGCTTCCTCTTTGCTTCTGCTTTCTCTCCCCCTCTCCCCAGCTAAATTCCCACTGAAACTGCACTGATTCTGCAACTGGGCCACTCTCACCGATCTCGGTCCTTGGCCCAGCCACTCTCCCCTTGCACTGCCTCCCTGGCAACCCCTGCACTGCAGGACTGTCTCTGCATCCCTACAGCCCCCCCTTAGCACTTGTCTGCACTTACCTTGCACTTGACACCAGCTGGCCCTTATTATTTATCTTGTCATTCTTCTACCCCTATACTGCACTTTCCCCTCACCCTTTCCTCTTGCACTTTTCCCTTCCCCTCTACCCCTGCACTTGCGCGATCTGAATGACACCTGGCCTAGTAGGATCGTTGTCTGTCTTCCCTTTCTTCCCCCCTCCCTTGCCTCGTCGCACCTTGAAACACTTGTGTATAGGCGCGTTACAAATGCCATATCATATCATATCATATCTTAGGGAGTTTTACTTTTATTTCCACAAGAACACGAGCTTTTGCTTAGCTTACTGCTTTCCTATGTTTTTCCTGATCACAGGTAAACCATGCTGGCTAGGCATTTCTTTATCTACATGGGTATATTAATGCCCTGTATCATGCGTATACCTGGAGTGTGTTAAAGAGTTACCGGTATCTAGAGTATTGATCTGAGGTAGTCTGCAGTGAGATAACTGACCTATACACAACAGCATCATTTAGGTCTGTGCAGCAACAGCCATGAGCACTTTGGATGGTTCGAGCCTGAAAACTCAGAGGAGGAGGTACTTTCCATAAAGCCATATTACTAAATTGCATTGCTTATTACCTCTTAAATACCAAAACGCTCCCTAAGAGAAAAACCTTTGAAGTGTCAGTAAGATGGGCAACCATTAAGACGCATCTGCACGGTGCCAACTTTCCTTTTACTGTGTCATTACCATCAAGAGGGGGTTTTGCACAATGACAAGGGATGGCCTATATTCCATGGTTTCTAAGTATCTTCTTAAGCAACTATACACAGACAAATCAGACATCGTCTAAGTATGAGTTGAAGCAGATGGTCCAAAGATGCATCAATACTATTATTAGTGTTGTCATCTTCATGATTGCTCTTGGTGGTGGTTTAACACTGAACAGAATCACAATTAACTGACAGTGATGATCCTGTGGGGTGAACCAGAAATATCCCCAAAGGGCCTTGTGCAATGGGACATGGTGGTAAGCTTCCTGCATGTCGATCTTCATAAGAAAGTCCCCTGAAGATACCAGGGGATCACCATAGGTGCTGTCTTCCGCTTGAAATGTATGTTGGGATAAAGTTGCTCAGAATAAGGCACCATTGTCTATGATCTGACAAAGAGAAATACTCTAGGATAGCAACTCAGTTGCTTTCCTTCCCGGGTACATATACAATAGATTTCTTGACCAAAAGTTCCCAAAGAGTGTTAAGCAGAGCTTATTTTTTCCCCATATTATTGGGAAGATACATTAGCCGATTCCCTTTATCCTGAGGATGACTCATAAACTCATAGAAGTATAAGGGTTTCAGGTGCACCCAAAAGTTATTTTTCCATACAAAATGGGAAGCTATCTTTCCTAATACGACATCCTGTTTAGTACGGACTGCTGATGTTTACTGGGAGGCACGTTGGAACACTGACTGAGTTTCACTCATAATAGGTTGTTTGTGCTAGCCCCGGTAATGACTGTTGTCCTAAGGCCCATAGACCAAACAAAAAGCTGGACATGTCTTCTTTGGGACTGCATTTGATGAAACTTGTAGTGCTGTATACAATGCATAATGGTTTGTTGATAGGAGCTTTGTGTTCCCCGAATAGTCTTCCTACTTTAAAATGCTTGTCAAGGGGATGAATTTCTAACTGATACCTGTCTTCAAGTCCCTTGTATAAAAATGATGATGGGCCACCAAGGACGTCCTTTCTGTTAGGGTGGCTGCCGTGATAGTGTCCACAGCCAAGCAGGTCATGAGATCTAACTGGGACTTTAAGTCCTGTAGAAGCAGAGTACAATCTTTCCACTTTCTCATTGCCGTCAAAACCTTTGCTAAATCCTTTATCACAGCTGATGTGAGGTATACATCATGTCACAATCCTGAAAGAGTGGTGTCGTCTGGCATATGTGCTCTTGATGGTGGAATCCACCTTTCAGTTGACTTGTCCCCAAGAGCCCCTATCTTCTGCAAGCACAGTGGGATGTTGAGTGAGATTTAGCATCAGGGTACCAGGTTATCTAAATAAACCAACAAGGAAAATGTGTCATTACTCCCTTTAACTCGATACTGCATGGAAATACATCTTTGGAATGGCTATCGTCTAGCAATCAGCCAATTAGCTATTTAAAATGTACAGAATCATTTGTAGAACTGGAACCTGCTGGATTGCATGTGCATCATAATGACTCGAGAAATCACCTTCGCATTGATATTTCACACATCATTCAATGACTCTACACTACATTTTCTGCTAATAAAATATACCTTACTATAATTGTCGAATGTCTCTGGTAAGAAAAACCCTGTCCTGGTTTCTGTATCCTGTGTGGCTATATCTAGGATCCGTTATGTGCCTGTCTAACACAACATGGCCCTCTCATGTTTGGGTGAATGGCTCATTTGCTGCCTGGCAGAGGGTTGATTATGGCAGATCCTTCAATGAGATCTGGACCTGGAGCATGATTAGCTCCATCCTCCATTGCGCTGGTATGCCTGTGAGCAGACCTCCCCCAAGAGCTCAACTCTTCTTCACACAAGGGACTAGAGAGAAAAAATAATATCAAACAGAAAGAGCAGTAGGGCCTCCCTATTCTAATTTCAGCATGTGCCAATCTTCTCGAGTTCTGTCATGATGGTTACAAAAACAGTGTTCCATTCCTCTCCTACTGGTCCTGCCATGATTGGTGCACAGTAGATATATCATCCAGTGAGGCTCCAGGACCCCATTAGAAACATTTTTGGGCATCAGGGTTAACAGGGGAGGCATTAAAAATTAAAAATTAAACCCAAGCATTTTTAGTACCATTAAAACCATTAGCGGTTACAACATTTGGGTTTTAGGTTGACATGGGGTTTATTGGTGCCAGTCCAATGAATGAGACAGCTTCCCCTTCCACATCAAATCAACAGGTGCAGCGTATAAGAGAGTACACAGAAAACATGGGGAACAATGCCAAATTATCAATATGCAAAGCGGCATCTTGGTCTCATGAGAGAGGTGTCTACCTCTAGAATAAATAGTGGCATATGACATTGCAATGCCAATTTACAAGGTGAGATGCCCTGTATATCCTTGTCAGGGTTCTTATTTAGAATACCTGCACTATGCCTGAGAGAGCTCTGGTCTTCTTTGTGCGTACTATGAGTTAAAGGACTGACGTTTGGGAACAAAGTATCTCTGAACATGGCTTAAAGAATGTACCAATAGATCAAACCAACTAAAGATTCAAACTGAGCCTGGTGAGCCATCAAATTGTACAACCTTAATGCCACACTTGAGCCGCATCGAGCTCCCACTTCCAACTGACTAGATACCAACTAGCAGCATTTGAACAGCATGACTCGCAACAGCTGAACCAGGTTTGAGCCACACTGCAGTATAGCGTGAAGTCTGGATTGACACTTTTAAACCACTGAACTTTGGGAAAAGGTACTTTGAACTGGCCCTATCACCCTGATCCCCTAATAAAACTCTAGAGAGACATATCCTTTTGAATTCCTAATGCATTTCACACCTGTTGTTCCTTCCTGCTTAAAACCCAGAGTGCTGCACATTTACATTCTGTCTTATCTGTCTTTCCTTTACAACGATGGGTTTTAATAGTGTTGTATTAGTTATTTGCACATTTCTGTGTTTAAATAAAGGATACATATGTTTTAAGAACCTTCATTGTGCATTCATTTTATTTTGAAATGTTCTATTTTGTTGCTTGGGTTGCTACTGGATCTCATTCACAACTATTCTGAAAGTATAGCCTTCCCTCTGCCTGTGTTAGATCAAAAGGCAAAGTAGGTATATCTCTTAGCTGTGCTTATTTTACCTTCATGATTGGGATCACTATTGGTTTGTAGAAGCGTTGGGGCTAAGCATGTGATTTACACACTACCCATCTTCATAATCCTGCAGAGTAGAAGTCATTTCTTCACACATGTATTTTAAAACAAGTTGGAACTTAACAAAACTAACGGTTGGGAAATAGAGAGGGTTACAGAATACATGAGGAAATCCTAGAGTGATAATCTCTGTTCTACTTAAGGAATGGTTTGGAGGAGCATCCCATACATACAGTAATTCAATAAACTGCAGTGTCAAGACTGAATGGCACCCCACAAAGGATGTGCAAAGATACCTTATCCAGGGTCAGATAGCCTATAAACCAGTGCAAATAACAGCTGAGGCATTGAATAAACAGTGTAAAAGGGTCTCAGTATAAGTACTGTGCCACATGTAGGTGTGTTGGTACAGGATACCTAAAAAGAGGGTGTTAACTAATTCATAGTGGACTCACCTCCTCAACCTAGTCAAATGGTTTTCATGTATACACCCTCACACATAAGCATGGGCAGGGAGTCTTGTTACTGGTTAGTCACTGTGCATTTCTGTCAAAGTACACATGGGAAAAAGATTAGAAAGTTGTGGATATGTCTTTTGAGGTTGGCAGAATGCTACTCAAAACAAAGCATCGATTTAGCACACGTTTTAACAGATAGATCCCTCTTTCTATTGAGAAGTTAATGCATTTGTGTTAGCTAAAACCCATTAATTTCATATGTGATGCCATCAATGACATTTGTGATGCCATCTTTGATGTCCTGTGTGTTAGTTAGTCTTAGTTGTGCACAGTGGTGGTGTGAGTTATGGTTGCTTAGCTTACCATAACTGGCGAATTGGTTTTTCTATTTTATTTGTAGCCATAACGTCCCTTAAACAAATATTTTCATTGAATTTCATAGGTTTTTATTAGTGCAACTTAGCCACAACATCCCTTTAACAACGTTTATTCAGTGAATTTCATGGGTTTGCACCAGTGCATGCTAATTTCCTACAATCACACTTACCCCGATGTAGCAACATGTGTGTCCAATTTAGAAAGGTTCCCCTTAAAACTCTGCCATTTTGTAGCATCATTTTTAACATTTCTATACACTTTTTGCAACTTTTTCCATTGTGTTTTCCATCCGTGATTGTTCACGAGCATCTGATGTCATCCCACACCTTCTGGACAGTGTCACCTAACCGCATGCTCGCGCACTGCATGTTTATGTGTTTGCACACGTGTCTGTAATACAGGATCAGGTCCGTGCTTCACTGACGGTTCGGAACTGCACGTTCTACTGATCAAGGAACTTTCAAGCTCAAAATATACCCATGCACAGCTCCTACACTTATTAATAATCATTATCCATTAACAATCTAGTGCACAGCACATACTTGGAGGAATATTAGCAAAACAGCTCGTTATGTTAAAAAATGTCATCAGCTATTGCCATCCCTCCTCCCCAAGAGTCACCACCACCACCAGCTGCAGGACATATACAACAATACAAGTGCAGTACTTCCAAAGACAATGGAAAGGACCAAGAAGATGAGGTAGAGGAAGTGCCTACCTCTAGCTCCAAGAGAGAATTATGAGTGTGGCAGTTCTTTACCACTATTGGGAATGTACCAAAGGCTAAAACCACCAAAGTTAAATGCACTGAGTCCTACGGGACCACCTCCATGCTCCGCCACACCCAATCCAACCAACAATGCTCTCAGAAAGGCTGTTTCTTTCTTACCAAGTAGTAGACTGTCTTCCTCTACCTCATCTTCCTCAATCAGTACTATAACCACACACCCTACGTCTGTCAAAATCCCATCAGCTACTCTGCAAGCGATAGAAGAGGCTGTTGATCTATATCTTTCAAAGACAACAGTATTCAGGACCTTAACAAGTATTTTTTATTTCCACATCTGCACATTTCTAGAACCTATACGCTCAGATGTTGCTCCCTGTTACTGCAAACACAAAAGGACAGATTGTTGACTGCGGGTCATCACAGATGAGTGTTATTACAAATCTGTTGTTATTAATTATTGTCCAAATACTGTTGAAAAAGCCATTGGCTGGTAGGTTGTACCCATGACATACGTACTTTGCGATTATATAACTATATAATACTGATTAATTAAAAAACAAATTTCAGTAACCACCTTACAGTCAAATATACTCAGTACATTCTTATTTTGCCTACACATTTCAGTGACAAGTCACACGTACAATGTCTATTATTTGTCTCAAATTGAACATTCATCCATCAGGACATTCATCATACCACTCTGCAACACACCACGCTGCAGGGGCGAGCAAATTCAAAGTGCTTTTGAAGCTGTAATCAAAGAGCATAAATCACACTGCCCGCTACCTTAGATGTAACACACCCGCAACATCTTCCCCTGTCCACCTGCCGCTCCACATTTGTGGATGGTGCCTCTTCTCTCATGTTCCTCCCCATCTTACTTTCTAACCTGGCGTGCAAAAAAAAAAAAATAACCAAAAAACAACAGAAAAAAGTTCCTTTAGGAAACAGTTACAAATAGCACTCAAAAAATGATCTCATAGACTCCATCTACTGCACATTTCTCAATTAAGTAGATAGACTCAATAAGATTATATCACCCTAACTTCAAAAGCCCTCATGGCACTGATTACGTTAGCCCATCCATAATGCTAACATCACTATACATTCAAAATAAGCTCCATCTATTTCACTAACATCAGTGGGAATCATAGCCAAAGCTACCCTGTCATCACTAATGTCATAAGGTTATCTAACGCAAAATGAGGAACTTGAGCACAAACATCTACAACAAATGCAAAAGTTGTCTTTCTTTTTACAAAAATGATAGAAACATTTTATTTTGACGAAAAACAACAGTATTCAGGACGGTAACAAGTTTTTTTTATTTTCACACAATGAACAAAAAACATTCAATTAAGTCCACATCTGCACTTTTCTAGAACCTATACGCTCCGATGTTGCTTCCTGTTACTGCAACCGCAAAAGGACAGATTGTTGTCTGTGGGTCATCCCAGATGAGTGTTATTACAAATCCGTTGTTAATAATTATTGTCCAAATACTGTTGAAAAAGTCATTGGCCGGTAGGTTGTACCCATGACATACGTACTTTGCAATTATATAACTATATAAAATGATTAATTCAAAAACAAATTTCAGTAACCACCTTACAGTTAAATATACACAGTACATTCTTATTTTGCCTACACATTTCAGTGACAATTCACACGTACAATTTCTATTATTAGTCTCAAATTGAAATTTCATCCATCAGGACATTCATCATATCGCACACAGTACATTTTCAATCAACACTTCAATAAATATTATTTAAAATATTGCTAATAGTGTTTTTTGCAAATCCATTCTTAAAATGTACCAGAGTATAAACCGCTTGAAAACACAGTTTTCTGATATAGAAACTTTAATCTCCAACCTCGGCTTTTAATATGGTCAATCTTATAATTTCTTTGTGGATTTTTGACACATTTACTCCTTCAAATTCTTAGTGCTCTGTATTCAAGGACACATAACAATGAGACATTTCACTTCATCTATCATTCACAGCGTGCCCAAGTCAGTTTCCTTTTTACAAACACATGCCAAAAAAATGAACACTATTACTGGCAGTCAGTGCACTGCAAAACAACTAAATATTTCAAGTAAATCAATAGCATAATATTTACTTCCATTTTACCGCTATCCACGCACCTGTTCTCAATACATTTCCATCTTCCTTAAAAAATAACCTCAGACACAGTCCATTTAGGCAGACATTTCCCTACATGTCAATAATAATCTGCCTTCTGCTTTCTATTATGGAAGCATTTCCCCAGCAGCAAATTGCAGCAACAACAACTAAGGTATTGTGAATAAAACTAGTTTCTCATAACAGACAGCCTTTTGCATGATGCAAGGGTCTTGACTTTAACCTTTAAACCAACCACAAAAGCATTACACTTTGTCGGCCATAATTGCTGGAATCTGAACGAATAATAGTAATGTAAATACAAGTACACTGATCATGTAAAAGTGTACACACCAAACAGTGGAGGACAGGCTTGCTAGAGTCTTTGTACATCTATTCCAGCAATCATATCCATTTCTAAATTCATACACACGCGCCTCGTGGCCCTCCACAGTAAAATGTAAATGTGCAAAGGCCACAGGCACATGTTCATAATGCACATTGTCAATACAAATGTCTTTGCCCGTTATTTCAATGTTGACAAACAATGTGGCACATACACTTTTGGTGTATTGCAATCTGCAGCCACTTAACATTGTGCTTTCATTCCACTTCCCTACCATTGGTACGCCCTCTTCCAGCTGACCAATGACCCCAAATGTATTTTCCAAGCTGCCCATCTAAGGCAATCTGCGACAACAGCTATGGCACCTGCCCAGCCTTTTTCAACCTACCACAAAAGCCTCATAACCTCTTCTTTTATTCACCCATCCTTCCCAGCCCCTCTTTCCACCACCAAATGGTACAACATTAGAGTCTGGTACACTGTTGTTGTATTGACATGAAATAATAATTTTGTACTTGGAAGAAAAAATAAATCCATAGTGTATTAAAATAAAATACTTTAATTACATACATTTTTTGGCATGTACATAATTCTAAAGAATGGACATGTTACAGAATACTTGTGGGTGGTAGCATGGATATAATTATGTGAGTGTACCTGTGATAGGATGTTTGTTTGAAGTGTGCTGTAATTAAGGCTATGTTTAAAGTAGTTAAATGCCCATTGGCATATTCTAACTATAATGTAGTACATGTAGTAAGTACATTAGGAGCTCTTGTGGTTCTTCTTGTGCGTTTCTGGTGAATTTTACCATTCCTGTACAGTAGTCCAATTCTTGCCTTATTCCTAAATGCTGTCAGGATTATTTGTGGCATTTCTATGAAGGATGAGGATTTGCAAACACAAATGGTCTGAGACATTTAATTAAATGCTGTGAACAATTGGTGGCAATTGGAAGAGAAGATTGACTGCTACAATTGCATAGCAATTTACTTCAGTTGTGTTGCTGAATTTAAATGTACCAGAAAGTTGTGCCTCTGTATCCTTGGATGGGCCTGCAGTTGTTTTTTTGATAAGAGACATGTGCAGTTGGTTTTGGATTAGAATGTTTTGTGGTTATACTATTTGATGGAGTAGCGATATTGCGATATTGCGGGGAGATCTGCTATAGGTTCTGTTTTTATTCGTTTTATTTTTAAAGGTTTTCTTTTTTATGGTACACGGTACATATCTAGATAGGGGTGTACAGTACAAGTAGCTTGTTGTATTATAAGATGCAACGAATGGCAGCATTGACTTTGTTTGGACCTAAGTTCACTAGGAATATACCATTGAGTGTACGAGATATGAGAGTGTTAGGTAACGCATACCTTCTTTGGAGACTGTGCTGCCAACATCAATCAATGCATGATCTAGGTTGGACCTTGAGATTTTTGAATAGTGACAGCATATGCAAGAGATAGAGAGAATTGTTCTCTGCATACATACATGTCTTTGAAAAGAAGGAAACATGCTTTTGTGCTATTTTTAGTCAAACCCCCCAAAAAAGGTCTTATAAAAGTCGCTGCTGCAGAATAAATTATTTCCATTGATTTTAAACCTTCCCAGCTCCTTAAATTGGCCAATGCCATCTGCGGAAAAGGTGATAGTCTGCGGACATCACATGTGCCATCTGGGGCCTTTAAGGAAGCCAGGCATGGAATGGGGACTGCAAAGACTACAGGCAGTCGTGGACATCTGCGAACATTGCGGGATCTGCCAATCAGGTTTACTGGGTGTGATGTACAGGAAGACTGGGTAGCAAGTGTTATATTTGTTGTATGCATTGAAGATGTCTATGACTATGGCTTTGAGGAAGAACAATATCTGGTTGGTGGTCGATTTGTGGGTCAATTGCCTAAAGGTGTACTGTGAGCAGTGCAGATTACCTGTGAATATTGGATTTCAAGAATTTGAAGTTTCCTGGTATGGAGTGTGATGAATGAAGTGGGTGGAATTGCTTCTGTTTTGTGAGAAAAGGTTACTTTGAAGTGTAGCGAGCCGAGACTCTGTATTTTAGCTAGGGCTCCACATTTCAACAAGAATAACATTTTGATCCCAGTAGTGAGCAAGAATGGGAGACTCATGTGTGAGACTCAGCCTGAATCTAGTAGGTGTCAATATTTTGAATGCACTGAATGCATGCCAGAAAAATTAAGGTTTTGAATTTGGCATTGCATAACATGATGTTATCACTTTGCACCACTACACCACAGTTGTGTGCTGAGTTTTACTGAAAAGCATGAGACTAACATACACCAAGTTATACTACTATCCCCTAAACACTAATATCCCCTACTAATATTCAGAGCAAGTGAGTTCAAGAAATTTATATAAACTTGGTGCAGATTGATGTACTGAATGTCCAGGCATTTGTGATTTGCTAAGTTAATTTGAAATGCAAGGAAAATAAGCATGAAAAGTTAGATCTGTGTTGCTGCCTTCATGTGGCCTGAAGAGAGTCCATTGTTAAGTACTTCTCTCATCCGTGTTGCTGCCATTCCCAGCAGCTCGGAATAATCATGTGCTCGAGAGTGGTTGATTAAAAGGGTGGTGATTCTGATGGAGATTTACATCACAGAGAAAGGCAGGCACTTTTACAGTTAATGTAAGTATAATATAAACATGGGCAGTCTCAGGGAGAGGGCTTAAATAGCACTGAAATTGTAGCTGGGCTCTCTTGGGCTGGTACAGGGGTCTCAGAAGTGTCTGGCAGTTCCGGATACTCTTAATCCCTGGCTGACCCTGACAGCATGCAACAATTGCTGACAAGCAAGCTAGGGAGAAGACTTTGTGGACTCCTTCCAAGCTCAGAAGGGAACCTCCTATGCGAGCAATATCCTGATAGACGGTGGTCCCTGGCGGTCCAGGCCAAAAATAATAAAACTTCATTCTTGTTGAATGTCTGGTTATTTGAGGTGCAAGCTAAGTGAGTGATTTCAAGGATATGTTACATGCAATTGTAAACTGGCAAATTTTCAAATTTATTTTAGGTTCTGCACAGAGCATTTAAACGTGCGAAGCTGCATTTATTTATTTTTTATCAAGCTTCAGATGTGACAGAAGCTTACACTTTGCAAAGCCTTATGATAAGCACAAGGTGAGCTTTAATAGTGTTCTGGGCATTTATCAAGTAGAAATGGAGTGTAGCTTTTTGGGAGAAAATCTATTTTCCGTGAAGGAATCTTTCATTAGAAAATATTAGCTGATGTACCACGTAGACCACAAATGCAGATGAGTTGTGTTCATAAATTCATTTTTGAAATGTAGATTGAAATTGTCATGAGGATAGGGTGCATTGCACATCTCGCTTTATATTTTGCATATTTTCAGAGGCAGAGCAGGCAGTCAACTCATTTTTACCACAGGCAGTAATTCACTTTATCACATGTGGTAAAATATAAAACCAACTGGTCACAGTGAGTTGTTCTCTGGTGCTCTGTGTGGATGATAGTATTTTATATACATGGTAAATGTATTCTGAGATACTGCCAAAAGGGCATAACATGGTATTGTAAAAAAAGACCATGATGGCATGAAGTTATGTACTAGACCCTGGAATAAAAACAATCACCAGGCAGATTTATGGTGCATTGGCCAGGAAACGGCAAAGTAAGTACTGGGTGTGGCCTTGAATCATAAAGCACAACCATATTGTGCACTCATTCTCTGATCTAGGGCTGTGAGGAAAGTGTTGGCAATTGTGATCTGCGCACTCTGACCTTAGTGAGCATGTTTTAGATTGAGGCTAGGTTTTCTGAATTATCGGATTACCTCAAGGCCAAACTCTATGATTATGCAACCTGGCATCTGAAAATCTGATAACATGGAAATATAGGATGAGTACTGAAATTCAAAAAGAGGCCTCTTGAAAGATTTTTTGATAAAGGAAAGAATGTGTAAACGTGTCTCCTTAGAAAGTTTCGAGCATCAGAGTGCAAGGAAGAGAAAGACTGCCTCATTATACTGTGGGCTAAGCTTTGGTTTCTGTTACACAGATCCGTAAAGCAGTAAAATGAAGAACATGAGGTCATTAGCAAATTGCAATGTGATTTAGATGCAGAACGAGAGTGATCGCTGCAGATGGAAAAACATGGGAAGTTAGACCCACAATTACAGGCCAAATGCAGCGAATTTAGTGCCTGGCTGGCTCAGACAAACAGTTTGCTGAAAGAGAACAAGTATGAATCCATTTCAAAAATAGAATTAGATGATGTAAACCAGGACAAAGATGTCTCAATTTCAGAAATTCAGACACTTGGAAAAGATAATAGGGAAAGAGATAAGCAATTCTGTGACAAGGAACAATAAATATTTAAATTACTAGATGAGAATGACAAAAACTGTTGACCAGGCCTGTTTATGATCCAATGTTAGGGTATGACCCTAATAAAAAAAACTGGGAAACATAAATAGATGAAAACATATTGTACTTTTATTTAAATGAGGAAAAATGCAAACCAAATATTAATCCAGAGTCATAAAAAAAAATGCATTTCAATACACATGGGAGAAGGGAAACAATTTATCCGTATCCATGTGAATGGGCACTCTGAAATGATTTAAGCCACTTTGCTGCTTGAGCAGGAAAGGAGTTTAATTAATGAAAAAGTGCTCAGGCAAAAACTTGACAAAGAAGAGATCCCTACAATTAAAAATAGAAAATCAACAAATCTTTGGCCTAGATGACCCTGGATTGAGGAAAAAGAATAGTAGGAAGATGTGTGCTAAAGATTATAATTGGCTCTAAAAGCATTCATCGCAATGTGTGTATTGTGAGCAGAACACAACATAAATTGTATCTGGTAAATGACATCATGCACAGAATGTGTATGGCATTAGACATTCTAAATCAAAAGGTCTGGTCCAGATTGGATGGAACTGCAGCTGAATTTGAAAACAAGAGACCATTGTGCCCAAATGATGCCATATGCAATTGAACTTCAAGTGAAGAAAGAATGTTACCATCCCTGCCTTTACCAGACAATTTACAGTAGCATTAAAATAGAGGAAGGGACAACTGATGAAATATCCTGATGCATGTGTATGCCTAATTTAATCAATAAAACAGCAAGGATTAGAATGTGAATATGAACAATTGGTAGAGATTGAGGATAGACCCATTCAAATTCTGGTGGACAATAGAGGGTGTCAAGACATTCATTTGGAAGAAAATACAGCGTTAGGAATTGCAGTACAGAAATCTTACTAGACTGCTGATGTCAGTAAACCAGTGCTCAAGAATATTCTGGAAAGCTATGTGACTGCATACGGTGAATAACCTGAATAATTGGATTCTTAGCCAAAGGAAATCTTTAAAGTTCATTCGGTGTACTCTTATGATTCAAGTGAAGTGTCATGCTGTCATCAGGAAAAATGTGTCCTATTTGAATTAGATGAATCTGAAAGAGTAAAGCAGCATATTGAAGTGGAGGTCAATATTCCAAAATATTTGAGGGTAGCTACTCTCCAAAGAGACACTGCCACACAGTAAGAGGTAAGTACAGAAATCCCTCCTTTGGAGTATTTCCCAGATATTTATAAAATGCTATAGGAGCAGATTCAAAGCACAGTTACTTGCACAAATGAAGAAGAACAAGACCAATTGAGGAAAATATTTATGGAGTAGGAATCTGGGCTGACCGTTTTACGTGTTGCCAGACTACCAGAAGAACATGGTAGGGAGCAGGTATTTGTGCAACAATATAGGTTACCCCTGCAATGTTTGTAGTCACTCGCTGAAATAATTAAAAACTTGGAATCTAAAGGCATTGTTAGGCCTATTGGTAGTACATCAAATACTCCCATATTAGGTGTGCTACAATGCAATGGCCAATAGTGTGTGTGTGCAGATTTAAGAGAATTGAACAAGAGGGTACTTTTTTCAAAGGGGCTACTTCCACTTATTGATCAGGGCCTGTGCAGGTTCATGGGAGAAAGGTGTGTACCACTTTAGATCTTACAGCTGGGTAATGGTGTGTGCCACTAGCTGAAGATATACACAATATATTTGCATCTTCCTTTGACAAATGACAATATGCATAGCCCCGGACCCCTTGTGGCTATGTCAACATTGGGAGTGAATTATGGATATTCCTGAGCAAGACACTCCCATATGGTGCTGAAAGAAGAACAATAGTTTATGTGGATGATACTTTTTAAAATGAGGATTTGAAAAGCCCTTTCAATAAAACTAGACATGTACCCAGCTAGCTACAGAAGGTTGGGGAAAACATATTTCTACAGAAAGCACAGTGGTGTAGAAAAAGAGTAAACTTCCTAAGTCATGAAGTGACAGAACAGGGGTTAAACCCACAAAAAAAGGTGGAAGCAATTCAGAAACTAAAAGATCCCACAAATTTGAAACATTTAAAAAGTCTGCTAGGAAAGATAATTCACAACAGTAAGTTTATTGAAAATCATGCAGAGTACAAAACATTTGATGAAGTTACTGAAGCAGGGTCTACCCTGGAAGTGGGAAATGGAATAAAGTGAGGCAGTGGCCAAGTTAAAAGGCTGCCTGATGAAAGCACCATGTTTGGCATATCCAATACAAAGTTAGGATTTCTTTGTAAAAATAGGATTCACAGATCAATGTATGTCAGCAGTGTTATACCATAAACATGATGTAAATAACAAAACCTTTGCATATGCCAGTAAGGCATTGTCACAGGTAGTGACCAACTTTACTGAATGTAAAAAGGCACTTTTAACAACTGTCTGGGCATTGCAACATTTCTGTCCCATAATTCAAGGGGAGCAGAGATTGTTTAAACAAATCATCAGCGTTTGCAATTCTTGCAACGTGAAAGGATCAGATCAGGGAATATGGCCCAGTCAAGAATTACTTCATGGACATTAACACTTCAGGGATTTCAAGTTGAGCTGAGATATGGAGAGAACAAAAAGAGCCCCGTTGCTCAAGTGCTAGCAGAATTACATGACTGGTGCAGCTGTTTGTGGACCTAAAGACAAAGAGTTCGAAACACATGTAGGTGAATTTGAGCAATCCACACACAAGGCGTTCAATGAAGAAATATGTAAGGATTTCATACATGTGTATGTAAATAGTTGTGCATATTACGTGGAAGGGGATTCTGAAAAAGATCTGGTGGCAGGAATAGGAAACTGGTGGATTAAATGCAATGACATCCCGAGAGTAAGCATGAGGCTAGGCCCAAAAGCATTCAAGTTGCAGAATTGGCTGCCATTTATAAGGCAATATCTACAGCAGTGGAAAATAAACTTAAAGAAATCATTTAGTCACTTAATCTGATTACACACAAAATAGTTTTGTGGAGTAATTACCTGGTTGGAAATTGAAAGTAATGCTCACATGTAGCAAGAAACCACTTAAACATGGAATGATTCAAGTCATATACAAACTAGTTTTAGAAAATGACATGATCATCCATTGGAGGAAGATATGTGGTCATTTGAAAACACAAGGAGAAGATAAGGAGGGAAATGATAATGGAGATCAATTATCCAAAATTTGGGGCTGTAATGGGTGAGTTATTTTCCATTGAGCACCTGCTTGGTGAAATCCAGGTGGATGAGATAACATGCTCCATATTTCCTTAAACAATTGATCAGCCAGTGGCACAGTGGAGTTTCTGATATGCCTGATCAATACTTTATTAAGGCACAAAAGGTGGACATTGTTTTAGGCCCATTTTACAACCATTTGCTAGTTGCAGCAGAAAATAATCTGACTAAAGAGGACTGCAGAGGGAAAGAAGAGCTGAAGGTGTTGTTAAGAAATAGAAGGTGTTGTTCCGAATTAGTTGACAAGATGGGCTAAGGGCTAGGGAATCTGTGTCAGGCCAAATCCAATGGGTAATGCCTTTGTCATTTCGGGATTGATGTTATATCATGCCCACAATTCCATAACTGCAGCCCACAGAGGTTCCCATAAATCTTTTGATATTTTAAAATATTTTGCCTACTGGCCACACATGTCACAGGATGTAGAACTCTATACCAGGGGATGTTTAGTTTGTGCAACCTTTCAGCCTGCTGTCCCCACTCACAGATCACCATTAATGAAATGAGGTTTGACACTCCCATGGTCCGATCTGAAAATCGATTTTGTAGGACCTGTGCAAATGTCAACAAGAGGAAACAGGTATATTTTGACAGCCATTTCTTTAATGTCCAAATGGGTGGAGTTCATTCCAGCCACAGACTGCAGTGCCCAAACTGTGGCAACTTTGTTAGTCAATCATATCTTTTCAAGATTCGGTTTGCCTCAGAGAATAGAATAAGAGCGTGGAAGTAATTTCACTAGTACGGTAATGATAAAAATGTGGCAAATATTGGGTGTGAAAAGGAAGTTGCACATGTTATACCAGCCCTCCTCTTCGGGGGGCTGGGGTGGAACGGTGTATTAGATCAATAGTTGACATGTTAATAAAGTTTGTATCCGAGGCAGGATTCAGATGGGATTTGCAACTCCCTCTGGTGTTAATGGCTGTCAGATCAACAGCTTCTAGATTGACAAATGTGAGCCCACACACAATTTTAACAGGTTTTTTCTCAACAACATCTTTACAGAACAAATGAACAGGTCCTTGTAAATGCATCTACAATCCATGAATATTTGGAAAATGTGAGAAAGCACTTGCAGTATGCTTTTTCATTTGCGTAGGGAAATATGGAAAAAGCCACTGACAGTGCCAAATCATATTATGATAAGAAACATATATGATAGAATAAGTGGTATGCGATCAGGTATAATAGTTTAGTTTTGGAAAAGGTAAACATTAAAAATCCAAATTCCTTGCTTCAGGGTGTGGCCAATTTGAGATTGTAGATAAGGTTTCACCTGCAGTCTAGAGAATTGCCTAAAAGGAGGGAGAGTTAACAGTAGAACAATGTGTCCATGTTAACCAGATTACGCCCTTACACCCAAAACACATAATAAAAAGGCTTGAATAACTTGGAGAAACCAGGTAGTGAGAAATATAATTATATTCTAGAAATAAAGCGCTTGTATAGCAAACAGATTCCACATAGCACGTAAGTAGATTTAAATATTTTGAAAAATATAATTTTGAAGTGTGAAGGGGTCAAAAGGAGAAATGAATCAGGTGAGTACATAAATGGATATATGAGCCCAAAGTGTTAAGGAAGTATATAAATAAATAGATAATTAAGAAAAGGGTATAGCAGATAAGTCAGATGTATATAGAAGAGACGAGAAAGGTAGAAAGAAGCCACAGGGTGAGTTTGATTATATTAGATGGGATGTTGAATTAAAGTGATTTTCGTAGCAATGTTTAATTCATTTGCATTAGGTTTTCCATTAGATGCTGTTCTGAGCTTAGTTGTGTTTACATACATGCTTATTTATGGTCAAGTTAAAAGTGCTGTATTGTGTTTTTGTGCTTAATTTGGGTGTCATTACAGGTGATTGTGGAGTCAAAGATAATCATTGTATATTGTATATTTCATATGCATAATCCTTTTGACTTCTGATGATGTGCAAGGGAGGTTCAGAGAAAAGGGAACATTTAATGAATTGATTTACGTGATTGTTAATTAGTATGTTTCTCTTTGCTCCAGACTGTAATTGATTCTCAAGCCAGCACTCCAGGAGTTGGAGATTGCCCGATCTCTGGAGGATGACCCTGGAACTACCGGAAACCACAGGACCAAACCAACCATGAACTGAAAAAGGAGGAGAAGGTGGTAACCCTGAAATTGCTGCATCCCACTGATGGTGGATGGAAACAGTACCTTTTATGGTCCTTTTTGGTGCTGATAGCTATGGTGAACCATCCATGCATCACTTTAGTGGAAGGACTAGATTTAATAGAACCACGACCAGTTTCAGGAATTACAGTGGAAGAAGCACTAGATTTTATACTAGGGAATAGAAGACTTTTGTATCTGAACATTTATTCTAGCCTAAACCCAGATTTGGTGATTGAAAGGTTTCATAATGGATCAGAAATAAAATCAGTCCAAGTGGAGGAATCGGTGCTGTCCCGTAGAGAGGAAGCTCAAAAATCAATTAAAGAGGTGTTGCTGCAATTAGAGAACACCTTTAGTGAGTTCATCTTGTATCAAGAAAAGAAGGGGGAAAAGAGTGGCCAGTCTTTTTGTTGCAACAATTGTAATGAACATAGTTGTCACTGTGGTGGGCACGACAATATTAACAGTCAATTGTGTACAACTACTGCTGAGTAGTACATGAAAGTGCACAAATAATCATGCCACTAACCCTCACTGAAATGTGTAGCTAATTGTGTAATTGTACCTTTTCTTCTTGGTTTATGTTTATGTTTTTAGGCCTCATGTTGAGTTATAGGCCTCCATTCTTTAGGTGTCTGTCTAGTAATTAATTAATAATTAAGGTCTTTTCTCCACGGATTCACAATCCCTCTTGTGTGACCTTTTCTTTGTCTAGTATTTGTTAAACCTAGCTCATGCTGTTTCCCGTACCTAGCTTTAATGCGTCTCTGAATAGGGGTCGTTTTTGACTCTCTTTCCCTCCCATGTGCTAATCTACCTACCCTCGAGACTCAGGCCCCCCTTCAACAAAAAAGATTGTTCCCTTTTGCCCCTCCTATCCCCGGCTATGTAAGGAAGCCAATTCAATTGGAACCCTCCACCATCGGATCATGCTATGTCCAGCCGTACTATAGTTAAGGATGACTCTGATGTCCAAAACAATTAAGAAATATGGCCACAGACCACAGGAGGAATGGTGGAATATATTACTATCAGGAGGGCGAGTTTCAATCACTTTGGCTTTTGTGAAATTGACACTCACTATCTTCAAGAGGATAGATGCTCCTACACTGTAATCAATGAGCGCAAAGATCAGATTGAAAAGACTTATATGATCTGTTTTATACTATGGGGACTATGTTAAACGGTGGGTGGGGTTTTTGGATCTTATTGATTGGATGACCTGGCTTAAAGGTTTGTTCAGTTTAACCAGTAAATGCCAAAAAAAGAATTTGGCATTGATATGATATTTCTTTTTTTTATTGATAACATGGTGTTATCACTTTGCACCACTACAACACAAAAAACATGAGACTAACATGCATGTTTTCCTAATATCCCCTAACCACTAATATTCCCTACTAATATTAAGAGCCAGTAGGTTCATGACTTTTATCTAAACTTGGTGCAGATTGATGAACTGAATTTCCAGACATTTCTGTTGTGCTTAATTAATTTGAAATGCAAGAAAAATAAACATGAAAAGTTAGATCCATTTTTCTGTTTTCATGTGTTTTGAAGCAAGCTAATTTTATGGTTGCAAAATTGAAATGGAGTGCAGGAGAAATGTAACTCTCATCCGTTTTGCTACAATTCCAAGCAGTTCGGAATAATCACATGCTCGAGGGTGGTTGATTAAAAGGGAGGTGGTTCTGAATGAGAATGACATCACAGAGAAAGGCAGGCACTTTTACATTTGATGTAAGTCAAATTTAAATGTTGGCAGTCTCAGGGAGAAGGTTTAAATAGCACTGCAACTGGTAAGTTGGCGCTCTTGTGCTGGTGCAGGTGTCTCTGAAGAGTCTGACAGTCTCGGGTACTCTTAATATCTGGCTGTCCCTGAGGGCATATGACAAGTGCTGACAGGCAGCTGGGGGAGAAGACTTTGTGGACTCCTTCCATGCTCAGAAGGGAACATCCTGTGTGGTCATTATCCTGATAGACGCTGGTCACTTGCAGTCCAGGGGCACACATAATTAGCTTCATTCTTGGTGATTGTCTGGTTAATTGAGGTACAAGCTAAATTAGTGATTTCAAGAATATGTTATATGCAATTGTAGGCTTGCAGATTTTAACAAGCTTCAGATATGACAGTAGCTCACACATTGCAAAGCATATGATAAGCACAAAACCAGCTTTAACAGCGATCTGGGCATATATCAAACATAACTTAATTGTAACTTGTTTGGAGAAAATCTATTTACTGGGAGGGAATCTTTCATTTTTAATCATTATGTCATGTATCACCGGGAACACAACTTCAGATACGTTGTGTTTATAAATGCTTTCTCTTCATTTGTGAAATATAGATTTAAAATGGCATGGGGATAGTGTGCATTGCACATCTCGTTTTGTATTTTGCATATTTTTAGCTTTGATATAGAACCCAAACGAAAACTGAATTAGTTTCAGTGTACTTATTCTGTGTTCAGGTTTCTTGCGTTGGTATACAGATGGATGCAGAGCGGGTGGTAAACTAGTTTTACTGAAGGTGGTAATTCATTTTATCACATGTTGTAAAATATAAAACCAACTGGTCACAGTGAAGTGAATTTTTCCTATGTGGCTCTGTGTGAATGATAGTATGTTATTTATATGGTACATGAATTCTGATAAACTGACAAAAGGGTATAATGTGGTATTGTAAATAAAATACTGCAAGGGCATGAAGTTATGTTCTAGAGTGTACAGAACATCATTGTAGTTCACTGTGGAGGCAACAGTGTGGGCTATGTCACTGGAATTTCATTACAATTTGCCATGAAGGATACATTTGCTAAGTTGATCGAACTGTTTCACATTCGAAGATTGACAAATGCGGAAGTGTTCTAATTTATTTTGTCCACAAATCGAGAAAGCATGGTGCAATGTAAACAAAGCTCTATGTGCTTTTTTGAGGATGTTGGAATGACATCCTTTCACAATAAAAATATCAAATTTGATATTGTCAACATTTTTTGTCGAGATGGAGTGCATTTGATTGATGTTGGCAATCAGATTTTTCTTGAAAATGTTCAACATGCATTGAAACAGTTTCTGTTAACATATGAAATATGCATTGAAGTATTTTGTAGTAGTTGTAGTAAAGAAAAAGCAAACATAGAAAAAGAAAGAAAAAGAAATTAAAAGCAGTTTTTGTGAAAGTTAGACAAAATAATTAAGTTAAGTAGAACATTTGTTAGTTCAGTATATAAAACCTCCAAAAAATAAAAAACGTTTATTTTAATAGCCACCATTTTTAAATGAAAAACAAGTTAATTGATTTTGAGTCAGGTGTCTGTGGACTATTATAGTGTCAACGAAATATGCAGGCAGCAATGGTTTTTTAGTACTACTTTTTTACTGGGAAAGGTGACTCCAAAAGGAACCATTTTTATGTCTTTCTAGCTTTTATTTGTTGGGATTATATTTTGTTTGTAGGAGAGGCAAGGAGATAAGGTGGGGGAGGCAAAGGAGGGAAGGGAGGGAAAGAGCACCAACCAAAGATACAGAGGGCAGGTGAACAGGGGAAGATGATGGGCGTACCTTAAATCTAAGGTAGGTGACAGACTTTCTCATGTTCATTGACTAAAGATGCAAAAGCACTCTGAAACTGCTCCCCCCTGCTGATCAGTGTGTTGCAGTACATACAGGCAACAGTGATCCACGAAAGGTAAGGATCGACAGCCTCCTTTATTGCCTGCGAGGCACCCAGGCGTATCCTTGGGCCCATACAAGTGGCCTGTGTTATGGCAGGAACATTTGAGGAAAATGGGATGGAGGGTGTTAACCTACTGCTCCCTGAGAAAGGAACATATTTTCTCTGAGCACCCAGGTGGGTGGATCTGGTATGGCAGCACATGGAGGTGGCCCATGAAGGAGAACTGCCAAGATTGTCTGCAAATGAGTAGGGCCCTGCAGCTGGGAAGTCCTTTGGTATACCCCCAACAGTGGTAAAAAATAACTCTGTCTGGGTGCTAGAGATAGGAACTTCCTCTACCACTTTTTCCTGTTCCTCATCATCCTCCTCCACCTCACAATGTTTTTTCACTATACATATATATGGCAGACTCTGAATGTTTTTGCAAAGTTTGGTGAGGTTTGGTCGGGGGCAAAGTTATAGGGGGGTCCCAAAATGTCTTTTTTCCCATAGACTGAATGGGGAACAAACTTTGCGCATGCCTACAGCCCAAACCGCTGGACAGATTTTCACCAAATTTGCAGAAGGAGCAGCAGCTTGGTCCCGAAAGCGTGCTTTTGTAAATTTGGTGAAAATCCGTCCAGTTTTTTTTTAAAACGATCAATAAGTAGGTCTAAAAAAATTTGTGATATCTATGTCCGCTCTGCGGACACACTTCCCTGTTTGCTCTGCGGTCAGGACACCGATTGGCTAATTGGCTCGAGTCATGTCCATGGACATGTGGTGTGTTCACTGATTGGATGGTGAAGAGAGTGAAGTGCATCAGATTGTTTCGATGCGCCGCCATCTTGGATCCGTGTTTGGTCTCCGCGGACATCGCGGTAAACATATATTAAAAAACACAACATTGCACTTGTCAAATTTATCAAATAATCTCTGGGGAGGTGAGGGGTTATGAAGATGGGATGGGATATGGCTGCAAGAAGCAAAAAACTGGTGTTTAATTGTCACGAAAGTCACACAGTGCATTTGGAGGTGTTCCACAATATGTGCCTAAAGTGCAGGTGAAAGAGATTGCATTATGGCATTCAAGGGATGGAGATGTATAATCATTGAATTGTGGACTTTTAAACATAGATTGTTGCTTCTGCAGTCTGCAATCCCAACCTTACCTTGTGGTATTACAGAGTAATATTACATTCCAAAGGCCCGTTCCATTATATTGTTTAAATTAATTGCCCAATATTTATTAATATTAAAAATAGAAGCAATTTCAAGTTATTTTACACTCTTAATTAAAACGGTTGATGTTTATAAATTGATGTGCTGTTGCTACACCCAGAGCATGGCAAATAAAGGGCTAATGTGTCTGTGTTAAAATGTAATTAAAATAATAATGGAGTCAGACGGGCGCCCCCCAGAGACTGGCACCTCAGGCAGCCACCTGCAGTGCCTGATGAACATGGATCTGAATAACAGTTCTCATGGATGCGGTGAGGCAAGTTGTTGCAAAGTAAGAATGTATTTTGATTGTGAGTGAAGGTCACCAGCTTTGAATATTTGCTTGCGAGCTAAGGAAGCCCTTGAGAGAAAGGGACCATTCCGAAAGGAATTGACTGAAAGGAGGTTTGTAATAATGAAGATATGATAAGGTTATGCATTCCAAAAGTGGGTAAGGAACATGTAAATTCAGTTTATGAAGAATCGTTGGTGTGAACGCAGTGAGCATTACGGTCTGAGTTACACCAAGAGAATGGAAATGGTGAATATAATGTAAGTTTGATTTTCAACGATTGTATACCAGAACAAGCATTAACTTATTATCTGAACATTATTTCTGGGTTACATTCTATTCCTTTGTTCTGTGTGGCTTATTGCAATGAAACGCAAGTACAACCTTTGTGTGTAGTGGTCTTTTTAACCTGCTTATGGGGAGTCCAGCATCGAGGTGCATGTAGACCACCAATCAGTTCCCCAGGTTCAACGGTAATATTTCATTAAAATGTCATGTATGACCATCTCAAATTGTGTACCACTTTCCACGTTGTTTTCTCTCTGTTGAAATTGTTTCATGTCTTTGCTAATTGTTAGTTTAAACTCTATGCCAAATTAATAAGTCAATAGATAAATTGTAATAAAGATCGGGTAGTGAGACACATTTCTGTTATGTTTTCGAAACAGATACATTCTGCCATTCTGCGATTGTCATAGATTCCAGATGCCAACTGATGGGTTTTTCAACCAGCAGCTGAACATAGTTGTGAACAACTGGATCACAGTGACTCTTTTTTGGGACGATCGCCAAGGGCCCATATGCCCTTATGTTGTACTAGCGATTAGGAGTAACATAACATCCTTTACGGTGGTCTAGCCCCAAGTTGATGCAGAAGCACTGGAATTCACTGTGCGACTCAAGCGCTACTTTTACCCAAAACCAACACCTTGTGTACGCAAAAAGAACAACACGTGCCTCACGATAAACATTTTGGATCACGAGCGAAGAAACAAATTTGCAATTTGATTGAATATGGCAATAGTCGGATATTCTTGGAGCATTTATTGTGAAATAAAAGTACTTTACAAATTGTACAGTGTTGTTGTTTTCTTTGAAAGTACTGTTTAATATTCCGAATTGTGACGTGCGGTGTTGTGAGTCGATGTGTGTTGATTTTCGGGTTCTGCGTCACGTCACGTAGGTGATAATGGGCGTGTTTGGCTACGAAACCTGCGTAAGGCGCATTGGCAAGGATCTATAAGAATAGTTTCGCAAACGTAGCAGTGTTTTCTTATTTGACAAGTGTCATAATGTAGTTAAAAAAAATAGTGGTAGAGCTTTAGTAACTGAGGGGTAGCTTGTGGCCATGGGCAGTGGCCAAAATGTCTGAATCATGGAATAAGGTCATGATCTGGACAATCTGGCTAATGGCCATGACCAGAAGCTACAAAACATAGGATTAAAGTGGCCATGTCCACCTGGGACTGGCTTTGTGGTAAAGCTATTCGAAATTAGGATATATTTGAAAGGGAAGAAAAATGTGCTTGTGGTAACATGGTCATAGGGTTTTCTTTTTGCCTTCTGCAGGCTGCCATGGAAAGTGAAGAGGGGCCCTGTATGGAACCCCCACCTTTCCTTTCCATGGTGGCCATCTTGGAAAACGACTTTCCTTCCTAAACCGGGACACCACAGGCATCCCTTTGTAGGACGAAAACTCCTCTTTTTTAGTACCACGGGTTCCTGCTTTGGGAACCTAGGCTGCTAATGGCCTTCATCCCCCATTTCAGGGGCTGGAATGGGAGATAATGGTCCAGAGACCTTGTTATCCACCCTCACTTTGCTTGGGCTGATAACTTGGGCTGCTGGTCCATTATCCACCATTCCAGTCCGTGGAACGGAGGATGAACGCTCCAATATTGCCATTAGTATAACACAAAATGCAAATGGAAATGTTGGAAAATGTTATTGAGTCTATGTACTTTGCTGAGAAATATAAAATAGATGGAGTCTATGCGTTTTTTTTTAGTTCTATTTTTTAACTGTGAAAGGTGGTTCGTAAAGGGACATTTATTTTGTTTTTGAATGTATTTTTTTGGCAGGAAAGCATAGAACGAAAGGTGGGGAGGGAAATGAGGGAAGAGGCACCAAATACAAATATGGAGGGGCAGGTGGACAGGGGAAAATGTTGCACGTGTGTTATTTCTAAGGTAGGTGGGAGTGTTTCTCATGCTCCTTGATTACAGCAGTGGTGGTGTCTCTTGGGGAGGAGGGATGGCCTTAGCTGATGCCATTTTAAGATAAATAGCAGTTTTGCTAAAAGTATGTACTGTGTACTAGATTGTTAATGAATGAGTAGGAATAGGTTTTGGAGCTGTGCAAGGGAAATTTTGAAGCACAGATCTTATTGTGAAGTGCGTACGGGTTCTCGGACACGTCATCATGGTGCGCACCAGCATATGGTCATGTGCACTCTCCGGAAGATCTGCAATGAAGTCAGATGTTCGTAGACATTATGGTTAAGTTGCAATAATAAAAACCTATGAAATTCAATGAAAAACCTTTGTTAAGGGGACGTTATGGTTAAGTTGCCATACTAAAAACCTATGAAATTCAGTGAAAAAACATTGTTAAAGGATCGTTATGGTTCCAAGTAAAACTGAAAAACCCCTGAAATTCGCCAGTTATGGTAAGCTAAGCAACCATAACTCGCGCCACCTACGTGCACTGCTAAGAATAACACCCAGGACATTAAAGATGACATCACAAATGTCATTGATGACATCACTGATTACATCACATGTGCATTTACTTTTCATGAAAAGTCTGTACAAGGGATTCTTATTATAATGTTGAAAGACAGCAATCCTTTCTGTGCATGAAGATAATCAGTAGAGTTATCAGCACTTTCTGATAGTTCTGTTGTTTTTTATTACTGTACTTTCCTGGTAAATGCTCATATTTGTAAACATTGTACTCACACTAATTTCCTTAGGGTCCAGTCACATCATGTGATACATATGCATAGGGTAAGTAGCACCTTTGAAAGAGAGCAATCATTTCTCTGCATAAAGGTAATCAGTTAGGTTATGAACACTTTCTGCTACCACTGCTGCGTTTTTCCTTACTTCAATGTCCTTGTATATACTCATATTTGTATATGTTGTTGTCTCTGTGTTTTGTCTATAATAATGCAATTATGTAGTAAGTGGATTTTATTACCTACTTATCACATGTTTCACAGTACGCAAAACTCTAATAAGAAAACAGTTATCAATTCACTATTCTACATCGCAAGCTTATGAATATTGCACCTACATCATGTATGCTGCACACAAGGGCTATGTCTGTACATGAGTACCTTAGTATACTCGATATAACTTCATAATAGAATGCTATTTATATCAACACATTGCTTAATGCACTAATTAGCACTTGATATGTATTCCAATGATCCTTGACACTGTTTGGTCAACATTATAATAAGAATACCTTCTACAGAGTTTTCATGAAAAGTAAATGTACATGTGATGTCATCCGTGATGCCATCAATGGCATTTGTGAGTTCATCTTTGATGTCCTGGGTGTTAGTCTTAGCAGTGCACAGTGGTGGTGCGAGTTATGGTTGCTTAGCTTACGGTAACTGGCGAATTTCAAGGGTTTTTCAGATTTACTTCGAACCATAATGTCCCGTTAACAAAGTTCTTTTTTAGTGAATTTCAAAGGATTTCAATAGCGCAACTTAACCATAATGTCCCTTTAAGAAAGTTTTTTTGACTGAATTTGATAGGTTTTTAGTAGCGCAACTTAACCATAATGCCCCTTTAACAAAGTTATTTTACTGAAGTTCATAGGTTTCTAGTAGTGGCACATAACCATGATGTGAACTAACATCTGACTTCATTGCACAACTTCCAGAGAAAGCCACATGACCATATTCTGGCGCACAGCACGGTGACGTGTCCGATAATCCGTACACACTTAACAATAAGATGTGTGCCTCGTGGACACTGTGGAAGTACATTTATTACTCATGTAGGAACTTGCAACTTTAACATTTCCCTTGCACAGCTCCAACACCTATTCATACTCAGCCATTCACAATGTAGTACACAGTACATACTTTTAGCAAAAGTACTATTTATCTGAAAACGACATGAGCTAAGGCCATCCCTCCTCCCCAAGAAACAGCACCACTGCTTAAATGAAGGTGCTTGAGAAACACTGCCCCTACCTTACAAATAACACACGCACAACACTTTCCCCCATCCACCTACCCATCCATATTACTGTTTGGTGCCTCTTTGCTCATTTCCGCCCGCAACTTTCCTTCTTAGCTGTCCTTCCAAAAAAAAAAGCCATCCGTAAACAAATTAAATGTTCCTTTAAGAACCACCTTTCACAGTTTAAAAATATAAATAAAAATAAATCGCATACACTCCATCTACTTTATATTTCTCAGTAAAGTACACAGACGCAATAAGATTTGCCAACATTTCCATTTGCAGTTTGTGTTATGCTAATGGGAATATTGTAGTGTTTGTCCTCCGTTCCAGGGTCTGGAATGGTGAGTAAAGGGCCAGCAGGCCAAGTTATCAGCCCAATCGAAGCGAGATTGCAAAACACGATCTCTGGATCATTACCCCCCTTCCACCCCTAAAATGGGGGATGAATGCCATTAACAATCTAGATTTCCAAAGCAGTAACCCGTGCTACTAAAAAAAGGATTTTCGTCCTAATCCGGAATGCCTGTGGCGTCCCGGATTAGAAAACAAAATCCTTTTCCAATATGGCCACCATAGAATGGGAAGGCGGTTGTTACATATAGGGCCCCTCTTCGCTTTCCATGGCAGCCTGCAAAAAGCAGAAAGGAAACCCTGTTAACATATTACCACAAGCCCTTTTTTACTTTCCTTTCAAATGTATCCAAATGTCGAACAACTTTACCACAAAATCAGTCCCATGTGGACATGGTCACTGTAATCCTATCTTTTCTCCCTTCTGGTCATGGCCAGTAGCCACATTCTGCGGATCGTGACCTTATTCAATGACCCCGACATTCTGCCCACTCCCCATGGCTACAGCCTACCCCTCAGTCATTAAACATATACCGCTATGTTTTTTAACTACATTACGACACTTGTCTAATACGAAAACACTCGCACATCTCGTCACATAATTAGAAAACAAAATCCTTTTCCTATATGGCCACCATAGAAAGGGAAGGTGTTTGTTCCATACAGGGCCCCTCTTCGCTTTCCATGGGAGCCTGCAAAAAGCAAAAAGGAAACCCTGTTAACATATTACCACAAGCACTTTTGTCTTCCCTTTCAAATGTATCCTAATGTCGAACAACTTTACCACAAAACCAGTCCCAGGTGGACATGGCCACTGTAATCCTATCTTTTCTGCCTTCTGGTCATGGCCAGTAGCCACATTGTGTGGATCATGATCTTATACCATGACCCCAATATTCTGCCCACTCCCCATGGCTACAGCCTATCCCTCAGTCAGTAAAAGTATACCGCTGTGTTTTTTAACTATATTACGACACTTGTCTAATACGAAAACACTCCCACATCTTGTCACATAACCAACCGTAATGATATTGTACACCTTTTTTGGATGACGTTCCTCTCCAGCGTAGCCAAATGTGCCCTTAAGCACCTACATGCCGTGACGCAGAACCTGAAAATGAACACACAGTGACGTACAACGTAGCACGTCACATTTTAAAATAATAAACTGTTTTTTAAAAGAAAACATTTACATTTTAGAATTTGTAAAGTACATTTATTTCACAATTAACTCTCAATCAAATAGTAACCAAATAGTAACTTTGTTTCTTCGGTTGTCATCGAAAATGTTAATCGTGAGGCACACGTTGTTCTTTTGCCCATAGACAAACTATTTGTTTTCGATAAATCAACCGCTTCGGTCGCACAATGATTTCCAAGACGTTGGCATGAACTTCGGCCTACACCACCATAAAAGATGTTATGTTACTCCTAATAGCCACTGCAGCGTATGAACAAATGGGTCCTGGGCGATCGTCCCACAAAATAGTGACGGTTAGGCAGCCGGTCACAAGTACATGCATTTGGCCTGCAAAGAAACCATCACTTGGCATCTGGGATCCATGGCAATCACAATAAGGCCGGATGTAGCTGTTCAGAAACCATAACAGAAAATACATATCAATACCCAACCTTTAGCAAACAATTTAAAAAAAGACAAAAAGAACATAGAAACTGATACACAAATCGATGTGATCATACATGACATTTTAAAGAAATATTAGTGTTGAACATGGGTGAATCTAGTGATAGCCTACTAATGCAGAGAATCTGCACTCTGCATAAGTAAAAAAAATGACAACTACACAGAAAGAAAGTACTTCAGTTACTTTGCCAAAATTAATGTTCAGGTAATAAAAAAAATAATTTCGTGATTTCAAAAAAGACAAAAAGAACATGGAAAGTGATACACAAATCGATGTGGTCATACATGACATTGTAAAGAAATATTAGCGTTGAACATGGGTGAATCTAGTGATAGCCTACAAATGCTGAGAATATGCACTATGCATAAATAAATAAAAATGACAACCACACAGAAAGATAGTACTTCAGTTACATTGCCAAAATTAATGTTCTGGTAATAAAAAATTAAATCTCGTTCCGGTGTAGAGTCGTCAAAAGTAAACTTACACGATATTTACCGTCTCCGTTGTCTTCCTGAAACTCAGACAGCAATGTACTTGCACCAAAGAATCTTCTTGAACTGATATTACATGTGCCTTACAAACGGTTTGAAAACATAACCTTATCAAATGGTATTTTTTGCAAACTTTCACTCCCTGCATTCTTACTGAATGTTCCCTTTCGCTCAAGGTCAAAAAACAATTGACCCTTATGAGTTCAGTCGGATGCGTGGGCCTACTGAGCTCACAACCAAAAAAGCAAACCAAGTGACCTTCACTCAGAATGCAAATACATTCTGACTTTGCAACAACATGTCTCAATGCATTGATGAGAACATGTGCTCCCATACACTTGCAGACCCGCTGTTTCCATCAAACAGTGCAGGTGGCTGCCTCACATTTCAAACTCTAGGATGCCAGTCTGACTGCAATATTATTTTAAATACATTGTAAAACAGACACAGCAACTCTTAGCCTGTACTTAACAGACACTATATTGAGCAGCAACTTCCAATTTGCTGTATGACTTTTTTTGACAAAAAAACACCACTTTTGACTTCTTTCTGTCACATCCCATCCCATCCTCATTAACCCTCACCTTCCGAGACAGTATTTCATAAGTTTAACAAGTGCAATGTTGTGTTGTTTTATATGTGTTAGCGGCGATGTCCGCGTACACCAAAACACAAATGAAAGATGGCGGGCGCAGGTAAACAATCTGACGCACTTCACGCTGTTCAACATCCGATCAGTGAACGCGTCACATGTCTGCGGACATGACGCTACGGATTAGCCAATCGGTATCTTGTCCGTGGAGCGAAAAGGGAAGTGTGACCATGGAGCGGACATAGATATCACTAATTTTTTGAGACATACTTTTTGGTAATTTTAAAGGAAACTACTGGACAGATTGGCACCAAATTTCCTGCCGCAAATTTGGTGAAAATCCGATCAGCGGTTTCGGCTGTAGGCATGCACAAAGTTTTCCCCCATTCAGTCTATGAGAAAAAAGATGTTTTGGGACCCCCCTATAACTTTCACCCCCCTGGAACTTTTGAAAGTTAAGCTTCTGACTGTCAGTAAATAAACCCACCTGGCCTAGATATGGCAGTGAACAAAAACGAAGGGGCTACACATGTGATGTCATCAGTGATGTCATCAATGACATTTGTGATGCCATCTTTCATGTCCTGCATGGTAGTGTTAGCAGTGCACAGTGGTGCGGGCAGTTATGGTTGCTTAGCCTACTATAACTGTCGAATTTCAGAGGTTTTTTGATTTTACTTTGAACCCTAATGTCACGTTTATAAAGTTT
The DNA here is from genome assembly GCF_040938575.1 of Ambystoma mexicanum. Taxonomy (NCBI): domain Eukaryota; kingdom Metazoa; phylum Chordata; class Amphibia; order Caudata; family Ambystomatidae; genus Ambystoma; species Ambystoma mexicanum. Next base: position 755,266,430 of record NC_090922.1, on the reverse strand, counting down.
TTTTAGTGAATTTCACAGGGTTTTAGTAGTGCAACTTAACCATAATGTCCCTCTAACAAAGTTTTTTTAGTGAATATATATATATATATATATTATATATATATATATATATATATATAGAGAGAGAGAGAGAGAGAGGGTTCCTGCTACTTACCCTTCAATACGCTTCTCAATAATAATATTCTCTGCTTAACTACTCCAGCAAATGCCATGCATCGTAGCATTCATCACCTGCTCACATGAAGCAGGCGATGAATGCTGCAATGCATGTGTATGTTTAGCAGCACTTTGTCACTTTTTCATAAAATAAAGGAAAAGCAGATAAAATAGATCTTTAGACCATTTTTAAGTGAACTTAGTGTCTGCCAGTTTAATACGTTGGCAGCACATGCATACATCCCAACATCACCCATTCCATTCTATAGGTGCTTATTTAGGGCCCAGTTCAAAGTGAATTTGCACTGTTGAAACGTGTATTTGCACTGCCGACACAAACCCTGACTCATAGAACTGTGCAAACTGTATTTTCCCCATGCAAAGACCGGGCAAAGTTAATGTGAACTGCAAAAATGACCATGCGCTGACTTTGTACAGACTTTTGACTGCAAAAAAACACTTTGCACGGTTCCATCAATCAGAGTTTGTGTCGACAGTGCAAAGTCACTTTTCACCTTTGCATTCAGTCACTTCCAATTAACTTTCCCCTTTATAAAACTCAAGCTACAAGTCCCAGAATGCAATGAAAAATACACAACTTAACTTCAAGATTTAAAAGTGTGACATTTTTAAGAGTGTTCAAAAATGCATATCTGCATTTACAGAAGCACTGTGTAAAATCAGATAACATATATTTGTACACCATTTATAATTGGCACTCAGTGTGTGCCAGTTAAATATATTGACAGTACATGTATTCTTCCTGACATAACCCATTCCAATCTTCAGCTGCGTATGCAGTCGTACTTTTTTCTCTCCATTCTGTGACTTGTACTATAACTTTCACAATGGGAAAATAATTAGGACTACATAAACACCTACAGATTACAATGCATCATGTTGGCAACATATTACACTTCCACACACCAGCTGCCATCAAAAGGTATAGTACACATCTTTTCCATCAACCTTTCTTCTCTTTTACAAAACATTATATAGCTTCTGCAAATGCACATACACGTTTCTTAACTTTCATGAAAATGCTCCTAAAAGGAAACCATTTTTAACCGTCCACCAATTTTATTCACTGTTTTTCCCCACCACTCCTCCTTTCTTCACGAATATCAACATTGCTTACTAAAAGTGCTTCTCCATTACCACATATCCCCACTAACTTTCTTTTACAATTACAGGAAAGAAGCACCTTTACGAAGACAACAATCAAAAACATTAATAACCTTCACATCCAACAACGTAAGTACATTAATGAACCATGTATATATATGTAATTACAGCAGTACAGTTCATGTATATATTCCCTCAGACTACTCTTTTCAAACCAACATTTCTTTCACTCTAGCCCATTAGATTCCACCATTTATGCTCTTGCTATTTCCATCTACAAACCACCATTGCAATACCAACTCTGTTCCTTAAAACAGCCCAATGATCCGACTGATTCCATCACACCACCACTCCCTTACTCACTAACCCAACACCATCACACCTCTGCAGACTCTTACTCTCACAACCTTCCCAACCACACCTAACATGCCACCTCGCAATCAAACAGCACTCTATTCATGTCTACAACCATACCCACAAACTCATGCACCATACAAGCATATGCATTGCACAACTTTCCACCATATAGTCATACACCTGTAAAACAATGTAAAGACAACATTAAAACACAAGAGCTAGTAACCTCACTCAACAAATCTACACCAGCCACAATTAAAAAGTGTAAGTTAAACAAATATGTACAGAGAAAAGCAGACATACTAACAAACCTAACCCTCTGTCTATCAGTGTTAACGTAGTCACAGTAAAGCAATCCAAAATATTTATGTTACAGAAAATGTTCCACCGTAGTATTCTTCACAATCTTATAAAAACAACTGAGAAATCATGATCTACTCTTTAAAACTACTGCAGTAGACTACTCCTGCTAGCTCTGATTGACCACACTTGTCTACTAAAGAGAACATTGTTTGTATTGATTTTAAACAGAATGAAACTAAGTTAATCAACACATTACAATAACTACTTTTAAACATGCACAGTGTCAATATATAAACAGTTTCAATCTTCTGAAATGGTGAATGGATAATGGATTCATGTAAGCAGCACAGAACCATATTTCAATGAAGAAGCTTTTAAACAAGAACAACAAAACACTATTACCATAGACATTAATGATCGAGGGTATGGAAAGGTGGAACACAGCATTATGGCAAAAGAAACCCTTATCGAAAAAAGTCCCCAACAAACTTTGAACCAAATGCTCCTTTCACCCAAACACACCATCCAGTGTACAAATAGGCATGCAGCTCAATGTGTAATGTACTCACAATCCTTTACATCTTTATGACCATTCCTCAATCACTGTGTAAAACTAAAAGACAAAAGTAAAATAAAAATGTATAAACCAGAGACTCCTGTCCAGTGTGCAGCAACACTGGTCTACAAGGACCTTCCTTATCCTGAATTTTAGGAACTGCTGGCAAAAGCACTTTCCCCAAAATAAAATGTTAGCAACACACCATTCTACTATATGGAATGTTGTGCATCCACTATGCTATGCAAAAAGTCCTGCTCTAGAAGGGAAAAATGTAAATGACATTCTCCCACATGGAATAGCCAAAGAACTGATTCAAAAATAGAGCACATCCAACATAAATACTTTGGAACTGAAGTTGACTTTGAAAATTCTGTACCTTCAGAAAACATTACCAAAAACCTCATAAACACCAATTATCTAATAAAGACATACAAAAAAGAAATAGCTAAGTTTAAAAACACATCTGCTGAAATACCAGACCAAATATGTGTCTGTTGTTGGATAACATTTCATAAACAGAGCACACAAATAGGCGATCTAGTCTACAAAATAGAAAACAATGAAGAATCCCAATGGTTCCAATTAGCTTTATATCTAACAGTAGAAACGAAATATAAAATAACTGACCCCTCAACAGTTTGCACGTACTAGAACACAAAGCTTGACAATAACCCAATGCCATCACATGCTCTCACTAATAACTTCCCACCTCCAAAAGCTCTCCAACAACTTAACATGAACAAAAGCATTACAATACAAACAGTGAACCCATTTCAAGCTATATATAATACACCTTCAAACAAAATCAGCCAAATTACCTCCTTATGAGTTATTAAAGGGCATTCGTGGCAAAGTAGCATATTTGCCATTAGATATATAAGAAAATATACAATGTCTAGGAGTACAACGACCAATAGATCAATCTTTGATTATACTAGTTAATAGTGAGCCAACAAAAGACAACACAATTTGGAAAAAACGAGTCGACTTAAACCAAGTTAGACGAACCCTATAATAAGTAAATGAAAACAATGAATACTACAAAGACATAAACATAGAGGACAATTTAAGAGAAACCACCCAAATTATTCCAGACTCACCAGCAACTGGACAATTTGAACGTGTGTATCATGTTACTGCTGCCAACATTTTAGACCAGTATAAAATTCACTGACTACACTCCAAATACACAATTGACGATGCATTAGAAACATATCAAATGCATCAAGCAAGAGGCTCCCCAATGAGCATATGGGAAAAAGTGTACAAGCACATTTTTTTCCTCGACTCTTTCCCACAGGAAAAGGAGGACGATATGATGAAAGGTCCAGACAAATGAGTGCATCAGAATATCGCTCTTTAAGAATGTATTCTGAAGACCCCAGATTCAGACAAAATGTTGAATCCATTTTCCACCTACTCTTCGAAAGTGAACTTGCAAATCTATGTTATGGAGTTGCACACACATGAAAAACAGGCTCTAACTTTTTAAACATTTCCGCTACCCAACTGCTTAAAAAAAAAAAAGACAAAGATGACATCTGCAGTCAAGTATCACAAATCACTTGGCAGAAAAGTGTGGTACAAAAAAATACTGGTTCTGATGTCACGCTGATATACGTTGTATGCTAAGGAACCTAGGGCCACCCACATGGGTTGTAACTTTAAGTTGTGTGCAGTATGCTTGGGATGACATGCACAACTTTGTACGCACTGCAAGCCATATAAAAAAGGGAATAGACATAAAAACACTGGGAGAACTCTGTTCTCTTACCCCTGTCAATGTATCAAGATACTTTCACTATCACTTCATTGCCTTGCTGCATTTTATCTGCAATAAATCTATCCCTCTGCTCGGAGAAGTGCAACACTTCTTTAGGAGAAATGACTATCAATCCAGAGGAGCACCACACATCCACATGCTTTTGTGGATAAAATATGCTCCTAAATTTCACCATGATAGTGACACCACTGTTTTACAGTTCATTGAAAAATACAATAACTGTGACATCTCTTCAGAAACCAAAGATAGTGACCTCTACACACAGGTCTTATGCTTACAAAAACATAAGTGTGGCAAATACTGCCAACAAAGATATAAAAACTAAGGCAAATACTTTACCAAATTTCACTTTGGCTTCCCTAGATCAGTTTGTAAAAAAGAACAAGTAAATATCTTGATATCTTCTGTTAGACACAGAGTACATCAAGTACATCAATGATTACAGTGCAAATGTTGCCCTCTTGTGGAATGCAAACATAGGCGTACAATACATTGCAGACAATTCCCCTGCAGTTGCAAGAATTGTCACAGCCACACCTAAGCAGAGAAAACAGAGCTAAAAGGCCTATGGGATGGTATATCAACTGACAAAACGCTATGACAAAAATTATACAGCTTCGGTATAAAAATGCTGTCCCATAGAGAATGCAGGTGCTCCAAAGCTACAGACTATATAACTGGTACAGCCTTAAATGAAAAATCTGAACACATTGTCTGGCTGAATCTTGGGCTAGCTTCATCCCGAAAAAGAGTAATAAAATACTACCTAGAGAAAGACACCATAGCCACAAAGTATCCCAACAGCCAGGATGTTTTAAAAAAAAACTATTTAATTGACACATACTACTCAAACAGAAGTACTGCTTTGGAAAAAAATCTGCCTGTATGATATTGCCCAAAACTACACAAACAATGTCACACCAAATGACACAACTGGCAAATATTCAGTCTCAACTTGTGAAGGAAGCCTAGTGAATCTCGCCAAACCCAGTTTAATTAATAATATAAAGATATTTAAATCTTCACAACATAGAGAACTGCATTACATGGCCCTACTCCAACTTTTTAATCTGGGAGAAAAGAAAAACTATGACTCCTTTGAAGCCTCATCCAAAGCAAATGAAAGCAGTATAACAAATGGCAATTTCAAACAATAAAAACACATGTTGGACAATGAATGCCAACAAGAAGACGAAATTGAAGCTCAACTAGACAAAGACAAACCTGGAGTCAGTCAACTTTCCCTAACAGGAAGCCAAGACCAGCTTGGAGAACCACACATTCTAAAAGAATCAGAAATAGCAATGACTGAGGTAGAAAATACCATGTATCAATATAAACAATCTGAGGAAGACGTGTCAATGCTTGAATCACAGCTAAATGATGAACATCCCACCATTTATCTAGAAGTCACTCAAGATATTGAACATGGTATTAAACATGAAACTAAATACTGCAGCTGTAAACATTATAAACCTCTGCTCCTGTATGTAAGTGGTGAAGCCCCCACAGGGGTAGCTGCTACAACATAGAAGGTGTAACTTTACACCGACTACTGCTCCTCCACATAGAACACAAGTCTCTTTAGAATACTACACGTTATCAGCAGAAGCTGCTACTGAAGTACAAATAATTCTAAAACAAATAAAAGTGTTCCTGATAGGTGAAGTAAGCACGGTTTCCAACCTCATGCTGGCTTTAATTCATCTCAATATGCAAGAAGTCCTAAAAACGAACTACGAAGAACTGTTTGGAGGAAAACATGTTAATGTTTTCAGAGATTTCCTACAGTTAACACCAGTGAAAGGTCAAGCTACTTTCAAAACATTAGGACACAAACAATGCTGCACTACCCTCAGCAGCTTTGGAAATGTAAATCTCTGGCCACATTTACACTACAAAAAACCAACTCAAAACATGCTTAAAACATTTGGCGGTCTGTAGACCTCACCTATGCCAATATTTAAAAAAGCATTAGAACTGGTCTGCTCACTCAAATTCCATCTTAAATAGAAGACTAATTGATGATATATATGGACAAAACACATCTTCTCCTGATGTCATGGAAAAAGTAAGTCAACACAATCTAAAATGTTTATTCTTAATGTCAACCCTTTCAAGCTGTAGTCAATTCAATGAGACAATGTTGAAAATTGAAATGCAACCCTTACTGTATATATCAGCTCCACAGACAAACTAGAAGAGCACGGCCTGGCACTTCCTGTCAACAAGCAATAGCACACCCAAATAGCTTAGAAAAAAATATCTTCAACATAGTTGGATTGGAGAAAATATTGACTTTGTATCTAAACTGTAATTCTAAACCATAACCTTTACCTACAACAAGGTTTAGTCAATGGAGCAATTGGTACAGTTGTTGGCTTCCAAACATATCCTCATGGCAACAATGTTCGGTTTGTCAACATCCACTTTGACAAACTTGTAGAAGTTAAACAAATTGACTGGACAATTGCACATATCCTTCTTTTCAAAGACATGTATGTATGTATATCTTACATATGCTGTCACTATTCACAATCACAAGGTCTAACCCCAGATCAAGCATTGATTGACATTGGCAGCACAGTCTTTAAAGAAGGAATGAATTACATAGCACTTTCACATCTGCGTACATTCAATGGTCTATTCCTAGTTAACTTTGATGCAAACAAAGTCAACACTGACATTCCTTGAATCTGGAATACAACAGGCTATTGGCACTGTCCACCCCATCTAGATTTGTACCCTCTTCCTCAAAAAATAAACCTTTAAAAAGACAATTAATACAAACAGAACCTATAGCAGATCCCCCAAAACTAACGCTAAAAAAACACTAAAAAAAGAACAAGCAACTCCTTCACCAACAAACAATACAACCACTAGTACAAATTCAACTACACATCCATCAGAAAAGAAAGATACACATGTCTCTTCTCCAGAAGGATCTGCAGACCCATCAAATGATCCACACACAGAACTCTCTGGTTCATTTAAATTTAGCAACACAACTGGAGTAAATTGTTATGTTAATCTGAACATTAATCTTCTCTTTCAATTGCCACCAATTGTTCACAACATTTACTTAAACAGCTCGGACCAGTTGTGTTTATAAATGTTCTTCCTTCATCGAAATGCCACAAATAATCCTGGCAACCCTTACCGTGTCTCAGGTATAGGGCAAGAATTGGACTTCTGTGCTGGAATGGTATAATTTACCATAAACACACAGGAAGATTCACAAGAATTTCTAATGTACTTACCACAAGTACAGGAAACCAAAACATCCCTATAAATGAACTATTTAAGATTTTATACATGTGGACACATACATGCACTCTCAGCAACCATGTTTCACAAGACCACATCGCTAATGAACGATTTGTATATGTATGCATACGAAATCCTGAATCCATTCCATTTCACAGTTTCTGCAGAATGCAAATCATGGCATATTGTGCCATTTTTGCAATTCAGACAATCGTTCTACCATACAAATAAACTCACTTAGCCAATATGTCATACTAATGTTTCTAAGGTACAATGCAGATGGTACAAAAATAACTGCAAGCTTACAGGCTGCACACATGGCCAAGTATCTCTTGGAAAGAAAGTCTTCACAACAGTAGGTATGGTATACCACACTGGTTCCACAACCAATTCATGTTGCATTATATCAAAGAAATAAGTGGTTGGTTTGAATGCAACAATACCTCCATTACGCCAAAACATAGGTTACCAACACATTTAACAAATGCCTACTTAATATTCCTTCAAAGAAAATGAAGTCACTAAACTATAGCACAATTAACAGTTATAATACTACAATCGTACTTTTGAAGGTCAATCTAGTTAGAATATGCCAACAGGTATCTAACTACTTGAAAAATAACCTTAGTTTCAAAACACTTCAAATACACCATCTCAATTCTTACACGACAAAACATCTTTTAACCTCTAATGTAGTTATAATATGCCAACAGGTATATAACTACTTAAAGCATTCCCTTAATCAGAACATACTTAAAACAAACATACTATCACCCTTACACTCACATAACTATAATCAGGTTTTTGTTTTATCCACTAAGGATTTTATTTTCCCAATGACACAATAATTATTTAATGTCAAAACAAAACAAAACAAAACAATAGCAGTGTCTCCTACACAAATGTTGTACCAAACATATTACTTCAAATGACTGTTTATGAGGTCTACTAAAATGTATATGTACAATTGTATACAACTACAGCTTTTAAACTATACTTCCATAGAAAATAACCAGAGATTCCAGCTTCATAATGCTATAAAACTAGATAACCATAGAAATTATAATCATATACATATTCTATGATCAATGTCCTCAATTGTACTACAATCACAGTACCATATACAGTTCAATTATGTAATTCCTCCATATTACAAACACTTTGTACTCCCACTACATTGCCTATAATTACTATACACATATTACTACTATGGTGATTCTGACCATATTCCTACTACTTTAACCAAAATTACTATACACATATCACTACTGTGGTGGTTGGGGCCAGTTGACATGCTCAGAATCCAGCCACTGGCCTCAATCATCACAATACAATTAACTAAGTAAGACATATGTACCATACACTAGCAAGTAACAAAACTCACACTGACACCCTGCAATCAAAATGATGTCAGCTGATATTGAAACTGACCACCGGCCCAGCAGGATTTTCAAACCCTACAGCACCACGTTACCTTCATTTCACTTTCTTTCCATTTCTATGCCCTCTTTCTGCCATCAAATAACCCCAAATGGCTTTCCCAAGCTGCCCCTTCACTGCGCTGTCTGCGAACTACCACAGTATATGTGGACACGTGCCCGACCTGTTTCCACCAACAAAAATGTCCCCTCATCATATTTTTTCCACTCCCCCACCCTTCCCAGCCACTCTTTCCAACACCAAATAGCCAATAACTGAAAATGTGTTTTCCAGACTTTTTCCCCAGGGTGATGTGCACGGACACCGGCGACTGTCTGCGGATCCAACATGGCGGGCGTTTCCAAAAAGCTACATTTTTTGCAAGAATAGTATATGGCCCCATAAGATTGATTCTGCAAAGTTTGCTGAATTTGATTAAGGGGGGAGGGGCACAATTAAAGGGGGGTCACAAAATGTGTGGTTTTTCCCATAGTTTAAATTGGAAAAATATATTGCTCACACCCACAGCCCAATCCGCTGGGTGGATTTTCACCAAATTTGGTCCAGAAGGTGACATTATGTCCGCAGACATCGGACGCGCCTGATGATTGAATGGTGAAAAGCGTGAGGTGCGTCATATATTTGGGAACGGCCTGCTATGATGGATTCACGGACAGCACCTGTTGATGAGGATGGGATGGGGTATGGCCATCAGAAGTAAAAAAAAACAGGAGATTTTTGATCCCCAAAGTCCGCAAACAGTCCGGATGTTCGGGTACAGTCCTGTGATGTTCCCGAACATCTCAGACATTCAGGAATATCCATGCCTATTTGTGAATTACAGGTTTGGTAAAAAGCAGTATTTGGATGGTTTATACCTTTGGCGCCAGTCAATGAAACTGCATGCAAAGTTCAGTGCTGAGTTGCCAATAGGGGGCAAAAGTAGAATGGGGGCCCAAAACATTTGAAAGGCTCATACATTTGCTGCCATTTGGCAAATCTGTACAAAAGTTTGCAAAACGGTTTTAGACCATGAATTAGGGGGTTCTCAACATTTTTAGCAGGTTTATAACTTTGTTGCCATTTTACAAGTGTGCACACAAGTTTGCAGTAAGATTATTGACTGGACCTTGAATGTATGTGCAAAGTCTTAATAGCTTTTGTCAAGTGGGAGCTAAGTTATATGACTTTTTTTATGTATGTAACTTTTGACACTTAAAAAAAAAATGGACAGATTTTCAGCAAACCCATGCAAGGAGCATTGGCAAGGACCTGAAAGGATGGTTTTGCAAATATGTCTGTGTTTTATTTTTTGAAAAGTATCATAATGTAGGTACACAAAATAGTGATGTACCTTTGGACTGGCTATGTGGTGACGTTTTTCCAAATCGGGATAGGTTAGAATGGGAAAATAAATTCTGCCTGTAGCTAAAATTATGTCCAAGTGCTGTATAGGATTGCATCAATAGATGGCTGTGACTATTGCTGCATGCACTCTGAGACAATGCTAATCAGCAGATAATTAACAAACATGCAGAACCAGGTGCCCACGTGGTCACAAGGCCGCCCCTTGAAATCATTACCCACCCTTGCAGCAATGACTGGTCCACAATCCACATGCCTTGAGAAAGACTCTAGAGCCTCTAGAGAGTTGAATAATGTGTCGGCTGACCACTAAAAATAAATATAGTATTAAGAATGGTTTTGAAGACTGCTTCATTATGACAGCAATTACTTATTGAAAAACACAGTGATGAGGTGAACAGGGCTCACTCTCCTATTTGAAGCCTAACACTTCAAGAATGAAGCACATCTTTACAAAATAACCCCATCACAAGCAGCAGGGTAATCTGTTTAGGTACTAAATGAAGCACAGTCATCTACCCATTCTACTGCCATGAAAATACTTCATAATCATGTACTCTGATTTGATTATTGGGGCATGCAGCATGGCCGAACCCTAGGTTTGAATGGGAAGAAATATTCTGCTTGCGGCTACAGCCTGAAGTGCTGTACTGAATGACAACAAACCTGCACAAGGAGCATCAACAAAGACCTGAAAGCATGGTTTTCCAAATTGTTCAAATGTAAGCACAAAAATAGTGATATAATTTTGGTGCCGTGGGCAGTGTCACAAAAAATAATGATATAAGTTTGATGCATGTAGAATTGGCCTGGCCCTCGGCAAGGACAAGTGCCTATTCTGATTTACTTATTGAGGCATGTAGCATGGCTGAAGCTGTAGTTTTAAATGGGAAAGAAAATCTGCTTGTGGCTGCAGCCCGGAGTGCCGGACGGGATTGCAGCAAAGTTGTGCAAGGAGGATCAGAAAGGACCTGAAAGGATGCTTTTGATAATCTGTCCTGTGTTTTACTTTTTTGAAATTGTCGAAAGTACAAAAAATAGTGTTATAACTTTTCTGCCAGGGGCAGAGGGTTTGACATTCGGCAAAGACAAATGTGTGCTCTTATTTAACTATTGGGTATGCCTGTTGATAACGACTCACATAAGTATGAGTTGCAAAAAATGTGTTTGTTAAAGGAGGTTTATAGTTGTTTTCATATATGTTAAAAGAGAAATTATTAATAACTTATTTAGAATAATGTTACACTATGAAATTATTTATTAATTATGGTGGTACACGTCTCTGCTTCAACATGACATTTCGTAACATTCAACAGTTCAATTACAATATCAAAACACAGTTACAACCTGTATTTTCTACACAGTCTGCCCATTTTCGGATCTAGTCGGGCTACTTCCCGCTGACCCTGATTCACATAAGTAAACTCTGAACGGCGCCCAGATGTCTTTAGGCTTACATGGTCTCGGTAGCGACAGTACATATTGTTTTTCACATTCATTGACCTGAGCCAATTCCTTAAGAAAGTGATTTACATATGCACTCTTCCACTGCTGCAGTATACATTTTTAGCTACTATGCATGCTACATTAAATAAACGTCTTGTCACCTCCGAGGTTTTCCCAATATCTCAGAATAAGTATTTTTGGGGCGTCAGGTCTGACGGGATCTGTGTGATGTCTATAAGGATGGATGCTACTTTACCCCAGACCCGTATATGGGTGGACAATTCCAATCCATATGGAATGAATCAGCATGGTCGCTTCCACATTTCAGACAACTGGCCGGGCCATCACGAGTGAACTTATCTACCTTCTCAGGTGTATAGTGTAACTTATTTAATACCTTAAATTGGATCTGGCGTAGTCCTGCGTTCATGGACACCCTTTTGGTTAAATCACAGTATTTTTCAGATGCCTTGTCTGAGATGGTGATTCCTATATCAGCTTCCCATGAGACCTTGATCCTATTGGTCGTAGGTGTACTTGCCTGCACAACTGTGTATAGCCCCGAGACACTAACCCTCTCCTGTATAGACAATGCAGCAAGGCATGGGTGGACAGGTGGTTCATCTGGAAATAGAGGCCATCTGGCCTTAAAAGCCATACGCATTTGGTGATATTGTAGTATCTTCAGTTGATCCCTCCCCATTCCAACTTTAAATTCCTCTAGTGTTATGAATTTACCATTGGGGTATATATCTTTTAGTTTGAATTCCTCCTCTGGATCCCAGTTTTTTTGGACATCCGGGTCATAAGATGGTGTTATACCGGGGAAGTTCCAGAAGGGAGCTTCCGAGTAATAGAGAGTCTCCAAACCCAACCTGCGGAAGATTCTAGACCATGCATGCACTGTTATGCTAACTGGGTGGAATGAACAGTCGTCTTTATATTTCTTATTAAAGATTATGGAACGTAAATCGGTTGGGCGTACAGCGTGTCTTTCAACATCAACATGGGGGTAGGTGTTCTGTTCATCATACCAGTATCTGATAAATTGGGCTTGTGCCACTAGGTAGTATAATTCAAATTCTGGGGCCGCTATGCCCCCTTTATTGTAGGGATCCACCATTTTTTCCAACTTCATTCTGGCTGCGCCCCCTCTCCACACAAATTCTACCACCAAGGAACGAAGGGTCGTAAAAAACTGTGCCCCCGGTCACAGTGGGACATTAGTGAATATATATATAGTAATTTTGGTAATATTACCATCTTCAAAATGGCCACTCGGCCAATAAGTGAAATAGGAAGTTTTGTCCATAACCGAAGCTTGGTGGATATACTACCCAGGAGGTGCTCATGATTGTCAGCGTGGAGGGTGGTGCTGCCACCGGACACTATAATTCCCATATATCTTATTTTACTTGGGGACCATTGCAGCCCATGTGTGTTGGCCGGGCATCTCGTGGCAGGGGTCAGGGCGAATATCTCAGATTTAGATCTGTTGGTTTTATAGCCAGAATATTTGGCAAACTCCTGGATGGTCTCGATCGCCAGGCCTAAGTGTATATCTGGCTCACGGATATATAACAATGTGTCATCTGCGTGTAGAGAATGGCCGGCCATTGTGATACCTCTCTGTCCCTGTTGTTCCCTGATCGCTGCCGCCACTGGTTCAATTGTGAGGGCAAATAGTATTGGAGAGAAAGGTCATCCCTGTCGCGTACCCCTACCCAGCCCAAACCAGTCGGACATCATGCGATTGGTCAGCACCCTGGCTCTGGGGTCAGAGTACAACAGACCGACGCATCTCAAAAAATATGGGCCTATACCAAATTTCTTCAACACTTTGAACAAGTACAACCATGATACTGAATCAAACGCTTTTTCAGTGTCGAGTGATACTGCCACCGCCTGAGCTTCAGGTTTTATCTGAGCCATGATGCCAAACAATCTCCCAAGGTTGAGAGCTGTTGACCTAGTGGGGATAAAGCCGCACTGATCTGGATGTACCAACGTGGGCATGTGAGGCAGGAGTCTTGTGGCCAGGATCTTGGCAAATATTTTGGCATCGCAGTTTATTAGGTACAAGGGTCGATAGGAGACATCTCATTGGGGGGTCGCCTGGGTTTCAACAAAACTGTTATTATGGCCTCTCTCATTGATGCTGGCAGGGTGCCCACCTCCACCACCTCCTCCCATACTGACAACAGCACCAGGGATAGTTCCTCGATTAACTCCTTATACAATTCTGCACCTAGTCCGTCTGAGCCCGGAGCCTTGCCGCTAGCCAGTGATTTGATCGCCTCTGCGACTTCCTCTGTAGTCAGGGGTTGATCCAGCGTGAGTCTGTATTCCACAGGCAGCGTAGGGAGAGGAATGCTGTCGAGGTACGTTTCCACGTCCCCGGGTGACTTTGAATCATGGTTCGAGTACAGGTCTGTATAAAAGCGGGTAAATTCCCTATTTATCCCTTCTTCACTAGTGACCAATGAGCCGTCACCCACTAATATACTGGAGATCGTCGAGTGCTGTCTGTTGGCTTTAAGCAGGTTGGCCAAGGTGCGCCCTGCTCTGTTGCCCTCACCGTAACTACGTGCTCTATGAGGGGCTGACATATAAAGCAGTTCCCTAGCCGCTAGCTTATTAAATTTCAGTAGGTTACTATTTATGTCCGCAAGGGTTTCGTTATCATGTTTATTAGTGTATCTCGCTTCCAGGTTTCCCAGTCGTTTTTCCACCTCATCAAGTTCTCTCCTAACCGTTTTCAGCATGCCTGTGGACTTAGAAAGCAATATCCCTCTCACCCATACCTTGAAAGGCTCCCAAAGAGAATGCTGACTATCTACTGAGCCTTTATTGGTTTCAAAGAAGTGTTCAACCTCTATATGCAATGCCTCATCTACTGCCGGGTCCTTGGGGATGTCCGGCGGCATCCTCCATCTCCTAATTGAGGGCGCTGTATTTCTTAGTGTCATTTCCATTGTAACAGTGGAGTGGTCTGAAAGGGTGCGGGGAAGTACCTCACAATGATCTATCTGGCACATGAGGCTTGTGGAGGTCAACCAGTAATCTAGTCTGGACTCTGTGTCATGCACTGTAGAATAAAATGTGTATTGTTTCTTGTATGGGTGTAGCGTTCTCCATGCGCCCACCATTGTCAACTGCGACAGGATTTGTAGCAACATCACTGCCGCCTTGGAGGGGGGTCGAGTTTTTGTATTGGACCAATCCAGTGTGAGTGACATCAAGGATTGTGTTGAAATCTCCCCCCCCAAAGGATCTGTTCGTAACCCGTGTACCCCATTTCCTGTACAACATCTACATAGAACTCAGGATCATCAACGTTCGGGCCATAGGTATTCACCAATATCATCTCCCTCCCTGCAACGCTACCCCATACTTTGACATAGCACCCATGAATGTCCACTTTGCTCTTACCAAATCGAAAACCCACAGAAGGATGTATAAGAGTGAGAACACCCCTCGCCTGTGTGGAGTAATCTGTATAAAATCTATTTTGTCCCCAGTTTTTCAAAAAGTCAATGTTTACCTTTCGGAGTGCATGAGTCTCTTGCAACATAATCACCTGCGGATGATGTCTAGTAACGTAAGCCCCCACCTTCCTAGACTTAGCCCGGTTGTTCAAACCGCAGACATTCCATGCGAGGAGCTTTAACTTCATTCAACTAGCCCCTGTTCCGGTGTATGCTATGACTGTGCGTTAATACAATTTCCCTTGTACCGGATTGTCCCGGAAGAATGTCATGTGTAGCGACGCCACCACCAATTACAACCTGTAAAACCCTTCCAACTGGGTCTCTGATGCCCTCCCCCCCATCGTGAATCACATATATCTAAACAACCAACATTGTATCATAACAACTTGTCCCCCCACCCACATCATCTCCCCCAACATGACGATGCTGCCCAATAACGCTTGGGCCTTTCCCGATGGGAATTTCCCCCCAATAACTTTGGAACTATCCTGAGGGTGCCTGCTGCATCCGTCCGGCTACCTTTCCGGGGGCTCACGGCTCAAGACTACATTGAATCTGTGTCTAGGCCGCTCTCTGCCATTTTCCCTGGCTTCCCGTGATGGGGATTAGATAGTGTGGACCCTTCACTCTGCTGTGTCAAGTCTCTCTACTCCCGACTGGTGTCCGGCGTTTTGATCATTTGCCCTATCTCTGGGATGCAACGGGATGGACGCCTCCACGTATGACATGGCTTCCGCAGGGTTTTCAAAAAAGTGGGCTCTGCCGCCATGTTGAATTCTGATTTTTGCGGGAAAGATCAGGGCATAGGGTATATTCTGCATCCGAAGCTGCCTTTTCACTGGTTCATAAGATCGACATTGCACCTGTACACCAGCTGAGAAATCCGGGTATATGTGGATTCTGTTGTGCTCAAAGTGCAACGCACCTTTCTCTCTGGAGAGTCGGAGGACAGCATCTCTGTCTTTATAGTTAAGGATACGTGCTATTATGGTGCGAGGCGGTGCTCCTGGTTTCGGTGGAGGTGCCAGAGTGCGGTGGGCTCTCTCCACCAAAAAATGTTCAGAGAAAGATTCAGCCCCCAGGATATCTTTCAACAGACGTTCCACTTGCCTCTCCATGTCGCCCTTGCCAAAGGACTCTGCCACCCCAAAAATCCAAATGTTGTTTCTGCGGGACCTCGATTCTAAATCCTCGCATTTACTCTGGGTTTTACGCAGTTCTGTTTTGATTAGGGCTATGTCGCGTCCATGTTGTGTAATTGTGTCCCCATTTGCGCTGATTCTATTCTCCGTTTCTGAAATGCGCGTGCTTTCTTTCTCCACTCTGGCCTTAAGGGACCCGATCGTCGCCACAATGTCATCTAGTTTGACATTTACTGCCATGAACCCGTTTTGGACAAGTGTTGACAGGGGTCTTCATCCTGCCTGTCTGGTGGTTGTCGCGCCTCATCAGGCACCTTACATGGTTGGGAGCTGGCGAAGGTATCCATTGGGCCAGTCTTTTTCCCTCCTGTACCTTTTCTCTCAGTGCGGCCCATGTAGGTTAGTGTGTAGCCTATGAATGGGTTATGTCCTCCCACGTATCGTGTTGATGGTAGAGACCAATGGTATGAGAGCCCAGTATCTTTCTTGCTCACTGCCTGGGCCGAATATCTGCTCTCCCACACTTGCTCCCCACTGTCCAGACAGGCACTGCCCCTAGGCGCCCCCCCCGGCTACTCAGGGTATCCGATGGATTTTAGTTCTTGGCGGGGTGTCTCACTTGCCCACTCCGGAAGATGTAAGGGGGTCTTCGGCCAGCCCTGCTACTGTGGCCTCACAGGATGTTAGGGGCCCCTTTGTCACACAGCTAGGGTGGGTATTGACCAAGCGATCGTATCACTCCTCTCGCCTTGGTGCGCAACCCTCCGCTTCCCTCTGCCTATGGCTGCTCGGGCACACACTGGCAATCCAGGCTGCAAACTATTTCTACAATTTGTGGTCCCTGCTGTGTTTACAGGTCTTTATATCATATGTGTAGCGTGGGTTACCGTCACTACACACCATCCGGGGGTATCACCATATTCATTGCAGGGGCCATCCCCTCCACAAGTAACTTCACAACCCCCTCCTGTCCCGCTGCACTTACTTTTTCTGCCAGGTCTGGCTGCGAGAGCAGTGCCTCTGCGTGTCATTCCAGGTGTCCTCATAATGGCGTCCCCACGGGGGAGCAGGGCCCAGCCCACGGAAGGCCGGCGGTGCCTCACATGCTGCACGCCCACCGGAGCTACTTCCCCATCCGACACCCGTGCAGATGGCTGCACCGGCCTCCCCCCTGCACACAGCAGCGCTGCTCCCCTTACGCCACAGCGGCGGCAGCCTCCATGCACAGCAGGCCGAGGGCGTTGGGTCCCCGCAGCTCCTCTATGGGGGTTCGGCACCTCAGCGTACAACGCAGTGCCCCTCCCCCATCACGGCCTGATCATCCGCGCGCAGCCTCTGGGCTCCAGTAGATATCCTGTGGAGCCGCGGGGCGGTGACGTCAACTCCACGCAGCCGTCTCTCTCCTCCGGGTGTTATAACTCAGCAGTCCGGGCACGGATGTACTCAATTCTTGCAGGGTACATGCAGCAGGTCCTACGACACAAGAGACTTTGTGTCGTTTGTGTGTAGAGCGGCGTAGACAGGATGTTTTTCAATCAGGATATTGGTATGAGCCGGAGCTCTCCTTTCAAGCGACCATCTTTGATGCGCGCAACAGCGCCCCCCTCACTGTGAAACATTTTTACCTATGAAAACTTATTCAATTGACAGAAAAACTTTGTTAAAGAGACATTACGGTTAAGATGTACCTCACCCTTGGGACTCCTCTGCCCCAGAAGCTATCTAGTGGCTTCCCTTGGCACTTCCAACCTGGGATCCTATGAGCACTTGTACATCGCTACTGCCCCTTTTATTTATGCACTTCTGTCACTGCACACTGCATATGTGCATTTATAGGAGCACTATGTATAATTTGTTGGTATAAGTTTGGGAAATAAGCATGGGAAATGTAGATGTAAAAGATTTGTAGAACATTTATAAGTGACAGTTGGTGGGTGGACATTTAATATGTAGAGTTTTGTTAAGTGATTGGTGGATATATGTGTGAATGGTTTAAAGCAGGCAATGAGGGAGTATTACAAACATAACAGTAAGAAGAGTAGAAGGGATGATTTGTTTGCTGGTGTGCATGTGCAATCTGGGTTTTCTAATAAGGCATGAGCTAGACAGGGGAATACCGAGACTGCATAGTTATAAACAGCAATAGATTATGGTGTTTATTGTATACTAGAGAGAATAATTTCAGACAGAAATGTGTTTCTTTGCTTCTTTGTTTTTCTCTAGTATACAATTGTCGAATATTTCCATTAGCATTGTACAAAATGCTAATGGTAATGCTGCAGAATCTTATTGAATCTAATTACGTTACATAAAAATGTAAAGTAGATGGGGTCTATAAGCTTATTTTTTTAGTTCTATTTTTTTTACCTTTGAAAGGTGGCTCCTAAAGGAAGCTTTTTAATGTTTTTGTTTAATCATTTGTTTGCAGGAGAGGGCAGAAAGTAAGGTGGGGAGGGGAATGGGGGAATGGGCACCAACCACAGATAAAGAGGAGCAGGTGGACTGGGGAAGATGTTGCACATGTGTTCAATCTCAGGTAGAGGGCAGTGTTTCTCATGCTCCTTGATTACAGCTTCAAAAACATGTTATAAATCTCCCCATGCAGAGTGGTGTGTTGCAGTAAATACAGAGTACTGTTGTTTTAGAAAGATATGGATCAACAGCATCTTTTATCGCTTGCAAGGTAGCTGGTGGGAATTTGTGTCCCACAGAAGTAGGCTGTGTGGTACAGCATCGGTTGGGGAAGATGAGGTAGAGGAAGATAGCCTACTACTTACCAAGAAAGGAACAGCCTTTCTGAGATCATTTCAGTGGTTGGATATGGCATGGTGGTGCATGGAGGTGGCCCCGTAGGAGTACTGCTCAGTTTGTCCGTGACCGAGAGTATACTGTTGCACTCAATGCATTTCACTTTGGTAGCTTTAGCCTTTGGTATATTTCCAACAGTGGTAAAGACCAGTCACACTCATTATCTCTGGGTGTTAGAGGTAGACACTTCTTCTGCCTCATCGCACTGGCCTTCTTGATCTTCTTTTGAAGTATTTCACTTATTCTGTTGTGTAGGTCCTCTAGCTGATTGCGGCTCTTAGGGAGGAGGGATGACAATAGCTGATGACATTTTAAAATAAATAGCAGTTTTCCTAATATTTTTCCAAGTATATGCTGTGTGCTAGATTTATAATGAATACTAAGTAAGAATAGGTGTAGGAGCTGTGCAAGGGTAAATGCAGAGACATTTTTATGGGAGGGGTTAAAGGGGCACACGTCCAGGGCCCCACCTTGGAGTGGGGGGCCCATAGGGCTGCCTGATCTCAAGAAGTAAGATTACATTGTGCACCAGTCTTAAATAGCACACGTCAGGATATGTTATGGAGTGCTGCTGATGCTCTAAACCCATTGCCTTTCTGTTTTGACAAGTACATTCTGACTTGATCAATTCATCATGTATTGCTTTCTGTGTTTGCTGTGGTTTACATAGTTTGTGTGTTCCTTACGGTACAACTCTAGCATTCTTTCCTTCGTGTGGGAATTATGTTGATCATGTGCAACAGGCAACAGTGAAATGCATATTGATAAATTGAGTGCCACAAGGGTAAGATGTTAGCTCAGTGCGTGAAGCACCCATTGCCGAAATATTTGTTCATATGCAAATTTAGAATATCACATTACAGCAAGGCTGGCTGAACCTTTCCTATCTCATAAGATTATAAACCTGCCTGCATATGTACTTGGTCTTGTAGAACAACATCTGATATTATCAGCAATGTACCTGCACCAGATAGAGGTTGCTATAAAAAGTAACATATCATCTGTATGGTGAAGATCTAGAAATTTGTTTGTTCAGATGGGGTGTTGTAAAACCCAGGTAATCGCCTCCAACAATGAGCATAAACTGTTAGTCCAAGAGGTGAATAAGTATCCAAATTCAAGACTATAGAATGAAAGTGTTCATGCTTGTATCCTGGATTTGCCTGCAGACGATACAGTGATCCTGGTTAAACCATCTAATATCTCTTACATTACTGTGCTGTCTTCTATGAGGTTTGCCTTGTCGCATGCTGGTGGCATTGTTTAGCCCATTACTTGATCTTTTTTTCTTATATAGGCCATTTGAGTGGAAGGGGTGGTAGACAGAAGAGAGTGGACCAGATGTTGCAGCCTCAGGCAAGCATGTTTTAAGGTCTGCTTGTTTGACACAAAAAACGGTTTGCTTTTTGGTAAAAGTCGAAGTTTTTTATACACGTTTATAAATGAAAATGTCACAAGCCATTGTTTTGGAAGTATTTAAAGCTTTAAAATACAAAAGACAAACCCAGATAAAATGTGTTAAATCACATTAATTGGTATGCTGGTACGTATATACTTCACTTGATGATGGAGAGAATTAAGCTGTAATCATTCCCATTTTGCATAACACCCTTCTATAATATTTTGTTTAAAAATGGTCATGTTTGGTAATGTGATTTGTTGACTTTCCAAGTCTGTTTTTTATAAAATGAGAATGTTTTAGTTAATGATAAGAACTGGAAAAGAAAGTGTTCAAATGAAGAAATTGCAGAGTTGGCACACATCCCAGCTTCACCCCTTAACTAATGTGTGATATTGGGCATCTTGTTTAATCTTGTCTTGCCTAACCTCTAAATATTGCCAGTCCACACACCTTTCAAAATTGTCAAACCTTTATAGAGATTTCCTTCCCATGGTCTGATCTTCATAAAAGCCTTATTCATGGTTTCACTGGCTATAGGGTTGCTTCCACTTTAATAGTGAGCATAGTTATGTCGGACACCACAGGCATTTGATCCTTTGATATCTAATGGCAATACCATTTGAAATCATATCCCACTTCGAATCTCGGTCTGTCTGGATCAAGACACTTTCCTGGTAGCTTCTAATATGCATCCACAATACATGCTACGGTATGTGTAGCTTGATCCTTCCTTCCAATTGGTCTCCTCCATCCATGCATGAGCACTTTTGCATTCTGTGAAGCAGCTAATATGGGTTATCTGTCTATTATTGGTTTCATGCACCTTTTACATATGGTCCTGCATTAATACTACAGACTGCATATCTTCCTGGGTGCTATTGATAAAAAGTATTCTGTATGTACTAGAACAGTAACCTCTTCGTAGACTGCTAATGTTGATCTTCAAATGCTACTAGTTTATTATTCTGATTAGAGCAAGAATGAAGAGGGAAAGGGGACTTAAAGGGAGTAAACGTGCTTATTATGCTGTGAGACAGCATATCAACCTATAGGTTGTGAGTGCGACAGTTGGAGGGCTGGGGGGGCGCGACCAGTTTTCATGATCCCAAAAGTGCTTAAGATGGCCCTGGGTAAATGTCAATCTTCTAAGTTCCTAGATGAGCTGTAAAATGCAGTTCTGAACTGTTTGTGAAGTATGAACCACTCGTGAAGTGCAGACGTGCTTGCAAACACGTCATCATGCGTCATCATGCGGCGTACATGTGCATGGTCATGTGAGAGTGTTTTAATTACGTCAACATCCACAAACGTCGGCAAACATAACAACAGTGGATAACGCTGCAAAAAGTGTATAGACATGGTATAGACATGGTAAAAATGATGCTAGAAGGTGGGGAATGGTTTTAGGGTGAACGTTTCTGAACTGGAGAAAAATGTTGCTATATTGGGGTAAGTATGAGATTAGTAAGTTGTAGCAAATGAGGGTGCACTGGTAAAACCACATGAAATGCACTGAAAAAACGTTGTTAAAGGGACGTTATGGTTAAGCTGCACTAATAAAAATCCATTAAATGAAATGAAAAAAATGTTGTTAAAGGGACGTTATGGTTAAGTTGCAAGTTGCACTAATAAAATCCATGAAATTAAATGAAAAAACACTTTGTTAAAGGGGCTTTATGGTTAAGTTGCACTAATAAAAACCTATGAAATTCAATGAAAAAACGTTGATAAAGGGACGTTATAGTTACAAGTAAAACAAAAAACTCCTGAAATTCGCCAGTTATGATAACCTTAGCAACCATAACTCGCGCCACCACTGTGAACTTATAACACAAACACAAAGTACATGAAAGATGACATCACAAATGTCATTGATGACATCACTAATAACATCACATATTGAAATAATGTTCATGAACAGTCCTTACAAGGGGTAATGTTTATAATGTTTGTAAAACAATGTCAGGAGTTTTCGGGAGACCTATCATAAAGTACTTAACATATTAAGCAATGTTCTCATTTAAAGAACACCTTATGACCGAGTGTTGGTGTTAATACAGGAATCTAATTAACCATGATCATAGGCAATGGCTGCAGCATATACCCAATAAGTACAATATATTCAATCTGGCAATTTCCAATAGAAAAAGTTGTGCGTAATGTTGTTCATGGAATAAATAGCTAACAATTTCAAACGTTCAACATACTTGTGTTAGTACAAATATACATATAATACCCAGAATGCATACAAATTAGAGCCACATACAGGGAAACTAAAGTAAGGAAGACCAAAACAACAAAACCAACAAATAACAATAACATTAGAGTTGATTATCACGTGCACAAATTAATTCTGTGTTTGAGGCCTGCTTATTATCCCAGGTATGTGCACATTGAGGTCAATTCAAATTCTATGGCATGTACTTTAAGAAGATATAAGAAGGTTAATGTATATATATATATATATATGTAGCACATTTTCCATTTTTAAAACTCTCATTGTCAGTAAAAATAAATAGCGTAGACATGTCAGTGAACATAAGTTGCACTGGGGTCTGTATCTGTACCCATACAGCCCCCCCTTTTTCTTCCTGCACTTATCAGACCTACCCTGTCTCCTGCCTTAAACCTAGCACTTGCAAATTGCTGACTGCACTACCACTGTTTGTTGCCTTTTATTTATTTATTGTTATTTTTCTGTTTCTCCTCTGCTGCGCACTTTCCACTTCTCTCCCCTTCCATGCGCTTTTCCCCTCCCCCTCTCCCAGGCACTTGTGCGTACTCAATGTCACTGGGCCTAGTAAGATCGCTGTTTTGTTCCCCTCCCTTGCCATGACTCAAACACTTGTGAAACACTTGTGTACGAGCGCAATAGAAATAAAATATCAATATCAATATCAGATATGTGATGGTATCAGTGATGTCATCAATGATATTTGTGATGTCATCATTCATGTACTGGCTGTTTGTCTTAGCAGTGCACGGTGATGGTGTTACCATAACTGCCAATTCTCTGGGGGTTTTAGGCTTTTATTAGTGCAACTTAAACACAACACCCCTTTAACAAACTGTTTGTTTGAATATACATATATACATATAATAAAGATAAAGTTATGTAAGTTAAATTCAGTATGACATCTACAAAATAAAGGCATCTGCAATATCAGCTACTGAAGAAAAGCAAAGAAGAGTCCATTGAAATTTTAATTTGGCGGTTGCTGCTTTGTTGAATATTTTACAGGAGGGGTATGTGTCACATTCTTCCAATTTGTGAATCGCATCTGACACACAGCCCCTTCTTTACACCTTGCCGAATGCTGGGAAGTTATCATGTCTGAGAACGCCAGCCTCAATACGTCAGCGCTCCCCTGATTGCATTTGTCTTTTAATGCTACGTGTCATCCACTTCTCATGGTTTCTGTCACGCGAGCTCTGCTTGCGACGTTGCCTGCCTCAAGCTCCCTTCACTCCCCTTGCTACATCTGTATTTATTCTTGACCAATTAACTCATGAGCAGCCATTACATTAGTCATGGACCGATGTCAACCCGTTAAGATGTCACATTCATGAATTTATGAAGCCACTGTAGTGCAGACACCACTTGGAATATGCTAGAAATGAATGCCACAATGCCGAATAAAGATGTATTTCAACTCTCCAAAGTGAGTCTGAGCACACTAAGCAAAACATGTGCAGATGCTGCGTTTAAACAGCATTTAAAGTTTAAACGTTATTTCTTTTCCCTACATATCACGTGTATGCTTTCCAATAGACATTGTGAAACCAGTTCAAAAGTGATTTCATCTTATTTAAACAATGGAAGCTTAAAGCAGTTCACTTATGAAACTGTAGTAGCTAAAACACAAAATTATCTGAAAGAGGCAATAACCCATTCCAAGCAACTTGATCAGTCAAGATGGCCTGTTAGCTCAGCCTGTCTCATATTGCTGACAGCTTGTTCTGTGTTCTCTTAATATGTTTTCAATTTATTTTGTTTCCATTTTTGTTTTATTTGATTCTATGTGGTATGTTATTGCTAATAACCCTTTGATGGGGTTAATTCCACCAAAACATAGTTTTAAACCATTTTGCAAGAATCGTTCAAACGGTGGATCCACACACAAGACGCATATGGCCAGATTGCAAAAACGTTGCACCGAAGCAAGTGAAATGCTGCACGGTATTAGCACTAGAGCAAAGATTGCCCTTTTTCTAAAAACACTTGGACATATTAGAAAAACATTGCACCATGAAAAGTACAGTTTGGCATATTATAAGTACAAGGGCAGAAATTGCCCAAGTGCAAAAAGGCATATTTTGCACCAGGGAGAAGTTTGCCCTAGTGCTATTAGTGGCACTAGGGCAAACAATGCCCTGGTGGAAAATGTATCTTTTTTGCACTGGGCAATTGTTGCCCTGGTGCTTATACCATGCCAAACTGCACTTGTCAAGCTGCAATGGTTTTAAAATATGTTCACGTGTATCAGGACAGTTTTTTCTGAAGTCCAACTGAGGGCTTAGTAAAACCTTTCAACTGAGACAGTAGAAGAAGTATAAGGCTGTACCACCTTAGTATATGGTAGCATAGACAGAGCAGCCAGGCTTGTCTTAGGAGGGAGAGAGGGCTATAGAATCAGTACAAAGAAATTGTAATACACATACGGTCCAAAGAAACACTGGCACACTATATATTGTAAAAAATACTTGGTTTATTTAAATACAAGTAGGCCTATATAAATCTTGGAGGAAATAAGTACTATCACAGATTATATAAACACATTATATCAAACACAGCACATTGCTTGCAGGTACACAGACTAAAACATATGACCTTATTTGGAACACCTAACAGTAGTTCTAGGGAAGTCAAAACCAATAGTTACTTTTGGATTACCTTCATTAATACCAGGGTAGTAGACTCTAACATGTGTACTGTGCAAGAAATCACATAGTAAGGAAATTGGACAATATACTTTTCAGAATGGTGGAACACCTATTCCAGGAACAATATAAAAACATATAACTCTGATTCAGGATAACAAAGTTATTCTAGGGGAACAAAACCTAGAACTCTGATTCAGGATAACACAGTTATTATAGGGGAGTTGGACCTTGGGGTGTAATATACAATTAAACTTACTTTTTAGCTCAGTAAAACACAGTCTAATATCAGTAAGAACTTATTACACTATTTTTGGATGGCTCAAGGCGGACCAAGGTTAGCTACTCCTAAGCACACTTTTTAAAGAATGACAGACAGTTATTCTAGGCAGGTAAAACCTAATGTTGTAATATACTATTACAGCTTGCTTTTCATCGGTTCAACACAGATTAATGTAAGCCATCAGTCTTGAACATATTTTAGGATGGCACACAGCTAGCACAAGGGAAGTAAAACCTATATACTTTTGAAAGGGGCTATGATCAACTTAAGGATTTGTATAACCTGAGGCAGACTTATTCTGGAGAGGCTAACAGCAAGTCAGGGGAAGCAAGACCCAATTGGGGATACTCATACATTTATCCTAACAGGAATATTAAAGTGAAACCAAGAGCATTACTTTTGGGTAAGAGGCACAACCAATTTGCAGGTGAGTAAATTAACATTTCATATACTTTTCAGAATAGTGTAACACACAATCAAGGTAAGTAGGAACATTTGTAACTGTATACTCTCTGAGTTACAGTTAACAACCAACTTGTTTCACAAGTAAGTACCTTTTGAACACGTGTGATTCTTTTCAAGGCAGAACCCTTTACTTATCCAGTCCTTCCCTTATTCCATAGCATGAGTTCACTTGTTGGCAGAAGAGGGACGCTAGTTGTCTAAGGGCCAGCTGTAGGTAGGGTGAGAAATAGGGTTCAATTGCAGGCAAAGTCAAAGTTCCTGATGAAGACTGTTCAAACAAGTATTTATTTCACTTTATAGTTAGTTGGGGGTCCAGGGCCTTCAGAGAAGACACCCTAGGAGAATTCCACAGTGGGCCTAGGTGAACTGGATGAGTGGCCTTCCAATCATAGAAAATACCTCAAAGCAATGCAGAAATTAGAAAGGCTTAAGGTATGTAAAATATCTGAGGCAGCGCAGTACCTCTAGCACAGAAGAAGAATTGCAGCAGAAAGACTTCAGGATTTGCACCCAAAAACAAAGACGATGGATTCCTTTGGTAAAAAAAAATGGAAGACAGGATTTTGGAAGGACCTTTGCAGCAGGGATCATGAGAGAAGGCTCCAGGCAAAAGATTCCTTGTGGCTGGATCCGGCTCTGAGGTGTTGGCGCCCCGTCAGGAGCCAGGAAGGAGACTGAATATCACCAGTCAGATTCTTGTTGTTTTCAAGGTTCAGCACTCTGATAAGTGGATGTTTATGGAGGACCGGCAGGATGCCCACAAAGTTTCAGCAAGATTCAGAATTTGGAAGAACATTCACCGCATAATGGCTTGAGGTGCCAGGGTATTGCGACATTGCAGCCTCGCAAGGATGGATCCCAATGTGGGATGGCTCAAAATGTAGGTCTTCTTGCGTCTAGTCGAACTCACCAGTCTTTGGGTAGGAGTCAACATGTTCGGAACTCCCAGGTCGCATTGGAAGGAAGATCTACAGAAGGCTTTGGTTACAGAGCAGGCTCTCTGATTGCTGTAAATCGTCTCAGCTGATTTGGTTCTAGTGGTGGCTACCTCTTCAGCTTTCAGGGTCAGACTTTTAGGCAGGAACCCAGACAACCAAACAGCCATGCAACAATCAAACATGGGGGTGGCAGTACTTTCAGGACAGCCAGCCAGGTGGAAAGACAAATGGGGTTCACAGTGTTGGGCTCCTCTCTCGCCTCCTGCCTTCACAGACACTCTGGAGACTGGATGTGCTTGTCCAAGGTCTCCTGCCAAAGATAAAGTTAACGCAAAGGATTTTTCCACCCTGGATCTCAGGAAAAGGAAGAAGAAAGGACAAGGAACACTAAAATGGCTAAAAAAGAAGAAAGGGGCCATGTTGGTAAAATGAGCACCCATGGGTAGCCTTAATGGGACTGTGGAAACAGCCCATGGTACAGGTGTACCAAATTAGTTAAAAGGTTCACTGCCACCAGCCATTAAAGGTAATTTTGTCCGTGTAACATAAATGTTACATTTAGAATGAGAAAGGGGATACCCAGAATCTCCCCAGCACTCCACATTGGGTGGGGGTGCTGGTCTCACATAACACAATGTAAAAGGATACAAAAAGGATACAAAGAACCTTTCTACCCTTGGGAACTGCAGTTCTCACAAGTTTAGCCAGAGAAAGTTAAAAGGGGAGCCCCTATGGCAACACAGCAACAATATGCAGTCAAACGTTGTCAAAATGGTTCAAATCGAAAAGGCACTATGGATTGTCTTAAACACGACACCCATTCAAAGAGTAAGATTGTGTGATTGTTGAAAATGGTTCCCACTCACTGTGGTATAGGGAACAATCATCTACCAGTCCCGCAAAAAAAGTTCTGGGTTTGACACAGGTCAAAAAGATTTTTCATTGATATGAAGATCTTACCTAACAAAGTGTTTTTAGAAAAAGGGCAATATTTGCCCTAGTGCTAATACCGTGCAATTTTGCACTAGCACTGGTGCAACATTTCTGTAATCTGGCCCCAGATATTCTATTTTAAGACTTGGTCCAAATCCTCTTGACACAGTAGTATTTTAAGGCTTTGACTGATTCAAACTGACAAGAACCATTACTTTAGTGATTCAATCGTGATTAATATCACTTTAAAGTGTACCCACCACTACTTTCCACATAGAATCATAACCGTTGTATATGTTATGCATGAAAGTTGAGTGCATACATTGAGGTTTATGGAGATGCATGCCTAAAATGCTAGTAGAGTCTCACATATTTGTAGACATTATTCAACAATGCAAACATCTATTTAGCTGATAGAAAGGTAGTAGGGTTTGAGAGAAAGAAAGACCCAATAAAGCGAAGATGCTTGCCTTTACATCACCAATAATTAAACCCAAAAAGAGACGTGTTAAACAATTTCCGCATCTGCAACAGGTGGCCAAGTCCCTCTGCAAGCCCCCAGCTCAATGCACATAGGAATACTAAACAAATAAGGTATAGCAGCTTTCGAAGAGCTTCCTTCTCATCTACATTCCTCTGTCGTACAAACTTTTCTTTTCAGGCAACCTGGATGATGCTAAGCTTTCAGTAGATCACCAGCACCATACCAAACTGCCACATCATACTGGGAGTGTTCAGCCTCTGGCTGCAGAATGAGGCTGACACACAAAATGCAAACCACTGAGTGGACTACACCTCAAACAACTTGGTAACGTGCCCACCCATGAATCTGGACACACATTGGATGGCATTGTCTTTAACAAGAATGTCGACACTGCTTCCCAGACTATTTACCCTGGGGAGACGACTTCTCCATCCTACTCTCCATCTTCATCAAGCGCAAACACTTGCAAAATCAACCAAAGTAACCCCAGTGTTAAATAGACCATGCAAAAAAATCCAATTGATCTTCCTCTTGAAAAAACAGGAAACGTTCAAATCACAGCACACAACTGCAAACCAGCCAAGAAAACCATATAACCAACTTTATGACATACATATCTGGATATTTAACACCCTGGACAACATTACACACAAAACAAAAGGTCCTTCAAATGCACCTAACGTCAGTCCTGTAGCATTTGTTTCGAGTTTTACTGTACACACCCAGATGCACAAGGGTTTGGTGTGCTGATATAAATGTAAAAATAAATAAATAAATACATTCAAACAAAAGAAACAAGTGCCCAAATCCTTTACCCCCAAACGTACATGTGTTGAAAAAATAAAATAAAAGGCTTCAAAAGATCTCGACAATTAAGCAGCTTGATTGCTCCTGGAAGTTAAGCATTATGAAAACATCAACCCAACCATCCCTACACTCCAATGACTCAGGATCAAATGGAGGCGTCACTTCACAATACTAAGCATTACATGATTAACCTTCCACATAGTCGCCCTTGAATCCATCACAAAGGAATTCCCCCTATACCAGCAATCATGTATACTACAATCCAGCATTTGTGCCTTACTAAGAGTTAATAACAGCACAAACCTTCAACCAACAATGGCACAGAGAATCTTCCTTATCCTTCATCTATACCAAACTCTGGAACTCTCTTCTCACGCACATTCACACAGAAGACCACTTGAGATCAAAAATGGTCTATTCAACTACCACCATAAGAAGTCAAGCACCCACCAAAATACACACATTTGTGGCAACTTTAACACCAGAGAAGCTGCCCCCTAAATTGCATGCCAGGAACCCACACTCAACTCATCAAAAACTACTATTGGAGTGGAGAGGCATCTCATTTGGGTCAGACTCTACACATAATAAAAACGGAATTCAAGGAATACTACCACAGAGATCTAACAGATAACACTAATTATATCCTGGCTAGTTCCTAATTAATTTGCTCATGAACGGTGTCTGGTTAATTCTTCCTCCCCAAAACATGTACCTCTCATTTGTCTAGGCCCATCTTTTCCCTGGCTAACTGATTCACACATAAAACACACACACACACGCACACCCACGCGCCCCCACGCAGTGAACTCAGCCCTAACTGAGCCATGACAAAGCTCTTCTATTTAGATCGTTGACACCCCCACATTAGTGTCAAATCATTCCCAGATCACTGTAATGTATTTGATCTTGGGATCTGCCCTCTGGCTGAGCAAATTCCCAAGTGTCACACTGCAACCTATAAAACCAGAGGTGCACTCAGGATTTGGGTACTTCTGGCCTCCTTCCATCAAATTATGACACTTTGCATCCACTTCTCCCTTTACACCACTAAACACACCCCCTATTCCCTTATACAGTCACACACAACAATGCAAGCAAAATGGCATAAACGTTCCATACAAGAACACCTTACAGGACATTGCAGTGCATCCACAATATGAACAACCCATTAACAACACATTCAATTTCATATAAAGCCCAGCTCCCACACCTCACATGAAGGTCCCAATCCCTATGTCCAAATGGACTATTATGTCATTGCTTTTGCTTATACATGCTCATACTTAGGGGAACAAATAAAACTGGATGGTTGGGTCAATGCAAAGGCAAAGCACAAGCAAGAACATAAACCTGCAATTGACTCTCGCCATACCATATGCAAATGCCATGTACCCACCCTTACAAACCCAAAATTGCAAACTCAACATTATCAAAAACATAATTTAAGGCCTGAAAGACTGCTCAAAAAGTGTTCCAAGGTAAAAAATAAAATTCTCTTATGTCAACATATGAGGCGGCTGAAGATATGCCTTGTTTCATGACCAATATGTAGGTGAAATGACTACAAAAACATGTTTCTGCAATGACTAATGTTGCTGAAAGGAAGACCAATGTTTATACTGTACAGTTTCAGCATTTAACCACAAAAATGATCGTGAACTGTCATGTAAAATGATGGCAATATTCTATTTACCGAAATGCTTTGCAACTGGAAAAAGAAAATGGATATTGAAACTAAAGCTCATGAAACTCATGGAAAATGAATGATCTGTTTGAACACATGAGCAAATGTCTATGCTGGTCTTTCACGAGAGGTTTCTTGATCAGATGTGGCTGACAATCCAATTGCTTAGTATAGAAAGAATGTTGCTACTCAATTATTGGCTGCAAATCATGTGTCATGATTTTCCATTGGAAGATGTGGAATGTGATCCAGACTCTTAAAAATATCCCTCTTTATGAATAGTCAGAACATTTTTAAGTGATTTGGGCGAAGAAGGAACACAATTATCTCTGCCCTCTAGTAGAAAATGTGTCTATTTGCCAAACCATGTTCTGCACATTTATTTTAATATTTTAAGAGTAGAGTAAAATAAATCAGTGGACTATATGAGAAAACTGAAGTTGTCTCCCTGGCTAAACCCCAAGGATCTGTCATTCAGGTGGCCAGGACACGGCCATCGCTATTGGATCCAGTTCTTGGGGGTGGATTAGTGAGGGAAGCTCACCTGGATGGGGGTACTCGGGGAGTGGGAGTTGGACACTGACGGGTGAGATGTGGTATCACCCTTTCTTCAAAACCTTTTCCCCATCCTTTTCCATAGGATATTACAAAACACCCCCTTCCCCTTTTCCAACACGAACACTTTCGCACATCAGACTAACACCAGTGCAGTTTACCTGACATGTCCCAATACAAGTGTCAGGCAATTGATGAGAAACACAGACACCTGGCACCCTTTTCCTTTCCCCACCGGGATAAAAGGCAGAGCAAGAGAGCAGGGTATGCGCAAGGCAGACCGAACAACGAGACAGCTATCCACACCCAGCATTTAATGCTGAGGAGAAAGGTGGCAATTAAAAAGAGGTGGATAAGGAGAGACACAACCACCTTGCCTTTTTTGAAAAAACTCTGTGAAATCTCTGTCAGATGGAATCGTAAGACCAAGGACAATAGCCCAACAGATGCCGACGGTACACAGAACATGTCTACAATGATCGGCCGGAGCGAGGGAGGTTCCAGCTACCGTGGTATCGGCCTTGACTCAAGATACGAGGAAAAGCCAAGCGGTTCATCACAGCCGGTGAGTTGAAAGGGAGCGGATAAGAACAGGGCTGAGGGGAATGAAACTGCCACCACATGGATGCTGCTACGAGAAATCCAGGTCGATCCCCATGTGAATGAAAACTACAGATTCCAGAAGGCCATAGGAGAGCCGCCAACTTAGGTCAAAGTGGTCATAAAGGAGGTCAAGCAAAATCCTGTTACCATCGAAAAGCCTTTGACTTAAGACTTGTGAGTGGAAAGCAAGGGAAGTGAATCCCATAAACTTGAAAGCAAATGTAAATATGAAGTTGGGAAGAGTGAACCCGGAAGAGGGATGCTGATGAAGAGGGGGCAAAAGTCCCAAGAAACAGTGTGTTGACAAAAGTGAACCCCAACTGTTTAAAAAGACATTAAGATTTGAGAAGCGAGAAGTATTGCAAGACGATGGGGAGGGAAGCGCCCCCTTGTCATTTGGGATACGAGCCCAGCCAAGGGAAATCAATCAATGGAAAGTCATCACCCAAAGAATACATGAAGCAGAACTTTTGTTTGTTATTTTTGTAAACCTATCAGGCCCTCGGAACAAGGAGACAAAACTACTGAAGGCCCTGTTACTGTTAGGAACTGTTTTGGAGATCCAAACCCAGAAGGGGGAGATCCAGAGGGTAAAAAAAAGCTATCAACCAACAACTCGAGGAACAAGGGTCAGCGCCCAGAAGAGGGGGACCCAGGGGTTAGACCATCACCCAACTAACATTTGGAACTGAACTTATTTGGTTTATTATTTTCCGGCCCTCAAAGGCAAGAGACTTTTTGGTTAAAGGGACTTGGCCATCGAGGCTCCTGATAAGCTGAAACAGAATTATCGGCTTGCACGGAGAAAGCCAGGGTGTGTGCTCTGCTCCAAGATCCCACCTTAGTCTGTGTTTAAAACATGGGGAAGGCTACCGTATTCTGAAATATTATTTTTAAACACATCTTTCTTTTCTTGAAAACTATCCCACACCCTTTTTGTATCATCTGTAAGGTTTGGCAATAGGTTTCTTAGTATAGTCCCTTTTTATTTGACACAACGTCACTAGGACTGCCTTATTTTTCATTTCATGGTCGACGATTACTCCCATCCTAGATTTTGGTTTAAATTAGGTGCTCTTCCAACCTGCATAAAGTTTAATAAACACCCTTGAATTGTGATCACTCTGTCTGTCCTCACTGTTGAATCCATGAGTTCCTTTCAACTACAACTGTAAACATGTATTGCAGCAGAAAGAGAGTTCCATCAAGCATCAAGCTTATACTGTAAAACCAAATTCACAAAATGGAACCTCTAACATAGTCAACTAGACATCTCTGTATAGAATCTTCCTCGGTGCCCTAGAGCAGGCCAAATCTTTGACCTCAGTTCAGGTCTAAACCCTTCACCTTAGGGCCATGCTTCACAGTAATCCATTAGTCAAGCCCGATGGTCTCTTGATGCCTGTGAGCAAGACTCCCTCACAACTCCACCCTCACTACAGCTCCTTAGACATTCTTGTAGCAATCCTAGAAATCAGGGAGACTGGTCAATCAAATTTGTACATCAATGGATCCGGGCTTTGCTCGGCAACAGAGTCATTTTCCTTCTGCAAATCAGCATTTTACCTTCTGGCAAGTGATAATCTGGAATATCCTCTACGAATCTCCTCACTCCTTCTCCCTCACCCCATAAGTGTGGTGAGCCCTTCAGTTGTCATGCAGTTCCATAAACCACTGCAATGCCTCACTGAAGACATCCATTTGAGGTCTTGCATGCATGGCTACTCTTTTCAAGTGGCAAATAATTACATCAATTTGCACCAGTCCTGGATTCTCAGATCCATACTTTTCTTTCGCTGGGAGAGTGTTATCAGTGGTGGGCAATAACTGTTTATTTTGTACCAATGATGACACAGATGTAGAGCTGGCTTCAAATTAATTGCCATCAGTTACAGCCTGCTGGATTCCCACGCGATACACACATTTTTCTTTCCCTTGCTGATCGATTTGGCCTTCAGGTTTGAGTTAATTGTTCTGGAACCCACACATTTTTAATTTGTTTAATAGGAGATGTGAGTTAGATGTTGACATGAGGTTAAGTGATGTTGTGTAATTGTGACATGGGGATACTATGCATCCCACAGATATATTGACTGAGGATTTCTTAATCTATCCACTTTTGGATAGGTGGTACAACAGTGCCCACTAGCGATATTATCACATAGGCAGGGTAAGATAGCAACTTTCCCTGTCCACTTTTCTTGTCTTTCATAGGCCGCCTATTGGTTTGAATGTGGGATAAGGATCATCACTTTTCTTATACATGTGTGAGTATGTTGTGTTGCTCGAAACTGGGATATAGGTGTTTTGCCCAAATCGTGTGCTGGAAATTATGAGCTGGGGTAGACCCTTATCACTTCTTGTTAAAGCCCTCTTTTGAATGTTGTTTGTACCAATGACACCAGTTCATCAACTGTATATGTCACTGCATATCAGATTGTGCGATAGAGGGTGTGCTTACTTGTATAGAACGCATTTTGCAAGGAAAATATTCAAGCCCTAATGCATTTAAGCATGTCATTTTGCTTTGGAGAAAAGGAAATGGGTTACACAGTTCATGATTTGTAAGACAGTTAAGAAAAATGTCTGCAGTGGCTCATGACACATAGTCCACCATTCTCAGGCGTTAACGAAATTGATTAGTTTACATTGACAAGTAATGCAGCAGTACATCAGCTCACAAGGATAAGAGCCAAAGCATTGGTCAATCCAAATGAACACTGTCTCAGTGCGTTACCAGATCCAAGCACACATTATTACTTGTTTGGAAACCCATGGTCTAAGGATTCAAGCAAGCTAAAGTCAGCACAAATACTAGGGGAACTGGCAGCGGCATTGCCCTTTTGATCCGGATGGGGATGATAAGCATGCTGCTGGCATGATGCCCAACTTCACCAACAAGTAAGCCATCGTTCAAACCTTTGAATAATAACACAGATTCCAGTCATGTCACACTGCCAAAACATAGCAAGTAGCGGGACTGGAGTTCTTTGCATTTATCACACTCTGCACAAATGCACACCAAGGATCAAGGTGCACCTGGCAGAAGACGTTTGACGTATCTCCAAACTGAAATGTCCCCAACCGCCATAATTACTGAAAATTGACCTGTTGTGGTCAGAAACTATGGAACTGAGCTGCGATCTTGACAGGGAAAATAATAAAATGAAGACGTGTGCTACAATGATGTATTTATACATGAATGTGTTTGCCATTGTATAATGCACTACACGCAGAGACAAACATACTTCAGAGAATCAATTGGAATTGTAAGAAGAAGTACAGATAGGAACACACTCAAAGTTTCAGAGGGCATGGAGTTGGTATAGAGAACAACACTCTCAATGAGACTGGACACTAACTGCACTGTTCAGGGAAGTGAGTGGTTAAGTGTCTGTCCAAAGGTTATCAGTTTAAGGTATAACAAGTCTTGAACATTCATGAGGATGGTACGATCGAGGGAGACTAATTAAGTCAGTGTGTGAATGAGTGGTCCTTGAGTCAACTCTCTCTTCATACTTTCTGGAAAACTAATCAATGGTTCAAACACAACTGCAAGGAAGCATAATGCAATATGTGTGGTGTTTGTGATAGCTTGCATGCACATGAGTCATGTCAAAGTAGGCCATTGAGCAGGATTGTTTCAATATTGAGGGTAATATCTAGAGTGTTTAAATGAGAAGGGAATGTTTACATCAGGTCAGTTTCCAAGAGATAAATAGTTATTACTTAAAGGGACGTTATGGTTAAGTTGTGCTACTAAAAACCTATGAAATTCAGTGAAAAAACTTTGTTAAAGGGATGTTATGGTTCCAAGTAAAACCGAAAAACCCTTGAAATTCGCCACTTATGGTAAGCTAAGCAACCATGACTCGCGCCACCACCGTGCACTGCTAAGACTAACACCCAGGACATCAAAGATGACATCACAAATGTCATTGATGAAATCACTGATGACATCACATGTCTGGCTCCCTCTTTTTTCCTTTACTGACATATCTAGGCCACATGGTTTTCTTCAGTAACAGTCAGTAATTAAAATTGGAAAAGGTAGTATATTTGTAGACTTATCCCTCAAGTATGTTCTTACAATAATTAGAAAATACTGAAATAGTAAGTGTACATCATTTTACTCATATCTTTATAAACTTTCCATATTAGCTTAAAAAAAAAAATGATATCTTTTTTTTCTCACAGAAATGTCTAGCACTCTCGAATGGCTAGAGGAGCACTTCCCACATGACGAAATGTCAGAAAATAGTGAAGCTAATGGTACACACTTTACAATATAAACCATTTAAGTGTTATTATTTTATATATATTTAACATATATATTTCTTTTTGTACAGAGCATACCAAAATAGAAAATATGTCTTAAGAAACTGTTATGGAAAACACGCTTGACAGCTTAAAAGAAAAAATGGATTTATTATTGAGCAATTTTAATAATTTGAATACTTTTGTTGAGGATCATTTTAAAACAAAAACATCAAACCATTGTCCCACATGTACTTGTCCCCCCTGCCCATATCCCAGTCAATTATCCCCAAACCCTCTCCATAATCCAAAAACGTTTTGATGAGACTTCCATCCCTTCTTCACCTGATATCAATCATGTTGAAACCTTTAATTCTCCTGTTTTTGTTTCTGTTTCTGCCTCACCTTCTCTGTCATAAATTATTAATATATGTGAAAGAAAGTTACATTTTTATATTGTGTTGTAATTAATTCCCATTTTTTATTTTTTTAAAAACAATGTAGATGTCCGCAGACAGCGCGGGTGTTCTGAAATGTTCGTAAATAAACGAAAATGGAGGTGTCCTAATAAAGAACACTATACCTGTCCGTACTGTTCGCTACCAAGTTCAAACTGTTTTAAGAAACCAATTGGTGTCCTGAAATGTTCGTAATTAAATGAAAATTGAGGTGTCCTAATAAAGAACACTATACCTGTCCGTACTGTTCGCTACCAAGTTGAAACTGTTCAAAGAACACAAGCGGTGTCCTGAAATGTTCGTAATTAAACGAAAATGGAGGTGTCCTGAAGAACACTATACCTGTCTGTACTGTTCGCTAGCAAGTTGAAACTGTTCTAAGAACACAAGCGGTGTCCTGAAATGTTTGT
This sequence comes from Ambystoma mexicanum, assembly GCF_040938575.1. Taxonomy (NCBI): domain Eukaryota; kingdom Metazoa; phylum Chordata; class Amphibia; order Caudata; family Ambystomatidae; genus Ambystoma; species Ambystoma mexicanum. The sequence goes on along the minus strand of NC_090922.1, from coordinate 755,229,046 downwards.
AATTAAACGAAAATGGAGGTGTCCTAAAGAACACTATACCTGTCCGTACTGTTCGCTAGCAAGTTCAAACTGTTCTAAGAACCCAATTGGTGTCCTGAAATGTTCGTAATTAAACGAAATGGAGGTGTCCTAAAGAACAGTATACCTGTCCGTAATGTTCGCTAGCAAGTTATATGTTCTAAGAACACAATTGATGTCCTGAAAAGTTCGTAATCAAACGAAAATGGAAGTGTCCTAAAGAACACTATATCTGTCCGTAGTGTTTGCTAGCAAGTTTAAACTGTTCTAGAACATACGGGATGTCCAGAAATGTTCGTTTGATGTGTGACGCACTTTTAATTAATTCAGGACCCGAACACTGTCCGTAGAACATCAGCGCGCATGCGCAAACCAATGTCAGTGCATTTGTTGTCCTGCGGACAGGAGATTCCTTCGTTGACCTGTTCGCGAAGGGATTATGTGACAGCGCCCATGCTGATCGTGTGTTCTGAATGCGGACACTGTTTGTGTCCCCGAACAATTTAAAAGTACATTTTCGAGTAATCCACAATATTTTTCCATAAAAACTCATCATAGCACAAGTCCCACATAGTAATCCTGAGTTTCTACATATCTTTTGAAACTGTTTGAACCCTTTTTTGTGTTTGATCTGTCTGCAGACAGCGCGCATGTCCGCGAACCGCGTACAAGCACCCCTATAAAAGACCACGCCCTAGAGCTTATTCTCATTGTGTTTCTGGCTATTCTTCAGAGCACAGCTATTTCTCCAGCAACTTGCTGATTCCACCATCGAGATGGCATCCCTGGCTGCAGAACTGCCACCTGGTGCTGCACCTGCTTCAGCACCACCCCCACCCCCAACCCCTCCTCCACCACCACCAACAGGAGTGAGAACGAGAGGAGGAAGATGAGGATGACGAGAATGAGGTAGAGGAAATCCCTACTACACGCACTAGACGTGAGTCTTGGGTGTGGCGGTTATTTTCCATTTATGGGAATGGTCCTAAGGCTCGTGCGAACTGTGTTATCTGCAATGAGTGCAAAATGATACTCAGTCGCAGGAAGCATGGTTTGTACAGTTTTGGGACCACGACCATGAAGCGACACCTGAGGTCATTTACTCTGGGGCTATTCGCAAGGTTGTACCTTGCGAAGAACGTAGTAGGTTGATTTCCTCTATTTCATCCTCTGTTTCTGATCCTGTCACCACAAGAACCACCTCTGTGGGACAGCATCTTCCTCAAGCTGCCTCACAGGCCATACAGAATTCTGATGACCCTTACCTTTCGAGGGTCACAGTTGTATGTATGTACTGTGACACAGTACTCTGCAGTGGGGAGCGACTTTGGAGTGTTTTTGAGACTATCGTCTCAGAGCACGAGAAGACCTGCTCCCTACCCAAATAAAACCCACTCTACATCTTCCTCTCTCAGCTCGCCCTTTCTTATCCCTGTGGTTGGTGTCCCCCCCTTTACCCTCCTTTCCCCTCCTCTCCTAGTGTGTCGTGTCTAAAAAACAAAAAAAAATGTAAAATTACAAAATTAAAAAAAAATAAGGCTGTTTTCAGAGCCGCCTTTCATCGTTAATAGAAGTGAAGATAAATAAAGCAGGGCCCTTTGTATTTCTTAAAAGTCCGCGGACAGTTCGCGAATGTTAAAAAAATTGGGGTAATACCCTATTGTTACCATTGCATTTTTCTCTGGGAGGAAGTGGTGGCTCTGAAAAGTGCCTTTGGGAGGTGTTTGTATGTCAAAAATTATAATTACTTAACACCTACTTCAAAATGGAAGCTGTATTTCTAAAAAAGGTTGCAGTGCATTTTGTACATTTCTCAGAAAAATCTGATTGCCAGCATAAGTAAGATGGACTCCATCTCTGCGAAAAATGTATGTACTACGAAACATAATATTTTCATTGTGAAAAGAGGACATGCCAAAATCTCTTAGAAATGCACAAACAGCCTTATTAACATTGCGCCTTGCTTTTTCCATTTGTGGACCAAATGAAGAAGAACGAAGCCACATTTGTCTCTGCGCAATCCGTGAAAATATTACTTGAGAATTAGGAAACATGTCCATGACTTTCCCAAGTCCTTCTTCCACAGCAAATTGCAAAGAAATTCCAGACACATGTCCTAAACTGTTCCCTCCACAATGAATTACAATTATGTCTGGATGTTTCTTTGTTTCCAAAGTAGCACAGAGAGGTAGCAAGTCCAACCACTTCATTCCACGTACTCCATGCCAGTGTACTTCCACATGTGGAAATCCAAGATTTACAGCTAATCCACAACTTTGTGCATGCAACTTCAACCAATGTATCCACGATTCTCCCAAAATCCAAACAAACTGTTTTCTGAAACACACAGCCATAGCTATCTGTTGTTCTCTCAGCAAAAAGAGTATCTGAGAAACTCTCTCCTGGCACAACACACCCACTAAACTTTCCTGACCAATCCATTTCACTGCTCATTCTTATTTGCATGAATTCTGAACCCAAAAATCCCTGGATGTAACTCCTGATGTCCACGAACTACCGCCATGTCTGCGAAAATATCGTAACATGAACAGCCCTTCTACCATTTCCACTTCACTCTCTGTGCCATTCCCTCATTGGATGTAGCTAAGAAATCACATGACCATGCACCAATCACATTCAAGACCTCTACATCTAACTGCATCATCATAGATCAGCACTGCAAATGTACTGCAAATGTACTGTGAATCTCTGTGAGTACAAGTCTCATATCATTGGCAAGCACCATCTACAAGAAATACTGTACAAGTCTCCAAGATTTCTACTTGCAGCTCCATCCATATCCATATGTATGAACACAAACTTCAGGTATGCATATTTTCTGTACCGTACATGAACACATTTTCAAACTGATTTTTAGCTTGTGTAACCTGTAAAATGAATCTACTGTCTTTTTTCCAATTTCCTAAAATCAACTATCACTTATAAACATTTTTTTAATGAAATTTATAGACTACATATATTGAAACAAAATTGCATGCATGCACACTCTATGTTCCAATCTCAAAAAATAATACTTATACAATTACATTTATTTATTTATTTATTTATTTGATTACTTTAACTTAAGCATGACATTAAGGCACTATTACCTAGAACAGCTTAGTTACAGAAATGGTGGTATTCAGTGGTACATTATGAATTTCACAAGACATACTAAAGATATGTTGTTTGTTACAGTTACTCATTGCAATACAATTTGTTCATTAAGAACATATCATATGTATTGAACTGGTGCAACGTATCTTATGTGATTAAGATAGTTTTAATGGTTTTAAGGAAGGCGCTGAGGATTTCAATTAAAAAAATCAATATCTAAATTAAAAACAATGCTATATACAAACAAAATTACTAATTTGTTTCTTTTACAATTGCAGTGAAGACCATTCTCCTGAAAAGAAGCAGCCGAATTTCAAGAAAAAGAATCAAACTGCTCATTTTATAAAAAAAAGTAAGTAGTATATCACCATAATATTTGTATTATTACTCAGACATACTGTAAAGTTAATTCATGCTATTTCTGTGCCTAAAAATAGAGATTGTGCACCATTCTGTCCAAAAATCCCGATGTCTTAAACACCGATTTACAGCCAGAATGGCGCACAAATTCCTACTTTTGGACACACAAATTCCCCAACTCAACCGTTAGAATTTTCATATTATAGAACAAACAACTGTTTTTATTGCATACATTAGATTTACTATTTGTACTGAGTTTAGTAACATATTAATTGAAGAATAAATATCCCTACTAGTTGTAGTTCCCAATGCACAATCAGGCACCATTACAAACATCATCTTACTCAAACACTCATGCACACAGCACACATACATTGCAGAACACCCCAACCCATACCTTCTTTATTTTTTTCAACAGACCCTAAAGAATGCCTACCAAAAGTCAAGTCCGTAGAAAGCAATGCAGAAGTAGAGCAAATGTGTCCAACATAAGCATCCATCTCTAGCAGAAAATGTCAAAAAAAGTTCAAACAAAACAGCTAATACAGTCATTTAGTGAAACACAAGAAGTTTCAAGTACAAAAACTGTGCCTTCTCTATCAAAATGTAAAACAAACCAAAAAACAATTAACAGAAAATCAGCTATCACTACAGATAAAACTACTTCTTTAAATTTTAATATAGTGCAAAGTAAGCATACCAAGAAAAGTATTTTATCCAAAATGTTCCGTCACAAAGTCCTTCAAAATCTTATAAAAACAGGAGAGAAATCAGGTTCAATGCTCAAAACCTATCGCAGGAAATTCATTTTAGAAGCGTTCTCAAAAGAAAGTTATTTATTTTAGTGTTAAACAAAATGAAACCACTAACAAAACTAATAACTAAATTACAAAAAAGACTTCTCAATAAAAAAAATGTCAACAGAAAGAACTTCTTAAGTATCTGCGGAGGTGAATGGAGTCACACTACGAGCACAGAACCATACTTTAATGAAGAAGCGTACAAACAAAAACAAACAAATACAATTGCCATACATAGCAGTGGTCGAGGTTATGAAAAAGTTAATAACACCATAATGGAACAAGAAGTACTCCTTACAAAAATATGCCCTGAAAACTTATAATGACCCCTCCATTAAACTGAATCAGAACGTCTAGTGTACAAATGGCCATGCACATCAAAATGTAACATTCCTAAACAATTGTGAAAAGCAAAGACAAAATCAAAATTAAACTACTGCAAAATATGGATACCTGTCCAGTGCGCAAATACACTGCACTACAAGGACATTCATTGGCCTGCATTACAGGACCTACTTGTAAAACCACCATCCATGATATCAAAAGAATATCAACACATCATTCAACTATAAGAAATCTAGTCTATAAACTGTACTGTGCTAAAAGTCCTGCTTTAGCACTAGCAAATTTAAATAACATTTTTCTACATGGTACAGCAAAAGACCTACTTCAAGAAATTGACTATATCCAGAAAAAATATTTTGGAACTGAAAGCCATTTACAGAATGAAATAGATTTAAACCAAATTAGGAACAATTCTACACATGGCAACCTTTTGCTAAACACATAAAAAAAGAAATACAAAAATTTAAAAGTACATCAGCTGAAGTACAAAACCATGTATGTGTATGTTGCCGCAGAACTTTTTATAAATATAACACGAAAACTGTAGACCTATCATATAAAATAGAAGACAATGAAGATTCTAAATGGTTTGAATTAGCTCTCTACCTTGTAGCAGAAAACAAATACGAAATAACTGAACCCTTAATACTTAGCAGTTACTGCACTACAAAACTTGACAACAACCAAACTCCTTCACGTGCTATCACAAATAATTTGGAATTATACCCACTAACAAAACCCCTACAATAACTTAATTTATAAGAGAGCATCATAATTCAAACAGTACACCCATTTCAAGCAATAATACGCCTTCAACCAAAAACAGTAAAATTACCTTCCTCTGAATTGGTAAAAGGCATTCGTGGAAAAGTAGTTTATTTACCATTAGATCTAAAAGAAAATGTGCATACTCTAGGAGTGCAACGTCCAATGCAGCAATCTTTAATTATCTTAGTAAATGGAGTACCTACAAAAGACAAAAAAATATGGCAACAGCTGGTAGATTTACATAAAGTTAGACAAGCCTTACAATATCTTAAAGAGAATAGTGAATATTACAAAGAAATTAATATTGAAGACAACTTGAAAGATACAACTGAAACACAAGAAGCAAGAAGCTGGTCAATTTGAGTTACTAGATCCTGTTACAATCTCAAATACTTTAGACCATTATACAATTCATCCTTTGCACTCTAATGACACCATAGAAGATGCACTGGAAACATACCAAATGCGTCAAACAAAAGGATCACCAATCAGCATATGGGAAAAAAGTATAGAAGCACGTGCTTTTCCTCTACTCCTTCTTACTGGCAAAGGAGGAAGGTATGATGATAGACCTATTCAAATATCAGCTTCAGAATACCGCTCATTACGGATGTATTCTGAAGATCCCAGATTTAGACAAAATGTGGAATACATATTCCACCTACTCTTTGAAAGTGAACTAGCGACTTTATGTTATGGAGTTGAACACATATTAAAACTAGGATCCCACTTTCAAAATATGACAGCTACACAATTATTACAAAAAGTGCAACAATAGGATGAGGTTTTACAATCAAATATTACAAATCTATTAGCAAATATGCGTGGTACTAAAGAGTATTGGTTTCGACGTCACAGAGATGTATGTTGTATGATCAGAAACCTTGGCCCACCCACTTGGTTTGTTACATTAAGTTGTGCAGAACATGCATTGGAAGATTTACATGATTTCCTACGCATATCAAATAAAAACTAAACAAACATAGATATACTAATACCAGGAGAAATTTGTTCTTTGGATCCTGTTAATGTTTCTAGATATTTTCACCATCGTTTCATTGCTATGCTACATTTTATTTGTAATAAAACTGTTCCTCCCCTTAGAGAAGTGCAACACTTCTTTTGGAGAAAAGAATACCAAGCCAGAGGAGCACCACATATCCACATGCTTTTATGGATTAAAGATGCTCCTAAAATTGGTCAAGACAGTGATGCCACTGTTTTACAGTTTATTGAAAAATATGTCACTTGTGAAATTCCATCAGAATCCACAAATAGTGATCTTCATGCACACATTTTACAAATTCAAAGACGTTAATGTGGCAAATATTGTCGTTGCAAATACAAAAACAAAGGGAAATACTACACCAAATGCCGATATGGTTTCCCTAGACCAGTTACAAATACAGGTCAAGTGAACAACCTCATGTCTTCAGTTAGACATAGTGTTAAAGGTAAGTCACCTAAAAATACATATTACATAAAAAGAAAAGAAGAAAAATATATCAATGATTATATTGCAATCATTGCCCACTTATGGAATGCAAAAATATATGTCCAGTACATTGCAGACAATTCTACTGCAGTTGCACGATATGTCACAGCATACTTAACCAAAGCAGAAAAGACAGAGCTCCAAGACCTCTGGAATGACCTGTCATCAGATAAAACATTGTCTCCGAAATTATACAGCTTGCGCATAAAAATTCTCTCCCATAGAGAATGTGGATCATATGAAGCAGCTGATCGTTTAACTGGTACTGCATTGTATGGAAAATCTGAAAATATAGTATGGCTAAGTCTTGGTCCAGCTAAATATAGAAAAAGAGTTCTAAAAACATACAAAGATATAGATGCAATAGCCAAACATGATCCCAACAGCCAAGACATTTTAAAAAACAATTTATTGGACACATACTACCCAAACAGAAGTAATACTTTGGAAACCATGTGTCTATACCACATAGCCCAAAACTACACATACAAAAATAATATAAAACCTGATGAAAAAAGGTAAATACAGAGTGACAAACTGTGAAGGCAGCTTAGTTAAACTCACTAAACCAAATTTAATTAATCATATCAAATTGTCATTGAAGAATCCTCAACATAAAGAAATATATTACATGTCCCTGCTACAACTCTTTAAACCATGGCGAAAAGAAGAAGAAATACTAGAAAACTATGACTCAAAGCAAATGAAAGCACTATAACTGATGTAAACTTTACACAATACAAAACAATGTTGCACAATGAACAGCAACATGAAGAAGAACTCCAGGCCCAAGTAGATAAAGACACTCCTGACAGTAGTCAACCTTCTGTAACAGGAAGCCAAGAACCACTGGGAGAACCACTAATAATAAATGAGGCAGAATTAGCTATGATAGAAGTAGAAAACACCATGTGTCAGTATGAAGATAAAGAAGACACTACAATCAAATCTAAACAACGAACAACGTAGCATTTTTGAAGAAGTAACAAAACAAATTGCACATGGTGTACAACATGAAAATAAAGAATGTTCCTGCCATAATTATAAACCTATACTACTGTACGCAAGTGGTGAAGCTGGTTCTGGCAAAACATTCCTAATCAAAATCATCAGTAAATTCCTTCAACAATTGACAAACAACAAACTGTCAGCTGTTGTCACTGCCCCCACAGGTTTAGCTGCCTACAACATAGGTGGTGACACTTTGCACCGATTACTACTATTGCCAGTAGAACACCAGAACAAATTAGACTATTACAAACTTTCTGCAGAAGCTGCAATGGAACTACGCAGAGTATTAAAACAAATGAAAATGCTACTAATAGATGAAGTGAGCATGGTCTCCAACCTGATGTTAGCTTTGATTCACATCAGATTACAAGAAGTACTGAAAACAAACTATGAAGAGCTCTTTGCAGGAAAACACATCACTATTTTCAGAGATGTTCTTCAATTGACACCAGTAAAAGGTGAGCCTATTTTTAAAACATTAGGACACAAACTCTGCCGTAAAACTGTTGGCAGCATTGGATATGTCAACCTTTGGCAACATTTCCAATACAGAGATTTATCAGAAAACACGCGGCAATCTGCAGATCTCACTTATGCCAACATCTTAAAAAGTATCAGAGTTGGTATACTCTTTAAAGAAGCAGAAACAATATTGAAAACCCAGCAAATGAATGCACTTTATGGCGATAATGCATGTGCTAAAGATGTTATGGAACAATTAGCCCACAAAAATGTCAATTGTATGGCCTTAATGACAACTCTTGCAAGCTGTTTCAAATTCAATTAAATAATGTTAAGTAAAGAAATGCAACCAATAATGGAAATTAGTGCCACAGACAAACTAGATGTACATGGTATGACACTACCTATGTGTGACCAAGCCACAACAAGACTAAATAGTTTAGAAAAATCAATCTCAAACACAGCAGGCTTAGAAAAGATATTAAAATTATCCTTAAATTGCAGAGTAATGCTTAACCGTAACCTTGACGTGGACCAAAGACCAGTTAATGGAGCACTGGGTACAGTTGTTGGCTTTCAAACATACCCACGTGACAACAAAATTCAATTTGTCAATATACTCTTTGACAAACTTTCAGAAGTTAAAAGGATAGGTCATGTTCGATTCCTTCTCTTCAAAGACATGCATGTACGCAGAGAACAATTTTCTCTAACTCTTGCATACGCAGTCACGATTCATAAATCACAAGGTCTTACCCTAGACAAAGCAATGATAGATATTGGTAACACAGTCTTTAAAGAAGGCATGAGCTACGTAGCACTATCATGCTTACGTACACTTGACGGTCTATTTCTAATCAACTTTGATGCAAGTAAAATAAACGCTGATATTCCTTGCATTTTAGAATACAATAGACTTCACCCACTATACACTCCCCATCTAAACACATATTCTGTTCCACAAAAAGTAAAACATTATTAAAGAAAAATAAATCAAACAGAAAAGCAACAGGATGTCACTGCAAATCCTCCAAAGAGAATAAAAGAAAGTAATACTTCATCAAGTACCACAAGCAAAAAAGAATCAATTAGGGAAAGTAAACCAGGTACTTCTTCAAAGAAGGAAGACAAACTCCAAAAAAACAGTCAGATACAGAACTACCTGGTCCATTTAATCTCTCAAATATAGTTGAAATGCAGCAAACAATCCTGACAACACGTATAGTGTTTATGGAATAAGACAACAATTGGACTACTGTGCTGGAATGGTGAAATTCACTATAAACTCACAGGAAGATCCACAAGAATTTCTAATGTACTTACTACAAGTACTGGAAAACAAAAACATACCTATAAATCAAATCTTCTAGATTTCATACATGTGGAAACATACATGCACTCTCTGCAACAATGTGACACAAGAAGAAATCACCAATGAATGCTTTGTATATATATCAATGCCTAATTCTGAATCCATTCCATTTCAGCAACTTGTACAAAATGCAAACCATGGTAGATTATGTTCTACCTGCAATTCAGATAATCGCTCCACGTTAGTAATACAAACACATAGTAAATACGTAATACTAATGCTTCAACGTTACAATGTAGATGGTACAAAAAACAACTGCAAGCTGACTGGATTCACACATGGTCAAATATCACTTGGTAAGAAAACCTTCACAACAATAGGTATAATCTACCACGCAGGAGCCACAACCAATTCAGGGCAGTACACTGCATATATAAAAAAGAAATGTGGAAGGTTTCAATGTAATGATAGTACCATTACTCTAAAGCAGAGATTACCAGCAAATCTTACAAACGCTTATTTAATGTTCCTAAAACCAAAATTTGATAACTAAACTGTACTTAAACCTCAAGTAAACGTGTAGTAAAAAATAAAAACGGTTAGAATATTCCAAAAGCTTTCTAACTGCCCAAAGATTCCACAACAATTAATCACATAAATGAATACCACTAAATTAGAGCAAAAAATAGACAATTAGAATACGCCAATTGGTATCTAACTGTCCCAAAATTTAACAATATCCAAACAGATAAATCAATACCACTAAAATATATAAAAAAATAGACAGTTAGAATACGCCTACTGGTATCTAACTGCTCCAAAATTTAATAATATCCGAACAAATAAATAATATGTTACTGCTCCAAAAAAAATGCAACAACCCAATGTATAAAGCATTGCCAAAAACAACAAATGAACAGTGAAAACAAACAAACTGTAGCATAACAGAAAAAGGTTTTTTTTAATCCAACATGGATTTTTTTTCTACCACAGACCCAATGATTTTAGCAACGAACACAGAAACTGAGCAAATTGCAGAGTACGCTGGTTTGTAATCTACTAAATATGAGGGTCCAAAAAAAAAAATGTTGATTAAACAATGTAAAAAGTCATTACAAAATACTAATACTAACATGCTATTTTCTTTTATCACAGAAATCATAACAAAAAATACATGTACTCCAGTTACTAAACCAAACAGTAAGTATATTATACACTCTATGCCCTGGCCACAACCATCACAGCATATCACACCCATAGTATCTTATAACTTTGTTCCTTATAAATTTGTTTTTGATCCAAAGTTATAAGCAACTATAAATTTGATATGCTGCAGTGATTGTGGCCAGGGCATAGAGTGTTGGGTGCATGGCCAAATGGCCATGCACCCAACACTCTATGCCCTGGCACACCCACTGCAGCATATCACACCCATAGAGTAAAACATTTCAACCAGGACAACGCGAGAGTTCTTAGAACACTTTCAACTTGACAACGAACACTACGGACAGCGTCCTAGGAACACCCCCATTTTGTTTATTTGCAAACATTTCAGGACACTCCGAGTGTTCTTAGAACACTTTCAACTTGCCATCGAACAATACGGACAGCATCTTCAGTACACCTCCTGCAAACATTTCAGGACACCACAAGAGTTCTTAGAACACTTTCAACTCGACAACGAACAATACCGACAGCATCCTCAGGACACCCCCTATGAACATTTCAGGACAACGCGTGTGTTCCTAGAACACACCCCCATTTTGTTTATTTGTGAACATTTCAGGACACCGAAACAGTTCCTAGAACACTTTCAACTTGGCATCGAACAATATAGACAGCGTCTTCAGGACAACCCCTACGAACATTTCAGGACAACACGTGAGTTCTTAGAACACACCCCCAATTTGTTTATTTACAAACATTTCAGGACACCGAGACAGTTCTTAGAACACTTTCAACTTGCCATTGAACAATACGGACAGCGTCCTCAGGACACCCCCTACGAACATTTCAGGACACCGCGAGAGTTCGTAGAACACTTCAGGACAACGCCAGTGTTCTTAGAACACTCTCATACTCTCCCGTCCTCGCCAAACACTCCTACCACCAACACACTCTACTAAATACACAGTTATGTGTAAAATGACCAAAAAGTAGGTAAAAAAAATGAGTTATATCTGTGTTCGGTCCGCGGACACCCTTCCCTGTACGCTCTGCGGACAGTGTCCTGATTGGCCGAGCGGCTTATGTCATTTCTGCGGACATGCGGCGTGTTCGCTGATTGGACGGTGTGAAGCGTGAAGCGCGTCAGATTTTCGGTAGCGCCCGCCATCTTGGATTCGTGGATGTCCGTAGACAGCGCAGTGAAAGTTTGTTCAAAATGTGTATTTAGTAGAGTGTGTTGGTGTGTAGGAGTGTTTGGGGAGGATGGGAGGGTATGAGATAGGTTAAATGTTGTGCTTTTTTATGTGGTAGACGTTCTTTTTGTGTTCGATTTGTTTGCGGACATCACGGGTGTTCTGAAATGTTCTAAATTAACTGAATGGGGGTGTTCTGAGGACTCAATATGTGTCCGTTGTGTTCGCAAGCAAGCTGAAACTGTTCTAAGAACACTTGCGTCGTCCTGAAATGTTCGCAAATAAACAAAATGGGGGTGTTCTGAGGACGCTGTCCGTATTGTTCGTTGTCAAGTTGAAAGTTTTCTAAGAACTCTCGCGTCATCCTGAAATGTTCGTACGGGGTGTCCTGAAGACGCTCTCCGTATTGTTCTTTGTCAAGTTGATTGTGTTCTAAGAACACTTGTGTTGTCCTAAAATGTTCGTAGGGGGTGTCCTGAAGATGCTGTCCGTATTGTTTATTGTCAAGTTGAAAATGTTCTAAGAATTCTCGCGGTGTCCTGAAATGTTCGTAGGGGGTGTCCTGAAGACACTGTTCGTATTGTACACTGGCAAGTTGAATATGTTCTCAGAACACTCGTGGTGTCCTGAAATGTTTGCAAACAAACAAAATGGGGGTGTTCTGAGGACGCTGTCCGTATTGTTCGTAGTGAAGTTGAAAGTGTTCTAAGAACTCTCGCGCTGTCTTGAAGTGTTCGCAGGGGGTGTCCTGAAGACGCTGTCCGTATTGTTCGCTGGCAAGTTTAAAGTGTTCTAAGAACACACGCGGTGTCCGTATTGTTCTTTGTCAAGTTGAATGTGTTCTAAGAACACTTGGGTTGTCCTAAAATGTTCGTAAATAAACAAAATGGGGGTGTTCTGAGGACGCTGTCCGTATTGCTCTTTGTCAAGTTGAATGTGTTCTAAGACCACTCGTGGTGTCCTGAAATGTTCGCAAATAAACATAATGGGGGTGTGTACTAAGAACTCACACGTTGTCCTGAAGTGTTCATAGGCGGTGTCCTGAAGACGCTGTCCGTATTGTTCAATGGCAAGTTGAATGTGTTCTAAGAACACTCGTGGTGTCCTGAAATGTTTGTAGGGGTGTCCTGAAGACGCTGTCCGTATTGTTCGCTGGCAAGTTGAAAGTTTTTTAAGAACACACGCGGTGTCCGTATTGTTCTTTGTCAAGTTGAATGTGTTCTAAGAACACTTGCGGTGTCCTAAAATGTTCGTAAATAAACAAAAAATGGGGGGGTTCTCAGGACGCTGTCCGTACTTTTAAATGCCATCTTAGAAGCTATTAGTTTCTCATTACCTTTATCTATCTCACAGATGAATTCCCAGTTACCAAACTGCTCAATGGTTTAGCAAACAATTAGCACCCCAGATGGGATTTCTCTTCACAAGAGGTAAGCAGGACTTTGAACTTTTTGTGTGGAATGTGGCAAATCTGAAATTGCAGCATAAACCATTTACAAAGGCCAATTACTTGGTGATGAAATAGGCAGATTTAAAATGGCAAGAGGTCCTAAAACTCAGGCTCAACTAAAAAATATTGATGAAAATATTGTGGAGCTGCAACTTGTTTTTGCATTGAGCACAACCACTAAAGACCTGTTGATAAGTTTGATCTCGAGTGTCAAAATTGCATGTGAATAACATGAAATGGGATATTGCCTGATCCAAGGATTTACTCGACCAATTGCTGCAGATCTGTAATGTTGTGTAACTTCAAGTGTTCATGCTCACAGGAGACTCATTAGGCTCATATGTATTTACCTATAGCCATGGTGATTGCTCTAGAACTACTCAAGTTGGAATTACCTGCACAGACGTCATTTGGGAGTTGCCAGGGGTCGTAACTGCAACTGGGGCCACACTTGCAACCCTTGGGGACTCCCTTGTAAATCTAACATTTTTTCTATTTTCTTTTTTAAAACCTGGAATCTCCTGGTGTAGTGGGGGCCCAAGTAATGTGAGGGGCCCCACCACACCAGGTCTGGTGGGTCCACGGGCCAGTCCTCAACCATCAGGGTAAAGGCTGGGCCAGGGAGGCGCTCAGTAGGTGTTGGAGCTGACCATGACATGTGGCACACGTCACATGCCACGTTCAGCTCCAGCCCCTTCTCCCTCTGCTTCCTTGCAGCTCAAATACAGAAACCAGGAAGCTCTCACAGCTTCCTAGTTCTTGTATGTGAGCAGCACAGAGTAGCCGAGAGTGGCCTGGAAGGACCAACCGAAGCTGCAAGAAAAAGGTATGAGGCTAGACTTTTAAAAAAAATATATGTCTATTTTGTATGTGTGACATTCGAATCAGATGTATGTATATGAATGGTAGGTAAATGAGTAGTGATGTGGAGTGTTGTGTGTTTTTGAATGTTCTGGGTGGGTGGATGTGTGCCTGTGTATAGAATACAATGAGTGGATGTAAGAGAAGGCGTGGGTGACTGATGGTTGAATCAGAAGTCATGTGATGTGTTTTATTGAATTTTCTGGGTGGGTGGGTGTGTGTCTTTGTAGATAATGCAATGCGTGTATGCATGAGTAGCTGTGGGTGACTGGTTTGTGAATGGGAAGTGATGTGATGTGTTTTATCGAATGCTCTAGGTGGGTGTGTGTGTGCCTGTGAAGAGAAGGTGTGGGTGACTGGTGGGTGAATGAAAATTGGTGTGATGTGAGTTTCTGAATGTTCTTGGTGGGTGGGTGTGTGCCTGTGTAGAGAATGCAATGCGTGGATGTAAGAGAAGGTGTGAGTAACTGGTGGGTGAATGAGAAGTGATGTGCTGTGATGTGCATTTTTTAATGTTCTGCGTAGGGTTTGGTCTGTGCCTTTGTAGTGAATCTAGTGTGAGTGAATGTGAGAGTGGGTGTATGGGTGAGTGACCGGTGGGTGAAAGGGGATGCAGGTGTGCATGTGTGTGAAAGGCCCTTGGGGACTGGAGATAACTGGACATTTTTTGCCACACCTTTTAATGAATTTCCATGTTTTGCTGGTATTTTCAGGAAGAGCCAAGATCATGTGTGTCATGACCTGGCTACACTGGCAGTCAGTCTAGCCATTGCTTAGTCGGCATGACATTTATTGCCCGGCATCTTTAAAAAAGCAAGCATGGAGGGGGAATGGTTTGGCACCGGATAGAATGGATGCATAGCCACACCGCCCTGGCCCATCTTAATATTTAAAACAATATTTTATTCACTTACTGCCTTTCGCATTTGGTCTTCTTCTGCTGTCTGCTCTTCTGGTCCTTGCCCGCAAGATCTTCTGCGCTCCTGCGGCTCCAGTGTCTTCCTGCAGCAGACACCATCAATGAGGGGAGGCAAGCACCCTTCACTCTGACTGACAGCTGTACTGTGTGAAGAAACGTTGGGCGTTGCTCTTGACGCAACAAGCCGGTTTGGGCCTTATCGGCATGCCAGCTTCGTTCCAGAGCTAAGCGCCATCTGCTGCCTCATAATACAATTGTGATTTAACCATTTTGCACAAGATAAGTGTTTAAGTGTTTCTTTATCATGTTTTGGGGGGATTGTATTGCTACGCTTGCTACCGTGCCTTAATTTGACTTTTGCTCTTTAAATAGCACGTTGTGCTTTGACTCCTTTCTGTCTAGATATTACAAGCTTTTTTGTGAGGAATTTTTCACTACTGGATGTTGCTTCTTTTTCATACCCTTTTGGATATTTATCTTCTGTGAGATGATTTCCTGATTTTTTAAGGCCACCTCTCTGCATCTACATTTGCATCTATATTATTATCTGGCGTTTTACCTGCTACAGGTGCACTTGGCTTTTATCTTATTTTTGACATTCCACATTTTTTTCTGTTGGGGGTCTTGAAATGTTTTATGTTACCACTTAATGTTCATTCCTTAGCCTACTGGTTTATTTTTTCAATGTTCTAATTTTGTATTTTTCTATTTTCTGGATGCTGCGTCATTGGTGCCACCTACACGCCTTATGTTGATTACTGCAACTGGTCTGGGTTTTTAAGGCCTCCAGGCTTGGACCTTTACATTTGGCACCCTTCTTAATTCTTCTGTGGTCCTCTTCGCCTACCTTATGCTTTTGGCATAGCTTCTGGTAAAGGCACCCAAAAATCACAGCCCACTATCAAGGACTCTGTTCCTCCCCTGGCCAATCTTAAAAGACCTAAAAGTGACTCACCGCCACTGCTCTCTCTTTCTGATCCGACCATTGATACTATACTACAAGAGATCAGAGCTCTAAAACCCTTCATTGAAACCACCAACCCACAACTGCAGCAACTAGATGACAGGTGGAAGGGTTTTGAGGGCAGAATGGATGAAATGGGGTGAAGGGTTGGGTTTGTGGAGGATGTCTCCCCAAAAACAGTCAAGGACCTTCAAACACACATAGAGGAGTTGGAGAACAGAAGCAGGCAAAATAATCTGCGCATTGCTATATCATTTCTAAAGAAGATTCTGCCTGTCCTGCTTTGTCTCCAACCAAATACCTCACTCAACATCCAGAGTGCCCATTACATTTGTCCAGTCAGAAACTGCTCATCTAATCAACATCCTTGTATGATATTCTATCTTCTAGCATGTACTTAACTCTACATCCTAATTTCGAAGGTAAAGGAGAGGAATCACCTCAGTTGGCAAGGTAGCAAAATTCATATCACGCAAGATGTAGCAAAGATCACTGCTCAATTTCATAAGGAATGTTAGTTCTTTCGCCCAGTCCTGAAAAAGCTTAACATAAGATACAGCCTTTTTCATCCTTGTTCCTTCAAAATAACTCATGACGGCGAATAGCCAGCTTCGATGAACCTGCCGATCTGAAGGCCTTTATTAAAAATTAAGGCATGGACACATTGCTTCCCTTGGACTTACCCTCAACTTCGAGACCTTGATTGTCTTCTGCAATTGGTGATTTTCTTGAATGTATTGTATGCAATAGTGTTACTATCTCATGTTCTGTATTTTTGATGGGCCGGGTGTGGTTATGTGACCTATCTCCTGTAGAGAACTGTCTGTGTTTTTTAGATGGTTCTGGTTGTGCCACTCACTCCCCTTACTTTTTTCCACAGGTTTCTCCAATTTTTAGCCCGACCCTAGATCCTCATTATTTTTTTCATGTGCTTTACCATCTAGTATAGCTTTTTTTCCCCTCTACATGTAAACACTCCCTAACCCTGGTCTGGCTTCCCTTTCTTTCCCCTTTACTGTCATGTTCTTCTCTTTTATGTCTGGCCTTTGTATTGAAATCCCTTCTCCAGTTACTACTTGTTTTTTAATCTGCATCTGATTTATTGATGCACTTTTCTTTGGATTATTCTCGTTTATACAGTGTTTTGGTCCATAGGTTATACGTTATTCACCCCCACTCATGTGCTACTATGGTTTTTAAGTGCATAACTTGGAAGATTAAAGGGTGCAATAACCCTATGAAAATACACAAGATCATCTCCCACTTGAATAAACTTAAGCCATTGGTAGCTTGCATACAGGAGACTATGGGCCTCATTACGACCCAGGCGGTAAGTTACCGCCTGGGCCGTGACTTTACCACCATGGTGTAAACTACGTTTACACCATGGTGGTTGGCGGACTTACCGCCCCATTCCGACCTTGGCGGGGCGGTAAGTCCCCAATCCCCATTTACCCTTCCCCATTCCCATTTTTGCCCCATAGGGCATAATGGGAGTGGGGAAGGCGTTAATTACGCCACCGTAAATTACGGTGGCGTAATTAACTCCATGGTCCCTTAGCGCCATGGATTTTAACACCCGCTAAAATCGGGTGTTAAAACCTCCATGGCGCTAGGGGAACTCGGAATTGGCGGTAAGGGGTCGGCGCAGCTAACGCTGGCGTTAACCCCTTACCGCCAGGGTCGTAATGAGGCTCTCGAAACCATGAAGCTCAAATCATTATGGATCAAAGATGCTATTTCTAGTCCCACAATCAGCAAGAAAAATGGTATCGCTATAATTATTAGCAAGAAACTTCTTTGAAAGATATTAGCACAGGACGCTGACACCAGTGGGCGATGGGCCTGGGTTAAACTTCAGATTGGCTCTGATTCCCTTTCTATTGTGAATGTTTGTGGTCCCACTCTCCCTGACCATAGTTTTTGTGATTCTATTAAACAAATTATTCTTAGCTCTAGCCGCAATAACCTCACATTGTGTGGCAACTTTAATCAGGTACTGGATCCCTTTTTAGATAGAAAATCTAAGTGCATCTTCAAAACGACCAAATCTCAAAAGGCCTTCAAAAGATGTATAGCTGAGTCTGGCCTAGTTGACACCTGGAGGTTCTCCCACCCCACTCATTTAGATTACACCTTCTACTCATCCCCTCATGACACTTTACCTCATCTTGATTATATTTTTTAACCAAAATCTCTCACTAGCACAATCATTGGCTCTTCTATTTCCAACATCATTAAATCCGATTATGCCACGGTCTCTACCACGTTTAACCTTGCAGATATTAAAAAGCACCTTCCCGATGGAGATTTAACAATAGTCTGCTTCATGTTCAAATGTTTACCCAGTCATTTCATTCCTTTCATCAACAGTATTTCGCTGAAAATCTTCACCTTGATACCTCAGTTGTCACCAATTGGGATGCTTTTAAAGCGACACTACAGGGTCATTTGATTGCTCGTTCTAGAAGGAAAGGAAACTACATAAATCATACCTCAATGACTTGTACCTCCAGCTTTTTCTAGTTGAAAAACAATTGCATTGCTCTTCTTCGGATGCTAATCTTTGGTTGGTTCTCCCATTGCGCTTTCAAATTAATTAGAAACTCACTGAGCTGTTGAAATACAAAACCAAAATGTATCAGACTTCCAATAAGGCTGGCAAATCCCTCGCCTCATACCTTAAATCTTAAAAGGGAAAAACAGTCATATCACGTGTTAATGATAAATCTGGTACTTGTATGACTAAATTGGACGACATTCTCAATTGTTTCAAACAATTTTACTCTGAGCTGTATACCCCCGAGAAAAATTAATACAACCTCATATCCTCAAACCAGTCTTGCCCATCTGGAGGGGGAGGTTACTCTTCCTGAGATTAATTGTACTATTAAAGGACTGGGCAGCGGGAAAGCCCCTGGTCCTGACGAGTTCTCTGTTGAAATTTTTTTATCACTTTGCAAGTTCCCTCTCTCCCAGATTAAAGACGCTGTACTCTTATTTTGCATCTCAGCAATGTTCATCTGGTTTCTTTTCACAGGCTCTTCTTATTCTTTTTCCCAAAGCCTACAAAGACCCCGATCTTCCCACAAATTATAGACCAATCTCCCTTATTAATGTAGAAAGCACAATTATGGCCAAAATCTTAAGAGGCACCAGACAGGGCTGCCCTCTCTCCCCAATTCTCTACATCCTATCTCTAGAACATCCATTAGAACTTATTAGAACTGATGGTGATATCCCTGGAATCCCATATGGAACTTCCACCACAAAATTGCTGCATATGCGGATTACATCTTGATTCTTATTAAAAACCCCATGCTCCATCTTCCTTTTTTACTAAATTCGCTACATCAATTCTCTTTGGTCTCTGGCTACAAGCTTAACAGAGATACATCAGAGATTCTCCCTCTTAAGTCTTTTTGCATTAAGCATGATTTGGACATGTTTGATTTTAAATGGTGTCGGGTCTCAATTAAATATTTAGGTCTACGATTTGCATCTACTGTGACCGACACCATCACTATTAACGCTGAATCACTAATCAATAGACTCAAAGAACTCGCTATGAGTTGATCACCCCTTTTTTATCCTGGTGAGGTTGTCTTGATACTATTAAAATGATGTTATCCCCTATTATTCAATACTACCTACAGCTACTCCTGATCCCATTACCTTCTTTATTTTTCAAGTCAATTCTACTCTTCTAAATTTACTTTGCGGGTCAGGGAAATGTAAAAGAATCACCGTTTGCAAGCTTAGAGCCTTATATGAAGGTGGAGGGGTCAGATACCCAGATTTTAAACTATGTCATTCTGCCTTCTTACTCAAACAGACCTGTTGCTGGTTCACCACCTCTGCTCCTTCTAACACTCCTTCTTGGTGTATGTTGGAAAAATCCCTGGTTCCACTATATGACATCACTAATCTAATTCACATATTCAGGCATATCTCGTCTACATTCTCAGACACCATTAAGGCTTCCACCTTGGCCTTAAAACTGTTTCTCTTCCCCATTGCAGATCCCGTGCCCAGAATCTCTCTCAATCTATATGGTGCGATAAAGGTATCACTATCAATGGCAGAGCACTCTTCTGCAAGCCCTGGTTAAAAAAAGGCATCAGATTTTTTTTTTATCAGATTAGTGATAACCGCTCTCCTCTTTCATTCCAACAGTTGCATTCCTTTTTCACATCCCCATCTCGGATTTTAACTTTTACAATAAATTGGTCATCGCCTGTCTGGGTGCTCAGCTGCTTTTCCGAAATGAATTCTCTTGCCTGATGCCTCCAGACCCCTGCTTTAACCATGGCTTCTGATGTCCCAGCTGCTAAATTGTATAATGAGTTTTGTAACATGGTTCATCTTGCTACTAAATGGCCTGTACAAGCTAAATGGGAATTGGACTTTGGTACTACCTTAGATGATAATACTTGGTCTTTACTGTTTTCTAAGTTTAAGGGTGTCTCCACCTCCGCTAACATAATGCAAAATCTGTATTTTTTTGATTCACAGAGCCTTCATTACTCCCTTGAAACTGTCCAAATTAAAACCTGGGAAGACGGAAAATTGTTACTCTTGTAGCATTGCTTCTGCATCCTATAAACATATGTTTCACACTGTCCTTATGTACTCAAGTTTTGGAATAAGATCTGGCGATTGCTTCGTGTAGTTTTTGATGTTAAGAGCCCTCTCTCATTTCTGACAATTTTTCTCACAGTCAGGCTGTCAACACTGTCAATGTACAAGAATCAGCTAAGCTCTACAACCTCTTTATTGCTCTTGCCCGTAAGCCTGTCATTAACAATTGGAAACATTTGCAAAATGTCTCCGTTAAGAGATGGTGGAACAACATATGTCATGCGCAGAGAATGGAACAATGCAAGACCATTTATCTTGATGCTGTCTCCAAATATAATGCAAAAAGGGCTTATTTTATTTGCTATTTAGATCACTTTGGATTATTATATTTGCTATTTAGATCACTTTAGATTGTCCTCCCACGGCTCTTAAATTGTCATTTGATGTGTGCCTAGATGTTGATGCATCATCCTTTCTTCCTCAAACTGAAATGCACGTGTGCTATTACTGACTTGCGTCTTAACTTAATTCCTGAGTTAATAATGCTTTAATGTTATTTGCTCCTTTCCATTCCCTTTCCTCCTCTCGTTTACATGTTTATTCCCTTGTCTGTTCCCCTGCCTGTCCTTTACCAATTAATTTATACTTTAGATACATAGTTCATTGTATTTAGTTGGTACTTGACTTGTTTAGAACATTAGCTTGCCTGTGTTCTTTTTCCAGTATTGTTTTCCTCAACTTTGCTCAATTGTTGTTCATATCATCTTTCAACATTCTCTGTTTATATGGTTATCTGTACAATCTTGATTCTGCTGTTATAACCCATCTGTAGTATCTTAATATTAAAAAGTAAGCATGTAAATTAGTGTTAGCTTGGTAGACTGATGTTTTGGTGTAGCAGGCTGTACATGTTTTACTGTGGAATGACTTTTTAATAAACTGAGCATCTATAATGAATCAAGCATGATAAGTGTTCTTAAGGGTCTAGAAAGGCGGCTTACATTGAAACCTGTTTGGACAGGTTTTCATTTTGTGACATGTCTCCTTAAATGGCCAAACCAATGGGAGTATGTTCTTACATAAGAGTACTGGCATATATTGGCAGAGACAGTTTTGTGCCCAGTGATAGGAATGATACTATAAAATAAAAATATCTTCTTAAAGCGAACATGAGTATGGACTTATATGGAAATACTAGCATATGTTGGTGGAGCCAGTTTGGAAATGTGTGGACACAGTCAGCATGAACATGTTTTTTTGTTTGTTATACTGGCATATATTTCAGGAACTGGCATGACAATGCATTTGGAAATGCCCTGTGCACGTTTGGTAACTTGCATCTATTGTACTTTTTTCATGATTTACCCTACACCCTACACAACTGATTGTTGAACTTTTACCCAAATTGTTGGCCTTTTACCCACATTTAAACAGAAAGTGTGCTGTGTAATGCATCATTATTCAAAACATTTTCTCAGGGAGGGAGAAGAATCCCCCCTCACCCTTTCCCCAAACCCATTTTCATTACTTCAGGTTCCCTCGCTACTCTCGGTCGCAATCATCAATTGTGTCAAATATTTACACCCTCCAAAAAAACAAATCACCAGCCACAACTAGTGGCTGGTATATTTGTGAACCAGGCACCACCCCCTTCTTTCTACGTTACTTTAAACATTTAAGCTTTGATTAAAACACATATTTGCTTCATTCACTTGCAGTAGTGTATTCTCCTGCAGCAGCATAATCATCATGTACTTTGCGCACGCAGCGCGGTCCGGACAGACCCAGGGTGTGGTGTGCCCTGTGCTTTGTTAAGGAGTTTAAGGTGGCCCCCACATCGTGGCTCGCAGGGGAGCCACCAAATGTTGTGCTACGCCATTGGGCACCACTGGGTCTGACAAAGGGGGGGACATACTTCAGGTTAATGTATTGAGTTGAAATGCAAAAAATAGAATCTCTCTCTCTTGTTGCACTTCCAAATTCATTGGGTGGACTTTGTTTTTTCTTACAACATTAAAGCATTTATTATATTCTATGCATTTATTTTAATCATACAAAAAAATGTCTATCTATAAGTCAATAATACCAATTAGTACCCGGTGAGAGTCAAGCAGAATACAACACGCATTCTGATTGGCTCTCGCTGGGTCCTTACCCGGCCGAGAATCATTCGATTCCAGCTGCCTTGTCCTGGGCAGGGGGCATGGTAGCCCCTCAGCCAATGAGGAGGCTCAGAAGCTGCCTTCGCCTCCCGCCGGGACTTAGGTAAGCTTTTTGTTTTCTTTCCCTTTCCTCCCCACCCCACTTACCTTCTTGCTCCCGCGTCCCCAGTGGGGGACGATGGCCGCCTCCAGCAGTGTGGAAACTCGGCGCAGGTACGTTTTTTTTTCCCTCCTTCCCTTGCGCCCTCCCAACCCCACTTACCTTCTGCTTCTTTTTTTTTCAGGGGAGCGGACGCGCTGGGGACACTTCTGTTCCCAGCACGTCCGCTCCCGATGGCCGCCAGGGAAAGGGGAAACAGACTCTGTTTTCCCTTTCCCAGCGGCCATTTTCTTGGTCGTTTCTTTTTTTTTCTTTTTTCGAAACGCTGCAGTGTTTTGGGACAGAAAAAATTGCTTTTAGCGCCCCGGTCAAGCATATATTGTAGGCCGGGGTACTAATAGCAATATGACCCTTTCAGCAGGGGCATTACTGACTCAAGTAATGCCCCAGGGCCATCGTTAAGGCCCTCACTTCGCTCGGGCATAGATGGGCCCAAGGGCATTACCTGAGTCGGTATTGCCCCCGCCGCTCGGATCATATTGCTTAATTACGCCAACAATATTCCTTTTTTTATGCATGCCTCATCTGTACTTCATTTACGTATCTTTCATTCCTTCAATCATTATCGACTATACAAAGAGCCAGTTTCTCAGTTTCTCAAATGTTCAAACTTTTAATATCTTTTTTTTATAAAATACCTGGTTCAGGAGTATGTAGATGATTCACATCACTGTGCTAACCTGCAGTCTTACCACTACTGTATCACACAGCACACACGAATATGCTGCTTACTAATACAAAGTCTGGGTAACTTCCTGGCTGGGGCTTCCCGTGTTCCTAGAAATGTCTTTTCTACAGAAGATTTTGGGGGTCGTTATATGAGGAGTGAAGTGGAAAATTAATGGTTAAAAGGACAGGGTATTGATTTTACGCTTTCATTTGACTCTCCAACTCATTGTTGTGGCTTTCCAAGGCATGTGAGGGCCCCAAAGCAGAGTATGCCTCTCTTCTTTGCTTTCATCCACTTGGAAAAGCAGTTGGTTTTACGCCTGCATGACAATTTCATGCAGGTATAAAACCATAGGCACTCCATGGAATATTCTTTGCTTTAGCACAAGCTGAAGACCAGATGGTTTCGGTATTAGCATACTTGATCGTGGCCCAATTGACCATTTCCAAATTTACCAAATTTATTGGCTCGAATTCTTTGGGAATTTCGGTCAACTTTAATTTAATATAGATGTGGGGTGGGGTAAGAGAATAGGTTAAGATGGGGGTAAGAGGTTGTGGGCGCAGTGTCTCCCCCTGTATTGTCAAACAAAAAAACAAACACAATAAATGTGGTCACATCAGAAAAGGTCTGGTCTTTTTCTTGATCAAATAGACCTAAACCGCGGTTTCCATAGGAATCCATAATACAACCCATCGTAAAACTTACTTTGCAAGTAGCCTTTTAACTCTAATAAAGCAAAGAGTAAAAGTTAAGAGTAAGTGTGAATTCAGTTGTTTTTTGACTACACACATTTACATTATGATTTGTAAATGTAGGAAATAGCATGCAGTGGATCAAACAACACTTAAGTGCAATCGTTAATGGTCCCATGCTTGCAATTTGCATTTACTGCAAACGGTCCCCCTTTTCACTGTAGTCCTCTTTGTGGGTAGATTAAATGCACATTCACCAAAAAAGGTCTTCTGTCCCTGCATGACATGTTGTCTACTTCTATATTTGATAGTTTTCAGTAAGTGTTTGAATGGTTCATTGTTGACTCTGATTTCCTTTTCTCTGATCTAATACCGGTCAAAACTCCATCTGAAGTGTACTTGTTAGGCAGAATCATATGCAGTACCCTTTGGGAACACCACACAAAATTAAGACTACAAGTGCAAATACAAATTCACCTTTGGTACAAGCCTGTACACAGTAAAGTGGTAGCGATGGCTGAACAGCCAGGCTTATTTCAAGAGTAACTGAGCAGTATCAGAAGTTACACAAAGGACAACAATTGCTATGGATCAAACAAACACTGACTGAAGGTTTCTGAGTAAAAGAATACACATTTATTTACAACATCAGTTGTAAAACAGTTCACTATTATAAAGCAGCAGACAATCACAATATTAATACACTAAACACCACCCAATGAATTCTGGACAAGTTAAGCTCCAAATGAAGTGTGAGCAAAATGGCACTCCATCAATTTAAAAAGGGAGGGAAAGACAAGGTTATTCAAAATCAAGTAGCACGGACAAGTTAGTAGGAAGGGCAATCTAGAAAAGGCTTACTGCAACTAGGATTCAAATCAATAGGCCTCGGCCAATGTTAATGGTTCAGAATCTTTTCAGAGGATCACACTGTTCAGAGTAGTTCGTGGTTAAGTCTTTGCAAAGAGTTTGAAACGAAGTTAGTTGGAAAAAAAGTTATTTAAAATAGCAGTGAAGGATAAGCCCTCAAATTGGTGAAAGATTTACAACACTTTCACCGCGGTCGGACGGAACAAACAACCAGGTATGAACAGTACCTTTGAAGAAGAATGCTGTAGCTGAGGCAGAAGTTCCAGGCAGGTCCTGCAGGCTCACAGTTCTTGATGCAACTGTCGGACTGACTTGAAGAAGTAAGACTGAGGGTCCTGCACTGCCCGGGGAAGAAACCAGCAGCAGAGCAAAGCAACGAATAAAAGGTGAGCTCCTTAAAACCCAAACAGGGTTCGGTCCTCCTAGCTATCCGGTTCACTGCGGCAGTGCACAGCAAATTCCACCAGAAGAGGGAGGCCTTGCTTGGTGTTTAGAGAACTGGTTGATCCCACCAGCTCAAGGGAAGAAGATTCCTTGCAGATCTTCTCTGCCATTGCAGTTTAGGAGATTGGGACCGGCAGCAGGGCTTCACCGGGAGGTTCACTAGTTGCAGCAGTCCTCCTCCTTCAGCTTCTCTTCGGTTCTCTCGATCCAGTTCCTTCCAAGTCCCAGAGACCTACTTTTTATGCAGTTTTCCCCCATTCACACAGCCTGGCTGTCAATCACACAGCAGGGTGGCTGTCCTGGCAGGACAGTCACCTAGCCAATCTAACAAGAGGGTGACTTGGGTCTCCAAGGAGACCCTGTGCAGGGGGTCTAAAACCCCTCCCTCACATCCTGTCCACCCAGACCATCAGGTGCCTCAGAAGGGCTTCTGTGCAGAAGCCCGCAAAAGAATGGCGAACAAAGGAACCAAACCTGGTTTGGCGCGCAGAGTAAAACACGAGAAAGAACTTTACAAAAAGAAATGGCGAATAAACCCAGCCGGAAATAAAAGTACATGGGGTCCAGCAGATTATAGTTTGAGGCTACTAACATAGCCTAAAACAATACCAAGGCTACTTCCATAGACCAGAGTAGTAAAAATATGGTAGATACCACTGCCGCCAGCCAAATCTTAAAGAAAGGGGAACAAAACAAATGTTCCATGAGAGACAGACAAAAAGGGAGAACTATTAACCCTTTCCAGTACTCTATGGAAGATAATTTGTACTAGGTCTGTGAATTTAAAAAGAATAGTAAAGTCAATGGCAACTTTACTTGTTCTAGGAGACAGTAGTCAGTCCCGGAAAATTGAGTTTAAAGTGTGAAGTCTGAAAAAGACAACCCTGTGTCACTGCACTAAAGGTGCTGTTTGACATACAGTAAAATGATCATGCCTATGGTGTAGGTGGGATTCCACAGTCTATGAACAGAAAAATGTAAAACACACAGCAAAAGGCATGTACAAGTTGGAAAAAAGGCTCACACTCTTACCAGGTGAAAAAATGAAATCCCAGAAATCCAGCAAAGCAGCTGAGGGACTCAGTAGGTAAGGGAAATTAGCCATTCTGGAGAATTCTCCCTAACACTCGCCCCCGCCCCCCCCAGACTAAGGGACAGGAGGATCTAATCCCACCAGGATGGATCTCCTATTGCAAGCCGGTTAAATGGCCGGCTGAGTACAGCAGCAACCTTTTGTAACGCTTTCTAGGAAACATTTTATCAGTGGTTTTCATTTGTAAACTATATGACCTACAAGCCTGTTGTGGTCTATCTCTCTTTTTTAATGTATAGGGGATCTGATCTAACAGTCCCTCGGAGGTTGTAATAATCTCTGAACCTACAATAGGCTTTTTCAAGGCGTCCTTAGAATGGAATCCCTTAGATCTAGAGGGGCCTCCATGGTTCCTCACCACTTCTCTCACAAGAGCAGGTTGGGTCTCAGGTATTTTGGTTGGAGGGGTTCTGGTCAAGCAAGGTACATACTTCCACTTCCCCTGAGATCTAACCTTACCTATTATAGAAGTTTCCCTCCTAACATAAGGATTTATACTGGAATCTTCACGAGAAGCTCCAACAGTCTTAAGGTTTTTAGCCTTAGACCTATTTTTCCTGGTTTTCCACGAGCTCTGAGAATTACCAGTTCTCACAAGCCTAGAGAGGGGTCCCATTTGTCTATCCACCACTTCCTCAGAAGCAGGCGGGTCAAAGACTCTACAATTGGATGGGTAATGATGGAGCCTGGTTGGGGCTCCCACTTCCCTATTATACTAGCCTCAGACTTGACTGGGTTAGAGGTCAACTTGCTGACACCAGGACTTGCAGTGGGGTTCTCTATAGAAGTTCCCAAAGGCTCGCAGTAGTCTCTTAAGACTGCCTCTCTAGCCAATTTGGTTTGCTTCTGTTTTCTCTCACTGGGAGGCCTGGGGGTACTGGATACTACTCCTAGAGTTTATAAATCATTTCCCAACAGGACTCTCCCAGGCAACTCATTCTGGACACTGACAGGGAGCCTCACTGTCATATTATTACACTGAATGAGAGCTGGTAGAATTTGAACCAACTGGACAGGGCCTCGAGAGAAGTTAGTGGGACCTCTGAGTGCCTTAGCAACATCCTCAGTCTTGAAAAAACGTTCATTAACTACTGTTCTGCTGGCCCCAGTGTCTCTCCTGGCATCAGTATCCTGGACATTGAGAAGAACACTGTCAATAGAATACCCTCTAGATTTCTGTGGAATGGAGTTGTACACATCCATATTCTGTTTCTTACCCAGACCCATGGACTCTAAGGATACAGTGGCCTGAATACCCAGGGGTGCTTCAGCAAATAGTTCAAAGTGGGCATTAGCCATGTGTACGTCTTCCTCTGGGGAGAAGGCTAAGGAGGCAGTGCTGATCCTTGCAGGCATACCCTTGCACCTGGGATCTCCTTTCACATGGTCAGTTTACCCACACACATAGCATTTACCAAATGATCTCTGGAATGGGGGTTTCAGCTGACCTCCCTCTGGTTGGGCACCAGAGGATTCACTAGCCCTATTTGTTTTCCCATGTGGCTTACCATGGTTATGTTTGGGGCCCTCTTCTGGATTGGTGGTATTATAAGCATCCTTGTTATTTTTCTTTGGCTGCTTTCCCTCATCCTTCTTCTGAGTTGACCCAGAATCCTTGTGAGTAACTCTGTTGGCGACCCAGAAGTCATGCAGCTAACTTCTTTGGATCTATCTCCCTAGAATCAGCTCAGCCAAGTGCTGTCTGAGCTCAGGCGAGCACCATCATAAATTGACTCCAACATAACAAGATATCTCATACCTTCATAAATGTTCACTCTGTAACCCTTAACCCAACCATCTATGTTTTTCAAACATTCACATACCCAGTTAAACCAAGGGTTACAATCAGGCTTTTTGAGGGTCCTAAACCTCTTAAGGTACTGGATAGGGGTATTCCCAAATCCAGCAATTAAAGCTAGCTTCACGCACTCATAATCCATCCTTTCCACCTCCCCCAACTCCATCACAACATCAGATGCAACAGTGGGTAGCCTAGAGAAGAGCCAAGGAAGAAACGGATTCCCTGTAATGTCTTGAATCTCATGGTTATACTCAAATATTGCCAACCAATCCAAAATATCAAGCTTAGCCTCATACATACCAACAGTTTCTTTAGGCATACATGGTCTCTTAGGACTGGAAGACCTAGAAGACTCTGGAAGAGATGCATTTTCAATAGATAATTTCTTAATTTCCAGTGCATGGTTCAACTCTATTTCTCTGAGCTTAAGTTCTAGATGCTTTTGTTCAGTTTGAGCATTAATACGTTTGAATTCCAATTCAAGCCTCATCTTTTCTAGAGCAATGAATTCAGGACTGAGTGTAGGACCTGTAGGGGTCCCAGTGGACAACGGTTGAGGCTGTTGAGCATGTAGAGGAGCGGTAAGGCCTACATTGTGAGACACATCTGCCTCATCTAACTCATCCTTAATAATTAACACATTATCATCCTCATTATTTTCCACATTTGTTGGAGGGTGAGGTATTTCAGACCCACTCTCCGGACTTTGTTTCTGTAACAACCTTTCAATTAATTCTGACTTGTTGCTTTTAAAAGAGAGATTCCTTTCTCTACACAGATTTTTCAGATAATCCACAGTGTAACATCTCTCTTTTTTAATGTATAGGGGATCTGATCTAACAGTCCCTCAGAGGTTGTAATAACCTCTGAACCTACAATAGGCTATTTCAAGTCGTCCTTAGAATGTAATCCCTTAGATCTAGAGGGGCCTCCATGGTTCCTCACCACCTCTCTCAGAAGAGCAGGTTGGGTCTCAGGTATCTTGGTTGGAGGGGCTGTGGTCAAGCAAGGTACATGCTTCCACTTCCTCTGAGATCTGACCTTACATATTTTAGAAGTTTCCCTCCTAACTTTAGGATTTATACTGGAGTCTTCATTAGAAGCCCCAACGGTCTTAAGGTTTTTAGCCTACGACCTATTGTTCCTGGTTTTCCACGATGCTCTGAGAATTACCAGTTCTCACAGGCCTAAATAGAGGTCCAATGTGTCTATTGTATGGGAGGACAGGTCCAGAAGACCCCCCTCCCTGACATGCCCCACCTACGTGAGGTTTGTGGCTCCTCAGGGCCCCCCTGTCACCAGGGCCCAGGTGACGGGGTGACTACTGATCGACACACAGGACTGATCATGTTGTACTGTAACAGACCATGGACATTTTAGATACTATCGACCCGAACCCCAACGAGACAGCCTGCCTGCGAATGCTACAGCTCGGCCCCCACTCACAGAGGGCCATGCCCATCCCTGGCACCTCCACACCATGGCAGATCCCCTGAAGGCCCGTTCTCATGAGCAACCAGACACAAACAAGTATCAGAACAAACACTGTATCATTTACCTTCTGCAGTACATCACTGTCCCCGAAGTGACCTGACTCGCAGTTCAAGTCTGGAAAATAACAGAAAACCATCCTAATAGAACAGGCCTCGACCCCCCCATCTATCCCCTAACATATAAACCATATGGTGCCAACACCCTCTTCACATGAACCCCTATCGATGTTCAACAACCCCCCAAAGCCTAATGAATCATAAGGGTTATTATGTTAATTATACACATCTATGTTTTGGGGACGGGATGAGAGTTCATAAGTGTCAGTAAAGGAAGCATGGCCTCAGCTCACACTACCATGTGCCTAGAAGACTTAATGAAAAGAAATTGATACAGACCACCTAGTGCTAACTAACGAACGCTGCTAAGTACAAAGGAAGGCAGAAAACGCATTTACTGCAAGCATGTGTGTGTTGCACAGAGGGACACGTTTAAATGTATAAGCCAGAATCAAAATGTATTATCGCCTCTGAATGTATTGCTTCTGTGCTCCCGACTACACCACCAAACCTAATGCTAGCTCATGTGTTATTCAGCTACTACCGTGTGAAATTGCTAAAATGTAGTCATCCGATGTTTAGTGATGTATGAGACATTGCCAAATTATTGTAGACAAACATAAAGTAATTCACGAATGTATAGACAGTAGAAATGTGTGATTGCTTTAATATTACTAACTTTATTAATCATTTCCTTGCTTCACATAGCGTGCAGCCCAAGCACAGAGAATTGCTCACACACACACCCAAGGCCATCTCCCCTCCCCTCCCACCAAGGCACGCCAGGACAAGCTGGTGTGCGATCAGCACAGCCTCACCTCCCTCACCTCCCCTCATTCTGCTGGACCCGCTTCAAGTATTCACCTCCCCCCATGTCCCAGACGACCACGGTCGGCCAAATGAATTATTCACAACCCGGTCCTAAACCTCACCGCCCCAAGGGGCCAGAGGTACACCCTCGCTGATCTAGTGGTACTCCCGTTCACCCCAAGTTAATGGGCCTTGGAGAGCAGATATTCAACCCTGTACTAACACATCATAAAGTAATTCTTCACTACATCTAACGAGACCAGAATGACAGTGCAGCTCACCTCATGCCCCCATACCAGACACCCAGGTTTATGACACCCGGTCAACAGGTCAGAAGTAACAGTGTCTTTATGTATTGGTAAAGCTTCATATTATATGTATTCCTCCTGTGTCCTATTAACCCTGAGAGTAACATATTGCAGGGTTTACAGGACAACCAGAATTATCTAAACGGATGAATGTTTGTGTCTGTGGCCACAAGGGCAGAATGTCAGAGCAATAGTCCATCAACAACACTGACCGCGCCTGGCCTGGCAGCCCCACCCCGAGGAGCCCAGCTGACCTATCCGCCCCACGTTGGCACCACACTGATGTCCACCAATCATGGAGCTGCTCGTCACTACTGCACCTATAGTTAGTCAACGCCACCCAATCCCCAAGACTATGTGCTCCCTATAGTGTGTAGGTTTCTATGACGAAATTTTGTAATAAATAAGATTGTCTTTGCTATTGTCAGACAGATCGCTCTCGGAACTTGCAGAGTCCTTTGCATGCCCTATTTGATTAGATAAAGAACCTTTTACATTTACCTGCACTTGGTCTTGGCCTCATTCCCTCTTGGGGTGTGTCCGTTACTGCCTCTCACTGCGGGGAGGGTAATGCCTTTTGGGGATGCTTGCCTTCAGTGGTGACCCCGAAAGCGTGATTACATCTTTAAATGTATTCATTTTCCCCTCTGGCATGAGAAATTCTGGGCGGCAGTGGAGACGCACAGTGCGCCTGCTCAAGAGAGCTGCCGCCTATGCTTAGAAATGCGCACAGATAAAACAAAGGGTACAGGATCCCACTCCAAAAAACCCCTTTGAGTACCACTCACCGGAGCCTGGGGGGTGGCCATTGAGTGTGTGGCAGCGCCGCCTGGACGGACCCAGTCCGTAGAATCTCGATTCAAGACGGGCATGTGAGTATTAAGTGTGAGTGATTGTAAAGGGAGAAGGGGAATGGAGTCAGAGTACACAAGGTCATTTAAAAGGGGTACTTTCAACCATTAATGCTGTTTGTATTTACTTTACTTTCTCTGCATATGGCCATTAGGACAAAAAAGGTGAAATAAGAGAAGATAAAAGACGGGAACCTAGCTCTGCAAGGGGGTAGAAGGCGGTGCTGCCTAGTGCTTTCTCAACTAGTACTGGGAATAAGTCAAAAAGTGGAGAATAAAATAAAAGTGTCTGAAAATAGGGAGACATGGTGTATACGTTGGAAACTGCTACTTTCTTTTTCTTTCTCTTTTCACTCTAGTCAGGGTACTTTAGTGTTGAACAAGAAATAAAAGGTTCAAAAAGTGTGGGGACAGTTGATAATCTAGGGAAAGAGGACCTTACCAGGGATAGAAGTACAGGGCAAGGGAAAAAGGGAGGGGTAAATGTTACGTGTTGTATGTCACAAGTCTGTTAAGTGTCTGTCCCATGTTACATATGTTAAGTTAACAATGTTTTAATGAATTGCAAAGAAATGATGTTGAATTGATGACATTGTATAGCTCTATGGTATGGCCATTGTAAGTGTGACCTCGTAACATCTAAAGGTAATAATATTGTGAGAAAATGTTTCTGGTCTGAAGGTAGCAATAGTGTGAGCAAGTGTTGTTTTTTGCGTATGCCCACAAATTGTTTAAGGTATAAGTCACACACACACTCATACTACACAGTGTCAGATACAAACTAGTACAAGAAAAAAAAACAACTGAAAATACAATATGTGGGGGAAACACCCCTGTCCCACATCTGTAAAAATCTACCTGGTTATGCTGAACGTATAAAAAAATACAAATACCACGATCAGTGGGTCACAGAACTAAAGGGAGAAGGACTACCCCAAGTATGGCCAGAAGGGGGATCGTTTGATAAGAGTGTCCTAGATATGGTAGCCACATGCATATTCATGAAGTATAAAGGAAAACAGTTTCATAATAGAAGAGAAATACTAGACTTATGGAGGTTATTTGAAGAAGTGCTTCCCCTCAGGAGGAAGGAGTCGGTGTCCAACCTGCCCTCCCCAGTTGATACTCCTTTACTCATATATGAAGTTGGAAAGGAAGAGATAGAAACAGAGGGATTGATCGAGGTAACACGATTGTACCCCCTGCTAAACAAACCAGTGCCAGCAGAAGGTTATAGTGACCCCAAATATGTACCCACTGCAGCACCTACAGCCACCCCAAGACCAACTGCACCACCACCATATGAGTGCCCCAGACAGCGCGGACAGGTAAGCATGCCTGCAGTATATAGAGAAAAATTGATGGAAGACTTAGATTCCAGGCTCTCTATGGCTAGAGATGAGTTATCTAGAATAAGAAGTATATGTGAGCAGAATGTTAGTGTAATTAGAAATGAGCAAACACCTAGAGCACATGCACTTGACAAGTCATCTGAAGAGGGATGGAAGAAAGCGGAAATACTGTTCAGTTCAGTAAGAGCCAACTCGAATAATAGAACTGGGCCCACAGGAGATGGATGAAAATACAGGTGATGAGGGAATGGCTACCGGGGGCATGGAAGAATTGTGGTGCCATATTTAGGATGATGAACAGGAAAGCGGGAGGTTGAGTCTTACAATGGGAGGAGGGTCCGGTAGAGGAGAAGGAACATCTCTGGGAAGAACAATGGAAGAGGAATGGACAGGAAGGTTAAGGAACAGAATGGGAAGAATGGCGCCGTTAGGTAAGAAAGGATTGAAGGTGAGTACTGGCAAAACGAAAAAGGGCAAACTACAACTCCCATTGATACATAGGGGAGATGGGATACCAAATTATATACCCTGGGCTCAGATGGATAAAGCCAATTTGCTAAAATCATTGCCCCCGCTATCAGGAGGGCAAGTACGTGAATATATACATTCGAAAAGCATACTGCAGGGGTGCCATTAACAGTAGGAGATGTAAAAAGCCTGCTAGTATTGGCAGTGGGTGACCAAGCAGATAGAGTGTGGGCAAAGGTTGGCTTCCCGGGAGTGACACTGGATTGTGATCGCAATGATGGAGCATCTTTTAACACAGAGCAAGCGAGGGTATGGGATGCATTAAGAGAAACATTTCCAGACACACCAGATTTACAATCAGTAATGCAGTGCACAATGAATGATGGGGAGGATGCTATGGATTACATTTTTTGGGTGCAGGAGATGTGGAGAGCCGAAACGGGCACACCCTGGTATCAGTCAACATCCGTATTTTACTTCATAATAAAGAGAGGACTTCCAAAAGAAGTGCAAAAAGCACTCGACAAAATAGCAGGGAATGAAGCAAAAGGGTGGCCGGAAATACAAAGCATACTAGTACACCGCTGCAAAAGAATAAAGGAAAGGGAGAAAGAGGTTGCTCAAAAAAGGTTGGCAGATGAGGCCAAGTTAGTACAAATGAAACTCGTGAAGGTCGATGCAGCTGTGGTGGCACTCCCCCAGGACAGGGATACAGGGGAGGATGGCAGCAAATTGGGCAGGCAACGGCCAGCCACAGTGGAATGGACAGGAACAATACGTAGGACCGCAATGGTAGGAGTGGGCCCCCCACAGAGGACGAGGTGGGTACAGGGGCCACAGAGGGGGTGGTCAAGGGTACGGGTGAAATGGAGGGTATGGAGGACAAGGTCCGAGGGGGGGACAGGGGAATTGT
This sequence comes from Ambystoma mexicanum, assembly GCF_040938575.1. Lineage (NCBI taxonomy): Eukaryota > Metazoa > Chordata > Amphibia > Caudata > Ambystomatidae > Ambystoma > Ambystoma mexicanum. The sequence continues at coordinate 755,194,076 of NC_090922.1, read as the reverse complement.
TGGAATTGTGGGAGCTGGGGACATTTTTCACGAGAATGCAGCAGCAGACCAAACAATGTGTATCATGATATTGAACTACGTCGTCATCCTCACCCGGGGAGCTCCTCTGGATTACCCATGGGAGGACCACAAGGGCAGCCAGAGCAGGGGTATGTAGAACAGCGAAGAGAACACCCTCACAATGTACAGCAGCATCCACAAAACCGTGACCACATGCAATACACACAAGGTAACTCCTTCACCACGACTGCTAACGGTGCACCTGCCCCATATGGTGGAGTGGCGTTGGTATCAGGGAATGTCTTCAGTCAAGGGGGAACATGAGACATCTAGCATAGGACAGCCAACAGGGAGCGCTTGCGTGTCCTGTTCTATGTACGACTTACAATGCAGCAGAGGTACCATTGATAGGGGCACAGACAGGGAATAAACAGTTCATATTTATGGTGGACTCGGGCGCTGAAAAATCATGTTTACGTGAAGGATGGTTTCCGCTATCTGATCGTAAATTGGAGACGCAGGGGTCCTCTGGGGCTGTTGTCGAGGTTCCTTACACAGAAGATTTAGTCGTCATAGTGGGGAGTAAGACAGTGAGAGCACTCCTACTATACTACGAACAGTCCCTGATTAACTTGCTCGGAAGGGACCTTCTCAGCAAGCTTCATGGAGAGAGGGATAGTTTGCTCCACCCCAGGGATCTGTCCTATGTGCATAATGCTGGTGGTGCATGCACGAGCAACAGCACCAGAAGTGCGTGGCATACCAGTGGATCCTGATATGTTTATTCAAGGGTTGAAAACATTGGCACAAGTAGTACCTGAGCTGAAAAAGCTAGAATGGCGAATTCCAGCAGAATTAATTTTCCGACCAATAGCACGCCCGGAGATTGTACCAGGAACAGTGATGTCCCTAGATTAACATGCAGTTCAAATCTCAGCTAAGAGAATAGCCGTAGTTGCAATTGATGTACATGGCTGCGAATGGCGCACAGTGTTGTGCATCAATGGCAACATTGCATTGCGGGATCTGTCAGATAAAGATCTTTTCTCAGACTCCGAAAGTGACGGTGAGAAAATAATGGAAATAGCAATACCCTGTGACATCATGATACAAGAGAGGCAGGTGCCAGTACAGCTGATGGCAGTGGCGGGGGCACTGCCTTCCTTCTTTGATGATGATATGAAATTAGTGCCCAGTAATCTGTGGACTACAGGCCCCCATGATGTGGGATTATTGCATGGAGTCACCCCAGTCAAAATAAAACTTAAACCTGGGGCCATTTTGCCCAGGGTAAAACAGTACCCCCTGTCCCGAGAAGTAGAAGAAGGGATAAAAGAAACAATCAGTGCATTACTGGCCCAAGGAATAATAGTGCCCTCAATTTCGCCATGTAACACTTGTATCTATCCAATTAAAAAAGCAAAAGGTGGGGCATGGAGGATGATCCAAGGCCTACGCCCACTCAATGACGTCATTCAAAAAGAGTTCCCTCTGGTCCCTAATCCTGCATCGATATTGTGCAGCATCCCCAAGAATGCCTCACATTTCAAAGTGGTTGATTTGAAGAATGCCTTCTTCTCCATTCCATTGGCAGAAGAGTGCAGATATCTAACTGCCTTTACACTGGGGGGGAAAGAGGTACGAACATTGTAGGTTACCCCAGGGGTACTGTGAGAGCCCCAGTATATTCAACCACATTCTCCATGAAGATTTAGGAAACATGACAGCAGAGAGCACGATTATTCAATAGAAGATTTGCTCATCTGCGCAGAGAATGAAGAAGAATGCAGAAAAGATTCTGTCACTCTTTTCATATTATTGGCCCACAAAGGCTACAAGGTCGACAGAGGGAAACTACAGTACTTCCAACCAGAGGTGTTGTACATGGGACAACTAATATCAAAAGATGGTAATAAGATGATACCAGACAGAGTAGCTACCATCACAGCAGTAAGGAGGCCAAGCACAGTCAAGGACATGCAAAAATGTCTAGGTATGTGTAACTACTGTCGAGCATGGATATTAGATTACGCGGAATACACAAGACCGCTATTGCAGGCACTCAAAGAGGCTCAACGGGCTCAACGGGAGAGAGATTCAATGGTCAGCAGAAATGAGTGACTCATTTGCCTCACTCAAGGAATTGATTTCAAGTGCACCAGTGCTCGCAAACCCAGATTACGAACGTGAGTTTTTCCTATTTTCCCACTGCAAAGGGATCCTCATGACAGCAGTACTAACACAAAAAACATCACTGGGACATAAGCCACTTGCTTACTACAGTGGCGCATTAGACACAGTGATGCAAGGACACTTCGCTTGCGAGCAATCTCTCGCAGCTGCATCGTTCGTCATTGAAAAAAGTGCTACAATACGTACACGGCGGGTTAGCAAGGTGGGGACGGAGAGGATTCCACAGAGCAGATGGGCCACCAGTACAACATGCAGAGCTCCTGAAATAACTTATTGAGGCATTGAAAGAACCCACTATGGTAGCAATAATGAAGTGCCCATACGTCCAACACAGACGTTATCTCTTTGGGAAACGATGCAACAGACGCCGCAGCCAAGGAAGCGTCCTATTTAGTAAAAGAAATAACAGGTGAGTACCTAGTGCAACAACAGATAGTAGAGGAGCTTCCGGACGGATACAACACCATGCCCGTGTCACAAATACTAGAATTACAGGAAGGAGCAAGTGAGGAGAAAAAAGGGCTGTGGGAAAAGAGAGGTTGTAGTCAATCAGCAACAGATCTTTTGTGGCATCAGAATAATACTGGGAAGGTGGTAATGCCCCTCAAACTCCTAGAAATAGCATTCCAGTAACTATACTTCCCAGCCCACAATGATATGCAACATATAGTAGCAGAGATCAAAGAGGACTGGTTTGTACCCGGCCTCCAGGAACATATATCAAAACTAGCAATGGAATGCACGACATGTCAAATATACAATTCAGGAATGACACTAATGACACTACGAGGAACAATACCCAAACCAGTAGGGCCCTTCAGAGAGCTGCATATTGATTATGCAGATATGGGGGAAAGGGGCAATGGGGCACGGTATATGATAGTGGTTGTCTGTCCATTCTCCAGATGGGTTGAAGCAGGGCCATGTGCGCAACCTGATGCCAAATGCGCTGCAAAGTTCTTAGTGAGGGAAGTATTCCCGCACTGGGGAATTTGTGATGTGATCGCTCAGATAATGGCACTCATTTTGTTAATAAGTTGTTTAAGGAAGTAACAGCTCTGTTAGGAATAAAACATAAACTATGCTCGATTTATCATCCACGAAGCAATGGCGTGGTTGAGAAGATCAACAGCCTCCTAAAAGGCAGGCTGTCAAAATTGTGTTTTTCCCTAAAAAAGAACTGGGTCCATGGCCTGCCTCTGGCCTTGTTCGAGCTGAGAAATCAGCCAAGCAAGGACCACCATTTGTCACTGCACGAGATTGTGACGGGAAGGCGCTTGCATACAGCACACTCTCCACTCCGCAGACATTCAGATGCACACAAAACTGCCACAATACTAGGAGAAGAGTTTACTGATTATCTAACAAAACTCAGAAGAGCAGCCAGCATGATATCAAGGCCGCTCACACCACCATTTACTCGAGAAGAAGGGAATGAGGCGGTAACATTTGTCGAGCAAAGCCCACAAGGGCAGTTAATGCCAGGGGACATGATTTATGTCAGCCGTTTTGTACGAAGGTGGAATGCTCCAAGATTTCATGGCCCTTATGAAGTGATATTTTGCACACCGACTTCGGTGAAAGTAAAGGGCTTGAGATATTGGATACATTTAACGGACATTCGTAAAGCATAAGATAGCGTCCAAGAGGAACGAGAAGAGGAAGCACAGACAATAACAGAGAATCAACAATAAAGAGGAAATCAAAACAATAAGCATTAAACATGGATACAGAGTAAAAGATTGACAATAAGAAAAAATGTACAATGATAAAACGTGTTTGTGTGTGAAATGAAAGCTAAAAATGAAAATACAAATAAGGTTGGATTGTAAATATAAAGCTCTCTCTCTCTCTGTTTCTCTCTCTCGGAAATGAAGATGTCAACTGTTTAAGTATGCTTAATGCACTTTTATGTTTTAACATATAGGAGTGACCATTGCAACGAAAGGGCAGCCCGCAATGAATAGCATTAGGTCAGTTAGAAATATAAATGATATATTCAATTTGTGTAGATATTCGTATGAATGTGGCCTGTTTGTGTGTGCTATTTTATTCTTTGCAATGATGTTTGGTCTCGTTACGTACTGTTAATTTCATTCATCTCGGTTGAGATGAATGAAGGGGGTGGGGGGAATGAAACTAACACGAAAAATGCAACCAAATTGGTCAAAGAGGGTGCCTACTTAGTATGGGATGGATTTCAGCTTGTATGGGGCTATGGTACAATCTCGCCCAATGCGCAGCCCTCACATAACATCCACAGCAGCTCGAGCACAAACCCAACCTCACTCCCAAATGTCTCGGAATATAATGTGTACAGTTTAAATGATCCCAACCCTTCTGTCATATCATGGCTATACAATACTACTGCCACACTGCTCTCATTGGAAGCTACTGCCACAGCATATATTAGAGCACCTATAGGAGAAAAGGAAGAGAATGAAGAAATGGCAGGGAAGTTTCTGTCTCTATATGATGAATGGGAAAAGGGGGGTGCAGGGAAAGGGGGGCCAATATTACGCATAGCCCGAGAAGCAAGGAGATACCTTAGAAGCAATAAGAGGAAGAGGGAGGTGGGGAGGAGAAAATACGACAAGTACTCTGGCCTGGGTCTAGACACAATAGAAGACCCGAGACATCCACACCAGTCAAACAAATGGTATGCAGACATGAGTTCCACTGCAAAACAGACAACCAACGAGAGTTGTTATATCTGTTCCCTGATCCCCCACGCCTCAGGCACACCTAAAGTTCTGTTGCCAAAAGAATTGCCTCTTGCAGATGCCCAATGTCTCCTTCATCTCACCTTGTGCAGAATTAAGAACACCTTTCAGGCACACAAAGTATCTTTTGAAATGCTGCAGAATGAGAAAACCTGTTACTCAAGAGAGAAGGGAGTAATATGCTTGAAAGAACCTTTTTTCGTGATCAAAGGGACATTGTTTTTGGACAATAAATGGAAAGATGAAGAAATATTGTGCAAAGCTAAGGCACTGTGAGGGCTGATAGCAGAAAAATTACAGTGGGTCCAAAAAAAAATGCACGCTAGTCTGGAAAGAGCACATCACAACACTGACCTGGTTGACTGCCATAGAAAAAACATTCAAACTGCAAAAAGAAATATCCTATGATCTATGCTTCCATGGGGAAGGAAAGAACCCAATGGGTGTGAACAAGAACTGCAATCGGACACTCACTATCCCAGACATGAAAAAAGGAACAGCAGCACTCATGGACACTTACTGGGTCTGCGGTAAACAGGTGTACTTGCACCTCCCACAGTCCTGGAGGGGCACGTGTTCGTTGGCAACACTACACTCAGCATTTATAGTGATTCCGGAGAGTCATATTGTTGGGGGAAAAGGAGTGCCAGATGCCCCCCGTGAACAAAACACCCCGCCAACAGAAGAGCCACAAATGTATGTCCTGTCTTCCGGCAATGTGCAAGAGGTGTTATCCAGGAGGAGAAGGTCATCCAATTACATATCCAAAGCATCCTCAGAATTTTTGGTGCAGATTCCAGACAGGTATCGACTGTTCAGCTCTGCAGAAACGTTCTTTGCCTTACTCGTTCCAAGCATCCAGGCACGGGCAAATGCAAAATGGCTCCAGATAACATGTTGGGAGCTGTTCCAGCTAGCTAATGAGACTGAAGAAGGGTTTAACGTGATCAAGGTGGACCTAAGAGCCCTGCAGTTAATGACGATGCAGAACAGGCATGTCCTAGACTTGTTAACGGCAATGGACGGCAGTGTTTGCCGGAAAATCGGGAGCTCATGTTGCACATTCGTACCTTCTGAAGATGCAGATAATGGTACGTTGTAACATGTCATCGCAGCAGTGCACCACCTGGGGGATCGAATGAAAAATGAAGGAGGAGTAGACGCCAGCACCTAGTTCGACAACCTCTTCTCTTGGGTACCATCATGGCTTGGATTGATGATCAAAATGCTGATGCCTGCCGTGGTATTTTTACTTTTGATTTTTTGGTATACCAGCTGGGTTTCCGCTGTTGCGTAAATGCAGTGCCTAATAGCGCAATGATGATGATGGCAATGGGCAACACTAGAGGAGTGGCGCAGGTCATGTACGAGGCTCAAGTACAAACAGGTGAGGATCCCAGGCCAAAGTACAGATTGGGACATCTACCTTACGATGGGGACATAGTAGATAGATTGTATTAAACCACAATAAAGGAACCTCAAGAAAGGGAATGGTATACAGAGGTTTGGGTGGTATGGACGGGTATGGGGGATGTATATACATGACCTGCACCCAGATGAACATGCTAAGAGAGGGGGAAGCCTGAGAGGGGTGTGTAGAGCCTGGATGCCAATAAAAGGTACACCAGCATGGGACGAGGCTGTTGCAAATGAAAAGGAGTGTCAAAGGCTGGGTGAGTTACCGTATTCGTTACTTAAGTAATGAAAGGGGGAAATGTATGGGAGGACAGGTCCAGAAGATCCCCCATCCCGGACATGCCCCACCTACGTGAGGTTTGTGGCTCATCAGGGGCCCCCCTGTCACCAGGGCCCCGGTAACGGGGTGACTACTGATCGACACACAGGACTGATTGTGTTGTACTGTAACAGACCATGGACACCATTTTGGAAGCATCAGGACTCAATTTTAGATACTATCGACCGGAACCCCAACGAGACAGCCTTCCTGCGAATGCTACAGCTCGGCCCCCACTCACAGAGGGCCATGTCCATCGCTGCCACCTTCACACCATGGCAGATCCACTGATGGCCCATTCTCACGAGCAACCAGACATGAACAACTGCAAGCCATAATGAAAAATGTATTATCGCCTCTGAATGTATTGCTTCTGTTCTCCCGAGTACACCAAACCTAATGCTACCTCATGAGTTATTCAGCTACTACCGTGTGAAATTGCTAAAATGTAGTTGTCTGATGTTTATTGATGTATGAGACACTGCCAAATTATTGTAGACAAACATAAAGTAATGCACAAATAGACAGTAGAAATATATGATCGCTTTAATATTACTAACTTTATTAATCATTTCCTTGTTTTACATAGTGAGCAGCCCAAGCACAGAGAATTGCTCAAACACACACCCAAGGCCATCTCCCCTCCCCTCCCACCAAGGCACGCCAGGGCAAGCTGGTGTACGAGCAGCACAGCCTCACCTCCCCTCATTCTACTGGACCCGCTTCAAGTATTCACCTCCCCCCGTGTCCCAGACCACCACGGTTGGCCAAATGAATTGTTTACAACCTGGTCCTAAACTCCACCGCACCAAGGGGCCAGAAGTACACCCTCGCTGATCTAGTGGTACTCCGGTTCACCCCAAGTTAATGGGCCTTGGCGAGCAGATATTCAACCCTGTACTAACTCATCATAAAGTAATTCTTCACTGCATCTAACGAGACCAGAATGACAGTGCAGCTCACCCCATGCCCCCAGACTAGACACCCAGGTTTATGACGCCCGGTCAGCAGGTCAGAAGTAACAGTGTCTTGATGTATTAGTAAATCTACATATTATATGTATTCCCCCTGTGTCCTATTAACCTTTAGTGTAACATATTGCATGGTTTACAGGACAACCGGAATTATCTAAATGGATGAATGTTCATGTGTGTGGCCACAAGGGCAGAATGTCAGGGCAATCGTCCATCAATGACACTGACCGCGCCTGGCCTGGCAGCCCCACACCGAGGAGCCCAGCTGACGTATCCGCCCCACGTTGGCACCACGCTGATGTCCACCAATCATGGAGCTGCTCGTCACTACTGCACCTATAGTTAGTCGACGCCACTCAATCCCCATGGCTATGTGCCCCCTATAGTGTGTAGGTTTCTATGACAAAATTCTGTAATAAATAAGACTGTCTTTGCTATTGTCAGACAGAGTGCTCGCAGAGCTTGCAGAGTCCTTTGCATGCCCTATTTGATTAGATAAAGAACCTTTTACATTGACCCGCACTTGGTCTTGGCATCATTCACTCTTGGGGTGTGTGGGTTACTGCTCATTGCGGGGAGGGTAATGCCTTTTGGGTATGCTTGCCTTCACTATCCACCTCTTCCTCAGAAGCAGGGGGGTCAAAGACTCTACTACTGGATGGGCAATTATGGAGCTTGGTTTGGCTCCCATTTCCCTATTATACTAGCCTCAGATTTTCCTGGGTTAGAGGTCAATTTACTGACACCAGGAATTGCAGTGGGGTTCTCTATAGAGGTTCCCACAGGCTCAGAGTGGTCTCTTAAGGTTGCCTCTCTAGCCAATTTGGTTTGGTTCTGTTTTCTCTCACTGGGAGGCCTAAGGGTACTGGATAATACTCCTAGAGAATTTAGTGGGACTTTTGGGTAACTTAGCAACATCCTCAGGCTTGAAAAAACTTTCATCCACTACTTTTCTCCTGGCCCCAGTGTTTCTCCTGGCAGGAGGATCCTGGACATTGACACAAACACTGTCTATAGCATACCCTCTAGAGTTCTCTGCAATGGAGTTGTACACATCCATATTCTGTTTCTTACCCAGACCCATGGACTCTAAGGATACAGTGGCCTGAATACCCAAGGGTGCTTCAGAAATAGTTAAAAGTGGTCATTAGCCATTTGTACGTCTTCCTCTGGGGAGAAGGCTAAGGAGGCAGTGCTGATCCCTGCAGGTTTACCCTTGCACCTGGGATCTCCTTTCACATGGTCAGTTGACCCACACACATAGCATTTACGAAATGCTCTCTGGAATGGGGGTTTCAGCTGACCTCCCTCTGGTTGGGCACCAGAGGATTCAGTAGCCCTATTTGGTTTCCCATGTGGCTAACCCTGGTTATGTTTGGGGCCCTCTTCTGGAGTGGAGGCATTAAAAGTCTCCTTGTTATCTTTCTTTGGCTGCTTTCCCTCATCCTTCTTCTGAGTTGCCCCAGAATCCGTGTGAGTAACCCTGTTGGAAACCCACAGGTCAGCAGCTAACTTCTTTGGATCTATCTCCTTAGAATCAGCTCAGCCAAGTGCTGTCTGAGCTCAGGCGAGCAGGCATCATAAATTGACTCCAACATAACAAGATATCTCATACCTTCTGTAGCATTAATGATGAGACATAAGTTATAATTTAGGGTTTATTAATATAATTAAGTAATATGAATATGTATTTAAAGGGGATATAAAAGGAGTCTCTGAAGGGAGATGCTTCAGTCTCTCCAACTGTCTCTTCATTGTTCACCTCTCCACCTCCACATTCTCCTTCCAGAATCCCTGCAGATAACACACCAATGTAGCATCCCTCTTCTTTCTAGACAAATCTTTACTCTCCATAGTCAGTTAAGTATATCGGTCTCTGGCACTTTCTTCCAAACCTTGATACTAACGTTTTCATCACAGTTGGTACATATATGGAATTTACTGGTAAGGAAACTTTCTGGTTCTCTCTACTTTCACCAACATCACTTTTGTCCATACTCTCACCATTAGCTTTACTATTCACTCCCATAACTCTTCCATTGTTCCATACCCTTCCATCACTTGTTCGTACAGCATGTTTAAACACTTCAATAACTTGGATAGGATCAGACCACTTAATGCCTTTCACTCTCAAAGCTTCCGGCAACTTCACTCACACAAAACAACCTGCTTCCAGTGTTTCATTACACCTAAATCTTTTCTTGTCATGCCATGTTTTATTCCTATTTTGTCTCTGCCTAATCATATCTACAGCATTACTAGTTACTACTCCCATATTTATCACTTCACCCATCCAACCAGGACATAACTTGGTAGTTGCTTTTCTACCTCTGCTCAGTTCAAATGGTGATATACCTGTAGAACTGTGCAGAGTAAACCTGTGTGCCATAATGACATTTCTGACTGCTTCTTTCCAACTCATTCCATTGGCCCATGACTATCTAATGGCATCTTTGAGAATCCTGTTTTATCTTTCTACTACACCATTAGTTTGTGGGTGATAAACCACACTAGTCACATGCTTAATCGATTTCTTTTCTAAATAATCTTCCATCTCTTTCGAGACAAATTGAGGACCAATGTCAGATAGGATAACCCCAGGATATCATTCCCTACCACATACCTCCTCCATGAAATTGATAATATTTTTAGTTGTGACACTAGGCATCATTTTCACTTCTACCCATCTTGTTAAAATATCGATCATTACCACACAAAACGTTAGACTACCTTCACTCCATATCAGACCTATTATATCAATCCCAACTTTCATCCATGGTCTACTTGGCACATCAGTCATAACCAACGGGTACTCACTACTCACACAACTCTTATCAGACTTATTACAAAGGATACAGTTTCTTATGATACTCTCGATTTCCGCATCACACCCCGGCCACCAGTAGGTATTCCTTATCCTGCACTTGGTTTTGGATATGCCTTGGTGGCCTTCATGTCCCAGCTCAATTATTTTCTTCCTGATATCTTCAGGTGGAATTAATCTGTCCATCATAAACAGTAATTTTACGTCTTTACTCATGCCTTCCAACAATTCTTCCTTAGCAATGGCTGTGTCCTGTAACATACATATCATTTCTCGTGGATTTTCTTCATCTTCACTCCCACTTACTTCTTGGACATTCGTAAACCTAGATGAACAGTCTGCAGCATAATTCCTCACTCCTGGAATATACTTAACCACTACATTGAACTCCTGCATTCTATGAACCCATCTCCGTATCCTTGCCGATAATTTGTCCAGTCCTTTGCTCATGAATAGTTCCACAAGTGGTTTGTGGTCCGTGTTTATCTCAAATTGTGTTCTCCAGACAAAACTTCTGAATTTGTTCACTGCCCATACAATGGCTAAGACCTCGTTTTCAAAAGTTGCACACAACTTTTCTGCTCCCTTTAACAGCCGTGAAGCAAACGCAATTACCTTTTCCTCTCCATCATGTAGTTGCGCCAACACCGCACCTAGACCCACATTACTGGCATCCGTTGTGATCACCGTACGTTGTCCTCTTACAAAGTTCTTCAGTGCGGCGCAGTTGTCAGGGCATTCTTTATGTAATTGAATTCCTTCTCACAATTTTCATTCCATTCATATTTGACATTCATTCTGGTGAGAACCCTCAATACAGCTGTGTGATCAGCAAACCTTCTAACATACTTAAAATAATACTCAGCCATCCCGAAGAATGTCGTCAATTGTTCTTTGTTGCTAGGTGTAGCCATATTATTGATTGCAGACATCAAGTCTGGCTTGGGCATAATTCCCTCCTCTGATATAACATGGCCTAGATATACAATTTGCTTCCTATGAATGTTTGACTTCTCTCATTGCCCATTTTATGCAATTTCCTCAATGCTCCATCCAGAATTCTATCATGCTCCGCCTGATCTTTAGCAAATACAAGGATATCATCTTGAAAGAAAATAATGCCCTCATCACCATCAAAAATGTGAGGCATGGTCTTCTGAAACACTGAAGCTGCTGATATAAGACCAAATGGCATTCTCTTATATTGATACAAACCCTCCGGGGTTATAAACGCGTCAGATGCCTTGAGTCCTTGTGCAGCTGAATTTGGTGATATGCAGAAGTAAGGTCTAGGGTCGAAAACACTTTTGCTGACCCCATCGTTGATAGCAACTTTTGAATGTTGGGAAGGTGATGTCTGTCAGGGATGATACACTTGTTCAGTTCTCTGAGGTCAATACACACTCTCACCTTTCCAGAACTCTTCCTCACCTCTACCAACGGTGATACTCATTCCGAAGCATCAATCCTTTCAATTATGCCCTGCTCTTCCAGTTTCTTCAATTCACATTTGACTTCATTTCTCATGGCTAAGGGCACATTTCTCAACTTCTGTGCAACCGGTTTACAATTCTCTCTTAGCTGTATCCTTTGCGTAATCCCTTTCACACAGCCTATTTCATCCTTGAACACCTCCTTCTTCACTGCCTCTATAGACATCTCTTTGGATTCAATCACATATATAGACTCCTCAGCACTAGCATCCAATCTGACCTTCAGCCATGCCTGATGTGTCCAGCTAAGTAGAGGCATTGTTCCTTTTCTTGATACGTAGACTTTTCCTTTGGCAATTCTATCCTTGAAGGCCAATTTCGCCTCGAACCATCCAATAATATCTATTTTCATGCCACCATAAGCAATTGGATTAATGTCTGATTCATTAACTCATCTTGGACCAATTCTTCTCCATATCTTTTCGGGCAGCAATGTATACTTCGCTCCTGAATCAGTCATCATTCTTACTGGAGCATCATTTATCATAATGATGGTCTTGGGACTCTCCAGTCCCATGCCATTCACTGTATCGCTAACAGCAAAGACACATTCTTCCTCTTCATATTCTTCTGGACATCCAATCCAATCCATGCTTCCTTTATCAACCCTACAACATTTCGCCATATGGGCCCTTCCATTGCAGTGTTTGCATATAATGTGGATAGCTGGACACTCAGAACTGTTAGCCCAGTGCATGGGACTGTCACACCTAGAGCATGTCCTAACCCTTCCTCTGCCTCTCTGACTCAGTTGACTCTTTGAGGCCGGCTATTACTCATGAACTGTCCTCTGTTGTATCCTCCATATCCACGTGCAAATCCTCTACTTTTTACATCATTACTGTATCTGTAAGTGCTTTTCATCTTGGGTTCCTCCTTCCGTTTCACCACAGAATTATGATTGTTCCCATTGTCAACTTTTGCCATTTGAATTGCATTGATAGGATTTTCTGGCTTTAGAGTAGTATTCTTCATACTATCCTCAAGTGTCTTGACACAATTCTCCATATGTTCAACCTCTTTGGCCCTACGCAGTACTACATCCAAATCAAGATTGTCTTCAGCCCAAAGTCTCTCTCTAATTTTATCGCTTTTACACTCCTGAATGAATTGATCTCTGAGCCTTTCATCTAATTGTGGCCTGAATTTTTAATTCTTTGCTAACTTTCTCAGGACAGTTATAAATTGTTCCACGCTCTCTCCACTTTCTTGCGACATCTTACCAAACTTATACCTTTCCAAGATTGTACTCAATTTCTTTTCATAGTGTTTATTCAATTTGGCAACACATTTTGCGTATTCATTCATATCCCCTTCATCATCAGGTAAGTTCGGCAAGTCCTCATACTTTTCTTGTCCTGCTGGTCCCAAACAGTGAAGTAACAGTGACTTTTTTCTCTCCACACTGTCATTTGTTCCACAAACCACTGAAGCATAATGCTCTAATGACTTCAACCACCTTTTCCAAGGTAGGTTTGGTTCTCCAGCTTCGAGTAAAAACATGGACAGTCGTGGAACCGTGTGCATTGTCATCTTTCTGGCCACCCGTTGATTACCTGCCCCTCTGTTGTCTATGATTGCTGCAGACACACTTGTATAGACAATGGACAGTTCCTCTTTATAGAGAACAACATATTATGGGCCTCATTACACAGATGGCGGTGGACCAAGGTGCTTGGTGGGAAGGGGAATTACCGCCCTATTCCAAGGTTGGTGGGGCGGTAATTCCCCCTTCCCCCATTGCCCTTCCCCATTCCCATTTTTGCCCCATAGGGCTCTATGGGAATGGGGAAGGTGCTAAATACGGTACCGCAAATTGCGGTACCGTAAATAGCTCCCTGGTCCCTTTGCGGGTTGGTTTTTAACGCCTGCAAAAAGCAGGCGTTAAATTCCCCAACCCGCAAAGGGCCCTCGTAGTAAGGCGGTAAGGGTTTACCGGTACTAGTAAAATACCGGTACCGGTAAACCCTTACCTCCTACCGTGTAATGAGGCCCTATGTATTGCTTGTCCCATCTCTGATCACCTGCTCCTCTGTTTTCTATGGTTACTGCAGACACCCGTGTATTGACAAATGACGGTTCCTTTGTTTCTTTAAACACAGAACACTTTCATGTATGGTAAAACACTTTGCCTGTACACTATCGCCTTCTTGGAATGTCACCACATAACCTACTGCACAGTCACTATGAGCTTTATTCCTATTTATTATTTTTATTTTTTTTAATATGTGCCGGTAGGAAGAGGAGTGGGTTACTCGATCCTCATTCACTCAAAAAATGTTATTTTTTTTCACTGTATTTGTAGCATTTATGGTTCTTAATATATATGTAGGGACTAGGCTAGAGGCAGATATATATATAAAAGAAAGTTAACTTTATTTGTTACAGGGAAGTTATGGAAAGAGGGAAGGAGCACAAGGTAGAAACATCTTTATCCATCTCTCTCCCATCCTGTGTGTCCCAACTGTCTCCACTGGAACCTTGATGTAGAGTAGGTTCCAGTCACCAGGCAATGTTTTCCGTTCTTCCCAGCTACACGCCTGCTCAGTTCTCATTGAAGATGTACAACACGTTTTTTTCGCGCTCACTTGCCACTTTGATTTCTCAGCACGATCTGGTGACTGCTGTTCATGGTCATCAGTTTTTCATACTTCCAAAGCACTTCCTCATCACCAAATGTAGCATTAATGATGAGACATAAGTTATAACTTAGGGTGTATTAATATAATTAAGTAATATGAATATGTATTTAAAGGGGATATAAAAGGAGTCTCTGAAGGGAGATGCTTCAGTCTCTCCAAGTGTCTCTTCAGTGTTCACCTCTCCACCTCCACATTCTCCTTCCAGAATCCCTGCAGATTCCACACCAATGTAGCAGCAGATGTTACCATGCTACACCTTCATAAGTGTTCACTCTGTAACCCTTAACCCAACCATCTATGTGTTTCAAACATTCACATATCCAAGTAAAGCAAGGGGTACCATCAGGTTTTTTGAGGGTTCTAAACCTCTTAAGGTACTGGGTAGGGGTATTCCCAAATCTAGCAATTAAAGCTAGCTTCACACACTCATAATCGATCCTATCCACCTCCCCCAACTCCATCACAACATCAGATGCAACAGTGGGTAGCCTAGAGAAGAGCCAAGGAAGCAACAGATTCCCTGTAATGTCTTGAATCCCATGGTTATACTCAAAAATTGCCAACCAATCCAAAATATCAAGCTTAGCCTCATACATACCAACAATTTCTTTAGGCATACAGGGTCTCTTAGGACTGGAAGACCTAGAAGACTCTGGGAGAGAAGCATTTTCAATAGACAATTTCTTAATTTCCAGTGCATGGTTCAACTCCATTTATCTGAGCTTAAGTTCTTGATGCTTTTCTTCAGTTTGAGCATTAATACGTTTGAATTCCAATTCAAGCCTCATCTTTTCTAGAGCAATGAATTCAGGACTGAGTGTAGGACCTGTAAGGGTCCCAGTGGACAAAAGTTGAGGCTGTTGAGCAGGTAGAGGAGCAGTAAGGTCTACATTGTGAGACACATCTGCCTCATCTAACTCATCCTTAATAATTAACACATTATCATCCTCATTATTTTCCACATTTGTTGGAGGGTCAGTTATTTCAGACCCACTCTCCAGACTTTGTTTCTGTAACAACCTTTCAATTAATTCTGACTTGTTGCTTTTAACAGAGAGATTCCTTTCTCTACAGATATTTTTCAGATAATCCACAGTGTAACTAAGGAGGGTCTCCTGACTGTAGCTTTCCATACCAGACCTGATTAAAATGTGCTTTTTAGTGGTGGTTAGCCTTGTGGTTAGTTGACCCAAGGTCATGGCAGCACTCTAAGTGTAATTACTATACATTATCCTCACCACTGTACACCAGTGTTAGGCAGAATCATATGCAGTACCCTTTGGGAACACCACACACAGTTAAGACTACAAGTGCAAGTACACATTCACCTTTGGTACAAGCCTGTACTACACAGTAAAGTGGTAGCGATGGCTGAGCAGGCAGACTCATCTCAAGAGTAAAGTGAGCAGTATCAGAAGTTACACAAAGGACAGCAATTGCTATGGTTCAAACAAACACTGACTCCAGGTTTATAAGTAAAGGAATATACATTTATTTACACCATCAGTTGTAACACAGTTCACTATTATAAAGCAGCAAAACAGCACAATCTTAAAACACTACACACCACCCAATGAATTCTGGACAAGTTAAGCTCAAAATTAAGTTTGAGCAAGATGGCATTCCAGCAATGTAAACAAGGAGGGACAGACACGGTTATTCAAAATCTAGAAAAGGCTTACTACAACTAGGATTCAAATAAATAGGATTCGGCCAATGTTAATGGTTCAGAGTCTTTGCAGAGGATCACACAGTTCAGAGTAGTTTGCGGTTAAGTCTTTGCTAAGAGTTCGAAACGAAGTTGGTCGGAAGAAAAGCTATTTAAAAGAGAAGTGAAGGACAAGCCCTCGGATTGGCAAAATATTTTAAACACTTTCACAGTGGTCGGACAGAACGAACAACCGGGTTTGACCAGTACCTTAGAAGAAGAAAGCTGTAGCTGAGTCAGAAGTTCCTGGCAGGACCTGCAGGCTCATGGTTCCTGAAGCGACAGTCGGACTGACATGAAGAAGGAAGACTGGAGGGTCCTGCACTGCCCAGGGAAGAAACCAGCAGCAGAGCAAAGCAACAAATAAAAGGTGCGCTCCTTAAAACTGAAACAGGGTCTGGTCCTCATGGCTACCCGGTTCACTGCAGCGGTGCACAGCAAATTCGACCAGGGGAGGGAGGCCTTGCTTGCTGTTTAGAGGACTGGATGGTCCCACCACCTCAAGGGAAGAAGGTTCCTTGCAGATCTTCTCTGTCGTCGATGTTTAGGAGATTAGGACCGGCAGCAGGGCTTCACCGGGAGGTTCAGTAGTCCTCTTCCTTCAGCTTCTCTTTGGCTCTCTTGATCCAGTGGCGACTCTGCCTTCCAAATCCCAGAGACCTGCTTTTTATGCAGTTTCCCCACATTCACACAGCCTGGCTGTCAATCACACACTGGCAGGACAGTCAACTAGCCAATCAAACAAGAGTGTGACTTGGGTCTCCAAGGAGACCCTGTGCAGGGGGCCTAAAACCCATCCCTCACATCCTGTCCACCCAGACTCTCGGGTGCCCAAGGAGTGCTTCTGTGCAGAAGCCCATCAAAGGACAGCAAACAAAGGAACCAAACCTGGTTTGGCGCGCAGAGTAAAACATGAAAAAGACCTTTACAAAAAGAAATGGTGAATAAACCCAGCCAGAACCAAATAAAAGTAAATGAGGTCCAGCGGATTAAAGTTTGAGGCTTCTAACATAGCCTGAAACAGTACCAAGGCTATTTTCATAGACCGCCGTAGGAAAAATATCTTAAAGAAAGGGGAACAAAATAATTTTGCATGAGAGACAAACAAAAAGGGAGAACTATAAACCCTTTCCAGTACTCTATGTAAGATAATTTGTACTCGGTCTGTGAATTCAAAAAGACTATTAAAGTCAATTGAACTTTACATGTTCTGGGAGACAGTAGTCAGCCCAAGAAAATGGAGTTTAAAGTGGGAAGTCTGAAAAAGACAACCCTGTGTCACTGCACTAAAGGTGCTGTGGGACCCACAGTAAAAAGATGATGCCTATGGAGTAGGTGAGACTCCACAGTCTATGAACACAATAATGTAAAACACACAGCAAAACACATGTAAGAGTGGGAAATAAGACTCCCACTCTTACCGGGTAAAAAGAATAAATCCTAGAAATCCAGCAAAGCTGCTGAGGGACTCAGTAGGTAAGGGAAATTAGCCATTCTGGAATATTCTCCCTAACAGTCCTAAATCATGTTGCTCCACTCCTGAAAAAAGCGTGCAGGCATGGTATTTGAACATGAGTTAACGGAGCAGTGATTGTGCCCACTGTTCTGTTAAATGAGCCTGTTGGTGCACCCATGCTAATGTGAAAAGCACTGCATTAGCTGTGTTGGTGGCTTGGGGTCACTATTTTGTACGCCCCCCCCCCTCAACACTTTTCTTCTTCCTTCGCACCATTACTGTTTAAGATGGGGCACTTGTCACTCCTCCCTCTCATTGCATGGACGACACCCCCAAAACACCTATTTTTTATTTAAGAATTGTGATGCAAAATCCTTTTCTACTTACTCATTTGCTGCGTAATCAATTGTAGAGGAGCAGTTACATGACTCTGCAGGAAATCCTGCCCCTCTACCTCCTATATGTTGAAAGCCTGAGATCGTGCCATATTTGACACCAGCAGTTGTGGCAATACCGCAGCAAATATTCGAAAGAAGGTACCCACTAAGACAACCCTTTTGAAGGAATATGAAAAGTTGCAAAAAGAGAAGCTAGTGATGTCACAAGAGACATGTGAGATGCCCCAAAAAATACTGGCTGGAGAGAATGCATGAATCCTACAGAAACTCATTACGAAGGTCAGAATCAAGTAAACTTTCATATGCGAGA
Source organism: Ambystoma mexicanum (assembly GCF_040938575.1). Taxonomy (NCBI): domain Eukaryota; kingdom Metazoa; phylum Chordata; class Amphibia; order Caudata; family Ambystomatidae; genus Ambystoma; species Ambystoma mexicanum. Next base: position 755,175,620 of record NC_090922.1, on the reverse strand, counting down.
AAAAGATTGCACGTGTGTGAAGTGCTGCAGAAAATCAACCGTTCAATAATTGTACAGATGCTGAAACGCAATAAGTCATTATAGAAGCTGGCTATATGTAGTGAATAGACTGCAGGCAAAGCCGGCATTGCATTGGAGCTGGACATCGGTGTCATGAATTTAGTAGGCCAAGACACATTGTCATGACCACTGGAAGGGGCACAAGTTGTGCCACAAGTAGGCTCCTTCCAGAATTTTGAGGGCCTTAAAACCACTGCAAAAGGGCTCCTGGAGCCAATCCTGGTGCCTTTGGCACCAGGCTCATATGTACGGAGGAAGGGCTGTTCAAACTAGGTCCCATTTATGCACATGGGCCTTTAAATCCAACATGGAAGCACTCACACAGACTAGTTCTAAGAACCAAGCCATGCGTTCTAGTGTTTTGGGTGTGGCAGGCCAGGAACTACTTTCCCTGGTACTACTGTACCTGGGCTATATAAACCACACCCTAACTGCAGAACATGCTTTGTGTTATTCTGCAACCAGCAGTGTGACGCTCACTGTGTCCAGCTCCTGGTCTTCAGCATCGTCCTGTAATCCTGCAAGAACAAGAACAAGATTTTTCTGTTTTACCTGAGAAAACACCATCCAGCAATCAGCATCTCAACTGGACTGTAATCTGTGGAAACCAACAGAAGAAGAAACATCACTTGTGAGTATTAGCTTAAGGACTTCCGGCGAACCGCTACCACAGCTGCTGTTCGAACATTGCGACCTGCAATAACGAGAAAGGAAAAAACAATATTAGAACGTGTGCTTCCAAAACATAGAATTCCATCAGTCTTACCTGGATTCCATCGTGCTACGCCACGCTTCCATCCAGAGCACCACAGCAACATCTGCAAAGGAAAAGAGACATATTCAGGTTCACTTTCAATATTAAACAACTGCACAGTGCTGTACTACCTTAACAGATTTCGGGGGCCTATTTTTCATCGCGCTCTTATCCACTCGCAGCACCACAGCGGCCTGTGAGGAGAAGAAGAAGGAAACACAGTTTAGCTTCAAAAGACAATAAAGGCGCTGCGCTTCTCGCATTCTCTGACCTAGAAAAGTGCCTCTCGATCCGGCACACCAGCATCAAGACCTTCGCACCCGAAAATAAGGAGATAAAGACATTAACAAATTTCCACCATAAAAAGAAAACAGACTTACAATTAACAAACCTACCTGCCTACCAGCAGATTCGTGGTCACAGCAGGCCTGTGTGCAAGGAAGGCGTACTGCAGCAGTGAAGCAACTTGTGCAGCTCGCCAAAAAACGTCAAGCGCCCCTGCACAAGAAACACAGGTCCGACAGCTCACCCTACAAATAACTAAGATTCATTATTCAGCACTGGACAACTATGCATCCAGGGTTCCAGATCTCAGAGCCTTCCAGACGCCCCCAGGGATATCAGGTGAGCGTAACACCCATGAAGAGAAAAGACAAGAATTGTGGTGCAGCAAGAATACCCTGAGATCATGGATGCACATGTTGAGGCTGTCTGGCCTGGAATAAAAACTGAAGCAGCCATGGTTGGTTATCTTGTCTTGAAATCAGTGAACATGCAAGGATGAAACATCCCTTGCTAAGGTGCAAAGAAAGAACACCAAGAGTGCCAAGTTTATTCAAGACATTTAACTGCTTCAAAATGGGCCACATTGTGGTCTCCGGTCACGTGAGCCAAGGATGGAAATAGAGTTGAGCTTGGAGTCCTTGAACAACAATAGTGAGTGCCTGCACTCCCATATATTCCCAGAGACAATGATAGTTTGCAAGGCCAAGTTCAAAGACAATCTTCATGGGAGAAGGCATGGGTGATGAGGGATGTTGGGCTAATTGGGAGGGGGGGTAAAGTGAAGTCCTCCTCCTGGCACCTGGTCTAGGCCTACGTGCTGCTAAGTGAACTGAATGTTCCAGACAAAGCACAAGCATGCCAACGAATTGTAGAGGGCCTTATAATGAAGGGCCTTATAGTTTGAAGACCAATGATAAACTCTGTACTTAACAGTGTTGAAGATGACATATTTTAGAGGTAGGCATAAGTTGTCCATCCACCTGACAGTGGGCAGCCAATCACAATCCTAGTCCCTATAGAAACTGTATTTAGTTATCTCCCTTAACCAATCTCAACCCTTGATAGGTTTTCTATTATTTGCCACATATTATGACGTCTCCACTAACGCATTTTTTGCATATAAGGATGTTTTTATGAGAAAATCATTGAGAGGCTGAGCAAACGTCCATTGATGTCCATTGTAACACCCTGTTCTAGATAATTGTTAATAAAACAGTATCCTTGCCATCTTCCTGAGTTGGTTTGATTATTTGGACTCAGAGTTATTCTGCAACCCCATCCATTGCATTCACGTTACTTAAGGGCCATAATCTCACAATATTCAATGTAGGTGCACCCAAGACAGTTTAGAAAGAGGTAATGCCCCTTTCACAGTGTGTGTGTGTGTGCATGCATGTGTGTGTGTAGTGTGCAGTTTTTAACAGCACAACCCATATGGGGTTGTCTTTACTTTATCCTTTTACAATCACTCCTTCAGTGTGGGCTCTGTGTGGGCACTGGGCACCACCTGATTGCTGCACCCTTCTGGACCAGGATACCTTGTGCTTATTTGTTCTTTGTTAATGTGGGTTAATAGGGGAGAGGGGATCATGGATATTGGTTTTTGATTCCTTGGCATTGCCTTCTGTTTTTAAGAGTAAGTAGTGCCTGCTCCCCTTGAGGAAAACCACAGCAGTACATCATATATTATCTGGACTTTCAGAAAGTATTGACTGTGCCTACATTGAAACAATATGAGGGCTGCTCTTTTCCACTTGCACATTTAAAATGAATGTTATAATGAAGGAAGCATAGCTTCTGGTAAAGGCACCCACAAATCACAGCCCACTATCAAGGACTCTGTTCCTCCCCTGACCAATCTTAAAAGACCTAAAAGTGACTCACCGCCACTGCTCTCTCTTTCTGATCCGACCATTGATACTATACTACAAGAGATCAGAGCTCTAAAACCCTTCATTGAAACCACCAACCCACAACTGCAGCAACTAGATGACAGGTGGAAGGGTTTTGAGGGCAGAATGGATGAAATGGGGTGAAGGGTTGGGTTTGTGGACGATGTCTCCCCAAAAACAGTCAAGGACCTTCAAACACACATGGAGGAGTTGGAGAACAGAAGCAGGCAAAATAATCTGTGCATTGCTATATCATTCCTAAAGAAGATTCTGCCTGTCCTGCTTTGTCTCCAACCAAATACCTCACTCTACATCCAGAGTGCCCATTACATTTGCCCAGTCAGAAACTGCTCATCTAATCAACCTCCTTGTATGATATTCTATCTTCTAGCATGTACTTAACTCCACATCCTAATTTCGAAGGTAAAGGAGAGGAATCACCTCAGTTGGCAAGGTAGCAAAATTCATATCAAGCAAGATGTAGCAAAGATCACTGCTCAATTTCATAAGGAATGTTCGTTCTTTCGCCCAGTCCGGAAAAAGCTTAACATAAGATACAGCCTTTTTCATCCTTGTTCCTTCAAAATAACTCATGACTGCGAATAGCCAGCTTCGATGAACCTGCCGATCTGAAGGCCTTTATTAAAAATGAAGGCATGGACACATTGCTTCCCTTGGACTTACCCTCAATTTCGAGACCTTGATTGTCTTCTGCAATTGGTGATTTTCTTGAATGTATTGTATGCAATAGTGTCTCATGTTCTGTATTTTTGATGGGCCGGGTGTGGTTATGTGACCCATCTCCTGTAGAGAACTGTCTGTGTTTTTTAGACGGTTCTGGTTGTGTCACTCACTCCCCTTACTTTTTTCCACAGGTTTCTCCAATTTTTAGCCCGACCCTAGATGCTCATTATTTTTTTCATGTGCTTTACCATCTAGTATAGCATTTTTTTCCCCTCTACATGTAAACACTCCCTAACCCTGGTCTGGCTTCCCTTTCTTTACCCTTTACTCTCATGTCCTTCCCTTTTATGTCTGGCTTTTGTATTGAAATCCCTTCTCTGGTTACTACTTGTTTTTTAATCTGCATCTGATTTATTGATGCACTTTTCTTTGGATTATTCTCGTTTATACAGTGTTTTGGTCCATAGGTTATACGTTATTCACCCCCACTCATGTGCTACTATGGTTTTTAAGTGCATAACTTGGAAGATTAAAGGGTGCAATAACCCTATGAAAATACACAAGATCATCTCCCACTTGAATAAACTTAAGCCATTGGTAGCTTGCATACAAGAGACTATCTCTTCTCGAAACCATGAAGCTCAAATCATTATGGATCAAAGATGTTATTTATAGTCCCACAATCAGCAAGAAAAATGGTGTCGCTATAATTATTAGCAAGAAACCTCTTTGAAAGATATTAGCACAGGACACTGACACCAGTGGGCGATAGGCCTGGGTTAAACTTCAGATTGGCTCTGATTCCCTTTCTATTGTGAATGTTTGTGGTCCCACTCTCCCTGACCATAGTTTTTGTGATTCTATTAAACAAATTATTCTTAGCTCTAGCCGCAATAACCTCACATTGTGTGGCAACTTTAATCAGGTACTGGATCCCTTTTTAGATAGAAAATCTAAGTGCATCTTCAAAACGACCAAATCTCAAAAGGCCTTCAAACGATGTATAGCTGAGTTTGGCCTAGTTGACACCTGGAGGCTCTCCCACCCCACTCATTTAGATTACACCTTCTACTCATCCCCTCATGACTCTTTACCTCATCTTGATTATATTTTTTAAGCAAAATCTCTCACTAGCACAATCATTGGCTCTTCTATTTCCAACATCATTAAATCCGATTATGCCACAGTCTCTACCACGTTTAACCTTGCAGATATTAAAAAGCACCTTCCCGATGGAGATTTAACAATAGTCTGCTTCATGTTCAAATGTTTATCCAGTCATTTCATTCCTTTCATCAACAGTATTTAGCTGAAAATCTTCACCTTGATACCTCAGTTGTCACCAATTGGGATGCTTTTAAAGTGACACTACAGGGTCATTTGATTGCTTAGTCCTAGAAGGAAAGGAAACTACATAAATCATACCTCAATGACGTGTACCTCCAGCTTTTTCTAGTTGAAAAACAATTGCATTGCTCTTCTTCGGATGCTAATCTTTGGTTGGTTCTCTCATTGCGCTTTCAAATTAATTAGAAACTCACTGAGCTGGACTCAGGTATGCTGTTGAAATACAAAACCAAAATGTATCAGACTTCCAATAAGGCTGGCAAATCCCTCGCCTCATACCTTAAATCTTAAAAGGGAAAAACAGTCATATCACGTGTTAATGATAAAACTGGTACTTGTATGACTAAATTGGACGACATTCTCAATTGTTTTAAACAATTTTACTCTGAGCTGTATACCCCCAAGAAAAATTAATAGAACCTCATATCCTCAAACCAGTCTTGCCCATCTGGAGGAGGAGGTTACTCTTCCTGAGATTAATTGTACTATTAAAGGACTAGGCAGAGGGAAAGCCCCTGGTCCTGACGAGTTCTCTGTTGACATTTTTTTATCACTTTGCAAGTTCCCTCTCTCCCAGATTAAAGACGCTGTACTCTTATTTTGCATCTCAGCAATGTTCATCTGGTTTCTTTTCACAGGCTCTTCTTATTCTTTTTCCCAAAGCCTACAAAGACCCCGATCTTCCCACAAATTATAGACCGATCTCCCTTATTAATGTAGAAAGCACAATTATGGCCAAAATTTTAAGAGGCACCAGACAGGGCTGCCCTCTCTCCCCTATTCTCTACATCCTATTTCTAGAACATCCATTAGAACTTATTAGAACTGATGGTGATATCCCTGGAATCCCATATGGAACTTCCACCACAAAATTGCTGCATATGCGGATGACATCTTGATTCTTATTAAAAACCCCATGCTCCATCTTCCTTTTTTACTAAATTCGCTACATCAATTCTCTTTGGTCTCTGGCTACAAGCTTAACAGTGATACATCAGAGATTCTCCCTCTTAAGTCTTTTTGCATTAAGCATGATTTGGACATGTTTGATTTTAAATGGTGTCGGGACTCAATTAAATATTTAGGTCTATGATTTGCATCTACTGTGACCGACACCATCACTATTAACGCTGAATCACTAATCAATAGACTCAAAGAACTCGCTATGAGTTGATCACCCCTTTTTTATCCTGGTGAGGTTGTCTTGATACTATTAAAATGATGTTATCCCCTATTATTCAATACTACCTAGCTACTCCTGATCCCATTACCTTCTTCATTTTTCAAGTCCATCAATTCTACTCTTCTAAATTTCCTTTGCGGGTCAGGGAAATGTAAAAGAAACACCGTTTGCAAGCTTAGAGCCTTATATGAGGGTGGAGGGGTCAGATACCCCGATTTTAAACTATGTCATTCTGCCTTCTTACTCAAACAGACCTGTTGCTGGTTCACCATCTCTGCTCCTTCTAACACTCCCTCTTGGTGTATGTTGAAAAAATCCCCGGTTCCACTATATGACATCACTAATCTAATTCACATATTCAGTCATATGTCGTCTACATTCTCAGACACCATTAAGGCTTCCACCTTGGCCTTAAAACTGTTTCTGTTCCCCATTGCAGATCCCGCGACCAGAATCTCTCTCAATCTATATGGTGCGATAAAGGTATCACTATCAATGGCAGAGCACTCTTCTGCAAGCCCTGGTTAAAAAAAGGCATCAGATTTTTTTTTTATCAGATTAGTGATAACCGCTCTCCTCTTTCATTCCAACAGTTGCATTCCTTTTTCACATCCCCATCTCGGATTTTAACTTTTACAATAAATTGGTCATCGCCTGTCTGGGTGCTCAGCTGCTTTTCCGAAATGAATTCTCTTGCCTGATGCCTCCAGACCCCTGCTTTAACCATGGTTTCTGATGTCCCAGCTGCTAAATTGTATAAAGAGTTTTGTAACATGGTTCATCTTGCTACTAAATGGCCTGTACAAGCTAAATGGGAATTGGACTTTGGTACTACCTTAGATGATAATACTTGGTCTTTACTGTTTTCTAAGTTTAAGGGTGTCTCCACCTCCGCTAACATAATGCAAAATCTGTATTTTTTTGATTCACAGAGCCTTCATTACTCCCTTGAAACTGTCCAAATTAAAACCTGGGAAGACGGAAAATTGTTACTCTTGTAGCATTGCTTCTGCATCCTATAAACATATGTTTCACACTGTCCTTATGTACTCAAGTTTTGGAATAAGATCTGGCGATTGCTTCGTGTAGTTTTTGATGTTAAGAGCCCTCTCTCATTTCTGACAATTTTTCTCACAGTCAGGCTGTCAACACTGTCAATGTACAAGAATCAGCTAAGCTCTACGACCTCTTTATTGCTCTTGCCCTTAAGCCTGTCATTAACAATTGGAAACATTTGCAAAATGTCTCCGTTAAGAGATGGTGGAACAACATATGTCATGCGCAGAGAATGGAACAATGCAAGACCATTTATCTTGATGCTGTCTCCAAATATAATGCAAAAAGGGGGTTATTTTATTTGCTATTTAGATCACTTTGGATTATTATATTTGCTATTTAGATCACTTTAGATTGTCCTCCCACGGCTCTTAAATTGTCATTTGATGTGTGCCTAGATGTTGATGCATCATCCTTTCTTCCTCAAACTGAAATGCACGTGTGCTATTACTGACTTGCGCCTTAACTTAATTCCTGAGTTAATAATGCTTTAATGTTATTTGCTCCTTTCCATTCCCTTTCCTCCTCTCGTTTACATGTTTATTCCCTTGTCTGTTCCCCTGTCTGTCTTTTACCAATTAATGTATACTTTAGATACAGAGTTCATTGTATTTAGTTGGTACTTGACTTGTTTAGAACATTAGCTTGCCTGTGTTCTTTTTCCAGTATTGTTTTCCTCAACTTTGCTCAATTGTTGTTCATATCATCTTTCAACATTCTCTGTTTATATGGTTATCTGTACAATCTTGATTCTGCTGTTATAACCCATCTGTATTATCTTAATAAAGACTATCAAACTTATAAAAATAAAAAAATTAAAAAGTAAGCATGTTAATTAGTGTTACCTTGGTAGACTGATGTTTTGGTGTAGCAGCCTGTACGTGTCTTACTGTGTAATTACTTTTGAATAAACTGAGCATCTATAATGAATCAAGCAAGATAGGTGTTCTTATGGGTCTAGAAAGGCGGCTTACATTGAAACCTGTTTGGACAGGTTTTCATTTTGTGACATGTCTCCTTACATGGCCAAACCAATGGGAGTATGTTCTTACATAAGAGTACTGGCATATATTGGCAGAGACAGTTTTGTGCCCAGTGATAGGAATGATACTATAAAATAAAAATATCTTCTTAAAGCGAACATGAGTATGGTCTTATATGGAAATACTAGCATATGTTGGTGGAGCCAGTTTGGAAATCTATGGACACAGTCAGCATGAACATGTTTTTTTATTTGTTATACTGGCATATATTGCAGGAACTGGCATGACAATGCATTTGGAAATGCCCTGTGCACGTTTGGTAACTTGCATCTATTGTACTTTTTTCATGATTTACCCTACACCCTACACAACTGATTGTTGACCTTTTACCCAAATTGTTGGCCTTTTACCCACATTTAAACAGAAAGTGTGCTGTGTAATGCATCATTATTCAAAACATTTTCTCAGGGAGGGAGAAGAATCCCCCCTCACCCTTTCCCCAAACCCATTTTCATTACTTCGGGTTCCCTCGCTACTCTCGGTCGCAATCATCAATTGTGTCAAATATTTACACCCTCCAAAAAAACAAATCACCAGCCACAACTAGTGGCTGGTATATTTGTGAACCAGGCACCACCCCCTTCTTTCTACGTTACTTTAAACATTTAAGCTTTGATTAAAACACATATTTGCTTCATTCACTTGCAGTAGTGTATTCTCCTGTAGCAGCATAATCATCATATACTTTGCGCATGCAGCGCGGTCCGGACAGACCCAGGGTGTGGTGTGCCCTGTGCTTTGTTAAGGAGTTTAAGGTGGACCCCACATCGTGGCTCGCAGGGGAGCCACCAAATGTTGTGCTATGCCATTGGGCACCACTGGGTCTGACAAAGGGGGGGGACATACTTCAGGTTAATGTATTGAGTTGAAATGCAAAAAACAGAATCTCTCTCTCTTGTTGCACTTCCAAATTCATTGGGTGGACTTTGTTTTTTCTTACAACATTAAAGCATTTATTATATTCTATGCATTTATTTTAATCATACAAAACAAAATGTGTATCTATAAGTCAATAATACCAATTAGTACCCGGTGAGAGTCAAGCAGAATACAACACGCATTCTGATTGGCTCTCGCTGGGTCCTTACCCGGCCGAGAATCGTTCGATTCCAGCTGCCTTGCCCTGGGCAGGGGGCATGGTAGCCCCTCAGCCAATGAGGAGGCTCAGAAGCTGCCTTCGCCTCCCGCCGGGACTTAGGTAAGCTTTTTTTTTTCTTTCCCTTTCCTCCCCACCCCACTTACCTTCTTGCTCCTGCGTCCCCAGTGGGGGACGATGGCAGCCTCCAGCAGTGTAGAAACTCGGCGCAGGTACGTTTTTTTTCCCCTCCTTCCCTTGCGCCCTCCCAACCCCACTTACCTTCTGCTTCTTTTTTTTTCAGGGGAGCGGACGCGCTGGGGACACTTCTGTTCCCAGCGCGTCCGATCCTGATGGCCGCCAGGGAAAGGGGAAATAGACTCCGTTTTCCCTTTCCCAGTGGCCATTTTCTTGGTCATTTCTTTTTTTTTCTTTTTTCGAAACGCTGCAGTGTTTTGGGCCTGAAAAAATGGCTTTTAGCGCCCCAGTCACGCATATATTGTAGTCCGGGGTACTAATAGCAATATGACCCTTGCAGCACTTTGCTCGGGCATAGATGGGCCCCGGGGCATTACCTGAGTCGGTATTGCCCCCGCCGCTCGGGTCATATTGCTTAATTATGCCAACAATATTCCTTTTTTTATGTATGCCTCATCTGTACTTCACTTACGTATCTTTCATTCCTTCAATCATTATCGACTATACAAAGAGCCAGTTTCTCAGTTTCTCAAATGTTCAAACTTTTAATACCTAGTTCAGGAGTATGTAGATGATTCACATCACTGTGCTGCCCTGCAGTCTTACCACTACTGTATCACAAAGTGACACGAATATGCTGCTTACTAATACAAAGTCTGGGTAACTTCCTGGCTGGGGCTTCCCCTGTTCCTAGAAATGTCTTTTCTACAGAAGATTTTGGGGGTCGTTATATGAGGAGTGAAGTGGAAAATTAATGGTTAAAAGGACAGGGTATTGATTTTACGCTTTCATTTGACTCTCCAACTCATTGTTGTGGCTTTCCAAGGCATGTGAGGGCCCCAAAGCAGAGTATGCCTCTCTTCTTTGCTTTCATCCACTTGGAAAAGCAGTTGGTTTTACGCCTGCATGACAATTTCATGCAGGTATAAAACCATAGGCACTCCATGGAATATTCTTTGCTTTAGCACAAGCTGAAGACCAGATGGTTTCGGTATTAGCATACTTGATCTTGGCCCAATTGACCATTTCCAAATTTACCAAATTTATTGGCTCGAATTCTTTGGGAATTTCGGTCAACTTTAATTTAATATAGATGTGGGGTGGGGTAAGAGAATAGGTTAAGATGGGGGTAAGAGGTTGTGGGCGCAGTGTCTCCCCCCGTATTGTCAAACAAAAAAACAAACACAATAAATGTGGTCACATCGGAAAAGGTCTGGTCTTTTTCTTGATCAAATAGACCTAAACCGCAGTTTCCATAGGAATCCATAATACAACCCATCTGTAAAACTTACTTTGCAAGTAGCCTTTTAACTCTAATAAAGCAAAGAGTAAAAGTTAAGAGAAAGTGTGAATTCAGTTGTTTTTTGACTACACACATTTGCATTATGATTTGTAAATGTAGAAAATAGCACGTAGTGGATCAAACAACACTTAAGTGCAATCGTTAATGGTCCCATGCTTGCAATTTGCATTTACTGCAAACTGTCCCCCTTTTCACTGTAGTCCTCTTTGTGGGTAGATTAAATGCACATTCACCAAAAAAGGTCTTCTGTCCTTGCATGACATGTTGTCTACTTCTATATTTGATAGTTTTTCAGTAAGTGTTTGAATGGTTCATTGTTGACTCTGATTTCCTTTTCTCTGATCTAATACCGGTCAAAACTCCATCTGAAGTGTACTTGTTAGGCAGAATCATATGCAGTACCCTTTGGGAATACCACACAAAATTAAGACTACACGTGCAAATACAAATTCACCTTTGGTACAAGCCTGTACACAGTAAAGTGGTAGCGATGGCTGAACAGCCAGACTTATTTCAAGAGTAACTGAGCAGTATCAGAAGTTACACAAAGGACAACAATTGTTATGGATCAAACAAACACTGACTGAAGGTTTCTGAGTAAAAGAATATACATTTATTTACACCATCAGTTGTAAAACAGTTCACTATTATAAAGCAGCAGACAATCACAATATTAATACACTAAACACCACCCAAAGAATTCTGGACAAGTTAAGCTCCAAATGAAGTGTGAGCAAAATGGCACTCTAGCAATTTAAAAAGGGAGGGAAAGACAAGGTTATTCAAAATCAAGTAGCACGGACGAGTTAGCAAGAAGGGCAATCTAGAAAAGATTTACTGCAACTAGGATTCAAATCAATAGGCCTCGGCCAATGTTAATGGTTCAGAATCTTTTCAGAGGATCACACAGTTCAGAGTAGTTTGTGGTTAAGTCTTTGCCAAGAGTTTGAAATGAAGTTAGTTGGAAAAAAAGTTATTTAAAATAGCAGTGAAGGATAAGCCCTCAAATTGGCGAAAGATTTACAACACTTTCACCGCGGTCGGACGGAACTAACAACCAGGTATGAACAGTACCTTAGAAGAAGAATGCTGTAGCTGAGGCAGAAGTTCCAGGCAGGTCCTGCAGGCTCACAGTTCTTGACGCAACTGTCGGACTGACATGAAGAAGGAAGACTGGAGGGTCCTGCACTGCCCGGGGAAGACACCAGCAGCAGAGCAAAGCAACGAATAAAAGGTGAGCTCCTTAAAACCCAAACAGGGTTCGGTCCTCCTGGCTATCCGGTTCACTGCGGCAGTGCACAGCAAATTCCACCAGAAGAGGGAGGCCTTGCTTGGTGTTTGGAGAACTGGTTGATCCCACTAGCTCAAGGGAAGCAGATTCCTTGCAGATCTTCTCTGCCATCGCAGTTTAGGAGATTGGGACCGGCAGCAGGGCTTCACCGGGAGGTTCAGTAGATGCAGCAGTCCTCCTCCTTCAGCTTCTCTTCGGTTCTCTCGATCCAGTTCCTTCCAAGTCCCAGAGACCTACTTTTTATGCAGTTTTCCCCCATTCACACAGCCTGGCTGTCAATCACGCAGCAGGGTGGCTGTCCTGGCAGGACAGTCACCTAGCCAATCTAACAAGAGTGTGACTTGGGTCTCCAAGGAGACCCTGTGCAGGGGGTCTAAAACCCCTCCCTCACATCCTGTCCACCCAGACCATCAGGTGCCTCAGAAGGGCTTCTGTGCAGAAGCCCGCAAAAGAATGGCGAACAAAGGAACCAAACCTGGTTTGGCGCGCAGGGTAAAACACGAGAAAGAACTTTACAAAAAGAAATGGCGAATAAACCCAGCCGGAAATAAAAGTACATGGGGTCCAGCAGATTATAGTTTGAGGCTACTAACATAGCCTAAAACAATACCAAGGCTACTTCCATAGACCAGAGTAGTAAAAATATGGTAGATACCACTGCCACCAGCCAAATATTAAAGAAAGGGGAACAAAACAAATGTTCCATGAGAGACAGACAAAATGGGAGAACTATTAACCCTTTCCAGTACTCTATGGAATATAATTTGTACTAGGTCTGTGAATTTAAAAAGAATAGTAAAGTCAATGGCAACTTTACTTGTTCTAGGAGACAGTAGTCAGTCCCGGAAAATTGAGTTTAAAGTGGGAAGTCTGAAAAAGACAACCCTGTGTCACTGCACTAAAGGTGCTGTTTGACAGACAGTAAAATGATCATGCCTATGGAGTAGGTGAGATTCCACAGTCTATGAACACAAAAATGTAAAACACACAGCAAAAGGCATGTACAAGTTGGAAAAAAGGCTCACACTCTTACCAGGTGAAAAAATGAAATCCCAGAAATCCAGCAAAGCAGCTGAGGGACTCAGTAGGTAAGGGAAATTAGCCATTGTGGAGAATTCTCCCTAACACTCGCAACCGCCCCCCCAGACTAAGGGAAAGGAGGATCTAATCCCACCAGGATGGATCTCCTGTTGCAAGCCGGTTAAATGGCCGGCTGAGTACAGCAGCAACCTTTTGTAACGCTTTCTAGGAAACTTTTTATCAGTGGTTTTCATTCGTAAACTATATGACCTACAAACCTGTTGTGGTATATCTCTCTTTTTTAATGTATAGGGGATCTGATCTAACAGTCCCTCGGAGGTTGTAATAACCTCTGAACCTACAATAGGCTTTTTCAAGGCGTCCTTAGAATGGAATCCCTTAGATCTAGAGGGGCCTCCATGGTTCCTCACCACTTCTCTCACAAGAGCAGGTTGGGTCTCAGGTATCTTGGTTGGAGGGGTTCTGGTCAAGCAAGGTACATACTTCCACTTCCCCTGAGATCTAACCTTACCTATTATAGAAGTTTCCATCCTAACATAAGGATTTATACTGGAATCTTCACGAGAAGCTCCAACAGTCTTAAGGTTTTTAGCCTTAGACCTATTTTTCCTGGTTTTCCACGAGCTCTGAGAATTACCAGTTCTCACAAGCCTAGAGAGGGGTCCAATTTGTCTATCCACCACTTCCTCAGAAGCAGGGGGGTCAAAGACTCTACAATTGGATGGGCAATGATGGAGCTTGGTTGGGGCTCCCATTTCCCTATTATACTAGCCTCAGACTTGACTGGGTTAGAGGTCAACTTGCTGATACCAGGACTTGCAGTGGGGTTCTCTATAGAAGTTCCCACAGGCTTGCAGTAGTCTCTTAAGACTGCCTCTCTAGCCAATTTGGTTTGCTTCTGTTTTCTCTCACTGGGAGGCCTGGGGGTATTGGATACTACTCCTAGAGTTTATAAATCATTTCCCAACAGGACTCTCCCAGGCAACTCATTCTGGACACTGACAGAAGCCTCACTGTCATATTATTACACTGAATGAGAGCTGGTAGAATTTGAACCAACTGGACAGGGCCTCGAGAGAAGTTAGTGGGACCTCTGGGTGCCTTAGCAACATCCTCAGTCTTGAAAAATCTTTCATTCACTACTGTTCTGCTGGCCCCATTGTCTCTCCTGGCAGGAGTATCCTGGACATTGACAAGAACACTGTCAATAGAATACCCTCTAGATTTCTGTGGAATGGAGTTGTACACATCCATATTCTGTTTCTTACCCAGACCCATGGACTCTAAGGATACAGTGGCCTGAATACCCAGGGGTGCTTCAGCAAATAGTTCAAATTGGGCATTAGCCATGTGTACGTTTTCCTCTGGGGAGAAGGCTAAGGAGGCAGTGCTGATCCTTGCAGGTATACCCTTGCACCTGGGATCTCCTTTCACATGGTCAGTTGACCCACACACATTGCATTTACCAAATGATCTCTGGAATGGGGGTTTCAGCTGACCTCCCTCTGGTTGGGCACCAGAGGATTCACTAGGCCTATTGTTTTCCCATGTGGCTTACCGTGGTTATGTTTGGGGCCCTCTTCTGGATTGGTGGTATTATAAGCATCCTTGTTATTTTTCTTTGGCTGCTTTCCCTCATCCTTCTTCTGAGTTGACCCAGAATCCTTGTGAGTAACTCTGTTGGCGACCCAGAAGTCATGCAGCTAACTTCTTTGGATCTATCTCCTTAGAATCAGCTCAGCCAAGTGCTGTCTGAGCTCAGGCGAGCACCATCATAAATTGACTCCAACATAACAAGATATCTCATTCCTTCATAAGTGTTCACTCTGTAACCCTTAACCCAACCATCTATGTTTTTCAAACATTCACATACCCAGTTAAACCAAGGGTTACAATCAGGCTTTTTGAGGGTCCTAAACCTCTTAAGGTACTGGGTAGGGGTATTCCCAAATCTAGCAATTAAAGCTAGCTTCTGAAGACCAGATGGTTTCGGTATTAGCATACTTGATCTTGGCCCAATTGACCATTTCCAAATTTACCAAATTTATTGGCTCGAATTCTTTGGGAATTTCGGTCAACTTTAATTTAATATAGATGTGGGGTGGGGTAAGAGAATAGGTTAAGATGGGGGTAAGAGGTTGTGGGCGCAGTGTCTCCCCCTGTATTGTCAAACAAAAAAACAAACACAATAAATGTGGTCACATCGGAAAAGGTCTGGTCTTTTTCTTGATCAAATAGACCTAAACCGCAGTTTCCATAGGAATCCATAATACAACCCATCTGTAAAACTTACTTTGCAAGTAGCCTTTTAACTCTAATAAAGCAAAGAGTAAAAGTTAAGAGAAAGTGTGAATTCAGTTGTTTTTTGACTACACACATTTGCATTATGATTTGTAAATGTAGAAAATAGCACGTAGTGGATCAAACAACACTTAAGTGCAATCGTTAATGGTCCCATGCTTGCAATTTGCATTTACTGCAAACTGTCCCCCTTTTCACTGTAGTCCTCTTTGTGGGTAGATTAAATGCACATTCACCAAAAAGGTCTTCTGTCCTTGCATGACATGTTGTCTACTTCTATATTTGATAGTTTTTCAGTAAGTGTTTGAATGGTTCATTGTTGACTCTGATTTCCTTTTCTCTGATCTAATACCGGTCAAAACTCCATCTGAAGTGTACTTGTTAGGCAGAATCATATGCAGTACCCTTTGGGAACACCACACAAAATTAAGACTACACGTGCAAATACAAATTCACCTTTGGTACAAGCCTGTACACAGTAAAGTGGTAGCGATGGCTGAACAGCCAGACTTATTTCAAGAGTAACTGAGCAGTATCAGAAGTTACACAAAGGACAACAATTGTTATGGATCAAACAAACACTGACTGAATGTTTCTGAGTAAAAGAATATACATTTATTTACGCCATCAGTTGTAAAACAGTTCACTATTATAAAGCAGCAGACAATCACAATATTAATACACTAAACACCACCCAAAGAATTCTGGACAAGTTAAGCTCCAAATGAAGTGTGAGCAAAATGGCACTCTAGCAATTTAAAAAGGGAGGGAAAGACAAGGTTATTCAAAATCAAGTAGCACGGACGAGTTAGCAAGAAGGGCAATCTAGAAAAGGTTTACTGCAACTAGGATTCAAATCAATAGGCCTCGGCCAATGTTAATGGTTCAGAATCTTTTCAGAGGATCACACAGTTCAGAGTAGTTTGTGGTTAAGTCTTTGCCAAGAGTTTGAAATGAAGTTAGTTGGAAAAAAAGTTATTTAAAATAGCAGTGAAGGATAAGCCCTCAAATTGGCGAAAGATTTACAACACTTTCACAGCGGTCGGACGGAACTAACAACCAGGTATGAACAGTACCTTAGAAGAAGAATGCTGTAGCTGAGGCAGAAGTTCCAGGCAGGTCCTGCAGGCTCACAGTTCTTGACGCAACTGTCGGACTGACATGAAGAAGGAAGACTGGAGGGTCCTGCACTGCCCGGGGAAGACACCAGCAGCAGAGCAAAGCAACGAATAAAAGGTGAGCTCCTTAAAACCCAAACAGGGTTCGGTCCTCCTGGCTATCCGGTTCACTGCGGCAGTGCACAGCAAATTCCACCAGAAGAGGGAGGCCTTGCTTGGTGTTTGGAGAACTGGTTGATCCCACTAGCTCAAGGGAAGCAGATTCCTTGCAGATCTTCTCTGCCATCGCAGTTTAGGAGATTGGGACCGGCAGCAGGGCTTCACCGGGAGGTTCAGTAGATGCAGCAGTCCTCCTCCTTCAGCTTCTCTTCGGTTCTCTCGATCCAGTTCCTTCCAAGTCCCAGAGACCTACTTTTTATGCAGTTTTCCCCCATTCACACAGCCTGGCTGTCAATCACGCAGCAGGGTAGCTGTCCTGGCAGGACAGTCACCTAGCCAATCTAACAAGAGTGTGACTTGGGTCTCCAAGGAGACCCTGTGCAGGGGGTCTAAAACCCCTCCCTCACATCCTGTCCACCCAGACCATCAGGTGCCTCAGAAGGGCTTCTGTGCAGAAGCCCGCAAAAGAATGGCGAACAAAGGAACCAAACCTGGTTTGGCGCGCAGGGTAAAACACGAGAAAGAACTTTACAAAAAGAAATGGCGAATAAACCCAGCCAGAAATAAAAGTACATGGGGTCCAGCAGATTATAGTTTGAGGCTACTAACATAGCCTAAAACAATACCAAGGCTACTTCCATAGACCAGAGTAGTAAAAATATGGTAGATACCACTGCCACCAGCCAAATCTTAAAGAAAGGGGAACAAAACAAATGTTCCATGAGAGACAGACAAAATGGTAGAACTATTAAACCTTTCCAGTACTCTATGGAAGATAATTTGTACTAGGTCTGTGAATTTAAAAAGAATAGTAAAGTCAATGGCAACTTTACTTGTTCTAGGAGACAGTAGTCAGTCCCGGAAAATTGAGTTTAAAGTGGGAAGTCTGAAAAAGACAACCCTGTGTCACTGCACTAAAGGTGCTGTTTGACAGACAGTAAAATGATCATGCCTATGGAGTAGGTGAGATTCCACAGTCTATGAACACAAAAATGTAAAACACACAGCAAAAGGCATGTACAAGTTGGAAAAAAGGCTCACACTCTTACCAGGTGAAAAAATGAAATCCCAGACATCCAGAAAAGCAGCTGAGGGACTCAGTAGGTAAGGGAAATTAGCCATTGTGGAGAATTCTCCCTAACACTCGCCCCCGCCCCCCCAGACTAAGGGACAGGAGGATCTAATCCCACCAGGATGGATCTCCTGTTGCAAGCCGGTTAAATGGCCGGCTGAGTACAGCAGCAACCTTTTGTAACGCTTTCTAGGAAACTTTTTATCAGTGGTTTTCATTCGTAAACTATATGACCTACAAACCTGTTGTGGTATATCTCTCTTTTTTAATGTATAGGGGATCTGATCTAACAGTCCCTCGGAGGTTGTAATAACCTCTGAACCTACAATAGGCTTTTTCAAGGCGTCCTTAGAATGGAATCCCTTAGATCTAGAGGGGCCTCCATGGTTCCTCACCACTTTTCTCACAAGAGCAGGTTGGGTCTCAGGTATCTTGGTTGGAGGGGTTCTGGTCAAGCAAGGTACATACTTCCACTTCCCCTGAGATCTAACCTTACCTATTATAGAAGTTTCCATCCTAACATAAGGATTTATACTGGAATCTTCACGAGAAGCTCCAACAGTCTTAAGGTTTTTAGCCTTAGACCTATTTTTCCTGGTTTTCCACGAGCTCTGAGAATTACCAGTTCTCACAAGCCTAGAGAGGGGTCCAATTTGTCTATCCACCACTTCCTCAGAAGCAGGGGGGTCAAAGACTCTACAATTGGATGGGCAATGATGGAGCTTGGTTGGGGCTCCCATTTCCCTATTATACTAGCCTCAGACTTGACTGGGTTAGAGGTCAACTTGCTGATACCAGGACTTGCAGTGGGGTTCTCTCTAGAAGTTCCCACAGGCTTGCAGTAGTCTCTTAAGACTGCCTCTCTAGCCAATTTGGTTTGCTTCTGTTTTCTCTCACTGGGAGGCCTGGGGGTATTGGATACTACTCCTAGAGTTTATAAATCATTTCCCAACAGGACTCTCCCAGGCAACTCATTCTGGACACTGACAGAAGCCTCACTGTCATATTATTACACTGAATGAGAGCTGGTAGAATTTGAACCAACTGGACAGGGCCTCGAGAGAAGTTAGTGGGACCTCTGGGTGCCTTAGCAACATCCTCAGTCTTGAAAAATCTTTCATTCACTACTGTTCTGCTGGCCCCATTGTCTCTCCTGGCAGGAGTATCCTGGACATTGACAAGAACACTGTCAATAGAATACCCTCTAGATTTCTGTGGAATGGAGTTGTACACATCCATATTCTGTTTCTTACCCAGACCCATGGACTCTAAGGATACAGTGGCCTGAATACCCAGGGGTGCTTCAGCAAATAGTTCAAAGTGGGCATTAGCCATGTGTACGTTTTCCTCTGGGGAGAAGGCTAAGGAGGCAGTGCTGATCCTTGCAGGTATACCCTTGCACCTGGGATCTCCTTTCACATGGTCAGTTGACCCACACACATTGCATTTACCA
This sequence comes from Ambystoma mexicanum, assembly GCF_040938575.1. Taxonomy (NCBI): domain Eukaryota; kingdom Metazoa; phylum Chordata; class Amphibia; order Caudata; family Ambystomatidae; genus Ambystoma; species Ambystoma mexicanum. The sequence goes on along the minus strand of NC_090922.1, from coordinate 755,156,305 downwards.
AATGATCTCTGGAATGGGGGTTTCAGCTGACCTCCCTCTGGTTGGGCACCAGAGGATTCACTAGGCCTATTGTTTTCCCATGTGGCTTACCGTGGTTATGTTTGGGGCCCTCTTCTGGATTGGTGGTATTATAAGCATCCTTGTTATTTTTCTTTGGCTGCTTTCCCTCATCCTTCTTCTGAGTTGACCCAGAATCCTTGTGAGTAACTCTGTTGGCGACCCAGAAGTCATGCAGCTAACTTCTTTGGATCTATCTCCTTAGAATCAGCTCAGCCAAGTGCTGTCTGAGCTCAGGCGAGCACCATCATAAATTGACTCCAACATAACAAGATATCTCATTCCTTCATAAGTGTTCACTCTGTAACCCTTAACCCAACCATCTATGTTTTTCAAACATTCACATACCCAGTTAAACCAAGGGTTACAATCAGGCTTTTTGAGGGTCCTAAACCTCTTAAGGTACTGGGTAGGGGTATTCCCAAATCTAGCAATTAAAGCTAGCTTCTGAAGACCAGATGGTTTCGGTATTAGCATACTTGATCTTGGCCCAATTGACCATTTCCAAATTTACCAAATTTATTGGCTCGAATTCTTTGGGAATTTCGGTCAACTTTAATTTAATATAGATGTGGGGTGGGGTAAGAGAATAGGTTAAGATGGGGATAAGAGGTTGTGGGCGCAGTGTCTCCCCCTGTATTGTCAAACAAAAAAACAAACACAATAAATGTGGTCACATCGGAAAAGGTCTGGTCTTTTTCTTGATCAAATAGACCTAAACCGCAGTTTCCATAGGAATCCATAATACAACCCATCTGTAAAACTTACTTTGCAAGTAGCCTTTTAACTCTAATAAAGCAAAGAGTAAAAGTTAAGAGAAAGTGTGAATTCAGTTGTTTTTTGACTACACACATTTGCATTATGATTTGTAAATGTAGAAAATAGCACGTAGTGGATCAAACAACACTTAAGTGCAATCGTTAATGGTCCCATGCTTGCAATTTGCATTTACTGCAAACTGTCCCCCTTTTCACTGTAGTCCTCTTTGTGGGTAGATTAAATGCACATTCACCAAAAAAGGTCTTCTGTCCTTGCATGACATGTTGTCTACTTCTATATTTGATAGTTTTTCAGTAAGTGTTTGAATGGTTCATTGTTGACTCTGATTTCCTTTTCTCTGATCTAATACCGGTCAAAACTCCATCTGAAGTGTACTTGTTAGGCAGAATCATATGCAGTACCCTTTGGGAATACCACACAAAATTAAGACTACACGTGCAAATACAAATTCACCTTTGGTACAAGCCTGTACACAGTAAAGTGGTAGCGATGGCTGAACAGCCAGACTTATTTCAAGAGTAACTGAGCAGTATCAGAAGTTACACAAAGGACAACAATTGTTATGGATCAAACAAACACTGACTGAAGGTTTCTGAGTAAAAGAATATACATTTATTTACACCATCAGTTGTAAAACAGTTCACTATTATAAAGCAGCAGACAATCACAATATTAATACACTAAACACCACCCAAAGAATTCTGGACAAGTTAAGCTCCAAATGAAGTGTGAGCAAAATGGCACTCTAGCAATTTAAAAAGGGAGGGAAAGACAAGGTTATTCAAAATCAAGTAGCACGGACGAGTTAGCAAGAAGGGCAATCTAGAAAAGATTTACTGCAACTAGGATTCAAATCAATAGGCCTCGGCCAATGTTAATGGTTCAGAATCTTTTCAGAGGATCACACAGTTCAGAGTAGTTTGTGGTTAAGTCTTTGCCAAGAGTTTGAAATGAAGTTAGTTGGAAAAAAAGTTATTTAAAATAGCAGTGAAGGATAAGCCCTCAAATTGGCGAAAGATTTACAACACTTTCACCGCGGTCGGACGGAACTAACAACCAGGTATGAACAGTACCTTAGAAGAAGAATGCTGTAGCTGAGGCAGAAGTTCCAGGCAGGTCCTGCAGGCTCACAGTTCTTGACGCAACTGTCGGACTGACATGAAGAAGGAAGACTGGAGGGTCCTGCACTGCCCGGGGAAGACACCAGCAGCAGAGCAAAGCAACGAATAAAAGGTGAGCTCCTTAAAACCCAAACAGGGTTCGGTCCTCCTGGCTATCCGGTTCACTGCGGCAGTGCACAGCAAATTCCACCAGAAGAGGGAGGCCTTGCTTGGTGTTTGGAGAACTGGTTGATCCCACTAGCTCAAGGGAAGCAGATTCCTTGCAGATCTTCTCTGCCATCGCAGTTTAGGAGATTGGGACCGGCAGCAGGGCTTCACCGGGAGGTTCAGTAGATGCAGCAGTCCTCCTCCTTCAGCTTCTCTTCGGTTCTCTCGATCCAGTTCCTTCCAAGTCCCAGAGACCTACTTTTTATGCAGTTTTCCCCCATTCACACAGCCTGGCTGTCAATCACGCAGCAGGGTGGCTGTCCTGGCAGGACAGTCACCTAGCCAATCTAACAAGAGTGTGACTTGGGTCTCCAAGGAGACCCTGTGCAGGGGGTCTAAAACCCCTCCCTCACATCCTGTCCACCCAGACCATCAGGTGCCTCAGAAGGGCTTCTGTGCAGAAGCCCGCAAAAGAATGGCGAACAAAGGAACCAAACCTGGTTTGGCGCGCAGGGTAAAACACGAGAAAGAACTTTACAAAAAGAAATGGCGAATAAACCCAGCCAGAAATAAAAGTACATGGGGTCCAGCAGATTATAGTTTGAGGCTACTAACATAGCCTAAAACAATACCAAGGCTACTTCCATAGACCAGAGTAGTAAAAATATGGTAGATACCACTGCCACCAGCCAAATCTTAAAGAAAGGGGAACAAAACAAATGTTCCATGAGAGACAGACAAAATGGGAGAACTATTAACCCTTTCCAGTACTCTATGGAAGATAATTTGTACTAGGTCTGTGAATTTAAAAAGAATAGTAAAGTCAATGGCAACTTTACTTGTTCTAGGAGACAGTAGTCAGTCCCGGAAAATTGAGTTTAAAGTGGGAAGTCTGAAAAAGACAACCCTGTGTCACTGCACTAAAGGTGCTGTTTGACAGACAGTAAAATGATCATGCCTATGGAGTAGGTGAGATTCCACAGTCTATGAACACAAAAATGTAAAACACACAGCAAAAGGCATGTACAAGTTAGAAAAAAGGCTCACACTCTTACCAGGTGAAAAAATGAAATCCCAGACATCCAGAAAAGCAGCTGAGGGACTCAGTAGGTAAGGGAAATTAGCCATTGTGGAGAATTCTCCCTAACACTCGCCCCCGCCCCCCCAGACTAAGGGACAGGAGGAGCTAATCCCACCAGGATGGATCTCCTGTTGCAAGCCGGTTAAATGGCCGGCTGAGTACAGCAGCAACCTTTTGTAACGCTTTCTAGGAAACTTTTTATCAGTGGTTTTCATTCGTAAACTATATGACCTACAAACCTGTTGTGGTATATCTCTCTTTTTTAATGTATAGGGGATCTGATCTAACAGTCCCTCGGAGGTTGTAATAACCTCTGAACCTACAATAGGCTTTTTCAAGGCGTCCTTAGAATGGAATCCCTTAGATCTAGAGGGGCCTCCATGGTTCCTCACCACTTCTCTCACAAGAGCAGGTTGGGTCTCAGGTATCTTGGTTGGAGGGGTTCTGGTCAAGCAAGGTACATACTTCCACTTCCCCTGAGATCTAACCTTACCTATTATAGAAGTTTCCATCCTAACATAAGGATTTATACTGGAATCTTCACGAGAAGCTCCAACAGTCTTAAGGTTTTTAGCCTTAGACCTATTTTTCCTGGTTTTCCACGAGCTCTGAGAATTACCAGTTCTCACAAGCCTAGAGAGGGGTCCAATTTGTCTATCCACCACTTCCTCAGAAGCAGGCGGGTCAAAGACTCTACAATTGGATGGGCAATGATGGAGCTTGGTTGGGGCTCCCATTTCCCTATTATACTAGCCTCAGACTTGACTGGGTTAGAGGTCAACTTGCTGATACCAGGACTTGCAGTGGGGTTCTCTATAGAAGTTCCCACAGGCTTGCAGTAGTCTCTTAAGACTGCCTCTCTAGCCAATTTGGTTTGCTTCTGTTTTCTCTCACTGGGAGGCCTGGGGGTATTGGATACTACTCCTAGAGTTTATAAATCATTTCCCAACAGGACTCTCCCAGGCAACTCATTCTGGACACTGACAGAAGCCTCACTGTCATATTATTACACTGAATGAGAGCTGGTAGAATTTGAACCAACTGGACAGGGCCTCGAGAGAAGTTAGTGGGACCTCTGGGTGCCTTAGCAACATCCTCAAAAAAACTTTCATTCACTACTGTTCTGCTGGCCCCATTGTCTCTCCTGGCAGGAGTATCCTGGACATTGACAAGAACACTGTCAATAGAATACCCTCTAGATTTCTGTGGAATGGAGTTGTACACATCCATATTCTGTTTCTTACCCAGACCCATGGACTCTAAGGATACAGTGGCCTGAATATCCAGGGGTGCTTCAGCAAATAGTTCAAAGTGGGCATTAGCCATGTGTACGTTTTCCTCTGGGGAGAAGGCTAAGGAGGCAGTGCTGATCCTTGCAGGTATACCCTTGCACCTGGGATCTCCTTTCACATGGTCAGTTGACCCACACACATTGCATTTACCAAATGATCTCTGGAATGGGGGTTTCAGCTGACCTCCCTCTGGTTGGGCACCAGAGGATTCACTAGGCCTATTGTTTTCCCATGTGGCTTACCGTGGTTATGTTTGGGGCCCTCTTCTGGATTGGTGGTATTATAAGCATCCTTGTTATTTTTCTTTGGCTGCTTTCCCTCATCCTTCTTCTGAGTTGACCCAGAATCCTTGTGAGTAACTCTTTTGGCGACCCAGAAGTCATGCAGCTAACTTCTTTGGATCTATCTCCTTAGAATCAGCTCAGCCAAGTGCTGTCTGAGCTCAGGCGAGCACCATCATAAATTGACTCCAACATAACAAGATATCTCATTCCTTCATAAGTGTTCACTCTGTAACCCTTAACCCAACCATCTATGTTTTTCAAACATTCACATACCCAGTTAAACCAAGGGTTACAATCAGGCTTTTTGAGGGTCCTAAACCTCTTAAGGTACTGGGTAGGGGTATTCCCAAATCTAGCAATTAAAGCTAGATTCACGCACTCATAATCCATCCTTTCCACCTCCCCCAACTCCATCACAACATCAGATGCAACAGTGGGTAGCCTAGAGAAGAGCCAAGGAAGAAACGGATTCCCTGTAATGTCTTGAATCCCATGGTTATACTCAAATATTGTCAACCAATCCAAAATATCAAGCTTAGCCTCATACATACCAACAGTTTCTTTAGGCATACAGGGTCTCTTAGGACTGGAAGACCTAGAAGACTCTGGAAGAGAAGCATTTTCAATAGATAATTTCTTAATTTCCAGTGCATGGTTCAACTCTATTTCTCTGAGCTTAAGTTCTAGATGCTTTTGTTCAGTTTGAGCATTAATACGTTTGAATTCCAATTCAAACCTCATCTTTTCTAGACCAATGAATTCAGGACTGAGTGTAGGACCTGTAGGGGTCCCAGTGAACAACGGTTGAGGCTGTTGAGCAGGTAGAGGAGCGGTAAGGCCTACATTGTGAGACACATCTGCCTCATATAACTCATCCTTAATAATTAACACATTATCATCCTCATTATTTTCCAAATTTGTTGGAGGATGAGGTATTTCAGACCCACTCTCCAGACTTTGTTTCTGTAACAACCTTTCAATTAATTCTGACTTGTTGCTTTCAAAAGAGAGATTCCTTTCTCTACACAGATTTTTCAGATAATCCACAGTGTAACATCTCTCTTTTTTAATGTATAGGGGATCTGATCTAACAGTCCCTCAGAGGTTATAATAACCTCTGAACCTACAATAGGCTATTTCAAGTCGTCCTTAGAAAGGAATCCCTTAGATCTAGAGGGACCTCCATGGTTCCTCACCACCTCTCTCAGAAGAGCAGGTTGGGTGTCAGGTATCTTGGTTGGAGGGCCTGTGGTCAAGCAAGGTACATGCTTCCACTTCCTCTGAGATCTGACCTTACCTATTTTAGAAGTTTCCCTCCTAACTTTAGGATTTATACTGGAGTCTTCAATAGAAGCCCCAACAGTATTAAGGTTTTTAGCCTTAGACCTATTGTTCCTGGTTTTCCACGATGCTCTGAGAATTACCAGTTCTCACAGGCCTAGAGAGAGGTCCAATGTGTCTATTGTATGGGAGGACAGGTCCAGAAGACCCCCTCCCTGACATGCCCCACCTATGTGAGGTTCGTGGCTCATCAGGGCCCCCCTGTCACCAGGGCCCAGGTGATGGGGTGACTACTGATCGACACACAGGACTGATCATGTTGTACTGTAACAGACCATGGACATTTTAGATACTATCGACCTGAACCCTAACGAGACAGCCTGCCTGCGAATGCTACAGCTCGGCCCCCACTCACAGAGGGCCATGCCCATCCCTGGCGTCTCCACACCATGGCAGATCCCCTGAAGGCCCGTTCTCATGAGCAACCAGACACAAACAAGTATCAGAACAAACACTGTATCATTTACCTTCAGCAGTACATCACTGCCCCCGAAGTGACCTGACTCGCAGTTCAAGTCTGTAAAATAACAGAAAACGATCCTAATAGAACAGGCCTCGACCCCGCATCTAACCCCTAACATATAAACCATATGGTGCCAACACCCTCCTCACATGAACCCCTATCGATGTTCAACAACCCCCCAAAGCCTAATGAATCATAAGGGTTATTATGTTAATTATACACATCTATGTTTTGGGGACGGGATGAGAGTTCGTAAGTGTCAGTAAAGGAAGCATGGCCTCAGCTCACAATACCATGTGCCTAGAAGACTTAATGAAAAGAAATTGATACAGACCACCTAGTGCTAACTAACGAACGCTGCTAAGTACAAAGGAAGGCAGAAATCGCATTACTGCAAGCATGTGTGTGTTGCACAGAGGGACACGTTTAAATGTATAAGCCAGAATCAAAATGTATTATCACCTCTGAATGTATTGCTTCTGTGCTCCCGACTACACCACCAAACCTAATGCTAGCTCATGTGTTATTCAGCTACTACCGTGTGAAATTGCTAAAATGTAGTCATCGGATGTTTAGTGATGTATGAGACATTGCCAAATTATTGTAGACAAACATAAAGTAATTCACGAATGTATAGACGGTAGAAATGTGTGATTACTTTAATATTACTAACTTTATTAATCATTTCCTTGCTTCACATAGTGTGCAGCCCAAGCACAGAGAATTGCTCACACACACACCCAAGGCCATCTCCCCTCCCCTCCCACCAAGGCACGCCAGGACAAGCTGGTGTGCGAGCAGCACAGCCTCACCTCCCTCACCTCCCCTCATTCTGCTGGACCCGCTTCAAGTATTCACCTCCCCCCATGTCCCAGACGACCACGGTCGGCCAAATGAATTATTCACAACCCGGTCCCAAACCCCACCGCCCCAAGGGGCCAGAGGTACACCCTCGCTGATCTAGTGGTACTCCGGTTCACCCCAAGTTAATGGGCCTTGGAGAGCAGATATTCAACCCTGTACTAACACATCATAAAGTAATTCTTCACTACATCTAACGAGACCAGAATGACAGTGCAGCTCACCTCATGCCCCCATACCAGACACCCAGGTTTATGACACCCGGTCAACAGGTCAGAAGTAACAGTGTCTTTATGTATTGGTAAAGCTTCATATTATATGTATTCCTCCTGTGTCCTATTAACCCTGAGAGTAACATGGGTTTACAGGACAACCAGAATTATCTAAACGGATGAATGTTTGTGTCTGTGGCCACAAGGGCAGAATATCAGAGCAATCGTCCATCAACGACACTGACCGCGCCTGGCCTGGCAGCCCCACCCCGAGGAGCCCAGCTGACCTATCCGCCCCACGTTGGCACCACACTGATGTCCACCAATCATGAAGCTGCTTGACACTGCTGCACCTATAGTTAGTCGACGCCACTCAATCCCCATGGCTATGTGCCCCCTATAGTGTGTAGGTTTCTATGGCGAAATTCTGTAATAAATAAGACTGTCTTTGCTATTGTCAGACAGAGTGCTCTCGGAGCTTGCAGAGTCCTTTGCATGCCCTATTTGATTAGATAAGAACCTTTTACATTTACCCGCACTTGGTCTTGGCCTCTTGGGGTGTGTCCGTTACTGCTCATTGCGGGGAGGGTAATGCCTTTTGGGTATTCTTGCCTTCACTATCCACCTCTTCCTCAGAAGCAGGAGGGTCAAAGACTCTACTACTGGATGGGCAATTATGAAGCTTGGTTTGGCTCCCATTTCCCTATTATACTAGCCTCAGATTTTCCTGGGTTAGAGGTTAATTTACTGACACCAGGGCTTGCAGTGGGGTTCTCTATAGAGGTTCCCACAGGCTCAGAGTGGTCTCTTAAGGTTGCCTCTCTAGCCAATTTGGTTTGGTTCTGTTTTCTCTCACTGGGAGGCCTAAGGGTACTGGATAATACTCCTAGAGAATTTAGTGGGACCTTTGGGTACCTTAGCAACATCCTCAGGCTTGAAAAAACTTTCATCCACTACTTTTCTCCTGGCCCCAGTGTTTCTCCTGGCAGGAGGATCCTGGACATTGACACAAACACTGTCTATAGAATACCCTCTAGAGTTCTCTGGAATGGAGTTGTACACATCCATATTCTGTTTCTTACCCAGACCCATGGACTCTAAGGATACAGTGGCCTGAATACCCAAGGGTGCTTCAGCAAATAGTTAAAAGTGGTCATTAGCCATTTGTACGTCTTCCTCTGGGGAGAAGGCTAAGGAGGCAGTGCTGATCCCTGCAGGTTTACCCTTGCACCTGGGATCTCCTTTCACATGGTCAGTTGACCCACACACATAGCATTTACCAAATGCTCTCTGGAATTGGGGTTTCAGCTGACCTCCCTCTGGTTGGGCACCAGAGGATTCAATAGCCCTATTTGGTTTCCCATGTGGCTAACCCTGGTTATGTTTGGGGCCCTCTTCTGGAGTGGAGACATTAAAAGTCTCCTTGTTATCTTTCTTTGGCTGCTTTCCCTCATCCTTCTTCTGATTTGCCCCAGAATCCGTGTGAGTAACCCTGTTGGCAGCCCACAAGTCAGCAGCTAACTTCTTTGGATCTATCTCCTTAGAATCAGCTCAGCCAAGTGCTGTCTGAGCTCAGGCGAGCAGGCATCATAAATTGACTCCAACATAACAAGATATCTCATACCTTCTGTAGCATTAATGATGAGACATAAGTTATAATTTAGGGTTTATTAATATAATTAAGTAATATGAATATGTATTTAAAGGGATATAAAAGGAGTCTCTGAAGGGAGATGCTTCAGTCTCTCCAACTGTCTCTTCATTGTTCACCATGCTACACATCCCTCTTCTTTCTAGACAAATCTTTACTCTCCATAGTCTGTTAAGTATATCGGTCTCTGGCACTTTCTTCCAAACCTTGATACTAACGTTTTCATCACAGTTGGTACATATATGGAATTTACTGGTAAGGAAACTTTCTGGTTCTCTCTACTTTCACAAACATCACTTTTGTCCATACTCTCACCATTAGCTTTACTATTCACTCCCATAACTCTTCCATTGTTCCATACCCTTCCATCACTTGTTCGTACAGCATGTTTAAACACTTCAATAACTTGGATAGGATCAGACCACTTAATGCCTTTCACTCTCAAAGCTTCCGGCAACTTCACTCTCACAAAACAACCTGCTTCCAGTGTTTCATTACACCTAAATCTTGTCTTGTCATGCCATGTTTTATTCCTATTTTGTCTCTGCCTAATCATATCTACAGCATTACTAGTTACTACTCCCATATTTATCACTTCACCCATCCAACCAGGACATAACTTGGTAGTTGCTTTTCTACCTCTGCTCAGTTCAAATGGTGATATACCTGTAGAACTGTGCAGAGTAAACCTGTGTGCCATAATGACATTTCTGACTGCTTCTTTCCAACTCATTCCATTGGCCATGACCATCTAATGGCATCTTTGAGAATCCTGTTTTATCTTTCTACTACACCATTAGTTTGTGGGTGATAAACCACACTAGTCACATGCTTAATCGATTTCTTTTCTAAATAATCTTCCATCTCTTCCGAGACAAATTGAGGACCATTATCAGATAGGATAACCCCAGGATATCCTTCCCTACCACATACCTTCTCCATGAAATTGATAATATTTTTAGTTGTGACACTAGGCATCATTTTCACTTCTGCCTATCTTGTTAAAATATAGATCATTACCACACAAAACGTTTGACTACCTTCACTCCATATCAGACCTATTATATCAATCCCAACTTTCATCCATGGTCTACTTGGCACATCAGTCATAACCAAAGGGTACTCACTACTCACACAACTCTTATCAGACTTATTACAAAGGATACAGTTTCTTATGATACTCTCGATTTCCGCATCACATCCCGGCCACCAGTATGTATTCCTTATCCTGCACTTGGTTTTGGATATGCCTTGGTGGCCTTCATGTCCCAGCTCAATTATTTTCTTCCTGATATCTTCAGGTGGAATTAATCTGTCTCCTCTAAGCAAATATCCATCTTGTACACTCAACTCATCTCTGGCGCTCCATAGTCCTTGCACATCTGCCTCCTTGATCTTATTGAGAGGAACATGTTTATTGTTTATATTTTCCATCATAAACTGTAATTTTACGTCTTTACTCATGCCTTCCAACAATTCTTCCTTAGCAATGGCTGTGTCCTGTAACATACATATCATTTCTCGTGGATTTCCTTCATCTTCACTCCCACTTACTTCTTGGACATTTGTAAACCTAGATGAACAGTCTGCAGCATAATTCCTCACTCCTGGAATATACTTAACCACTACATTGAACTCCTGCATTCTATGAACCCATCTCTGTATCCTTGCCGATACTTTGTCCAGTCCTTTGCTCATGAATAGTTCCACAAGTGGTTTGTGGTCCGTGTTTATCTCAAATTGTGTTCTCCAGACAAAACGTCTGAATTTGTTCACTGCCCATACAATGGCTAAGACCTCGTTTTCAATAGTTGCACACAACTTTTCTGCTCCCTTTAACAGCCGTGAAGCAAACGCAATTACCTTTTCCTCTCCATCATGTAGTTGCGCCAACACCGCACCTAGACCCACATTACTGGCATCCGTTGTGATCACCGTACGTTGTCCTCTTACAAAGTTCTTCAGTACCGGTGCAGTTGTCAGGGCATTCTTTATGTAATTGAATTCCTTCTCACAATTTTCATTCCATTCATATTTGACATTCATTCTGGTGAAAACCCTCAATACAGCTGTGTGATCAGCAAACCTTCTAACATACTTAGAATAATACTCAGCTATCCCGAAGAATGTCCTCACTTGTTCTTTGTTGCTAGGTGTAGCCATATTATTGATTGCAGACATCAAGTCTGGCTTGGGCATAATTCCCTGCTCTGATATAACATGGCCTAGATATACAATTTGCTTCCTATGAATCTTTGACTTCTCTCATTGCCCATTTTATGCAATTTCCTCAATGCTCCATCCAGACTTCTATCATGCTCCGCCTGATCTTTAGCAAATACAAGGATATCATCTTGAAAGAAAATAATGCCCTCATCACCATCAAAAATGTGAGGCATGGTCTTCTGAAACACTGAAGCTGCTGATATAACACCAAATGACATTCTCTTATATTGATACAAACCCTCCGGGGTTATAAACGCTGTCAGATGCCTTGAGTCCTTGTGCAACTGAATTTGGTGATATGCAGAAGTAAGGTCTAGGGTCGAAAACACTTTTGCTGACCCCATCGTTGATAGCAACTCTTGAATGTTGGGAAGTGGATGTCTCTCAGGGATGATACACTTGTTCAGTTCTCTGAGGTCAATACACACTCTCACCTTTCCAGAACTATTTCTCACCTCTACCAACGGTGATACTCATTCCGAAGCATCAATCCTTTCAATTATGCCCTGCTCTTCCAGTTTCTTCAATTCACATTTGACCTCATTTCTCATGGCTAAGGGCACATTTCTCAACTTCTGTGCAACCGGTTTACAATTCTCTCTTAGCTGTATCCTTTGCGTAATCCCTTTCACACAGCCTATTTCATCCTTGAACACCTACTTCTTCACTGCCTCTATAGACATCTCTTTGGATTCAATCACATATATAGACTCCTCAGCACTAGCATCCAATCTGACCTTCAGCCATGCCTGATGCGTCCAGCTAAGTAGAGGCATTGTTCCTTTTCTTGATACGTAGACTTTTCCTTTGGCAATTCTATCCTTGAAGGCTAATTTCGCCTCGAACCATCCAATAATATCTATTTCGACGCCACCATAAGCAATTGGATTAATGTCTGATTCATTAAGCCATCTTGGACCAATTCTTCTCCATATCTTTTCGGGCAGCAACGTATATTTCGCTCCTGAATCACTCATCATTCTTACTGGAGCATCATTTATCATAATGATGGTCTTGGGACTCTCCAGTTCCTTGCCATTCACTGTATCGCGAACAGCAAAGACACATTCTTCCTCTTCATATTCTGCTGGACCTCCAATCCAATTCATGCTTCCTTTATCAACCCTACAACATTTTGCCATATGTCCCCTTCCATTGCAGTGTTTGCATATAATGTGGATAGCTGGACACTCAGGACTGTTAGCCCAGTGCATGGGACTGTCACACCTAGAGCATGTCCTAACCCTTCCTCTGCCTCTCTGACTCATTTGACTCATTTGAGGCCGGCTATTACTCATGAACCGTCCTCTGTTGTATCCTCCATATCCACGTGCAAATCCTCTACTTTTTACATCATTTCTGTATCTGTAAGTGCTTTTCATCTTGGGTTCCTCCTTCCGTTTCACCACAGAATTTTGATTGTTCCCATTGTCAACTTTTGTCATTTGAATTGCATTGATAGGATTTTCTGGCTTTAGAGTAGTATTCTTCACACTATCCTCAAGTGTCTTGACACAATTCTCCATATGTTCAACCTCTTTGGCTATACGCAGTACTACATCCAAATCAGGATCATCTTCAGCCCAAAGTCTCTCTCTAATTTTAGCGCTTTTACACTCCAGAATGAATTGGTCTCTGAGCCTTTGATCTAATTGTGGCCCGAATTTTGAATTCTTTGCTAACTTTCTCAAGACAGTTATAAATTGTTCCACGCTCTCTCCACTTTCTTGCGACCTCTTACCAAACTTATACCTTTCCAAGATTGTGCTAAATTTTTTTTCATAGTGTTTATTCAATTTGGCAACTCATTTTTCATATTCATTCATATCCCCTTCATCATCAGGTAAGTTCGGCAAGTCCTCATACTTTTCTTGTCCTGCTGGTCCCAAACAGTGAAGTAACAGTGACTTTTTTCTCTCCACACTGTAATTTGTTCCACAAACCACTGAAGCATAATGCTCTAATGACTTCAACCACCTTTTCCATGGTAGGTTTGGTTCTCCAGCTTCGAGTAAAAACATGGACGGTGGTGGAACCATGTGCATTGTCATGTTTTTGGCCACCCGTTGATCACCTGCCCCTCTGTTGTCTATGATTGCTGCAGACACACTTGTATAGACAATGGACAGTTCCTCTTTATAGAGAACAAAATATTATGGGCCTCATTACACAGGTGGCGGTGGACCAAGGTGCTATTAGCACCTTGGTCCCTGCCGGTAAAATACCGGCACCGCCTTGGTGGGAAGGGGAATTACCGCCCTATTCCAAGGTTGGTGGAGTGGTAATTCCCCCTTCCCCCATTGCCCTTCCCCATTCCCATTTTTGCCCCATAGGGCTCTATGGGAATGGTGAAGGCGCTAATTACGGTACCGTAAATAGCTCCCTGGTCCCTTTGCGGGTTGGTTTTTAACGCCTGCAAAAAGCAGGCGTTAAATTCCCCAACCCGCAAAGGGCCCTCGTAGTAAGGCGGTAAGGGTTTACCGGAACCAGTAAAATATCGGTACCGGTAAACCCTTTCCGCCTACCATCTACTGAGGCCCTATGTATTACTTGTCCAATCTCTGATCACCTGCTCCTCTGTTGTCTATGGTTACTGCAGACACCCGTGTATTGACAAATGACGGTTCCTTTGTTTCTTTAAACACAGAACACTTTCATGTAGGGTAAAACACTTTGCCTGTACACTATCGCCTTCTTGGAATGTCACCACATAACCTACTGCACAGCCACTATCAGCTTTATTCCTATTTATTTTTTTTATTTTTTTTAATATGTGCCGGTAGGAAGAGGAGTGGGTTACTCGATCCTCATTCACTCAAAATGTTTTAATTTTTTTCACTGTATTTGTAGCATTTATGGTTCTTAATATATATGTAGGGACCAGGCTAGAGGCAGATATATATATAAAAGAAAGTTAACTTTATTTGTTACAGGGAAGTTATTGAAAGAGGGAAGGAGCACAAGGTAGAAACATCTTTATCCATCTCTCTCCCATCCTGTGTGTCCCAACTGTCTCCACTGGAACCTTGATGTAGAGTAGGTTCCAGTCACCAGGCAATGTTTTCCGTTCTTCCCAGCTACACGCCTGCTCAGTTCTCATTGAAGATGTACAACACGGTTCTTTCGCGCTCACTTGCCACTTTGATTTCTCAGCACGATCTGGTGACTGCTGTTCATGGTTATCAGTTTTTCATACTTCCAAAACACTTCCTCATCACCAAATGTACCATTAATGATGAGACATAAGTTATAACTTAGGGTGTATTAATATAATTAAGTAATATGAATATGTTTTTAAAGGGGATATAAAAGGAGTCTCTGAAGGGAGATGCTTCAGTCACTCTAAGTGTCTCTTCAGTGTTCACCTCTCCACCTCCACATTCTCCTTCCAGAATCCCTGCAGATTCCACACCAATGTAGCAGCAGATGTTACCATGCTACACTTTCATAAGTGTTCACTCTGTAACCCTTAACCCAACCATCTATGTGTTTCAAACATTCACATATCCAGGTAAAGCAAGGGGTACCATCAGGCTTTTTGAGGGTCCTAAACCTCTTAAGGTACTGGGTAGGGGTATTCCCAAATCTAGCAATTAAAGCTAGCTTCACACACTCATAATCGATCCTATCCACCTCCCCCAACTCCATCACAACATCAGATGCAACAGTGGGTAGCCTAGAGAAGAGCCAAGGAAGCAACAGATTCCCTGTAATGTCTTGAATCCCATGGTTATACTCAAAAATTGCCAACCAATCCAAAATATCAAGCTTAGTCTCATACATACCAACAATTTCTTTAGGCATACAGGGTCTCTTCGGACTGGAAGACCTAGAAGACTCTGGGAGAGAAGCATTTTCAATAGACAATTTCTTAATTTCCAGTGCATGGTTCAACTCATTTCTCTGAGCTTAAGTTCTTGATGCTTTTCTTCAGTTTGAGCATTAATACGTTTGAATTCCAATTCAAGCCTCATCTTTTCTAGAGCAATGAATTCAGGACTGAGTGTAGGACCTGTAGGGGTCCCAGTGGACAAAAGTTGAGGCTGTTGAGCAGGTAGAGGACCAGTAAGGTCTACATTGTGAGACACATCTGCCTCATCTAATTCATCCTTAATAATTAACACATTATCATCCTCATTATTTTCCACATTTGTTGGAGGGTCAGGTATTTCAGACCCACTCTCCAGACTTTGTTTCTGTAACAACCTTTCAATTAATTCTGACTTTTTGCTTTTAACAGAGAGATTCCTTTCTCTACAGAGATGTTTCAGATAATCCACAGTGTAACTAAGGAGGGTCTCCTGACTGTAGCTTTCCATACCAGACCTGATTAAAATGTGCTTTTTAGTGGTGGTTAGCCTTGTGGTTAGTTGACCCAAGGTCATAACAGCACTCTAAGTGTAATTACTATACATTATCCTCACCACTGTACACCAGTGTTAGGCAGAATCATATGCAGTACCCTTTGGGAAAACCACACACAGTTAAGACTACAAGTGCAAGTACACATTCACCTTTGGTACAAGCCTGTACTACACAGTAAAGTGGTAGCGATGGCTGAGCAGGCAGACTCATCTCAAGAGTAAAGTGAGCAGTATCAGAAGTTACACAAAGGACAGCTATTGCTATGGTTCAAACAAACACTGACTCCAGGATTATAAGTAAAAGAATATACATTTATTTACACCATCAGTTGTAAAACAGTTCACTATTATAAAGCAGCAAAACAACACAATCCTAATACAGTACACACCACCCAATGAATTCTGGACAAGTTAAGCTCAAAATTAAGTTTGAGCAAGATGGCATTCCAGCAATGTAAACAAGGAGGGACCGACAAGGTTATTCAAAGGTTATTCAAAATCTAGAAAAGGCTTACTACAACTAGGATTCAAATAAATAGGGTTCGGCCAATGTTAATGGTTCAGAGTCTTTGCAGAGGATCACACAGTTCAGAGTAGTTTGCGGTTAAGTCTTTGCCAAGAGTTCGAAACGAAGTTGGTCGGAAGAAAAGCTATTTAAAAGAGCAGTGAAGGACAAGCCCTCGGATTGGCAAAATATTTTAAACACTTTCACCGTGGTCGGACAGAACGAACAACCGGGTTTCAAGAAGAAGAAAGCTGTAGCTGAGTCAGAAGTTCCTGGCAGGACCTGCAGGCTCATGGTTCCAGAAGCGACTGTCGGACTGACATGAAGAAGGAAGACTGGAGGGTCCTGCACTGCCCAGGGAAGAAACCAGCAGCAGAGCAAAGCAACAAATAAAAGGTGCGCTCCTTAAAACTGAAACAGGGTCTGGTCCTCATGGCTACCCGGTTCACTGCAGCGGTGCACAGCAAATTCGACCAGGGGAGGGAGGCCTTGCTTGGTGTTTGGAGGACTGGATGGTCCCACCACCTCAAGGGAAGAAGATTCCTTGCAGATCTTCTCTGTCATTGATGTTCAGGACCGGCAGCAGGGCTTCC
This sequence comes from Ambystoma mexicanum, assembly GCF_040938575.1. Taxonomy (NCBI): domain Eukaryota; kingdom Metazoa; phylum Chordata; class Amphibia; order Caudata; family Ambystomatidae; genus Ambystoma; species Ambystoma mexicanum. The sequence continues at coordinate 755,139,327 of NC_090922.1, read as the reverse complement.
CCGGGAAGTTCAGTAGACCTCTTCCTTCAGCTTCTCTTTTGCTCTCTTGATCCAGTGGCGACTCTGCCTTCCAAATCCCAGAGACCTGCTTTTTATGCAGTTTCCCCACATTCACACAGCCTGGCTGTCAATCACACAAAAGGGTGTCCTGGCAGGACAGTCAACTAGCCAATCAAAGAAGAGTGTGACTTGGGTCTCCAAGGAGACCCTGTGCAGGGGGCCTAAAACCCATCCCTCACATCTTGTCCACCCAGACTCTCAGGAGCCTAAGGAGTGCTTCTGTGCAGAAGTCCATCAAAGGACAGCAAACAAAGGAACCAAACCTGGTTTGGCGCGCAGAGTAAAACATGAAAAAGACCTTTACAAAAAGAAATGTGAATAAACCCAGCCAGAACCAAATAAAAGTAAATGAGGTCCAGCGGATTAAAGTTTGAGGCTTCTAACATAGCCTGAAACTGTACCAAGGCTATTTTCATAGACCGCCGTAGGAAAAATATCTTAAAGAAAGGGGAACAAAATAATTTTGCATGAGAGACACACAAAAAGGGAGAACTATTAACCCTTTCCAGTACTCTATGGAAGATAATTTGTACTCGGTCTGTGAATTCAAAAAGACTATTAAAGTCAATTGAACTTTACATGTTCTGGGAGACAGTAGTCAGTCCAAGAAAATGGAGTTTAAAGTGGGAAGTCTGAAAAAGACAACCCTGTGTCACTGCACTAAAGGTGCTGTGAGACCCACAGTAAAAATATGATGCCTATGGAGTAGGTGAGACTCCACAGTCTATTAACACAACAATGTAAAACACACAGCAAAACACATGTAAGAGTGGGAAATAAGACTCACACTCTTACCGGGTGAAAAGAATAAATCCTAGAAATCCAGCAAAGCTGCTGAGGGACTCAGTAGGTAAGGGAAATTAGCCATTCTGGAATATTCTCCCTAACAGTCCTAAATCATGTTGCTCCACTCCTGACAAAAGGGTGCAGGCATGGTATTTGAACATGAGTTAACGGAGCAGTGATTGGGGCCACTGTTCTGTTAAATCAGCCTGCTGGTGCACCCATGCTAATGTGAAAAGCACTGCATTAGCTGTGTTGGTGGCTTGGGGTCACTATTTTGTACGTCCTTCCCCCCCTCAACACTTTTCTTCTTCCTTCGCTCCATTACTGTTTAAGATGGGGCACTTGTCACTCCTCCCTCTCATTGCATGGACGACACCCCCAAAACACCTATTTTTTATTTAAGAAGTGTGATGCAAAATCCTTTACTACTTACTCATTTGCTGCATAATCAATTGTAGAGGAGCAGTTACATGACTCTGCAGGAAATCCTGCCCCTCTACCTCCTATATGTTGAAAGCCTGAGATCGTGTCATATTTGACACCAGCAATTGTGGCAATACCGCAGCAAATATTCGAAAGAAGGTACCCACTGAGAAACCCCTTTCGAAGGAATATGAAAAGTTGCAAAAAGAGAAGCTAGTGATTTCACAAGAGACATGTTAGATGCCCCAAAAAATACTGGCTGGAGAGAATGCATGATTCCTACAGAAACTGATTACGAAGGTCAGAATCAAGTAAACTTTCATATGCGAGAAAAAGATTGCACGTGTGTGAAGTGCTGCAGAAAATCAACCGTTCAATAATTGTACAGATGCTGAAACGCAATAAGTCATTATAGAAGCTGGCTATATGTAGTGAATAGACTGCAGGCAAAGCCGGCATTGCATTTGAGCTGGACATCGGTGTCATGAATTTAGTAGGCCAAGACCCATTGTCATGACCACTGTGAGGGGGCATAAGTTGTGCCACAAGTAGGCTCCCTCCAGAACTCTGAGGGCCTTAAAACCACTGCAAAAGGGCTCCTGGAGCCAATCCTGGTGCCTTTGGCACCAGGCTCATATGTACGGAGGAAGGGCTGTTCAAACTAGGTCCCATTTATGCACATGGGCCTTTAAATCCAACATGGAAGCACCCACACAGACTAGTTCTAAGAACCAAGCCATGCGTTCTATTGTTTTGGGTGTGGCAGGCCTGGAACTACTTTCCCTGGTACTACTGTACCAGGGCTATATAAACCACACCCTAACTGCAGAACATGCTTCGTGTTATTCTGCAACCAGCAGTGTGACGCTCACTGTGTCCAGCTCCTGGTCTTCAGCATCGTCCTGTAATCCTGCAAGAACAAGAACAAGATTTTTCTGTTTTACCTGAGAAAACACCATCCAGCAATCAACATCTCAACTGGACTGTAATCTGTGGAAACCGACAGAAGAAGAAACATCACTTGTGAGTATTAGCTTAAGGACTTCCGGCGAACCGCTACCACAGCTGCTGTTCGAACATTGTGACCTGCAATAACAAGAAAGGGAAAAACAATATTAGAACGTGTGCTTCCAAAACATAGAATTCCATCAGTCTTACCTGAATTCCATCGTGCTACGCCACGCTTCCATCCAGAGCACCACAGCAACATCTGCAAAGGAAAAGAGACATATTCAGGTTCACTTTCAATATTAAACAACTGCACAGTGCTGTACTACCTTAACAGATTCCGGGGGCCTATTTTTCATCGCGCTCTTATCCACTCGCAGCACCACAGCGGCCTGTGAGGAGAAGAAGAAGGAAACACAGTTTAGCTTCAAAAGACAATAAAGGCGCTGCGCTTCGCGCATACTCTGACCTAGAAAAGTGCCTCTCGATCCGGCACGCCAGCATCAAGACCTTTGCACCCGAAAATAAGGAGATAAAGACATTAACAAATTTCCACCATAAAAAGAACACAGACTTACAATTAACAAACCTAACTGCCTACCAGCAGATTCGTGGTCACAGCAGGCCTGTGTCCAAGGAAGGCGTACTGCAGCAGTGAAGCAACTTGTGCAGCTCGCCAAAAAACGTCAAGCGCCCCTGCACAAGAAACACAGGTCCGACAGCTCACCCTACAAATAACTAAGATTCATTATTCAGCACTGGACAACTATGCATCCAGGGTTCCAGATCTCAGAGCCTTCCAGACACCCCCAGGGATATCAGGTGAGCGTAACACCCATGAAGAGAAAGACAAGAATTGTGGTGCAGCAAGAATACCCTGAGATCATGGATGCACATGTTGAGGCTGTCTGGCCTGGAATAAAAACTGAAGCAGCCATGGTTGGTTATCTTGTCTTGAAATCAGTGAACATGCAAGGATGAATCATCCCTTGATAAGGTGCAAAGAAAGAACACCAAGAGTGACAAGTTTATTCAAGACATTTAAATGCTTCAAAATGGGCCACATTGTGGTCTCCGGTCACGTGAGCCAAGGATGGAAATAGAGTTGAGCTTGGAGTCCTTGAACAACAATAGTGAGTGCCTGCACTCCCATATATTCCCAGAGACAGTGATAGTTTGCAAGGCCAAGTTCAAAGACAATCTTCATGGGAGAAGGCATGGGTGATGAGGGATGTTGGGCTAATTGGGAGGGGGGGTAAAGTGAAGTCCTCCTCCTGGCACCTGGTCTAGGCCTACGTGCTGCTAAGTGAACCGAATGTTCCAGACAAAGCACGAGCATGCCAACCAATTGTAGAGGGCCTTATAATGAAGGGCCTTATAGTTTGAAGACCAATGATAAACTCTGTACTTAACAGTGTTGAAGATGACATATTTTAGAGGTAGGCATAAATTGTCCATCCACCTGACAGTGGGCAGCCAATCACAATCCTAGTCCCTATAGAAACTGTATTTAGTTATCTCCCTTAACCAATCTCAACCCTTGATAGGTTTTCTATTATTTGCCACATATTATGACGTCTCCACTAACGCATTTTTTGCATATAAGGATGTTTTTATGAGAAAATCATTGAGAGGCTGAGCAAACGTCCATTGATGTCCATTGTAACACCCTGTTCTAGATAATTGTTAATAAAACAGTATCTTTGCCATCTTCCTGAGTTGGTTTGATTATTTGGACTCAGAGTTATTCTGCAACCCCATCCATTGCATTCACGTTACTTAAGGGCCATAATCTCACAATATTCAATGTAGGTGCACCCAAGACAGTTTAGAAAGAGGTAATGCCCCTTTCACAGTGTGTGTGTGTGTGTGTGCATGCATGTGTGTGTGTAGTGTGCAGTGTTTAACAGCACAACCCATATGGGGTTGTCTTTACTTTATCCTTTTACAATCACTCCTTCAGTGTGGGCTCTGTGTGGGCACTGGGCACCACCTGATTGCTGCACCCTTCTGGACCAGGATACCTTGTGCTTATTTGTTCTTTGTTAATGTGGGTCAATAGGGGAGAGGGGATCATGGATATTGGTTTTTGATTCCTTGGCATTGTCTTCTGTTTTTAAGAGTAAGTAGTGCCTGCTCCCCTTCAGGAAAACCACAGCAGTACATCATATATTATCTGGACTTTCAGAAAGTATTGACTGTGCCTACATTGAAACAATATGAGGGCTGCTCTTTTCCACTTGCACATTTAAAATGAATGTTATAATGAAGGAAGAAGGAAGGGCATATAGAATTTGTACTTTGATGACTCTCACCCTAAAATCCTACTGCTATTCTTAATTTGCATTCATAGCGTTCACACCCTCATAAGAAGACTTAAGTTACTAAGAAATGCAAAGCCATCTCTGAAACACCCAGATGGGGGGAAGTCTACATGATTTCATCCCCAAAAATGACAAAGAAGCTCATTTTCCAGTTCCTCAGAAATCATGTGATGGGGACCTGTAACATTTACAATTTTGTGCAGGCCTGTACCCTCTGCATAATTCTCACTTTTGAATGGCAAAGTGCAAAAGTGGTGAGTAAAAGCGTGCAATACACCATTATTTTCCACCGCACATTGCAAAATCAGTAAACGTGCCTGCTATGTATTCATGGCACACAGCATTTATAATGGATTCCTATGGTATCTGCCTGCTTTTTCTGGTGCAAAATGAAAATGCATACTAGCGCAAATACTGGAGTATTTTCATGGTGGAGCGGAAGCACGAAGAGGAATTGTAAGTTATGATCTGCTCATTCTCTCCACCATGCAAATGGTTGAAAACAAGTTCTACTGTTAACTGACTGCATTAAAGTCATATGCAGGACTTTAATGCATCTAATTTAAGGTACGTCTCCGGGAAAATGATCCCCAAAGTGGTAAGTGACATTGTGGCAGATTTCATTACATTTTTGAATGGGTCTCTCCACACCTCTCCAAAACCTCTCTAAACTCTCTCTCTTCACCCCTTTCCCGCCATTCAAAAAGCCCCCTTAGAGGTGGTATGAGAGGGTGCATAAGGTGAAAAAAGGGTTAGTTGTGAACCTTCACATCACTTTTTTATGGGCAGAGATGATTCAGAGAATGTCTGCTCAATGTTGGTTTTGGTCTTTTGCTCCCTCGAGAGTTTAAATAAATATCCATAAACATAAAATACATTGATATTTTTCCGTACTCAGTTGATGAAATTCATCATTGTTATGTTACCCTCTGCTGTCCAAATGGCAATGAGCACCTCTTTGTGCCCTACCACTTCAACAACAGCTATGATTTTTACAAACAAAAAGCATTGTTCTATGCGGACACCTTCACATTCCACTATTACAAATATTTTCGGAATAATCTCAAGTTACTTATTTCCACCCGCACTCCTCTTCACACAGGGCACAGCAATGCCAGTATCAGTAAACACTTAGTTACCGGCTCAACGTTGCAGTCTCCAAAGAGCGAAACGCGGTATGAGGAATGCCTCCTCATGAGATAAAACTGAAAGTAGGTGCTGTAATTATGTTACTATGCAATCTTATGCAATCACAGGGACTCTGCAATGGAACAAGGTTGACAATTACGCGTCTACAAACACACATCATAAAGGCCTGTGTAATAGGTTGGAATTTAGATACTGTTCTTATACTGTGCATATCTCTCATCCCATCTGATTGAAATATGACTTTCGAATTCAAAGAAGACAAGTACCTATATGTTTAGCCTTTTCATTGCGCAACATTAAGTCACAGGGACCTACGCCCCCTTCTTGGAAGCGATCAGTGGTAATTCCAATATTTAAGAAAGGAGTTAGGCCTGACCCTATGAATAACCAACCTATGACCTTTAAGATCTACTAGAATGCATATCTTATGCCAGCAACAGCTGGTATAGGATGGAATCTTTAAATGAATTATGAAATACATGTTTAATATAAACAAAAGAACAACTGCACCAACTTGCTTGTCCTAATACAATCAAAAACGATCTCAATGTTGACAACTTTGATTTCATCCAACATCATAGCAAAACAAACGGCTCAAGATTCACTGGGTGTTGGACGGGCCTTTTTGTTTTACAGAATATATTCACACACGCATATTAATTAGCAGTTTAGTGGTTCAGTGGTGACTACAGCGCAAAGAGTGTCACATCTCTCGAAAGAGAATAGGCCTCATTATGGGGCAAGCAGTAATTTGGCAGGGAATCAGTGGAATTCTGTACCACAACTCTATGCTGTGGGCTTTCCACAAAGCTGGAGGTGCATTGCACGCTTTCCCTTTGAACACACGTAGTAGGGCACTGCAGTAATTCAGCATCCCAACCACGTTAATGTTGTTTTTACTGCACCGCTGTACTCGTACCGGGGCCCAGAGAATTGACTTCCGTGTTCATTTGGGTTATTTCTTTGTTCGAACATGGCGGTGTTTTGCAAACCATTTCCCCATTAAATCTCAACCTGTCTATGTAACACTCGATGCAGATTTGCATAGCTAGGGGAGAAGCATTCAAAGCACAGCCAATCCTGGCACAATTTCAGTGGCATTCAAATTGAGGCATAAAAATAGATCTTGCACTTCTCGTCATGGAAACCAAGTGTCAGCTCAAGGGCCAAAGCCCCGCTGTCATGTAGGAAAATGTCCCAGTATTCAAAGGAGATTCCTAAAAAAATTCCACACCAAGCCAGCGTCCCGAGCGCATAATTTGCATGAAGAGCATGCAAAGCACCCAGGGCAAAGCATGGAGTGAGTGCAGAAAATAAACAATGGAGTGATTTGCTCAGGTAACCCCCATTTTGCATGTGCTTGGCTTTCACCATTTCTTTACATAATAGAATGCTTATATCGGTGTCATTCATTTCATTTTCAAGCCAGGAAGTTTGCATTGCAGAATCCGTGACCGTCAAAGTCGAAAATTAAAGACTATAAGTGCAAGATTGGGCATGCACACACAAAACACTTTAAACGTGCAGCTATTTATGAAGGTAGGTGAAACACAAGGCATAGTAAGCCAGCCTCATGTTGACTCATCTCACTGGCTGGGCGGACAGCTTTGAAGACGGACCTTTGACAAATAGAAGAGACGATGCTGTAACCCAGCATTACCATGCCTTGTACCACAGCCACGCGTGAGCCCTGGGTACCCGAGCACAAATCTGCACTACCAAGATGTATTTCTCACTATGGCACAAAGTGTGCTCAATGACAAAACAAAAGAACATTACAAAGTGAAACAGTAAAAAAAGGTGCAGTGTCATAAATGTGCATCTGAAACCAGTTAAACAAAGAGAGAACAATTGATGGAAAATATGCCATTGATAGTGACTCTGCTGCTGGCCCTGCATTCTGAGCAAGACTCTCCTTTGTGAGACCGCCTTCCTGGAGTATTGCAGTCCATTGAACCTGGAACTAATGAGAAGAGGCAGCACCAACTTCACCAGACTGCTTCATATTGCGTACTGGCCATTGTGGAGGGGGATGCTGTATTGTGCATCCTACTGACACCTCTTCAGTCTAGTAAATATGCTGACAAAAACGCATATTAATGCCATGTTTTTGTGAAGTGAAGACATGTAGAGTCTAAAATGAGTCAAAATCAAACTTGTCTCACAATAATACAGGCCGGCTCCTTCTACTGTTGTCAATATATCATCTAAACATCACAATTGAGATGGAGCATGCATCAAACGTCGTGCTAAATTCTGATGACTCTGACAAGTGCACATTGTGAAAAATCTGCTAGTCTGAGAGCTCTATTTGGCGTGAGTAGGCAGTTGTACTGATATCATTTATGAAGTGTGCAATGCAAAGTGGTATGCAGTATTGCAAACCTAACCCTGCAGGAGACTTCTATTGTTTTAAGAGCAACAAAAAACATAAAATCACCTAAGGAAGTCCAGCAACAAGGGCTAAACCAAATGCAACTTCCATGCACTAGTTTTGGGCGCTTAGCGTGCTTTTCTTTGAGTTGACTGTGACTTAAATATTGACTTTTGGATTGCATTCTATGCAATCAAATAGTTTTAATTTGCTTCTAATGATCTATCTGCATACCCCTACCTTAAGTAGCAAGTTAATTCTCCCGGCTACTGTCCAACATGCAGGTGACCATTACTTCTAGATTACTTCCTGGCTATTGGATAGAAGAATACAAATGGCAAGCACATGGCTGTATGACTTGAAGATGGAAGATGTATGCAAACATAGCTCCTGCTCTTACATATTAATATCAGTACTATTATTATTAATATTAATATTATATTATTATTATTATTATTATTATTATTATTATTATTATTATTATTATTATTATTATTATTATTTAGAGTTTTACAAAGAGCACCCTAACCCCTAATCACGTATTGGGCTCTTTATAAGGACACATATGCGGCCTGTACATCCTTTAAAGATATCGACTGGGCCTACTGGGTCATGGGGCCTGCTCACCACCAATTCAAGATGAATAAATATTGTTTGACTGGGCATTTAAGATCCTGCCTTGTTGAGGTCCCATATTGTATGCCAGTCTAAGGGGAACACGTTTGATGGTAGGACCCTTGGTGTTGCTCAGGCCTGTCTTTGGAAATATCTCCCTTCCAGCTTCAGAGATGAAAAGAGTCAATGGGCTCTATCAGAGCCTTTGTGGTATGCCGGCGGCAATGCCGCCAGGATACTGCCAACGCAAATAGCATTACCGCTAATTCGTCCAGCGCTATTAGTGCCGGATCACGTGTAGCAGTGCAGCAGTACATTTCCATTCCCCATTCAGTCTCTAATTAACTCTCTGCAATGCTTACTGTGGTGCTCTGTTTTGGATCTTTTTCTTGCTCTGGTCTTTGGGGCCCTGTCATTGTCATGCTTTGTGGGTGTATTTGTGTACTCTCCACGCACTAATCTTCTTCTCCTCTCCCTTGTCACCTAAGTGACCAGACTGTTACAGGGTTGTGAAGATCAGCACATATATATAAAAGAAAACACATTAAGAAGGTAGTTGTAAAAGTCAATGAGACTAGAGCCAGAAGGCATTAGAAGGATTAACCAAAAAGGTATGGGCATAAGACTACACTGACAACAGAACACAATGGGAGGCAATTATTCTGATGTGCATGTTAGGACGGTGGCAATGGAGCAATGCACATTTGAGTGCCAAATTAAAATCAAAAGTTCAGATGACAAACATATTTCCATGGTTAATGAATTCCACATGTAGGAACAACCGAACAAAAGATTTTAGAGGAACAAATGCTGCACCACCGAGATCAGTAGTAGTGACATTGCCAGGACAAGCAGAAGCACCACTTCCAGAAGCTCCAGAAGAAGCAACACCACACTGACCAGCTGTCAGACACCAACACTCTTCTGATGAGTTTTAAACTTCATTCTCTGCTCACATCTAGAGAATCCATTTTCAGTAACATGATGATTGAAAAAAAAACTTCACCACCTCAGCCATGCCACCCTCAATATTCCAGTGTCGGGAATCACCACCAAGAGAGATATTCTTATGACTTCTACAGAAGTTGGAATTTTTTAAACATTGGATCTGGGAATTTCTATAAGAATTACCTGGAAAGAAAGAACACAGATAGTGGTGTTTTCATGGTAGTGCACACATTAAAATCTTGAACATTCACCATTCCCTTATTTCTACAGATTCTGTGCAGGTTTCTAGAAGATCTTTGTTTTTTTTCTTTTACGCACTTAGAGTATGCACAATTAAACATCACTCTGCAAAATAGTCAAACTGTGAATGTGTTACCCAAACAAATAAAGTGGTTTGACAGATGCTGATTTTGGGACAAAGGCCACTCAACCAGCTCCGGAATAAATTCACCCATCAAGGCCTATCTCTGACAGTAACAGAGGATTTGGAAGCTGAAGCCATCATCATGATCATGCAATTTTTAATTATTGTTCACCTTAAGCTGGTTGCATGAGTTTGCAGAGAAAGGTGTAGAGCCCTCATAGTAAAGGGTGGAATTATGACTGGGAGGGGATCTGCATAATGGTACACTATAGACTGTAAGAGCAGTGGTGCCAGTACAGGAGCACCATATAATAAAGTAGTTAAATGTGGTGAATTGTCAACAACGGAGCCCTTAGCATTACAACACAACTGATATATTACTCATGATGAGGGATGTTGAATTTAAAAGAGTGTGAAGAACGATAACAATAGAAATTGTGACTCACTACTTCCAGGAAGCTGCTTCTTCTCATGAGGCAAAACGAGGTGCTAATCAGGAAAGATCAACTGAACTGATGGAGGTCGACAGCTTATTTGCTGGCTACAATGACATTAGACAGTTACAATGTTCTTACTGCTCAATGGAGTGATATCTCCGAGAATCCAACCTTTGGATTGCAAGAACTTCTAGTGCAAGGAGAAGAGAGGGAACACACATGTCAGCCGTCCCTTGCCTGTCAATTCTGGGAATAATGAAGATGAATTATTACATGCATATGTGCCATGACCAGGACAGATGAACCAAAGGAGTCTGTCTCTATGTACGTCTCTTCCTTTACCTGCATGAGGCAATATCCAATCTCGACCTTTCCCACCACCACTGACAACAGCAAGCATAGAACACATTCATCACCCATTGACGCAGAGGTATGTTACATATCTAGTGAGATTGATCTTGTCTGTGATGAATTGCCATCTGGCAAGGGTGTGAAAACACTGTTTTATTATGTTTTATTAAGTAATACAATGGTGCGGGTAATCCCTTCAATGAAAGAGAAATCTGTCAATCGGTTCCTCCCTGTCGTGAACTCCATGCCAAATGCATGATTCTACTATATTTGCTTATTCTCTGTTCTTTCCCTGGGGATGGGTCTTGTGTAGTGTTTTTCTAGTTAGCTATTACTGTACATGTGGTGTTTAATTATAGTGTATATAGTTGTATAGAACATAAATTGGACATTTGTTTATTGTGCACTGTAATACTTCACGGTTTGTGTTTCTACTGAATAACATTCACACCCCTCTTGAGAGCTTCCCTCGGCCCACGTTACCACAAAAGCCAAAGGAGGTATTTTTCTTAGCTGTCCCTGTTTTATCTTTGTGATTGTGTGGGCTCTTCATTTGTAGAAGTGTGAGGGCTGAGTGGGGTTTTAGCATCTACCCATCCTTGCACTCCTACAGGGCATAAGTCAATTTGTCACAATTCCCCCATGCCATGCTGACGGCGGAGCAACACACAATGGGCGTCATTATGTGTTTGGAGGTAGCCATGGTGCTATTAGAATCATGGCTGCCTCCAAACCGGGCTCCATTACCAGGTTCCTGCAATGGGGACTTACTGGGTGATTCCGACATAGGAGTACCTGGTAATTCCTCCTTGCAGGACCCATTCCCCATTCCCATTTGAGCCCCCATGGGGCTCAATGGAAATGGGAAGGGAGGTAACAATGGGCACATTACAAGTGTCCCGTTGTTACCTCTCTCTTCCCCTCGCGGGACGCAGAAAAGACGTCTGGTTTTACCAGACGTCTTCCAGGTCCCACAAAGGGAACCTCGTAATCGGCACTGACGGAATGAAGGGGGCCGGTCCCGTACCGGCCCCCTTCATTCCGTGACCGCCAGGGTCGTAATGAGGCCCAATATGTCCATAAAACACCAACTTTGATACACTAAGGGCCTCATTACGACCCTGGCGCTCCCGTAATGAAGGGGGCCGGTACGGGACCGGCTCCCTTCATTATGGGAGCACTGATTACAAGCTTCCCTTTGCGGGACCCGGATCAGACGCCTGGTAAAACCAGGCATTCTTTCCGGGTCCCGCGAGGGGAAGAGGGAGGTAATAACGGGCCAGTTGAAATCTGACCGTTATTACCTCCCTCCCCATTCCCATTGAGCCCCATTTGGGCTCAAATGGGAATGGGGAATGTTTCCTGCAAGGAGTAATTACCGGGTCCTCCTACGTCAGAATGACCCGGTTATTCCTCATTGCAGGAACCCGGTAATGCAGCCCGGTTTGGAGGCAGCCAAGGAGCTAATAGCTCCATGGCTACCTCTAAACTCATAATGAGGCCCTATATCTCCTAAATGTAGGTCCCACAACACACTAACTAATTTACACAGAAATGTTGAAGGAGGAGAGTAGAAACATGTTCCACCAGTTCAACAACATAAAAAGATAAAATAACATCAGGGGACAGCTGTTGTTAAAACATGCACAAGCATGTTGCGAATCTAAAATATGTGTTCACCAATTTAAGCATAACTCATTGTAAGCAGGTAAACAATAACAAACTACGGTGAACACAGTGATAAATGTCTAAGGGGTTGTACAGTATCAGTTTCCAGAAACCAATGCAATGGCATTAACAAAATAAATGATTGCACCCCATGCGGCTGAATCCAAAAAATCAAGAGAAGAAAATAGGCATCACATATCATAACATTTAACATGAAAAATAAGGTACATGAACAATAAAACCAGAGAAACAAAAGTCAACAGTAGACAAACTCAACATTAAGAGCCTGAATAACAAAACCATAAGAAATAAAAATATTAACAATCACAACTGCGTGAAATCTAAACATATGAAAAGTAAATATATGAAAGAAGAAAAACACAAACAAAAACTCAACCATTAACACCAAATCCGAATCAAGTATCTACTGCTGTGCCAAAATAAACTATAAGTGAAGGGCACTCACCCCACACCCAACTGTAACAACCCCTTAATAAACTCACAAGAGGAGTAGACTGACCTCACTGTCCTTCGTGTGCCTTCAAAAATGTGTGCATACATCTTTACAATGAGGAGAAAAGACACCCTCCATCTATTCCCTGGCTTACAAATATGCTTCGTCAAATAAAGGAAACATACTATCTGGAAAAAATGACGTAACCCAATAGTGGTTCAGACCTCCCATAAAAGCAAAAACTGCCATATTTGCTCAAGTGTCTCCAGGCTGACCATCCAGAAGACTTGCAAATCCAGAGCGAGATCAAAATCTGAACAACATAAATGTCAGATATATCATGCGAAAAGTTCAGCAATTTTACACTGTTTTTGAAGGTGCAGGATTGTGCATGGGTGATCATGTAGGGACACGGGTGTCTACTACAAAGCAGTTGTTATGTCATTTTCAGTGTCACTAGAGACAAAGTAGAAGAGGTACAGCATGTGGAAAGCTACATTTTACCACCACTACTGCAGGTGCTGCCTGACTGTACTGACATACACCCCCTTCACATTTTCCCCCATACCTACATGTCCATAAATGTCAAACACTCCTCTGACACCTGCCGTCTCCTGGAAGAGCTTGAGTTGGATGTAATCTGCCTCACCGAGACTTGGTTCACGGGAAGCTCTGTCATGAGTTTTGACACTCTCCTTCCCAATGTCTACAAGATCCTCTCTGAGCCCTGAACCAACCATCCCGGTGGGGGTGTAGCCTTGATTTTCCCAGAGTGGATCCCTGCTTCTATCATTCCAATGCACCACTACTCCTCCATTGAATGTCTGGTCTGCAGGCTCTCTATCTATCCTGGCCTATATCTCCATGTGACCACTATCTACAGGCCACCTGGCCAGGCCACCCTCTTCCTCTCTGAGTGGGTTGACCTCTCCTCCTCGCTCCTTGCATCTACCTCTTAACTTCTCCTCCTCAGAGATTTGAACTTCCACCTGGATGCTATCAGCCCTGCTTGAGGACCCTTTTGCAACCTTTGCGATTCTCATGCTCTCTCTAGCCTTCCCTCTGGACTTGCTCACTCTGCAGGGCATACCCTGGATGTTCTGATCTCCTCAGACCTACCTCTCTCTAACCCTATCACCACTCCTCTCTCTTGGAGTGATCAGTTTCTCCTTTCTTCCCACCTCTCTCTCTCTTCTCCGCAGGTCAAACCTACTGCAGCACTGCCATCTACCATCTCGGTCATCTGACCCATGAAGCATGTGTCAGTTGAGGCTTTCACAGCTACTTTAACTCCTCCTCCTGCACCTTTGGCTGACTCACACTGTGACACAGCCCTCTCTAACCTTCATCTATCCAACTCTAATACTCTCGATGTCCTTGCCCCTGTCATGAGGATCTGCTTGAAGCCCAAATCCAAGTGCAACTCTTCGTATGATTCTGACCTCGCCACCCTTAAATGCAAGTGTAGGGTAGTGGAGAAGAAAGGAAATAGAGGGCATTGGACACACCCATTGACAAACTAGCTTGCCGCCTGTTCAAAAGGCAGTACAGAATCTCTGTCCTCTCTAAGAAGAGAGCCTACATCCATGCCTGCATCTCTGTGGCATCTAACAACTTGATTGAATGTTTCAACATCTGCAAGGAGCTGGCCAATCCTGCTGCAGTCCCTACCTCTCCTGATCCCTCCCAGGCCCTCTGCACAGCCTTAGCCTCTCATTTCACTACTAAATCTCAGGACAATCTGTTCACCCTCTCTTCCTCTACCTCCTCTGCTTCCTCCTCCTCTACCACGCCTGGCCTGTCTGAGGCCATAGCTCCTCCTCCATTCTCCTCCTTTCCCCTGTTCACATGTGATAATGTTTCTAGACAGGTCTCATCTATGAAAGTCTCATCGAAGCAAGTTCTCCCCTGCACATCCATAACGATCAAGGACCACATCGACACCCTTGCTCGAGCCTTGGCCAATTTCTACAATCAGTCCTTTGCCACTGGAACTTTCCCCTCCTCCTTTAAGCACTCTCTTGTGCACCCCCTTCTAAAGAAACCCGTGGCTTTTACTTTCACTCTGACTAACTATCGCTGATCTCCATTACTCCTTTCCTTTGCAAACTCTTGGAAAAGCTGGCCATCTCCCAGCTTAATCTACATACTGAATCTGTTGGGTGCCTCCATGAATGCAAACCTAGCTTAGAGCTGCCAGAAGCATGGAAATTGCATTCTGAAGACCTGTGAAGACCTTTTCAACAATATTGACTCCAATCTCCCTTCTGTCCTCATTCTCCTCGATCTATCCTCTGATTTTTCACATGGTCAACCATGCCATCCTGCTCAATCGACTCCGCAACAACCTTGATATTACTGCTCCGTTCGTTGGCTGGCTTACCTCCTTTCTCACCGACGACCCTCTCTGGTCCATCTGGTGTCTTTTCTCTCTTATACCTCTCCCTCTACATGTGGTCTTCCCCATGGGTATAACCTCTCTCCCCGGCTCTTCATCCACTACCTGTCATCTCTTGCCCACTGCATCACTACTTTCTGATCCAATTTTCAATGTTATGTTTCAGACTCCCCTCAGCCACCTCTGCTTCTTCTCTCATACCAGACTGTCTGGCTGCAATTCAGGAATGGTGCAACGTCAATGATCCTGTGTCATTGACCTCAGTCCCATGAGGAAAATGCTCTAAGCACTGGGCAAAGTGTCCCTTCTTCACACATTTATTACAATCAGTCTTTAGTCCAGGATATTTCTCAGTATTCATGTAGTTAAAGGTGCTACCATACCTGTAACACCGCTTAACTGCCCACATTTTTCATTTCACAGCAAACCCGAATTTCTTTGAAGGTTCATTCTTTGGCTGAACAGACAATTTCTTCATCGCCCCCTTCTTCTGCTCTTTGTGGTCTGATACTGCACATACCTTTCCAAATTGTAACTTTCTCTCTTTTCTAACTGCTTCACGCACGTCATCACACGTTCCATCTTCTTGGAAAAATCTGTAACTTCATCCAAGCTCCCGTTGTCCATATCGCTTTCCATATTTTATTCTCTCTCACTTTGAGCATAACATTATCACACAGATGGTCCTCATGCCATGCTCCAAAGCTGCATTTCTTAGCCAGTTTGTGCAAACCAGTAAGACAATCTTCAATGGTTTCCACTTCAGCTTGTTCATGTATACCAAAGTATTACCGCTCCAAAATGATTCTAGACTTTTCAATAAAGTGAATGTTTTATGTGAGCAGAATTACTTTTTAATATCTTTCGATCCTCAAAATCAAAACAGTGCATCGCGATCTATGCTAAAGGATGGACCATGCATTGCTAGCACATCATCTTGGAAGTCCTCCTTCCACATCTACAAGTTCACCACAGGTTCTCCATTATTTGGTAGGAATTGTGGAGGTAAATGTGCCATTATTGCAGAAATGCCCTTATTAACTGGTTGGGAGAATACCTTCCAAGGACTTTATCAATGGCTTTCAAGAGGTGTGTGCCCTTTCAATGGCCACCTCATATACTGGAGCTGTGCTGTCTATTAGAAGTAGCATGTCTTCAAAATGTGACCATGCCTGCTCAGAAGATGGCCACCAATTGTAGTCAATTGCAATGTCCCAGTATCCTTCTGTTCCTAAAATGGCCACCTCTGTGCTTGATGCAAAGATGGCTGCCATTTCACCTCAGATGAGGATGTCCCATCGTTTGACACACCCACATTATTGACCGGCCCTCCCAACACTCCTCACTGTGATCGGACCAATCTCTGAGTGCTTCTTCGGTCCGTGCCTGGCGCCATCTTCTGACTTTGGATCTCTCTCACATCCCGGCCAACACTGTCAAGGCCCGTGCCTCGATTCCCAGGACCACAGGATGCACTCTGCCAATGGGACCATCACAGGAGCACCTTGTCTATGTGGACCATGCAGCTCTCTTCTCCCTCTCAGGAGCACTTCAGGCTGTGATCTGGCTCTTGCTTTACCTGGCACCACAGGGCACAGAGTAACTCACGGACCCAGCAGTACATTCTTGGTATCCTCAGGCTGCAGTCCGAGGTCAGCAGTCGCCAAGCACCTCACTGCAAGAGACCACATTGCCTATAAATGAGGCAAGATGACGCTCTATGGGCCCTTGAAGACAAGCTTGTTACCACTATTATAAAGTAGGCAGAGGAGTAAAGTTAAATAAATATATTTTAAAGAAGGAGGCTTAGAGGCAAGTTGGACAAACTTGTTTATTTACATATTCTTAAAGCACGGTATAAGGATGATGGGCTCACCACCTCAACTGCCTCCCCTTCTAGAATCTCCCTAGCCACTCAACCCCCAACAAGTCCACCTTAGAACTCCGATGTACTCCTTGAACCTTGACCTCATGTAAAACAGAACTAAATACAAGCAGGAGCAATACAGTACTATACAACAAAGTACTAAGAATCGTAAGAAAAGACACATACTTGCTTTGAAGCAAAACAGATATTGAATCTATACTCTCAAATTAGTGTAATCAACTATTTCAAGTTTAAGGTGAAGGAGATGGGATCCACTTTGTTGGCCAGTTTAAAATCACACTGCTTCTAACCTATACATTTTGTGTGTTTGTGAATGTGTGTGTGTGTGTGTTTGTGTGTGTTTGTGAACATTTAATAGTGGCTCAGGGACTGAGTGTCATGTGGGTGCTGAGCTTCCCAGAATGCACAGGTATCATTTCTGGCACTACACACTTCTTTTACATGCGTAGGCAAGCCTAGTTGCAGGTTAAAGCACTGATTTTATGCATTGCTTGCCAATGTGCAGAACACCATGGTTTCTCATTGGCCACGGCATCCGTGGTCAATGACTTTTGTTTTTCAGATTGCTCAGAACTATTTTACCATTCTACTTTTTGTTTGGCTTGCTCACTACAGCAGAACAAAGGATATGCAGTTTTCCTTCTGAAATGTTGTGCAGGCAGCAACATCATGTATGATTACTCCAACATTGTGCTTAAGTACATGCCTTTTATTTTTTTACAGTATTGTCCCATGTTGTGGAGTAATGTTCCTTGCACATTCTGTGCTTGTCTTCCCTCGTTCACACACCCCCTCGTATCTTCACTAATTGTTAGGCAAAATGTTATGTAGTAACCATGTTGGAGACTACACCAGCCTTGTCCTCTCGGAAATAGGTAACCCAAACTTTGGTATAGGCCTGTACTACACAAGTTGGTAAAGTCACTGAGCATGCAGGCTTATCTCAAGAGGGGTCAATGTGAGCTGTAGAGGTGCAACATAGAGATTCACAGTGACAAGTATTCAAATAACACTTATACTCAAGGTTTCTTAGTAAAATAATGTTGTATTAATTTAACAGTCAATTTTAAAATAAGCCTTCTTTAGAAAGGGCGAAATGCAACAATAAAATGCACTTCAAAAACACATTGCTTCATTTCAGTTAAGTAAGTAGATACCCTTTTGGGATGTCACATACACACTTCCTACATCCTGATGTGACTTCAAAGTTAGGACACTGTGGACATTAATATATCACTTTAACAATTAATGCAATACTGGAGTTGTGGAAAAAGGAAAAGGTTAGGGAAGGAAACAAAGGTTATCAAGTCTCTCAACAGGTAAGTACTTTACAATCCCCCAATTAAGTATAGGTTAACACTTTCCCAGCAATACAAGTAATTTATGTATGACCTATGAGTGACAAAGTCAAAGGGTCAGAAGAGTCTGCAGGGAGCCAGGACAGCCAATGTCAATTGAAAAAAGTCTAGGGGAGCTGAGGCAATTTTGGTAGATAGCACAAAAGAATTGCACAATGTATTATAGAGAGCTTGAAGAAAAGAGTTACTGTTGGGCCACAAGCTTAAACACTATGCACTTGTTCCTGGTGTTCCTATCCCCTGGCACTCTGTTCCATCAGCAGCGAAGAAATACAGCCAGCAGTCAGAGGGGTTCCAGTGAAGTTGGTCTTGGGTTTAATTGGTCCCACCATCCAAAGGGAAGATGTTGTCCGTTACGGGCTTCTCTAGTCGATACGAAATTTGGAGCGTCAGCACTGCAGCAGGGCTTCACAGTGCAAACGGTCCAGGAGTTGGAGCAGGTGTCTCTTCCAAGTTCTTCTTCGGATTCCTTCGTCCAGTGGTCGACTCTGCCTTCTCTCCAAGAGACCTTGCTTTTTATGCAGGTTTCTCCCATTCATTTGCAGCCTAACTCTCACTCACATAGCAGGGTGGCTGTCCTTCAAGGACAGTCAGTCAGCCAATCACCTTTGGGTGCATTCCTTTAACCAAGGAGACTAAGCACTAGGAGCTTCGGGAACCTCCCTGGCTTTAGCAGTGAGCCCTGCCAAGGACAAAATGAACAAAGGGACCAAGCCTGGTTTGGCGCGCAGTGTAAAACCCAAGAAAGACCACACAAGCAAGAAATGATGGAAAAAGAAGACCGGCCACCCATGTGTGCAATACTGCATCTGAGGATTCATCCTGTGGTAAAAATGCACAATGGTAGGAAAATTAAACCACTGGCACAAGCCATTCATTGTAGAGAGGTTAACACAAAAATGTTACATGAGAAAGTAGCAAAATGGGCTACTAAGAAGCCCCCCAGTACTTCCACATAAGATGGTTTGTACTGGACCTACATAGGAAAAACTGACAGGTAAAGTCAATTGCACTTCAATATTCTTGGGCACAGTATTTTACCCAAGAGAAGGTATTTAAACCTTAAGAGAAATCCAAAGGACTTCTCTGTGACACTGCACTGAAGATGCTGTGTGTCACAATACAAAATGTGATGCCTATGGAGTTTGTCAGACTCCAAAATCAAAAGAAACACAAAGTCCAAATCAGTTAAAATGCATGAGGGAGTGAGACAAAGTATAAAAATGTACAAGTCCTAAAACCCAGCAAAAGAGCTGGGAAGGTTGAAAGGAATCAGCACAGAAATGTGAATTCTCCCTAACACTGATTTATTAACATGCTCATTATGTTAGGATATGATATGATGTGGCATTTATAACATACCTGTACACAAGTGTTTTTAGGCATGACAAGACAGGGAAAGGGAAACAAAGGGAGGACAAAATAACAATCTTACTAGGCCTTATGCCATTAAGATCATGCTAATGCGGGTGAAGAGGGAAGGGGAGAAGTTCCACGGGGGAGGGAACGGAGGAAGTGCAGTTAGCACACAAGGGCAAGAGAAGGGACTGTAGGCTTGCAGATACAGACCCTTAAGTACTGTGGAGCACAGAGGCAGTGCAAGGGCAACTTGACATGCAGGAGCCTGGGTCCGAGTTCAGAAGGTGACCGGGTGCCCGGATGACCAGTGCACGGAGCAGTCAGGTTCATCAGCAGGGAAGAGGAAGAGAGAAAGAAGAAGCTAAAAGGAAAGTTATGGATTGCTTCTGGAACCAGAGGTGGTTCTGCTCAAGTTTGAGAGAGGCAGGAAGGCTGTTCTTGATGGATGCCCCAGCTGAGGAGATAGATCTGGCCCCAACTCTCTGCTTGGAGAATCATCTTACTCCAGATAGTTGGATGTGGATGAGTGTAGAGATCGAGAAGGAAGATGTTTTGGAAGCGCAATTTGGAGGTAGAGCGGTCCTAGGCAACAGAAAGCCTTGTGGACGATGCAGAGGGTCTTGAACTTGATCCTTGTAGACACGGGGAGCCAGTGAAGAGATTTTAGAGCTGGAGAGATACAATCCCTGGGCTTGAGACCAAGGACAAGTCTCACAGTCATGGTCTGGATAAGTTGTAATGGTCAAAGAGTAGCGGCAGGAAGATTTAGAAAGAGGCTGTTGCATAGCTCAGGAGACAGTGAGCTTCTGGGAGAAAGTGAGAAAAGGAAGAATACCACTGAGGAGGTGCAGTTTGACTTCTTAGAGACATCAGGGATGGAAGGAGAGGAGGGGAGGGTGAAGTTGAAGATGACACCAAGGTTCTTAGCCTCACAGGAAGGAGCAGAAAGAGGGCCCAGAGTGGGTGGCCAGAGAGAGAGAGGAAAGGAGGGAACGGGTGTCCCAAAGAAGAGAATCTCAGCCTTACTGGTATTAACTGTAAGAGAAATTGAGTTTCCCAGTGAGCCTTGTGGCATTGGACAGTTTGTATCCGGTTATGGGGGCAAGTGGATTGAGGAAGTATGTTATGGTATTGATTAATTTGTTTTCCAAATGGGTTGAGGAAATAATAGTGTGCAATCAGACTCTAGGGTGCTAATTTAGTTTTTAGATAATGTGTTTCAAAGGGAACGGTTTCCCAGAAGATTTTGACAGGAAATGTGGTTCAATTGACTTCGAGAATCATATAATCATTTCTGGAAAGCAATTGGTTTATGCATCACTGCCCCTCATTTTATCACCCTGAGACTAATGGTGCAGTTGAGCGGTTTATTTGCACCCTTATGCAAGGAATCAGAATGGCTCCCAATTCTGCCCAGAAATGGGAGGAGCAGGTGAGTAAGATAGAGGGTGCATACATTTTAGCCCCACATGCCAACACCCTTATTCCCATTTGAGGTTCTTAGAAGGAGAAACCCACACACAGGGACAAAGCTGCCCTTCTTGGGCAGACCAGGTTTTATAGAGTGAAATGATAGGGAGTTAAGAGAGAGAGTGTGTGCTAGTGGGTTGCACATGAAGGAGTAATATGATGAACACATGGTGAGGAGTGGAGAGTGGGGCTTGGGCAGCAGAGTTGTTTTGCCGAGGTCCAGAAGGGTGTTGAAATGTAAGAAGGATACATCCGGGAGGATAGCTCAGGGGCAACTTGCTCGCCTTGGAAGCAAGACAACATGAAGCACCACAGATTCGATCTGCGGGTCCACACTTAGAAACCTCTAGGTATTAAGCACGTTTTTGATAACCTATCATATCTTATCATATCAAGGGGTGCTGAGGTCCATGGAGAGTGACAAAGGAATTTAACAATGCAGTGAAACTGGAGGATGGACATGTTTGGAACAAAGGGAGGGTGGCTGGGAGGGAGAATTTGAGTTCTCATAGAGGGTTGCAGTCCTTGAGTGTCAGGGCTGCACCCTGAAATTTGGATTTTCATTGGTTCTTTTGAGAGATGTGTTACATAGTACTTTATTGCTTGGCTTGATTTTAGTACTACCTTACATGAGGTAATTGATAAATGAGTACAGCTGAGTTCTAAGGTGGAATTGCTGGGGTTTGAGTGGCTTGGGAGGTTCTGGAAGAGGAGGTAGATGAGATGGTGAGCAGAGAGGTGAAGCAGCCAGGGCCCCTATTACCAACAGGCTGTGCATATGTAAATAAACACGTGTGTTCAACTTGTTAACTTTATAAGTCCAATCCCTATAATGTATGGTGCCTTGAGCCCAAAAGTCTCAAAGCTTTTTCTTAGGAGAGGGAACTTCTGTAGGAAGAGTTCTTGTGATGGTGAAATGTTCCAGATGATGTTCAACAGCGTTACAGGTCAGTACAATTATATTCCTATCTTTTAGATTTAGATCCTACAATCAAAAAGTCGTGGAATGGAATACCTCAAGTTTAGTATAAGGTTTATGCTTAGGAGAACAGGATGAGGTGAATGAGTTGCAATTACTTACCCCATTGACTCTGGTTTTCCCAGGTGACTAAATGGGTCGATTGTGGGTCACTTGAGGTGGGTATTCCCGCTGTTTATTCCATTGCAAAATGTCCACAGGTTGCAGGTCTGAGGATTTCTCTGGCTGGCTGCTGGTGCAGAATGCTACTCCTGGTGAATAAGACAAGGAGGATTCACTGATGCAGGACTCTTCCCGACACCTCAGAAGATTCATGGAAGTGACTTCAACTGATGGTCACTGCACAGTGACTATGGCAGGCATCTTGGCAGTTGTGGTTGGAGACCTTCTAGAGCATTATTCCTTGCAGCTGGGAAGCTGAACTTTGCCAGGAAGTTGACTTATGGCACTAGCTGGTGAGAATCATAGTTCCAGCGACGAATGTGGAATGGCAATGATTATACTGAGGTATCTCACTGGAGAGCTGATCAGTCCACCTGGTGGTCCAGGACACTTCCAAAGGCTCAGGTCGCTGGATCATTGAGACTGGTTGGTCGCACTAGTCAAAGCATTGAAGCACCATTCAGGGTCTTCACAGATTAGGTAGTCCAGCAGGGTTAACCAGGCCAAAAGTAAGAAGAGGATGCCCATCCTCTTCAGGAGTCATCCATGATCTTCAGTTGGCTGACCTTCGTCACAAAATTCTCAGCTCCAATGTTGATCTGAAGAAATTGCTGCAGCAGTCCTCTTCTTATCCTAAATCCTGGCTAGAAGCAAGTCCACACCCACTAATGTTAAGGATCTGCACCATGCAAACAGCCCATCAGGGACGACTGTGGGTATCACTCATGCCCCACACCTAGACTTTCAGGTGCCTCAGATGAGGAGTTGGACCAGACAGCCCCACCCACATCCTGGGTTCACACACACAAGACCAGCAGTAGATCATGAAAGCAGCAGAATGTCCCAGGAAAATGCCTGACCATATAAAGATTGTCTGAACAAAAATATGGCCAAATAACAAGCAACAGATCTCGTAGCATGGCTGGTTTAGGGCACTAGCCACATTTAGTAGCCAGATGTGGTAAAGACAAATGTACACACTAAAAATATTGCAAAAACTGTACAAAATATCTGCTGACACCAGCTTGTTTTTCGGCACCTATAAATGTAGCCCAAGTGTAAAAGGCTAGGGTGGCACAAAACTGCACTGCATTGTAAGAAGCTCTGTGCACTCTCAAAAAGTTACCAAAGAGGTAAAAGGTAAAAAGACAAAAGGGAAACATAGGTTCGAGTATGGATAGTCTGAAGGAGGGTTCAGTTTCCCCATCACAAAATGAGCAAAAACGCCAGGGGGGTGAAGCTGAAGGATCAACTTCTCAGTAAGAAGTCAGGACAGGTTCAAAAACAAAAGCAAACAGTTTGGTGGTCCATAGAATATGGAGGGAAAGTTGCCTAAAGAGAAATATTTACTGACATTTGCCATCTTGGATGCATGAGTCTCAGGAGCATGGATAGTATGGTGGACATAAAAGTCTCTTAATGTACATATATGCTATGTGTTTTTCTGAGGTGCAGAGCTCAAAACATGGCAATCCCACGTCACTAAATAGTATTCCTTTAAGGAACATCAGAGTCTACATCATACATTTTCTATATATGACTGACTCTTCCTCAACCCTACTGGATTTTCTGAGATCATTGACCAAAGCACATGGATTCACCTCATTATTAAATAAATAAACTTGTTAGTCTTCATGAAAGCAAACTTGGCTGGAAAATAAATGTCATGTATCTCTAATGAATGACTGACTCACTCCAGCCGGATATGATTTTGAAATGTCCATTACTGTTATGGATTACCTATATTTTAATAATTTAAACCTCAATATAAGCTCCCTCCTTGCCTAGCTCCTCACCTCAACTGCTCCACCCAGTTAAGTGTACCACTATCTGTGCATCTCACTATGTCACTTTCTATCTACCCCATTTTCTCTAACTGCTTCTCCATCTCCTATCCTTCACCTCTCATTAAGAATGGCAGGAAGAAACTCAAGAAGGACATACTGGCTGCCAACCCAGGTCTTCCTATCACTGACACCTATGTCAGTGCTTCCGCCATGGATACTTTCATCGACATACTCTTTGTCGTTCCCTCTCCCAACCTAGGGACTCTCCATATGCCGCTCTGCTCTCCCCTTACTCTTCCTCACACATAAATGGTTGCACCTGCTGTGATGCCCTTCTTGCCTCCTTTTTCACCTCCAGGGCAATCATAAATGTCTATCAAAATGGTACCATCCTGTTACAAGGGCCTCAACCCAACATCCTACATTTGGATAGGCTCCTTCCTCACCTTATCAACTTACCTCTTTCCTCCTCACGGGCTCCCTTGCCACCTGCCTCTATGGTCGCCCAGGTTCTCTTGCCAACTATGCCCACCTTGGCTACCTTGCCTCCTACCAACCTCACCTCTTCCCTCACAACTCCCCCCTTGTCGCTTCCAACTGTACTGGCTCCCTTGCCTACTTGCACTACACTGTCGACCTTGTCAGCCTTGTCCACCCTGCTGCCCTGGCCACCCACTTCTGCTGCATCTGGAGCTCCCTTGTCTCCTTTGGCCCCTCCCACACTGGCTCTCCTGCCATCTACCACCATCCTGGCTCCCTTGCCTGCACCCTCCTCACTGACACCTTTGTCGTCTTTGCCCCCTCTGCCTCCTCCTACCTCTAGCTCTCAGGCACTCTTGCTGCTTACTGGGAGGACAGGGGGGGGACCGTAAGTCCTTCAAAAGTTTCAACCTTCTCCATGTTGCCACACTAAACTGTGGCTCTGCTGTCAAGCACTCCTCTGACATCTGCCATCTCCTTGAATTCCTGGACCTTGATGTTCTTGCTCTTACTGAGACCTGGTTTAAGGACAGTTCTGTCACAAGTTTTGACACACTTCTCCCTGAAGGCTACAATATCCTCTCCGTGCCCAGGCCCAACAGGCCAGGTGATGGAGTAGCCTTGACCTTTCCGGAGTGGATACCGGTTTCCATTATTCCCACTCAGGCCTGTTATGTATTTTTCTATACATTTGTATATATCATTGAATGACCACAGGATACCATCTACATGTCTGTCCTTTATTCCTACTCTTAACTGACTCCCTTCTCCTCATTCCATTCCATCCCCAAGTTCTACTCAGGCTTCATTTCACATCCCATCAGCCACAACACCCCCCCTTGCTTATCATATAAGTTTACTCTCCCCATCTGTCCAAAAGGATCACATCTACATCTGCTCAATATGGCGTTCTGGCTGGCGTATGATCCAGTGAGTGCTACTAGTAACTTCTCAAACTTCTTTGCCAAGCAGGCAAGGCGGGGAATGTCCAGAGTCTTTAAGTGACAAAATACCAACAGGTTCCTCACTTCTCATTTCCCCATATGAATCTCCATCCGGATCATCCTGTGACATTAGACCAACAGTATATTCATTTCTCCTTCCCACACATGTTTCTCCTTGTGAATCATCCAGAAACATTTCATGAAAGAAGGAAGGAAATATCAATTATCTCACCATCACTGTTCATGACAGTAGCCATGGGCCTCTTGACAGCCGTTACTATTAGTGACTCAAACTATGTCCTCTTCTTTAAGTCAATTACTTCCTTTCAAAGTTTTCCAAATGTTCCCAAATATTCTTCTTTTTTTTTGTCAGCCACCTCCATACACTGTATTCTTTCTTTCTCGTACCACAATTCCTTCTTCAGGTGACTACTTCCCCAGGCCATTTCCACTGACTTCCTTTACAGTCAGCGTGGATCGATCATTATCTTGTTGCAAATTGTTATGTACCTTTCAATACATTTGTATGTATCATTGAATGACGACAGGATAGCATCTACATGTCTGTCCTTCTTTATTCCTACATCTTAACTGACTCCCTTCTCCCCATCCCATTCCATCCCCAAGTTCTACGCAGGCTACACTCCACATTCCATCAGCCACAACAAGGCGTACTCCTTAAAAGTGGCATGGCTACCTCCACACTCGTAATTTATTTATTTTTACATTTATATAGCACACAGACAGCCCAGGGGCATTACAGCACTGCTACTGGCAGCAAACTTAGTTACAATATGCATAAGTTACAACATTTGAGCGCAGAGATGTAGTACATGTTATACATAACATGACGCACATAGTCAAGATATCCATGGGTGTAGTGGCAAGGGTGTGGCGATCAGGCAAATAGGGTGGTTTTCAAGGTTTTGCAGAAGGTGGTGAGTGAGGGTTCAGCTCGCAGGGCAGTGGGGAGGGCATTCCAGTGCAGGGCAGCTAGGTAGGGGAAGCTGGGACCACCTGCTCTTGCTCTTTTTACCATGGGTACGGTGAGAAGGTTGGCATAGGGGGTCCTAGTTGGTCTTGAGGATGAGGCAAGGTGAGTCCTTTGTGATTGGTAAACTGGTGCGGCAAGGTGAATGCATTTGTGGGTGAGGGTCAGGGCTTTGAAGATATCCTCTGTTTTATGGGGAGCCAGTGGGAGGCTCTTCTGGCAGTAGAGATGTGTTCTCTTTTGGAAATGCCTTGAGCTGCACATAGGGCATTATTTTGAATAACTTGCAGTTTCTCAAGATTTTTAGTGGAGGTCCCTAGGAAGAGAATGTTACAGTGTTCCAACCGTGATCCAGTGATAGCTCTGGCTATATCAGTGCAGGTGTCGTTGGAGAGGTAGGGTCTGACTGCGTTGAGGAGTTTGGCATGGTAGGCAGCTGAGGAGGCAATGGCGTTCACTTGTCTGGTCATGGACAGACCTGAATCCAGGTATACGCCTAGGGTTTTTACTGAATTGGACACTGGGATTTTGATGGAGTCAATGATGAAGTGACTAAATTGGTCGTCAAGTTTTTTGAGAGTGTCAGGGGAGCCAACAAGCAGGAGTTCAGTTTTGTCTGAGTTGAGACAGAGGCTGTTAGCAGCCATCCAGGTTTGGATAGTGTTGTAGATGATGTTAAGGGTCTTGGAGTCAGTGTCATAGTCGCCTGTCAGGGTGAGGAGGATCTGCCTGTCGTCCGCGTAATTAGTTTAGGAGATCCCCATGGCATCAAGGATGAGGAAGAGGGGGCGAGTGAATATATTGTAGAGGGTGGGAGAGAGGCATGAGCCTTGTGGTACCCCACATAGCGTGATTGTGGGCGAGGCAGCTGCTAGATCAGAGAAAACCTGCATGGTTCTTCTTTGTAAGAAGGAGGTGATCCAGGCGCTAGCATGGGCTCAGAAGTTTGCAGTGGCAGTCAGGTGGTGGCGTAGGACGTCGTGATCGACAAGGTCAAACGTGGCGGAGAGATCGAGGAGAAGGAGCAGATTTGGTTTGCCTAGGTCTCTTGCTTCATCCATCTGGTTTTTAAGGTCGAGTAGGGTGGTCTCAGTTCCGTGTTTTGGGCGGAAACCGGATTGTCTCAGACCTACGAGTTTATTCTCTTAGAGAAATTGTTGGACTTGAAGGTAAGCTGCTTTGAAGAGAATTTTCAGGAGGAAGGGGACAGTGGTGATGGGCCTATAGTTGTTGGGTGAGGTGGGGTCGAGTGTGTTTTTTTTTATGAGAGGCCTTACCCACGCTTCCTTGAGGGAGGAGGGTACTTTCCCTGAGGTGAAGGAGGCGTTGACAAAGGCTGTAAGAAATGGGGTGAGGGACTCAACGCAGTCTTTGATAATGGTGGCGGGGCAGGGGTCTCCTTTGCAGTTGGAGGGTTTGATGCCTTTCATTAAGTTAATGATGTCTTTCTCCTGGATGGTTTTGAAGGAGAAGGTGGGGGAGGCATCTGAGGTGTCTGAGGCGGGTGGGCGTGGGGGGGCTAGGGAGAGCGAGTCTGGAGTTCATAATTTTGGCTTGAAAGCAAGTCCAGTTTGTTGCGCATGGCTGTTTGAATGCCATCGCACCAGGCCTTATCTTTCGTGAAGTTTTGGGATGTGAGGGTAGGGGTTTCAAGTTCCCTGAAAATGGTGAACATTTCCTTCCTGTTGGAATTTGCTTCGGTAATTCTGGCTTCAAATGATTTGGCTTTGGCTTGGATGATGGCTTTTTTATACTCCTTGGAGCGGTTTTTGAAGTCAAGTTTGTCTTTGTCATCTTAGGAGGTTTGCCAGCGTGCAAGGGCAGAGCGTTTGTCCGTCCGGAGTTTGAGGAGATCTGGGGTGAACCAGGAGTTGGTGTGGCTCGTGGGTTTGGATTTCTGAGGTTTGAGGGGAGCAATGGAGTTGCTTGCTGCCGATATAGCATTGTTGTAATTTTGCGCCAGGGTTTCTGGGTCATTGGAGAAGGGAGGTCTGAAGGCAGGTCCCTGTAGGAATGGTAAGAGTCTTTCTTTGGTGAGAAGGCGGGCGCTTCTAGAGAGGGCAGGTGGCAGGGGTTGAGGAGGGTGGGGTGGGAGAGTGGTGGTTGGGATGTCAAAGGTTATGATGTGGTGGTCCGACCACAGGGTGGGAGAGTTGCTTGTGATTGTGAGTGGGCAGTTGTGCTGTGCAATCCAGTCAAGTGTCCTCCCTAAGGAGTGGGTGGGGTCTGTGATGGTGTTAGTGAAGCCCAGAGTTTCAAGGGCTGAGTTGAATGATTTAGAAGCAAGGTATTTGAGACCCATTGTCAGCTGAGGCTACTTCCTTCCTGAAACCCCTGTGGTTGCCCATAAACTGCTGTGTGGTACTCATCCTTGTCGCCAAAACCGTGGAAAAGGGTGCTTTAAAACACAGAGGGGTGCCTCTATGACATCCCAAAAAAAGGGATGTGTTGTCTTGCAAACTGCAGGTTGGCACTAACCAGGATTTTGAAGTAACATGATTGTCAAAACATAGCTGGGCTTTGCAAACCCAGGTCATTTTCCAAGTATTCCCTTTACTGAAATTCACAGCTCACAGGGTAGGGGCCATATGTATTCCAAAGTAAATGCCTTCAACATACAAACCTGATTGTTCTAGCTACTCTGTAATAGGTTGAATTTGTTGACATGAAAACAGTGTTGCAGTACACAGAGGTGTTTGGTTGTCTTGTGCAGGTGAGAAATGTTCAAGCATCAGGGTGTTGTAATTGCTTATGGACTCATTGATTCAGGGAATAAGGGGTGTTTAAACTGAATGTACACAACAAGGAAAGGGGTGTTTTAAAAAAATAGAGACGAGCATGGGTACAGCTATATATTGAGAGTGCCACAACCGGGTCTGAAACACTGGGCCACATTGTATTACTCTGCTTCTCACTATACAATATAAGAGACCTTCACTAGGCAGAGTGCATCAACGTTCTGCAGACAATATGCACACTTGTATGCTGAAGCAAATCGTGTGGGTGGGAAAAGGATTAAGAAAACATGGTAGTGATGTAATATTAATTACATATAGTAAGTATAGAGCTGTTCATGCTCCTCAGATCTGGAAAGGGCACTGCAACGGGTAAACATTCAGTCTGAAGTGTTGCCCATGATCATCCTCCAATATGTGTTTCTGAAATTGCTCTTGCTACCCCCTGTATCCTACACTGAGGATCTTTATCGTGCATGACACCACACTCATGCATTAAAATGCAGACTTCAATGACTTGGCCTCTAAGACATACTGGTTCGAAGCGCTGCTGTATTACGCCCTACAGTTTGTGTTTGCTAAAGAGCACCCATCTTCAATATCTCGTCCCCTCCTCTGTAGCCTCTCGTCTCTGAACAGTGGGTTTTTAGCAAATGTGCAGTAATTCGCTCCACTCTGCAATCACACTCTCATTCATGTACAATGCCTCTCCCCCAATACACTGTTCCCCCATACATGTGCCCCATAATGTCATCACCCTCCCTTACAATCTGCTTTCCTGCATTCTTTGAAATTTGTGACATTTGGTCACCAGCCTCTCTCTCGCTCTCTCTCTCTTTCTATCTCTTTGTCACTCTTCTGCTTTCACCACTGTGTGCTATGGTTTACATGAAGCTGTCTTGTTTACTTGACATTCTCGTCTTCAGTTTGTTGTCACCCTGCAATTTGCAGTCACCCTATTTCCAATGTAACTTCTCTTTTAGCCCTGCATCCGCTCTGTTAGGCAGAATCATATGCAGTACCCTTTGGAAACACCACACACAATTAGGACTACACGTGCAAGTACAAATTCACCTTCGGTACAAGCCTGTACTACACAGTAACATGATAGCAATGGCTGAGCAGCCAGACATATCTCAAGAGTAAAGTGAGCAGTATCAATAGTTACACAAAGGACAGCAATTACTCTGGTTCAAACAAACACTGACTCAAGGTTTCTGAGTAAAAGAATATACATTTATTTACACATCAGTTGTAAAACAACTCACTAAAGTAAAGTAGTAGAAAAATCACACTCTTAATATACTACTCCCTAACCCAATAGATTCTGGACAGGTTACTGAACAGGTTAATCTCCAAATGAAGTGTGAGCAAAATGGCACTCCAGCAATTTAAAAGAGAGGGAAAGACAAGGTTAGACAAACGTTGAGCAGCACCAACAAGTACGTAAGCAGGGCAATCTAGAAAAAGTAACTACAGTGAGGAAATCAAATCAAGAGGCCTGGGCCAAAGTCAATTGACCAAATTCTTTGCAGGGGATCACACAGTTCAGGGTAGTTTGCGGTTAAGTCTTTGCCAAGGGTTCAGAACGAAGTTGGTTGGACAAAAAGGTCACTTTAAAGAATAGAGAAGAACAAGCCCTCGCATTGGCAAAAGGTTTCACACACTTTCACCTCGGTCGGACAGAACAAACAACCGGGTTTGAACAGTACCTTAAATGAAGAAGAAGGCTGTAGCTGAGGCAGACATTCCTGGCAGGACATGCAGGCTCATGGTTCCTGAAGCGACTGTCAGACTGACACGAAGTAGGAAGACTGGAGGGTCCTGCACTGCCCAGAGAAGAAACCAGTAGCAGAGCAAAGCAGCAAATAAAAGGTGCGCTCCTTAAAACCCAAGCAGGGACCGGTCCTCCTGGCTATCTGGTTCACTGTAGCTGTGCACAGTCAATTCGACCAGAGGAGGGAGGCCTGGCTTGTAGTTTGGCAAACTGGTTGGTCCCACCAGCTCAAGGGGAGAAGATTCCTTGCAGATCTTCCCTGTCAATGAAGTTTGGAGATTCAGACCCACAGCAGGGCTTCACCGGGAGGTTCAGTCGTGGTAGAGGTCCTTTTCTGTCAGCTTCTCTTCGGTTCTCTCGATCCAGTGGCGACTCTGCCTTCTCAGTCCCAGACACCTGCTTTTTATGCAGTTTACCCCCATTCATACAGCCTGGCTTTCAATCACACAGCAGGGTGGCTGTCCCGGCGGGACAGTCGCCACAGCCAATCATAAAGAGTGCGACATGGGTCTCGAAGGAGACCCTGTGCAGGGAGTCTCAAACCCCTCCCTCAAATCCTGTCCCCCTCAGACATTCAGGCACCTAAGGAGGGCTTCTGTGCAGAAGCCCGCCAAAGGACGGTGAACAAAGGAACCAAACCTGGTTTGGCGCACAGAGTAAAACACAAGAAAGTCTTTTACAAAAATAAATGGCCAATAAACCCAGCTGGAACAGCCTAAAACAGTACCAAGGCTATTTAAATAGACTGTGGTAGGAACAATAGGGTAGATACCACTGCCACCAGCCAAATCCTAAAGAAAGGGGAACAAAATAATGTTCCACGAGAAACAGACAAAAAGGGATAACTATTAACCCTTTCCAGAACTCTATGTATGATAGTACTGGGTCTGTAAATTTAAAAAGACTAATAAAGTCAATGGCAACTTTACATGTTCTGGGAGACAGAAGTCATTCCCAGAAAATGGAGTCTGAGTTGGGAAGTCTAAAAAGACAACCCTGTGTCACTGAACTAAAGGTGCTGTGTGACGCACAGTAAAAAGATGATGCCTATGGAGTAGGTGAGGCTCCACAGTCCATGAACACATCAAAATGTTAAACACACACAGCACAACACATGTAAGAGTGAGAAAAAAAAGGCTCACACTCTTACCAGGTTTAAAAATAAATCCTAGAAATCCAGCAAAGCTGCTGAGGGACTCAGTAGGTAAGGGAAATTAGCCATTCTGGAGAATTCTCCCTAACACGCTCTTCCTATGACACTACAGTACAGTGCCTTATTGCGTCCAGTGTCTCTTTTCAACTAGCTGTCTTGCTCTTTCTCAGTAATAATCTCTTCCCAGTTTATTCGCATGCAGCGACCGTCTTTCAAGCACAGGCAATCCCATCACGTTCAGTTCCTCTTATAATGATCTACCGAACTAGTTCAGAAATGAATACCCTACGAAATAAAAGTGAAAAAAATAGAATCTTGACGTATCCCTGCCAAAAAATAAAACTGCTTTGAAATGGTAAAAACTCCTGTTTAATTAAGAGTATCCTGGAATGCAAATGTGTCCTAATGCACATAATGACAAGCAACGTATTGGCAGCGTCATTAAATTACTGCCTTTTTAAAACCAAGCTCATTTTAATAAGAGCTTTTTCATTTGCTACTGATGTAGGTCTGACATGTAGAAAATCCGAAGAAGTTTTCTGTGATTTTGTTGACATCTCTCCTGCTTATATGATTAGCTTAATTATAGGCTTTTGAGGGCTCAAACCACATAATTGGCACATGCTCTGTAAATAATGTTTGCTCCCTATTGAAAAAATAAAAACAACACAAATATATTCCCTTGTAATGTCTCTAATGGAAATAAGCCCCAATAATAACCAATTGCCAAAAACTAGAGAGAATCAGAAACATGCAAATAATTTAGCACATTAAAAATAGGAGGCCTCCTGTTAATGGCATAGCCAGTTTTTTGTAAATGAGTGCTGGGATTAGACCCTATGAAAATTCCTACACATGGTCATTTGATAAAAGAAACAGGGGTCCCAGTGATCCCCGGCAGGTTCGCCATCACTCCCTGGAGGGAAAAGCTGTAACACAGCAGCCAGAGCTCCAGGACGGTCCGCGCTGCTGCCTCTGGCCCTGGGCACCTGTCTCTCATGTGGGTCGACCATCCCCAAGCCCAGCGGTGGTCCCGGGAGAGCCCTGGTTGCCTCAGTGTCCATGGCCCATTCCAGCTTTTTGCCTTTGGGAAGGGACAGGGACCCTGCTGTGGCTCCCCGGGACAGCCGTTGAGCTTGGGAGCTGTTCACCCAAATTGGAGACAGGCACCCAAGGCCGGGGACATCACCCACAACTGTCCTGGAGCGCTAGCCGAAGCTCTCACTATGAAAGTCTCTAAAATTGTATCAACGTTTCAATATTGGCACACATATTATCAGGGTGCCTATTTTGACAGAGCATACAATGCACACTTGATATGATGCTCATTTCCTCTGTCAGAATAGTCACCCTGAAAAAATGTGCGCAACATATTGAACAGTTTCATTGTTTGTGCTTGGGCTGTTGTGGAAAGGTAGGAGGCAGGTTGAACTGGTGTGATCCGCTATTGGAGGAGGTAAAAGCTCCTGGGCAACTGTGTGAAGTGCATGGTGGTAAGGAGTCTTGTGTAGTGTGAGGTGTAAAAAAGGCAAGCAGGTGTGTTGTGGGAGAATTATGCGTATTGTACAGTGCCCTAAGAAATGCTAGCCATGGATTCTTCACTGAGGCTTAGTCCTCCTTTTTTGGCAGTATCTCTCTGTCCCTTGATCCCTCAGTATCACAGTGTAGTACGTGCAACTCTATTTACCACCTTGAAGTACACAGTGTACCGCAGCAACAGAAACATTCATCGATTGCAATTATACCAGCACTGTTAGGGAGAATTCTCAAGAATGGCTAATTCCCCTTACCTTTTGAGTCCCACAGCTCTTTGCTGGATTTCTAGGGTTTCATTTTTTTTACCTGGTAAGAGTGTGAGCTTTTTTTCCCACGCTTACATGTGTTTTGCTATGCCCATGGACTATGGAGTCTCACCCACTCCATAGGCATCATATTTTTACTGTATGTCACCCAGCACCTTTAGTGTAGTGACACAGGGTTGTCTTTTCAGACTTCCCACTTTAAACTCCATTTTCTGGGACTGACTACTGTCTCCCAGAACATGTAAAGTTACCATTGACTTTACTAGTCATTTTAAATTTAAACCCTATCTTTCAATAGAGTACTGGAGGGGTTAATAGTTATCCCCTTTTGTCTGATTCTCATGGAACATTGTTATGTTCCCCTTTCTCTAAGATTCGGCTGGTGGCAGTGGTATCTACCATTTTTATTCTACCACAGACTATGAAAATAGACTTGGTACTGTTAGAGGCTATGGTGGTAGCCTCAAACGAAACCCATGTTTATTTTAACTTGGTTCCGGTCGAGTTCTTTTGTCATATCTTTTTGTAAAGGTCTTTCTACTGTTTTACTCTGTGTGCCAAACCAGGTTTAGTTCCTTTGTTCGCCGTCCTTTGGCGGGATTCTGCACAGAAGCCCTCGTTAGGCACCTGAGTGTCTGAGTGGGCAGGATGTGAGGGAGGGGTTTGAGGCTCCCTGCACATGGTCTCCTTGGTGACGCAAGTCACACTCTTGTTTAATTGGCTAGGTGGCTGCCCTGTCAGGACAGCCACCCTGCTGTGTGATTGACAGCCAGGCTGTGTGAATGGAGGATTTGGTGCATAAAAAGCCAGTTTCTGGGACTGGAATGCAGAGTCACCACTGGAACGAGAGAACCAATGAGAAGCTGAAGGAAGACGACTGCTGCAACTACTGGACACCTCGTGAAGCCCTGCTGCAGGTCCGAATCACCTGAAACTTCGACGACAGAGGAGATCTGCACGGAATCTTCTTCCCTTGAGCTTGGTGGGAACAACCAGCTCGCCAAACATCAGACACCGGTCCTCATCCTGGTCGAATTTGCTGTGCATTGCTGCAGTAGATCGCATAGCCAAGGGAACATAACCAGTTTGGGTTTTAAGGAGAGCACCTTTTATTCGTCGTTTTGCTCCGCTGCTGGCTTCTTCCCTTGGCAGTGTAGGGCCCTCCAGCCATCCTCCTTCTTGTCCCCACGACTGAAGCTTCAGGAACTGCCAGGAACAACTGCCTCAGCTACAGCATTCTTCTTCTTTTAAGGTACTGTGCAAATCCAGTTGTTCTTTCCGTCAACCTCAGTGAAAGTGCTTGAAATCGTTCGGCTCTCTGAAAGCTTGTCCTTCTCTTCTCCTTTAAATAACTTTTCCTCTGACCAACTTCGTTTTGAACTCTTGGCAAAGACGCAACCGCAAACTACTCTGAACTGTGTGATCCTCTGCAAAGACTCTGAACCATTAACATTGGCCCAGACCTATTGACTTGAATCCTAGTTGTAGTAGCCTTTTCTAGATTGCCCTGCCTATAACTTGTTGGTGTTGTTGATTTTGCATAACTTTGACCTTTCTCTCTTTTAAATTGCTGGAGTGCCATTTTGCTCACACTTCATTTTGAGCTTAACTTGTCCAGAATTGCTTGGGTGTTACTGTAGTATATTAAGACTGTGATTTCCTGCTGCTTGATAATAGTAAACTGTTTTATAAGTGATGGTGTAAATAAATGTATAATCTTTTACTCAGAAACATTGAATCAGTGTTGGTTTGAACCAGAGTAATTGTTGTCCTTTGTGTAACCTCTTGTACAGCTCACTTTACTCTTGAGATAAGTCTGGTTGCTCAGCCATCGCTACCACTTTACTGTGTAGTACAGGGTTGCAGGCTTGTACCAAAGGTGAAATTGTACTTACACTTGTAGTCTTAATTGTATGTGGTGTTACCAAAGGGTACTGCATATGATTTTGCCTAACAAGCACAACTATGACATTGGCACAAGCTGACATAATGAGTCCTTCACCTCTTTCCCTGAATAATAGGTGTCAATTACATAATAACCTTGAAATAATGTATATACAGACCCTCCACTTTATAGCGATTTTGCGATCCCGTAAAATACCGCAAAAACTGCAGTTTTGCGCAAAATGCTGCGAAAAGGCCCGTTTTTTGCAAAAACAGCATCTTTAAAAAAATAAAAAAATAAAAGTAATCTACAAAAATTACTGTTTCCAAAAAGAATTACTAGGGGTGCCAGGTTCGCAACTTTTTTTTTTGACGCAGGAAATGAAATGTGCCTACACATCTCATCACTTGCGCCCAAAAAAAGAGCAGCCCAATCCACAAGGGACACATGAATGGGCCATTTTATATGCGCGCCCATTCAGATGTCCTTTTTCACCTCCTTGATCAAATAAAGTGGCGTTTCTGCCAATTTAAAATCACATCACTCATTTCCAAGTAAGATGCATTTTAAATGTGCAGAAATTGTAGGCAACCTTAAGCTCACGGGATGTGGGGGTGCTACTGCATGACAGGGTCTTTCCTGACCCGATCATGCATTTCTTTTAAGGTATGAACCGCTGCTGTGTCGATTGCATTTCTGTTCCTCAAAGAGGATAAAAATACATTTTTTGGGTCGCATTTTACAGT
The DNA here is from genome assembly GCF_040938575.1 of Ambystoma mexicanum. Classification (NCBI taxonomy): domain Eukaryota; kingdom Metazoa; phylum Chordata; class Amphibia; order Caudata; family Ambystomatidae; genus Ambystoma; species Ambystoma mexicanum. Next base: position 755,102,512 of record NC_090922.1, on the reverse strand, counting down.
GGCAGCCCCTGTAGGGCCTGTCCTTGTGAAAGGCGCTGGGAGCTTGCAGAACACTGTCGGAGATCGATTCTATTCAAGGTACTACCCATTTTGATGACAAAAATCGATCGAATTGTACAATTTGACCTATTTTGTCCAGTACTATTCGATCGATTTTTATAAATACCGACATGTGATCCGGGGTGTCAGCTGCTCCCAAGTTCAGTATTTTTGAGTTAGGGGTTTGCAGGGGTGTTCCCCACTTCCTCAAAATTGGAGGCGAGGACTGGAAAAAAAAGAAAATAACGAAAAAGGGACCCTGCGGAGTCAGATCCGACCCACGTTAGAGGGACGGATCTGACAAAGCAGGGTTGCAGGGGAAGCGGCAGCGACCAAGCACTTAAGTTGGGGAGGGGGTGGTGGTGAAAGGTACATTTTGGGTTGTTTGGCTGAAGTGCAAATCAATTTGCGGCGAAATGGACTACGTTCAATTCTGCCACAAATAATTACACTTCGGTCAAACAACCCAGAACACAATTCAAGGCAGCTGGCCAGCACACAATTTGCACTACAGCTCAGGCCTGTGGAAATGTGCCGGTCACCTTTGAGAATAAGGTGCCCTGCTTATTTCCAAAAATGGGTTGTCTAAAAATAGCATATCCATGGCTCTATTTTTAAATGCCCCATTTTTTGAGGATCTGGGTCAAAATCTATATTTAAAAAAAATAAAAAATGGTTACACTATGAGAGGGAAAGGAGAGAGAGGGAGAGTGATGAGTGAGATGTGAAGTGATAGACAAGAAATCAGGTGGACAGCAGTAGGTCAGAGGAGAAAGCGGTGAACGAGAGAGCAGATGAAGCAGTGATGCGGTGGGCCCGAAATCTGAGAGCGAGCAGAGGTACAGAAAGTAGAGGGAGCGTGTGGTCAGTGAGCCAGAAAGCAGAGAGGAAGCGGTTGTCCGGAAAGAGGCAGTGAGCTGCAGATCGGAAAAAAGGATGAGGGAAGAGTGCAATAGAATGGGAGAAAGGATGCAAGATGCAGAAGCAGCACAACAGAATGAAGGACTGTATATGGCGGGAGGAATTGAGTGTAAAGTGTGAGTTAGGAGTACGATTTGGAGTATGGCAGGGGCTGGGCAGTGGAAATTGTGACTTGACAGTGTGACATAGCACGTCAGTATTTGTATGACAGAGTGAGAGGTTCAGGAATGCAAGTTGTAATTGGGAGTTGGTGAGATGTGTGTTGGTGTGAGAGGTTTGTGGGTGTTTGGGGGATTGGAGAACATAGAAGGTTGAATATTTTCAGCATTACAACTGATAATGATCAATTTAGTTAATACTATTAAATAGGCATGCACATTAAACCAAAAATGTAGCAAAATCCAACACTGTTCTGCCAAGCCATAGACATCTGGGACTCTTCCTATTACATTAATAAAAAAGATACATAATAATGATACACTAGCTATCTTGTAGTCTTGCACTCTGCTACTTTCCTGCAATGTGGCAATCTTACACCCTCCAGTTAATACAAAATGTCCCGCAAAAATGCAGCAATAAATAAAGGTTTGTGCCGCAAAATGTGATGTTTCATGCCGCAAAATGTGCCATTTTATGCCGCAATATTTGCCATTTTATGCCACAAAATCCTGGATGGTCTGTATATAGTGTTCCCTCACATGTGAAATGCTTATTATAAGATTGGGGGAAGTGTGTGCCTGCGATAGTTGCAAGAGATATGTGAATGTACTTGCTGTGCTAACGGATAGACTGTACGTCTGGTCCTATTCATGTTTGATTTTCATTTTTCCATTTCCTAGTGAGGATGAGGGTTGTATGGATTGTTGGGCACTCTTTCATTTGAAGGGGAGCAGCACATTGCACAAGCCCCAGCACATCTTGGTCCCAGAGGATTGGCTTGTCATTGTACGGGTTTCGTGTCAAGGAAGGCACCTTCACCAGCTCATTGGAGTCATCTGCATTGCCCAGGCAGAAAGAGAAGTTCCACCTCCATTCCTAATTCTTGTGCATCTGGGAGGGAATGACTTTGTTTCTTTGGGATGGAGAGGGGTACTGGAGCTATTTATGGCTGAACTGGAGTGGATTTTTCTTAGGTTCCCAAACACTGTGGTGGCTTGGTCTCAAATGATTCCTATGAGGGATTGGAAAACTCCAAGGAAGCAAAAGGCCATCAACTCCTCAGTGAGGAAACTTAACAGCGAGCTGGTAAGATTGACCAAGGCTAATGACAAAATTCAGTGAGGCATGGACGTTTTCATTGAGGACATAGTGATGTTTGCCCAGATGTTATGTTGGGGGGGGGATTCCCAATAACTGATGCACTCACTGGGTTGTGTGCATGATAATACAATGGTGATTACATCTGTTGATAGTGAGACTCTGACTTTTAGCAACTGCATTGTACTTGGTTTTGGTGGAATGTCAATGTATTCAATATATCAGTGCTGCCTATTGCTTTCCAAAGTGTGACCCCATTTTGTATCTTATTTCCATTTGCTTGCCCTTGCAGTCATTTGGTGCTTGTAATATTCCCTACCCTTTGTGAATTTGCAAGGAATTTTGTGGAAAGGGTGCCGGCAACATTCTTGAATGGGCCTGCCATGTACTTTCCCTATCATCACTTTATGTGTCCAGTGCCTTTCTACATTTTCAGCTCACCGAATTAGAAAAAACATTGCAATGTTGTTTCTCACCTGCATTTGCCACCCACCTGCACCCCATTGGGGAGTGGAATGTTCACTGCATGGTGGGTATCTTTGAATTGTCAGTGTGGGTTCCATCCTCTTCCCCACACTTATATTTGTCAAATGTATAGGTCAAGATGACATTTTGCGTTGATGTTTTGTTCTCTTTGTTGTAGGTGCAGGTGTGTTGTTGCAGTCTAACCACATGTAAGTAAGCAGTGAGTTATACTTTTGTATTTCACGTGAGTGTTAGGAAATTAGTACTCCTTTTTATTTGGCGTGTTGAGAGCACATTACATTTTAGAGGGCTGCTACATTTTGTGAGCAGATTTGGGACAATCTGGCATAATTGTGTGGTCTTTGTCTTGTTCATTCAAGAGCAATTACTATACTAGTTTCCTTACTTTGAAGAGCAAAGTTACTTGGTGTTTCAGTCTTTATTCGTTCTTTGGGTATTAAACATTTAGATTGGCACAGTTGTCATGGCTTCACATGAGATGTCCAGTGAGGAGGCACTCAACCTACTGATGCAGTCTTAGTCAGAGCAAGACACATAATCACATGCAGAATCTGAAACAGAATCTGCTTCTGAGGGTGAGCATGCAGTAGATTTGGGAAGTGAGTATTCAGTTGATGCTAGTACCACCTCCTCCACTGATGAGGAAGAGAACAAAGAGAACACTTCCCACACAGAGTTTACATGCAAAATTGAGGGGACGTGCAAGGAACATGCTAGTTCATGGCATGGCTAATGAGTTGGATCTGGTGCCTCCTGCAATGCCTCGGCCTCTTGTGCCACCTTTCACTGGAGTATCGGAGTGCACACAGAAATCAGATGGTTTTGAGTCTATTGACTTTATCAACCTTTTTGTGGATGATGGGTTCATTTCAGATATGGTTGAGCAAACTAATCTGTATGCTGAACAGTTCTTGAGGGCACTGGGTGGCATTCTGAAACCCCATTCCAGAGCACACTCTTCGGTTTCAACTGCGGGTGCAAAGATGAGAACATTTTGGGGTCTCACTCTGCTCACGGGAATAGTGCAGAAGCTGTCTATCTCACTGTACTGGTCTACTGAAACTTTATTTACAAGCCCTTTTTTCCAGCAATAAAGAGTAGAGATTGTTTCCTAGCACTGCAACGTATGCTGCATTTCAATGACAACTCAGCAGCATTACCAAGAACTGACCGGAATTGTGATAGGTTATTCAAAATTCTGCCGATACTCAAGCACTTTGTACAGCGATATTCAGGGTGCATGTTCCTAGCCAGAACATATCTATTGATGAAACGTTAGTATTGTTCAAAGGTCACCTACTATAGTATATTCTGATGTTCATGTTGTGTGAAAGTACCACTGGGTATGCTTACAACATAAGAGTCTACACTTGAAAATACTCAAGCATAAACCCTCTGGGCTACCCAGCCTATTTAGGGATACGTGAGAGGATTGTGCATAATTTTGCCACACCATTGTTCCACAAGTGTCACCATTTGTATGTAGACAATTTCTGCACAGGAATACCACTGTTCAAGGAATTGTACATTGTGGGCACACTGGCATGTGGTACAATCCTCAGTAACTGCAAACGATTCCCCAGACAACTTGTTTGTAAGAAGCTGGAAAAGGGAGCATGTGTGGCATTGCGGCGTCATGAACTGTTGGCAATAAAATTTGCTGACAGAAGGGATGTGCGCATGCTGCATACTATTCATGATGAAAGTACTTCACTTGTCACTGTGCAGGGGCAGGCTCAGCAATTGTGGAAAACCATGTGTATTCTGGACTACAACAGGTACATGGGGGGAGTAGATAAAACAGACCAATTACTTGAGCCATACCATGCAACACGCAAGTCTTGCATGTGGTACAAGAAGTTGGCAGTACACATTATGCATGTAGCTACACACAATGTTTATGTTGTATATGGTGCAGCTGCTCCAGAAAACAAACTGATATTTTTTTATCTTTGACTAAGCTGTTGTACATTCACTGACAGTTGTCCATCTACCAACTATTTACTTTGCAGAAGTAGAGGATGTATCCAGATTGAAAAGACAGCACTTTGCTGATTATGTTCCTGCCACACCCATTAAGACACAACCATACAGGAAATGTAAGGTGTGTATAAAACAAGGAAGGAGGCATTCTGGTTCACTTCCCTTTGGTGTGCCTTGGCAAGAAATGCTAGTCTAGCTCCCTCCACTCGAGGAGCGCCTTGGAAGAGAACGTTGTTCCGGCTCCCTCCTTTCAAGGCGTGACCTGGCAAAAAATGCTAGTGCAACTCTCTGCATTTGAGGCATTCCTGGCAACGGAATGCCATGCCCTCTCCTTCCACTTTAGGGGTGCCATAGAAAGAAACATCAGTCAAGCTCCCTGCACTTGATGCATGCATTGGACAAAAAGGAAACACCATTCCGGTTCCCTCCACTTGAGGCGTGCCTTGACAAGCAATGGTAGTACAGCTCCCTCCAGCTGAGGTGTGCCTTAGAAAGTAACGCCAGTACAGCTCCCTCCACTCGAGGTGTGACTTGGACATGAACGGAACAACATTCCTTTTCCCTCCACTCAAGGCGTGGCTTTCAAACTATGAAAACGTCAGTGAAATGAAAATGGGAACTGGACACCATCTATATGGCAGTGGTGTCTTGTATAACTCATACCACCCCGACATGATTTTTTTTTTACTAAAGTAAAGTTCATGTTTTGTATGACTGTAATGTCTTGTTTTAGACACCCATAACCAGGAATGTGGATTGGGGCAATCACCAAGCCTTTCAGCTCACTACACTACATTAAAGTCAGTTTCAGCCAGGGCTGTCTCATTCATAGTGACACACAGACAAAAACTAGACACCCATTACATAGAATGCCTATTGGTCACACACTCTATTCACACAGGCCCACCTCAAGGATGTACCCACAACATACAGTCCCTGGGAAGGCTCCATCCAGTCTAGTCCGGACTTCCCCACAATGACATATATGGTTCCTCCACCTAGCAGCCAGTTAGGGGAAGTGTGAGAAACCAGAAAGCGTCTCCCTGTCTAGTCCCCAGGGATCTGTCAGTCAGTCGTTTTTGGATACAGTTCCATGGGAAGGACCGGTGTGGGAGGATCACCTGGATGGAGGGTCCTTGGGGAGTGGGAGTGGGACACCAATGGGTGAGACGCGGTATTCCCCTTCCTTAAACACCTTTTCCCCACCCTACCATGTAGGTTATTGCAAAACACTCCCCCCCACTTTTCTGACATGAACACTTTTACCTACTCAACGCCAGAGATACTAGAGGAATATTTAGCTGGACCTCTTGTGAAAAGCCCTCTACAAAAATGTTGCAATACAATATATTCACAGGGTCACTTGCTTCCCAAGTACCATTCGGGTTAGCCCCTTTTGTATGTATTCACATTCATTAAATTGTTTCATACCTTTCAAATGTATATAGAAAATATCAATATATTAGTTTTCATATAAAGTATTACAATAAAATAATTCTCATCTACAATTATCTAGATTATTTGTGCACAGTTCTAAAAAAAGACAATTCACATTTATACACGAATCTACTGTACATCAGCAATGTCATGCGGTACTCTAGTTTATCAAGAAGTTCATCATATTACAAGAATCACTAATTTGTTAGGATCTGCTAATTACTACCCTCTATCATTAGAGAAGCACACCCCAGTCCATACAGTTGTTAACTGTCCGTGCTCATGTCACTCATTCCATCTCTCATACAACATTCATAACGAGCCCGACATGTTTCTTTCCTTTACACTTTCACACTCATTGCTAGGAAATTCTTCAGGGGTTATGTACCACATTCATTAGATATGTACACCTATATTTTGTCTTGTTTAGATTCGCTGGGAAATTAACTTCAAATATCCTCCATTTTGGCCCTTTCTTTGGCCCCAATCTCCGAGCGGATATCTGTGGCAAGCAAATTTCGACAAAGAATGCTCGAAAGGTCCTCCTTGTAATTATTAATGCATACAATTGGCTGTGCTAAAAATTCCCGGCAGAAGGGAATTGTTAACTCGGTATACTCGTTCAACAAATCTGTTTAACAATAATTTCTCTATGGATTCGGTTCAGATTTCACATGTCCTAGTCATTTAGTGTATATTATCCCCATGTCATTCCCAAAATAAAGCTATTTTTGTCAAATCTAGTGGGGAAGGAGTTTATTAGTTCATACTGGGCAGTGTCGCTTTACCTCAGATCGATCTCTCAATTTCTTGTTTTTTCTTTGACCTGTTGTTGTTTCAAGTACACATCTGGGTCAATGTAGTGGTCTATATCTCCTCACAACATCCATCGGTTAGTGGAGAACCGCCTCTGTGCAAAAAGACAATGTACACAACGAACAGTTTGTCAACTTAATTGTTTCTGGCTTTCACTGCATATGGCCTTAGTAGGGTGTTCTATAGGACGTATTACCTCAGACTGTTGGGATATTATTGTTCCAGTATCCGTCAGTTGATCTAAGGGGCCCCCCTCTTATATGAAGGGTCCATCATCCCTCTTTAGGTCCAATTCCTTGGGCTCCAATGCTCTCAACTAGGGAGGAACTCAAAGCAACAACAGTACTTAGTTGGACTAATATGCTGTATTTGGTGGGTGTGTCTCTTATCGTGAAACAATTGTGCAAATGCACCTTTTTTCCTTACCGCCAAGATGAGGCTTTTTTTCGCTCTTGCTACCATGGGATTCTCAATCCCTGGTGCCTTACTTCCGTTTTGTCTATGACTCACGCAGATATTTTTATACTGATGTTCTGGTACCCTCAGTTCTTAAATTGGCTGCAAGGGAAAGTCCCACGTTGTGTCTAAAGAGGACATAATCAAGCATGGGAAACACAACTCAATTTCATCTTTGTTATTTTTTTTTCTGTTTATCTATCTTGCTAAATGTCCGCCTTTTCCAATTGTCTGCTCTACTTTTTTTACCTGGGATTATTGGTCCTGATGCACTACGTCTGGGGTTCGGGTTCCTCCTCAACCGACTCCTATTTGGGTCGTCCCCAGGCCACAGCGTCTGCTGTTCCGCCTCTGTCCTCGCCGGGTGCTTTGCTTCTCAACCATCTCAGGACCGGCTTTTTATTTGTTCGGGCCTTCACGTGACTGAGATGTCACGTGATCTCATGTCTCCCCGGGTGCTTTTTTCTATAGGTACTAATTCAGCCCAATTGGCCATGTCCTGCCTTCGCCCCCCCCCGGATTGCACGAGACCACACTCGACACAGGCTACGCATGGCAAAACGAACGCGCCCAACACAAAACACTTTTGCACAACACGAAAGATAATGGACTGACACTCAAGCCGTTTACCTGAAATGTCCCGATACAAGGATTAGGCAAAGTCAGGCATATGACCAGAATCACACACACCTGATGGCCCTTTCCCTTCCCCACAGGGATAAAAATTGGAGGACAGGACAAGCAAGGCAGACCGCACAATGTGAGAGCTAACTCAGTCCGGCACCTCAAGCGAAGGCGAAAGACGGCGCAAGTCGAGAGGCTACCAAGGAGAGAAGTGACCTTGTCCTTGTACTCCGAAACCCCTGGCGGGCCCATAGAGCCAAGGTTTGCTCAAAAGTACTTTAAGACGAGATAGCTGCACCCTTGAGATGGATGGGGGTGCAGATTCATTACTCAAACACCAATCAATAAGGCCAACTCAATGGTTTGGCAAATGCAGTCCGTTTAATGACAAGTACAGAAAACGGGGAGTTATGGATATCAACAGTGATGCGATCATCTTTCTCGCTTCAACTCCAACAAACTTTATGCAAGTTGTAACATTTATACTCAAAAATCGTCATCACTGACATGTAACTATCAAAAATTAACATGCAATTCTATTGGTTAGGAAAAGGTAACTTTACTATAGGTACTAAATCTGTATATGGTAACGGAGTGATGGGATTGGGTAAACACTGTCAGATGGGCATCTAAGTCCTTCCTTCGAACATGACTACTGTAGACGTCACTAAAAGTATGACGTCTCATTGGTTGTGCTAACTATAGGACCTTAGATTATTTGGTCCACTGTGATTGGGTTGGCACCAAACCCATGCATACTTTTCCATTTCGCTTAGCAGCACGCAGAATGGTCGGCCAGGTGTGGGGTGCCCCTTAGTTACCCGGCCTTCCTCCAATTATGGTTACAATCAATCATCAATTTAGTGTCCATGTGTCAATTAGTTCACTGTGGTTGGCCTCGAGACTGCATCTTCTGTCTGGAAAAGTTCTGATATCTCTGCCTGGTCAGGTGCCAAGCGTAGGTGTGAACTCTCGCTTCTTCTATCTCGGCTGGTCATGTGATTCCTACACCGTGAATTTGTCTCTTTTCTCTCAATTTGTGTATTTGATACTCATTTAGCCTGTCACCTGCCTATGTCTTCTTATCTCGACCTTTCAGAGGCAGGATATTCTGTTCTCAGTTTCAATTAGATGAAGCTACTGTTTTTGTTGGCGTGTTTCTGTGGTTTCCTGGTGGCACATTTCTGAAAATTGTGTTTTTTCCCCTACATTTTGGAATATTCCTGGCCTTGTGGATAGTACATTCTAGTGCGATTTGTGAAAGTCAGACCTCTTTGGATTCCCACGGGTGTCTTCTTTTCAGAAATGCATGGGGTTCCCTGTTTTAGTTGGTGGCTGCGACATCCAAGGCCCAAATCTGTGGGTCGTCCACAAAGTCAAATGCAGTCTTCCACATGGTGTTTGATGTTCAAGTGGTTTAGTCATTTCCCTTTGCACCCAGGCCAGTGCTCTCACCCATGTGAGATACCGCTTTCTTTGTGACACCTGTGGAAATGTGGAAAAATAGGACATGTGTTGTTGCCCACGTGTTTCAGTGGTTTCCTGGTGGCAAACGTCTGAAAATTGTGTTTTTTCCCTACATTTTGGACTTTGCCAGGCATTGTTGGTAATACATTTTAGGGTGACTTGTGCAAATCAGACCTCTTTCGATATCCACGGGTGTCTTCTTTTCAGAAATGCAAGGGGTTCACAGTTTTCCTTGGTGGCTGCAACACCCCAGGCCCACATCTGTGGGTTGTGCACAAAGCCAAATCCAGTCTTCGGCTTGGCGTTTGATGCACAAGTGATTTAGCCAATTCACTTTGTGCTCAGGCCCGTACACCCACACATGTGAGGTACCGCTTTCGCTGGGACACCTGTTGGAATGTGGGAAGGTAGGATATGTGTTGTTGCCCACGTATTTCTGTGGATTCCTGGTGGCAAAAGTCGAAAAATTGTTTCCTACATTTTGGTTTTTGCTGAAGCATTGTGGGTAAAATAATCTACAGCGATTTGTGCAAGTCAGACCTCTTTGGATTCCCACAGTTGTCTTCTTTTCATAAATGCATGGGGTTCCCTGTTTTCCTTGGTGGCTGTGGCACCCCAGGGCCAAACCTATAAGTTGTCCATAAAGCCAAATAATGTCTACCCCAGGGCGTATGATTTACCAGTGGTTTAGTCTTTACCCTTTGAGCTCAGGTAAGCACACACACACATGTGAAGTACCATTTTCATCAGGACACCTTTGGGAATGAGGGAAGGTAGGACATGTGCTGTTGCCAGCATCTTTCGATGGTTTCCTGGTGGCAAATGTCTGAAAATCATTTTATTTACCTCCATTTAGATTTTGCCGGTCCTTGTGGGTAATAAAATCTAGGGCGATTTGCGCAAGTCACACCTCTTTGAATTCCCACGGGTGTCAGAAATTCATGGGGTTCTCTGTTTTCCTTGCTGGATGCCACACACCAGGCCCAAATCTGTGGTTTGTTCAGAAAGCTAAATCCAGTCTTCCCCAGGTTGTTTGATGTACTAGTTGTTTAGCCTTTTCCCTTTGCGCCCAGATCTTTGCACCCACACACGTGAGGTACCGCTTTTGTTCAGACACCCGTTGAAATGTGGTAAGGTAGGACATGTGTTGTTGCCAGCGTGTTCCAGTGGTTTCCTGGTGGCAAATGTCTGAAAATTGAGTTTATTTACCTGCATTTTGGACATTGACATAACATCTAAGGGGATTTGCGCAAGTCACACCTCTTTGTATTCCCATGGGTGTCTTATTTTAAGAAATGCATGGGGTTCTCTGTTTTCCTTGGTGGCTGCCACACCCCAGGCCCAAATCTGTGGTTTGTTCACAAAGCCAAATCTAGTCTGCCCTAGGGCGTTTGATGTGCCAGTGGTTTATCCTTTTCCCTTTGCACCCGGGTCTTTGTACCCACACATGTGAGGTACCGTTTTTGTTGGGACACCTGCGGAAATGTGGGAAGGTAGGACATGTGTTGGTGCCAGCGCGTTTCAATGGCTTCGTGGTGGCAAATGTCTGAAAATTTTGTTTATTTACCTGCATTTTGAACATTAACAGGCCTTGTGAGTAATCATTTTGTTTTTTGTTTTTTTTATTTAATAACATTCTCATTTGTATTACAGAATTTTACATTATGCTTGTGTCTCAAGCTTTGTAACGTGTATTCAGTTTCTTTGGAATCTAGATTTTCTTTGAAAACTTAGCATATATTGGCCCTCATTACGGGTTTGGAGGCAGCCATGGAGCTACTAGCTGCCTGCAAACCGGGCTCTTTTACTGGGTTCCTGAAATGAGGAATAACCGGGTCATTCCGACATAGGAGGACCCGGTAATTTCTCCTTGCAGGAACCATTCCGATTGGAGCCCCCATAGGGCTTAATGGGAATGGGGAGGGAGGTAATAACGGGCATATTACATCTGCCCATTATTACCTCCGTCTTCCCCTCGCGGGACCCGGAAAGGACGCCTGGTTTTACCAGGCGTTTGATCAGGGTCCCGCAAAGGGAAGCTCATAATCGGTGCTCCCGTAATGAAGGGGGCCGGTCCCGTACCGGCCCCCACCATTACGGGAGCGCCACCCTTATAATGAGGCCCATTGTCTTTGTTAGCAGCTTTCCTTAGTCATAATAAAAGTCCAGAAATTAATTATCGTGATGATCAGTTTCTTGTCTGTGCCGCAGATTATCTGGAACCATGTTTCATCATCTCCATGGCTTGTTCTCTGCTGGTTCATCATACCAGAAAACTGGATCTTTCGCTCAGATAGCGAGGGGCACTTCATCAAGATGTGATGAATCATCTCAGCTTGGTTATTTTTTTTGCAGAATCTGCAGAAGTTTTCTTCTTCTGATATCTGTTAAGTTACTGCAAAATATTCTCGAGTGGGTAGAAAATTGAGGCAAAGTCTGAGGTACAGGTCTCAAATAGCTCTAGACAGTAAACTTTCTAAGTAAGGAGGCAGTTCCTTGAGAGCTCTAGATTCTAATTCTGGAGTTATGTTCATATGGTATGAAGCTTTTTCTCGAATTGTATTTATCCAGTCGTTCTCCTTGACTTTCTGTTTCACCTTCATGTGTCTGTTTTCCAATGTCTCAATTGAGGTGTTATTCTGGTTGAGTAGAGAGAAGCATGCTTCTTTTCATGTTTCCAATGTTGAGCAAGTTTGATGTTTCCTTCGATTTAGTCAGGATCTTGATTGCCGGGATGTCTTCGTTACTGATGATTTTTCAATAGACATCTAGATGTTTCCAGCTTCTAATAGAATCTAATGATTGGCGACCCAGTTCAAATTGGATTCACGGCATAGGGAACAATGGTGCCAGTCAAAGTAATGTGCGCCAGAAGAGGCCTTCCACCAGGAGCCAAATATGAGCAGGTGTCTTGAGTAGTGTTTTGCTTCCGTATCATGGTATTGCGAAAGCTTTCTGCTTTAGAGTAATAAAATCTAAGGCGATTCTCGCAGGGCACACCACTTTAAATTTCAACGGGTTTCTTCTTTTCAGAAATGTATGGGGTTCCCTGCTAGCCTTTCTGGATGCGACTCCCCAGGCCATAATTTGTGGGTTGTCCAAAAGAACAATTACAGTAATAATTTGGTCTTCCCAGGCCCTTTAGTATACTAGTGGTTTACCCTTTTCCGTTTGCGGCCAGGTAAGTTTACCCATACCTGTGAAGTACCATTTTTTTATGGACACCGGTGGGAACATGGAAAGGGAGGATATGCGTTGTTGCCAGCGTGTTTCGATGATTTTCTGGTGGTAAATGTCTGAATGTTTTTTTTTCCCTACATTTTGTACTTTGCTGGACCTTGTGGTTAATAAAATCTAATGGGATTTGCGCAAGTCACATCTCTTTAAATTCCAACGGGTGTCTTATTTTCAGAAATGAATGGGGTTCTCTGTTTTCCTTGATGGCTGCCACAACCAAGTCCCAAATCTGTGGTTTGTTCACAAAGCCTAATCCAGTCTTTCCCAGGGTGTTTGACGTACCAGTGGTTTAGCCTTTTTTCCTTTGCGCCTAGTTTAGTGCACCCACACATGTGAGGTACCATTTTCATCGGACACCTGGAAAATGTGGGAAGGTAGGACATGTGTCATTGCCCACATGTTTCTGTGGTTTCCTGGTGGCAAAAGTTTGACAATTGAGTTTTTTCTCTACATTTTGGACTTTGCCAGGCCTTATGGGTATTCAAATCTGTGGTGATTCTAGCAAGTCAGACCTCTTTTGATTCCCACAGGTGTCTTAATTTCAGAAATGCATAAGGTTCCCTGTTTTCCTAGCTGGCTGTGTAACTACTGGGGGTGGTATCCCTACTTCTGCCCCTTATTTGGTAGGGTAAAGGCACAGAACACCTCAGCAAAGCTCTCAGTTTGGTAACAGTGGATGAGCAGCCAGGCTTAAGCTTTCAAGGGGTGATACAGGCTGGTTATTAAGTAGTGTTTCCTCAAAGCCCCCACCAAAGAAAGTCCACACACTATGTTAGGTGATAACACAGCTTATTTTTTTAAAATAACATATGGTATGTTACCTCTACCATAAATGTATGCATATAAATAATAACACTTTGTTCTTGGAAATACATATTCAAAGAATGGCAGACATACATATACACGCTTTGTGGTACCACATAATACTTAAATCCAGTAATAGATTCACTAACTGCAGACAGTTTTAAATAGGCATGTGAATTCTTAAGTGAGGTGTGTCAGCATATAATATGGAAGAAAGGTAGGTTAGTTGTGAACAGTGGCAGAATGCTTTCTTTAGGCTAGACGTGTGTGCGAGGATCCCCCACCTTGGCAACCTGTATGGGAAAAGTTAGGAAGTACCTTATCTTGTCTTTTACATCCCAGTCCAATAATGTTCAATAACCTTCTGCTTACTTTAAAAGGTTCTACCACCCCAAAATGCCTAAAAGGCCACAGGAGAACATCATCCACAATGAACATGGAAACCCTGGAAGACTCCTGAGCTAGACGATTCTCTTCCTTGTAACAGTACCTTTGGTGCCTTTCCAGGCAAAGTGGCATCGTTTCTCAGTTTCACTCAAAGATTCCCTCTGAGGATTGACCCCCCGCCTCTTGGAAGAAGGAGCCACTGTGATGCTGAGTCCAAGAAGAAAAAGTGAACCAAAGTCTTTCTGAAGTGCAGCAGTATTACTCTTTGCGGTGCTCTCATTTGGTCGATGATTTCTCTGACTGTAGAAGTCCAAGTCCTGTGAAGATGAAACTTGCTGTGGCTCCTTTAAGGCTTGGAAAGTGAGGGTAAGACCCCTGGGACTCTTCAAAGACTTCTGGCGGTGACGGTGCAGAGGACACTTCTGGTGTCTGGTTTCAGAACTTTTGGTTCTTTGGTGCTGGAGCCACAGCACGGAGGTCTAGACAGCTTTTGGTGACATGGACTCGACCACTGGAGTGGACCTGAGACCCTCACTAGGTCTGGACCCTCGGGATGTCTTTATTAGCTTCTGGTGGTGGGAAACACACCAGCAGAACTTCCACTGCACCCAGTGACTCTGGACTCTCTCAGGGGGGAAACAGTGGTCAGTGGTGACAGCAAGGATGATCTTACACATGTTCTTAGGCAGTTTGGAACTTTTTCAGCTCCGGCTGTCCAGCAGCACTATGCCAGAGTACCCTCTGTTCTGGGCGGTTGACAGCACCGGCATCCATTGGTCAATAAACGCACCACTGGACGCTGGGCAACACCAATGGAGTACTTCAACTGAAGATGTCTGGGTACTCCTCTTCAGGACTTTGAAGACCCCTTCTCCAAACGGAAGGCCCACAAGTCTGGCTTCCAGGTTGCACAATGGTCGTTTGCAGCTTGGGGAGAGGTCTCCTTTGCAGGTCCTCTCTGGATCAGTCCTTCGAGACACACCAGCTTTCAGATTACATTGAAAAAATGCAGCAGGAGACTGCTCTTCCAGCTGAGCTTCAAGGAGCAGCTTCTTCTTGCTTCAGCTTTGTGATGCTAGAAATGCCTTATGGAGGAACTGAGCGTCCTAGTCCTTGTCCTGCCAATTCTCTGTGTGTGTTTTCTGCCACTGAGGAACAGTGGCAGAAAACACACACAGAGTGCAGTGCAGCTCTTCATTTTATCTTTTTGTGGACAACACCCCTGGGATACTTTTAGGGCACTCATGGGTGACGGTACACCTTGCACCCCTAATGTGTGTTTTTGGACCCCTGTGTGTTGCCCACAGAACTGGGTATGGGCTAGTGATAGCTACATGCTGGCCTTGTAGTGGCTATGAGTGTTCTCCATGTTTGGGACACCCAGGACCTGCCATAGGATTCCATGTATTCCTAATAGAAGGCAAGATGGCCCATGTAGCCTCTTGGTTTCTATTGCATTTTACCTTGTTTCCAAAAGTCCTGGGAAGCACTGACTCTGTCCCTTCCTCCTGAATGGCTCTTGGGTAGAAACACCATATATGTCTCTGTTCCTTTTCCCCCAGACTGGCTGTTGGGTGGAAATACCATATATGGGTCTGCAGCTGCCTCCTGTCACACTGACTGGAGCCTTCCCAGGTTTTGTGTGTTGTGGGTACACCCTAGTGGTGGGACCTGTGTGAATGGAGTTGGGGGCCAACTCACATTCTCTTTTGTGGGTGTCAGGTTTCTGTGTTTGTGACACAATGAATGAGACAGCCCTGACTGAAACTGAAATGAATGCAGTGTGGTGTGCTGAAAGGCTGGGTATGTCCCCCAATCCACATTCTTTATCATGGGTGTCTGGGTGGCCTGAATGTCTGTGATCATCCTGATTGGCTGTCTGCCTGCATGAATGCCCTCCTGCTTGATTGGCTGACTGAGCCTGGCTCATCAAGATTGAATGAGGGACAGATGTTTATATACGGGGAACTCTCACGTACCAATTTGTTAGAAGCTGAAGTCTAAGCTGAAGCAAGAAGAAGCTATTCCTTGAAGCCCAGCCGGAAGAGAAGTTTTCTGCTGCATTTCTTCAATATGTAACCCAAAAGCTGCCGTGTCACCCAAGGACTGATCCAGAGAGGACCTGCAAAGGAGACCTCTCCCCGAGCTACAGGGACCATCGTGCAAAGCTGATGCTCTTCATCAAAGTATCCTGGAAGCCAGGCCTGTGTACCTGCCGTACCCGGAATGGGGTCTTCGAAGTCCAGCAGAGGAGTGCCGACATCTCAAACCGGAGAAGTCCATTGGTGTCACTCAGGGTCCGGAGGTGCGTTTCGTGACCGCTGGAAGCCGTTGCTGTCTACCGCCCAGAAGAGAAGGTATCCTGGCATTGTACTGCTGTACACAGAGCTGCAAAAGTTCCAATCTGCCTAAGAACATTTGGAAGGACATTATTGCCATCACCCCTGACCACTGTTTCCCACCAGAGAGAGCCCAGAGTCGTTGGGTGCAGTGGAAGGTGTGTCGGTGGGTCTCACAGCAAGTGTCATCTTCACAGGACTTCTACATTTGGAAAAATGGTTGACCAAAGGAGAGCACAGTGAAGAGTAAAACTGCTGCACTTCAGAAAGACTTTGGTTCCTTTTTGTTCTTGGACTCAGCATCCAATGGGCTCCTTCTTCATAAGGGGGTCCATTCTATGAGGGAATTGTCGAATAAAGCAGAGAAACTCTGCCACTTTGCCTGCCAAGGCACCAGAGGTACTGTGACGAGGAAGTGCATGTTCTATCCTCAGGAGTCATCCAGGGGTCCAGATTCGTATTCGATATGGTTGTCCTGTGGCCTCTCAGGTACTTTGCGGTGGTAGAACCTTTTAAAAAAAGGACAAGGTTATTGAACATTATTGGACTGGGCTGTACTCACTAACTTTTCAATTGCAGGTTGCCCAGGTGGGGAATCCTCACTCAGAATAATCTATCTAAGCTAAAAAAAAGTATTCTGCCACTGTTCACAACTAACCTGTCTTTCTCCCGTATTCTATGCTGTTACCCCTCGCTTAAGAATCCACTGTCTGCAGTTAGTGCATCTATTACTGGATTTAAGTAATTTGTGGTACCAGATACAGTGTATATATTTTAAATTCTTTGAATAAGTATTCCAAGTTCAAAGTGTTATTATATATATGTATATATTTTTGGATAACAACCATAATTTATATAAAGAAGCTGTGTTATCACCTAACATAGTGTGTGGACATTCCTTTGTGTGGGATTTGGGGGAACACTGTACTTATGAACCTGCCTGCATCACCTCCTGAAAGCTTAAGTTTGGCTGCTTGCCCATTGCTACCAAATTGAGAGCCTTCCTGGGTTGTTTTGTGCCTTTATCCTACCATATAAAGATCAGAAGTACATATACTCCCCTCCAGTCTTTAAACTGATCGTACTGCGGTGGGATCACTGGTTTTAAGACTCTGGGTCTCATTACAAGTTTGGAGGTAGCCATGCCCTTAATAAGGGCATGGCTACCACCAAACCCGGGTCCGGGTTCCCTGAATGGGGAAATACCGGGCTATTCCGACCTTGGAGGGCCGCGTATTTCCCCATTCAGGGAACCCAGACCCAGTCCATCCCCATTCCCATTTGAGCCCCCAGATGGCTCAATGGGAATGGGGAGCATGCTAACAACGGGCCTGTTAATGACGGGCCCTTTGTTAGCATGCTGGGCCGCTCGTGGGACCCGCTAAGGACGTCTGGTAAAACCAGGCGTCCTGAGCAGGTCCCACCTGCAGACCTTGTAATGGGGTGGTAAGGGGTTAATGGCTCTGGCACCTTTACCAGCGCCGTTAACCCCTTACCGCCCTCCTCGTAATGAGGCCTTCTGTGTTTAATCTAGCTACTACAAAATATCCACACTTCTTTATTAATTTACAGTTCTATTAGTGTATACCGACAACTACACTACAAAAATTGAAACTATTGCATTTGGTAGATTGATTAGGAGGAGTTTAGTTGCTCCCCAGTGTGCTTGTCAAGTGAGAGGAATAGATTTTGAAGATAAGTCTAGGTCAGAACTTATAGCTGCGCTTGTGGATTTCTAGGCAGATTGTGACACTCATGATAAAAAGGGGGTGTGGGGGCTCTGATGGGGTCCTTACCCCTGGCAAAGTCACAGATGTTGCCAATAGGATTGCACCTCTCCAGTCACTTCTATTCCTAAACCCAGCATTGCTCTTCATGAGGAGGCCCTGAAAACCTGAACTTTTGAAATTGAAGCTACAAACAGAAGAGCTATTCTTTCAATATAAAATGGTAGAGTCTGAAGCTGAGTTAAGAAAGAGGAGTTGGCACAACAAATAATACTCACAGATAGACACTGAACGTCAAATACGAATATAGCTGGGGAAAAATTGAGTGCAGACTTCAGCCAAATCAGTTGATAGTGTCAGTTCCCCAGTAACCAAGTTTATGAAAGATTTGGGTGGTGTGTAAGTGGAGGGTTCTGATATCCTCCAATGGATAGAAGCATTTGAAATGACTTGTGGTATCCATGATGTTGGCCATAGAGATTGGGCTGACTGGTTATGACTGTATTCTGAAACTGAGTGTTGAAGAAAGAGGACAGTTTGAGTGCATATAAGCGGCTTTGATTGGCAAGTTTCTGCATATATGAATTTGATGGGATGGATTGATGGTTACAAAGCCAAGTCTTTTATTCAATTGTCTCACCTCCTGTTTTTTGAAAATCCTTCTGAAGCTTGTTCACCAGAGCTGTGTCAGAACATTGTTGATGAGAATATCTTGGATTCCTTTAATTTGGCCAAGTTGGCTGATAAGTGGGTCTCTCACAGGGTTTCCAATAAGGATCCCAGTGGGAAGTACAAGGACAAAGAGAAAGGGACCCCTCAGAATCCTGATGAGTCCAAGAAGCAGTCACATCCAAATAAACCTAAACATTCTCCCTCTAAGGTCAAAAAGACGTAGTGGGAATATGTCTCATGGGGGTGGGAGTAAAAGTAGTGGTGCTCCTGCTGTATAGCAGTCTCCCAGTGGATCCAGTTCAGTCCCTCACATTCCTGCACCTGTTCGCACTATGAGGCATTGGAACACAGAAATGGTGACCCCAATCGTAAAGTTGCTGCACTTGGTGTCCAGAGTATCAGCCTGACCTACCCTTCCTCTATGCCTGAGGTGGGGGCCACTGTCCTCCACTCCTCAGCAGCAATCACCTTTGGTGTGCCTGTAGCGATTTCCTTAGTTTCCTTTGCGGCCTGGGACCAGTTCTCAGAAGTACTAGCTACCATCCCACAGAACACGAAATGGCCAGTCTTCCCCTGGTGGGAATACACTGGGGCTAGCATGACAGTGGTGGATAGGACCCTGCTCTGGTCAGAGGACTATAAAGGTGTCCTCTGAGAACCATCAGGTTAGCTGGTGGGCCTCAGAAATTATTTTCTGCAGCCCTCGTCACCATTCAGATTGATGACAAGACAGCAACGCTTCCTATCCTGGTTCATGACAATGTGCCTGCCAACATTTTGTTGGGGAATTAATTAGTCGAGATGGGGTTAATTTCAGATGGGTTACCCCTGACTGCTGCTGCAGTCACTAGATCACAGGTACCACAGGGTCTGATTTACAGTCAGTTACGCAAGCCAAAGGGAAACCCAAGGCTAAGAAGAAGAGGAAGACAACCACATATGTGAAGGGGGCTCCTTCTCATCCTGCTGTTTCAGCATCAACCACTGTGGTCCCAGATCTGGAAGGGCTATGCCTAGTGGTGAACCTAAACTCATCTCCTGAGGAAGAAAAGCCAGAGGACAATCCTCTGGGAGAGGTACTCAACCCGGAGGATCATCCTGACCTTCAGTGCCTGCTGGCTGAAGATTGGCACTCTAGGTGGGATTGTTGTAAGGGTCAAAGAGAGTGCCACTCTCTTAAGTGCCTAAGAAAACTAGCCCAGGCCCAGGCACAAGGTGAAGTGCCTATGACTTTTTTAAGATGTATTGGGAGGTGAGATCCTTTACAGTGTGCCCACTCAGACTGAACCTGGTGCAGCTAAGAGGTTGGTTGTACCCCATGTATACAGGCACTTCCTGTTACAGTTGGCATATGAGGTGCCCTTAGCTGGTCATCCTGGCACAAAGAAGACCAAGCAAAGACTCTCGGCCCACCTTTATTGGCCCAGAATGGGAGTAGAAGTGGAATCTCACTGCAAATACTGTCCCACTTGTCATTTGTATGGAAAGACTGAAGGCAGTGTAATTGCCCCACTGCAGCCTTTTCCAGTGGTTGGTAAAACATTTGAGAGGGTGGACATCAACATTGTTGAACCCCTTGACCCTCCCACAGTAGGTGGATACAAACTCATCCAGGTACTGGTAGATCATGCCACCAGGTACCCTGAGGCTATACCCCTTCGGACCATAACAGCCAAGGTGGTTGCCAGGGCTCGTCTTGATATCTATACCATGGTTGATCTCCAAAAGAGGGGATCTCTGACAGAGGAACCAGCTTCATGTCAAGTTGCATGCAAGCTATGTGGAAGGAATGTGGTGTAACCTATACATTTTCCACCTCCAACCATCCTCAGACCAATGGTCTGGTTGAGAGACTTAACAAAACTCTCAAGGGCATGTTGGGTGCTTTAGAAGAGCAACTAAGGAGAACATTGGATCTCCTCCTACCCTGACTTCTATTTGCTTGCAGGGAAGTACCTCAAGAGGGTGTTGGTTTCTGCCCCTTTGAGCTCCTCTTTGGACATCCCGTGAGGGGGCCTGATGCCTTAGTACGAGAAGGTTTGGAAGATAGCCCTCCAGGTCCTGGCAAGCAAGTGCTGGACGATGTCTTAGGCATCAGAAAGAGAATGGCACATATGATGGGCCAGGCAACAGCAAATCTTAAGGCAAGCCAAGCATTGATCAAGTACTGGCATGTCCTTAAGGCCTCAAGAGTAGATTGGATTCCTGGTCAGGATCTCCTTGTGATGAAGCCTACCAAGCCTCGAGCTTTGGCAGATAAGTGGACTGGAACCTTCAGGATAATCTCCAAAATGGGTGAAGTCAACTATCTTGCTGACATGAGTGTTCCTGGGATATCCCCTCAAGTATTCCATGTGAACAGGCTCAAGCCATTCCACAGAACAGAATAGGTCTCATGCCTCATCCTAGCTTCCGAGCAAGAAGAGGATGAGAGTGAGCCCCTTCCTGATTTGCTACATATCAACCGTCAGGATGGCTCATTGGAAGGATTGGAACTTTCTCCAGATCTGACATCAAAGCAGCAGAGGACCTGCAGGGCTGGGCTCTAGCAGTATGCCCCTCTGTTCATACTGACACCAGGCCTTATCCCATAGTGTAGGCATGATATTGACAGTGGTGACAGTATACCTGTCGAAAATAGATGCGACAAAATGTCAGATACTGTAAATAACCACATCCAGGCAGAGGTCGCCAAAATGTTGGACACGGGTGTTATTGAACCCTCAACCAGCCCATGGTCCAGACCAATGATTCTTGTCCCCAAGGCAAGTTCACAGGAAGGTATCAAGGATTGGAGTTTCTGTTTGGACTACAGAGGAGTCAATGCAGTCACAAAGAGTGATCCAAACCTATTTCCCAGGGCTGATGCACTTGTGGACAAGATATGTGCTTGGAAGCTTGTGTGGACCTTTGACTTGACATCATGCTATTGGCAAATAGCTCTGACTAACCAGCAAAGGAGAAAATGGCTTTCTCAACACGAGAAGGGCTCTACCAGTTTAGGTTTCAACCTTTTGGTTTGATGAATGCCCCTGCCAATATACAAAGTTTAGTCAATCATGCACTCAGTCAAATACACACAATGGGTACAAGGATGCCATAGAGGTATGTAAAGGAAAGTCAGTGTTCAAAAGAATAAATGTGGCTGAGTTAGCTCTCCTCCCCACGTTGGACAGCATGGAGTAAGGCAGTCACTGTAGACAAGACGACCCACTCTGGCTCAGGCTCTTAACAAAGTTCAAAACATGGATAGAGGCCCGCCTGTCCCTCCATGTTAAAGTCTTACATTCCAATTTCCAAAACATAGTTTAACAAAAAGTTCCCAGCGGGCCCCCTCTGTCGGGCTCAGACCTCTTAAAGCAAAGGTTCACGTCGGTCCACCTCTGTCGGGCTCAGATCTTTCACAACAAAATGTTCACAACACTTGCAGGGGATCCCTTCCCCAAACTTAACTCACATCTTTGAGCGGATCTCTTCCCCTAACATATCCTACTTCCGGTCTCCCTCAGTAGGGCTCGGACCGTTCCTTTATGTCAAAGCATTTCGATTGTGATTGTGTTTTGTGACAGACCTCTGCAGGTCCACTTCGATATTCCAGCTTTCAACTCACACTCCTGTTATTTACCCCAGTGCTTTCTGATCTGGGTAGTTCACTGTATTATGCACCAAAGTTCAACATTCAGTTTTTTACGTTCCCCTTTTCTCAGGGTTAATTTCAATCACCTTGATTTTATAATTGATTCACTTTATCGCTACAGCCTTCTCACCATTCACTGAGACTTTCGAGTGGGCTACTTCGTTTCGCCAGTCCACTCCATTACTCAGTATTGCTAACTGTACAGCTATTGTTTATTCATAGTTAATTTGCAGGTCTGCTTTTCTTTGCATCTCATCCACATGCATGCAGCCTTCAATTTTGCGATATATAGTTGTCACACCAATATTTCTTTAGCAAGCACCTGTCTCTCACGTCACTTGCCAGCTCACCGGCTGTGTGTTTTTCTTTATTGTCTTATACTGTCTTCCAATTTACGAGTAAAGGTTAGTATCACAGGCTTGGCCTCGCATCACCTCACCAACTTGGCCGTTCACCGGGAGGGTCGCTGACATCCTTGAAACACAATGCATCCTTCTTGTTTGAGATTCAGCCTTCTCCACGTATCTTTCATGGCCTTTTGAAGGCAACAACCACCTGCAGGGAACTCCTGGGGTTCTCCACACGTGACTCTCATCCCTCTGTCTGTTGCTCGGCTCTCGTAGGTTCACCTTCGCCCAGGAAGTTCTGCTTTTTCTCGTGTTCCACCTTCCTCAGACTGTGTCTCTATGTTCCGCTTTTTATCCGTGTGAGGATAGCTAATTGGTATCAGATGTATGCACTAAGTCTCAAGTGCCTGACTTTGCCTGACCCAATTAGCGGGACATGTCCATTGAAATGTGTAAGAGTTAGTATTGTTACTCTCAGTCACCTTCTATCTCAGCCCACTGTTTCTGTGGAAAGTGGGGGGAGTTGGGACTTTGGGGATTCCTATGAAATAGGATGGGTTATGTGTACAGGAAAGGGGTAAAAACTGCACCTCACCATAGGCTGCCTCACCCCCACACCCAGAAGACACCTCACCCAGGTGATGCTCGAGCACTGGTCCACCCCCAGGGTCTGGATCCAAATGTTATGGACGTGCCCTGGGCACCTGAGAGAGAGATCCCCAGGGACTAGAAAGCGAAACACCCCTTGGTTTCTCAAACACCCCAGGCCCATGTTTGTGGTGTGTCCACAAGAACAAATACAGTAATAATTTGGTTTTCCCAGGCCCTTATGTGTACCAGTTGTTTAGCCTTTTCCCTTTGCGCCCAAGTAAGTGCACCCATACATGTGAGGTATCGTTTTTGTTAGGACACCTTTGGGAACGTGGGAAGGAAGGACATGTGATGTTGCCGGCTTATTTGTGGATTTCCTGGTGACACACGTCTGAAAATTGAGGTTTTTTTCTCTACATTTTGGATTTTGCCAGGCCTTTTGGGTGATAAATTCTAGGAGGATTTGCACAAGTCAGAACTCTTTGGATTCCCGCATGTGTCTTCATTTCAGAAATGAATGGTGTTCCCTGTTTTCCTTGGTCGCTGCGAAACCCCTGGCCCAAATCTTTGTGTTGTCCACAAGAGCAGATACAATAATAATGTGGTCTTCCCAGGCCCAGTGATTTAGCCTTTTCCCTTTGTGCCCAGGTAAGTGCATCCACACATGTGAGGTACCGTTTTTGTAGGTACATCTGTCGGAATGTGGCAAGGTAGGACATGTGTTGTTGTCATGGTGTTTGGGTGGTTTCCTGGTGGCAAATGTCTGAACATTTACTTTATTTCCCTACGTTATGGAATTTGCTGGGCGTTGTGGGTAATCAAATCTAGGGTGATTTGCGTAAGTCAGACCTCTTTGAATTCCCACTGGTGTCTTCTTTGCAGAAAAGCATGGGGTTACCTGTTTTCCTTGGTGGCTGTGACACCCCAGACCAAATCTGTTGGTTTTCCACAAGCCAAATCCAGTCCTACACAGGGTGTTTGATGTTCCAGTGGTTTTATCCTTTTACCTTTGTACCCAGGTAAGTGCACCTACACATGTGAGGTACCATTTTTGTTGGGACACCAGTGGGAAAGTGGTAAGGTAGAACATGTGTTGTTGCTGGTGTGTGTCCATGGGTCCTTGAGGAAAATATCTGAAAATTAGTTTTTTTCACTGCATTTGGATTTTGACGAGCCTTGTGGGTAATACATTCTAGGGCGATTTGCGCAAGTCAGACCTCTTTGGATTCCCACAGGTGTCTTACTTTCAGAAATGCATGAGGTTCCCTGTTTTCCATGGTGGCTGCAAAACCCTTGTCCAAATTTTTGGGTTGTCCCCAAGACCAGATACAGTAATAATTTGGTCTTCACAGACCCTCTAGTGTACCAGTGGTTTAGCCTTTCACTTTGTGCCCAGGTAAGTGCACCCATACATGTGAGGTATGTTTTCTTTAAAGAGGACAGCTGTAGGAATATGAGAAGGTATGACATGTGTTGTTTGTGGCGTGTTTCTATGGTTTCCTGGTGGCAAATGTCTGAAAATGTAGTTTATTTCCTAACATTTTGGACTTTGCCGGGCATTGGGGGTAATCAAATTTGGGGTGATTTGCGCAAGACAGACCTCTTTGGATTCCCATGTGTGTCTTCCTTGTAGAAATGCATAGGGTTCACTGTTTTCTTGGTAGCTGTGACACACCAGGCCCAAATCTGTGTGCTGTCCACAAAGAAAAATCCAGTCTTCCTAGGGCGTTTGATGTACCATTGGGTGAGACTTTCTCTTTGCGCCCAGGTCAGTGCACCCACACATGTCAGGTACCGTTATCATTGGGACACATGTGGGAACGTGGGAAGGCAGGGTATGTGCTGTTGCCGGCGTGTTTCGGTGTTTTCCTGGTAGCAAATGTCTGAATATTGATTTTTTTTCCCTACATTTTGGAATTTGCCAGGCCATGTGGGTTCCCTGTTTTCCTTGGTGGCTGCCACACCCCAGGCCCAAATCTATGGGTTGTCCAAAAAGCCAAATCCATTCATCAAAAGGGCGTTTGATGTACCAGGGGTTTAGCCTTTTCCCTTTATGCCCAGGTCAGTGCATCCATACATGATGTACCGTTTTTGTTGGGGCACCTGTGGAAACGTGAGAGGGTAGGATATGTGTTGTTGCCATTGTGTTTCAGTGGTTACCTGGTGGCAAAGGTCTGAACATTTAGTTTTTTTCCTATGATTTGGAATTTGCTGGGCATTGTGGGTAATATATTCTAGGGAGATTTGCGCAAGTAAGACCTCTTTCGATTCCTGCGGGTGTCTTCTTTTCAGAAATGCATTGGGATCCATGTTTTCCTTGGTGGCTTTGACAAACCCATGCCCAAATCTTTGGAGTGTCCACAAGGCCATAAATAGTAATAATTTGGTCTACCCAGGCCCTTTAGTGTAAAAGTGTTTTAGCCTTTTCCCTTTGTGCCCGGGTAAGTGCACCCACACATATGAGGTATCGTTTTTGTTGAGACACCAGTGAGAATGTGGACTGGTAGGACATGTGTTGTTGCCGGTGTGCTTCGGTGGTGTCTTGGTGGCAAATGACTGAAAATTGAGTTTTTTCCCCTACATTTTGGACTTTGCTGCGCATTGTGGGTAATCACATCTAGGGAGATTTGCGCGAATCAGACCTCTTTGGATTCCGATGGGTGTCTTCTTTTCAGAATTGCATGGGGTTCCCTGTTTTAGTTGGTGGCTGGGACACCCCAGGCAAATCTGTGGGTTGTCCACAAAGCCAAATCCAGTCTTGCACTAGGTGTGTGATGATCCGATGGTTTAGCCTTTTCTCTTTGTGCCCAACTCAGTGCACCCACACATATCAGGTACTGTTATCGTTGAGACCCCTGTGGGAACCTGGGAAGGTAGGACATGTGCTAGTGGCAGCATGTTTCCGTAGTTTCCTGGTGGCAAATGTCTGAAAATTGAGATTTTTCCTTACATTTTGGAATTTACTGGGCCTTGTGGGTAATAAAATCTAGGGTGATGCATGCAAGTCCGATCTCTTTGAATTCCCACTGGTGTCTTCTTTTCATAAATGCATGGGGTTGCCTGGTTTCTTTGGTGGCTGCGACACCCCAGGTCAAATCTGTGAGTTGTCCACAAAGCCAAATCCAGCCTTCTTCCACCAGGCGGCGGATGTTTGAGTGGTTTAGCCTTTCCCCTTTGTACCCATGTCTGTTCAACCACGCATGTGAGGTACCTTTTTCATCAGGACACCTGTTGGAATGTGGGATAGTTAGACATGTGTTGTTACCTGTGTGTCTCTGACATTTCCTGGTGCAAAATTTCTGAAAACTGTGTTTTTTCCCTTGCATTTTGTACTTTGCCAGGCCTTATGGGAAATAAAATCTAGAGCGATTCACTCAAGTGAGAGCTCTTTGGATTCCCACGGGTGTCTTCTTTTGAGAAATGCTTGGGGATCCCTGTTTTCCTTTGTGGCTGCGACACTCCAGGCCCAAATCTGTGGGTTGTCCACAAAGACAAATCCAGTCTTCAACAGGGCATTTGATATCCCAATGGTTTACCCTATTCCCATCACGCCAAGGTCAGTGCAAATACACATGTGAGGTTCCAATTTTATCGGGATACCTGTGGAAATGTCAGAAGGTAGGGCATTTTATCAGTTTCTCTTGGTTTTGATAATGTTTTCATGTATTTCCCACTGCACTTTGTTACACAACCCTTTCATTTCCCAAAGTGACCTACATTTAGTCTCTGCTTTTGTAACCTGCACAAGTCACCTATCCTTCAAAAGGTCTGCCTAAAATGGATGCTTGCCATTCTTCACCACATTTGTTTTCCTAATTTTCAAATGCTAAGTACATCTGTTTAGGAAGTCAGCATCAACATCCTGTGTACCATGGCTCAGAGTTTGGCTGTGGTAATGCTTGTTTTGTAAAACTTTATGAAACATTTGTGATTTCCTAACTAGAAGAGTTGGATAAATCTAGCGGTGCATTGCGTTACTAAATATTCACAGAAGTCATTACCTTACATAACAAACATGTCCAGCACAAAATTATTTTTCTGTCACTTTTCCAATATTTTTCCTAAACTTAGGGAATTTTAGGTACATAGTTGTTGCCTGACCTTCGCAAATGACCCTTCCTGAACTTGGAATGTTGTCTACTTTTCATAAATGTATGCTTTTCTGTGCTCCCATTGACATTTCCTACCTTCCTTGTTCATTCCCTCTAAGCATGTCCTATTTAATAAAAGGAAAACATCACCTACCTCTCACAAAACTGGTTGTAACCTTATGAAAATTATGTTTTCTGTTTCCACTCAACCTGTTCCTGAAAGCTTGAACTATGGCAGATTCAGAACAGCAAATCATGTGTTCCTAGTCCTGAAAAAACACATTGGTCACTTTATTGTTATTGTTAGGGAGAATTCTCTGTTTAGGCTGAATATCCTAACCTAGTGAGTCCCCCAGCAGCTTTGCTGGATTTTTGGGGTTTATTTTTCTCTCCTGCCTAGAGTGAGACTCTTTTACCCTCACTCTTGGACATGATTTGAGTGTGTTTCTTTGAATCTAGAAGTGTTTAATGGGCTATGGGGTCTTTTACTCCATAGGGCTTCATGTGTTTTTGTGATGTGTGTTACACAGCACCCTCAGTGCAGTGACACAGGGGTGTCATAGTGACCCCCCAGTATAGACTCCATACCCTGGGACTGACTACTGTCTCCCAGGGCATGTAAAGTCACCATTGACTTTACTAGTCTTAAATTCTGAACAGAACCAGTACAAACCATCATATTGTGGACGTACTGGCTGGGGCAATTCGATTGCCCCAGGGTCTGTTAGTCGAGGAGGCATGTCTCCGTCCCCCCTGATCGAGTTTTGGCTGGTGGCAGTGGATACTACTTTTTATATTCAACCACAAATATTTTCCTATGGGATTTCCCATTGTTTTAGGCTACTATCTTTATTTAATTATTTATGGTAGCCTCAAACATACCGTCCGTTTATTTAATTAATATTAATTCTCCGGTTGCTATTTTTTGCCAAAACTTGATTCTAAAATGGCGTTTGTGTTCTCTTCTATGACTCCAACCCAAGTCGAGCCCTTTGTTCCACTTTTTGGCAGGCTTCTCCACAGAAGCCCTCCAAAGTGGTGCCACTCTGTCTGGGGTACTTAGGAGGGGTGGAGGGGAATTTAGGCACCCTGGACTGAGTTGCCTAGGCAACTCAAGTCGCACTCCATCCTGATTGGCCCAAGTGGTGAGCCGGCCGGCTCACCTCTTAGCATGTTTGAGTGACAGCTAGGCTGAGTGAATGGGGGTTTGCTGCATAAAAGCAGGGATTTGAGGACTGGAACTTCAGAAGTCGCCACAGGACCTAAGAATCTGACGAGGGAGAAGCTGAGCCGACCTGCCACGACACCACCACCGGTGGAGTCCTGCTGGACTGTCTCACCACTTTTCCCAATGACAGAGGAGAACTCCCACCGGATATAACCGGGATACCACGTTTTACCACAACCGTGAAACAAAGGTCCCACCTTTAACCGGAAAAACTCTGCGGCTGGTTTCTGCCCTGGTAGTGCAACGACCTTCATCTTTCCTCCAAGTGGAGATCTTCTCTTCCCCTGGACGACGACGCAACTTGCACCCACTACCAGGAACAACTGATACCGCGGGAGGATCCTTCCCACTTAAGGTACCGTGTCCCGCCTGGCTTCCCTTGCCACCGACTGTACGGGGTAGATTTAGCCCCCGGCTTTCGAACCTGGGTAAGCCTGGGACACCCTGGCTAAACTTTCATAAGCCTCTCTAAACTCTTTTTGAACCCTCTGCAAGACTTTCTAAGCCTAGTGTAACTGTGTGATCTTGGGCGCATTTGTGCTCTGCTCTCTCTAAGAGTGGGCCCAGCCTTTGGACTTTGGCTCACCAGTGACTTTTGCTCTTCTGCCTTGCTAACAGTGTTCCTGAATCCTAGAGTGGTGTACCTTTCCATATTCTGTCTTTTTCCCTCCCTTTCTCACCAACTTATTGGAGTGCCATCTAGTTAACCGCTCACCTCTGTATGAAAATAGGTGGTGTTTTATAGTGACTTATCTGATAAGGAAAAAGGGGTGTATATATTATAATAGTAACTTTGTTTAGAATATTTTTACAATAAGAGTGCTGGAGTGTTTTCAACAGTGTGTTTTTAAATAAATAATTATATACTTTGATACCAAAGCTCTGGTCAGTGTTTGCTTGTATTGTTGTATCTGAGTGCCTATTGTGTATACTTTGCATACTGCCTAACTCTTCTCGAGGGAAGTCTGACTGCTCATCCACAGCTACCAGGTAAATCTGAGTGGTGCAGACTGCTACCAAGTGGGTCTACTGCCAACACCTGTAGTCTTAAATATTTTGCAGTGGTCCCTAAGGGAACTGCACAGGTTTCTGCCTAACAGTTATGTTCTCACACACCCCTAAATCAAACTAGGCATTCCTTGGTGGCGTTATGACCGACTACATGTGGGAAGAAAGGGTGCAAATTTGTCCAGGATATCACTTAGAACAAAAACGTTACAAGGGATTGAATGCCGACATACCGAAATGTTCAAAAAAGAGCTCAGCAGTTAAGGGTTTAACCCCTGTCACTGAACATAAAACCTCCTTCATAGTTGCTTACAGAAACAGAATCACACAATCTACTCAATAATTACTTCACATCTGCATTTCTTGGAAGATGTTTTGGAGCTATATTTGATATTGGGATGTCATGGTCTGTGGGACAGCATCCCTGGTGGAGGTACCAAACCCACCAATCACATTGTGTAAGCAGATTTCACTAGGGTCACATCATTTTGGCCATTTGAGGAAACTGAAATTATTACACAAATGCCCCAGTTTCAAATTCTAGATTTCTTTCTTCATTAGCTTGGCACAACACGAATATGTCAGAGCAATCTTTAATTTATATATTGGAAAACAAAGAGCAGCAGCACACATGATTTCCTTTAATCAAACACCTAATTAATTCCTATCAACCTTTAATAAATGGTCTTCTTTCTTTCTTTACTTCCATTGAAATCCTTGCGTAAGAAGCTGGATAGACAGCTGAAAATTTGGTGCTAGGTGTCCACACCTAGATAGGATTGTGAAGATTAGCATGTCCACACCTAGATATAATTGGGAATATTAGCCTGCATCACATCTAGATAGGACTTTGAATGTTAGCATACCTGCACATGGATAGAATTGTGAATATTGGCATGTCTACACGTGGATAGGATTGTGAAGACTAGCATGTCCACACTTAGATAGGATTGTGAATATTAGCATGTCCACATGTAGATAGAATTGTGATTATTAGCAAGCCCACACTTAGATTGAATTGGGAATATCAGCCTGCATTGCATCTAGATAGGACTTTGAATGCTAGAATGCCTGCACGTAGATAGAATTGTGAATATTATCATGTCCACACGTAGATAGAATTGTGAATGTTAGCATGTGCCACACTTAGAATTGAGAACATTAACCTGCGTCGCATCTAGATAGGACTGTGAATGTTTGCATGCCCACACCTAGACAGATTTCTAAACACTAGCATGTGCCGCATCTAGATAGGATTGTGAATGTTAGCATGCCCACACCTAGATAGAATCCTAAACACAAGCCTGCACCACATCTAGATAGGATTGTGAAGGTCAACAAGTGCCACACTTAGACAAAACTGTGAATGTTAGCATGCTAAAGATCAAGTAACCCACTAACCAATATAAACTCAAACTCTGCATACTTATCACACTCAAAAAACTCGCACTTCACGACACTGCAACAACACATACGCCGGAGCAACAGCACACGCGGACTGACACCGATCCAATACCTGCACCAAAGCTCAGCACCCGGTGTATACCGAGTTGAACCTGCCAACAGAACACCACTCCTCTCACTATCTTACTCCCTCTTCACCTTACTAACCCATCCCACCTTATCGTTTACAGATCCGCCAGAGCACCTGGGGACCAATTCCGTTGGTGACGGTGCGCGGTACAAATACCTTTAACATT
Source organism: Ambystoma mexicanum (assembly GCF_040938575.1). Classification (NCBI taxonomy): domain Eukaryota; kingdom Metazoa; phylum Chordata; class Amphibia; order Caudata; family Ambystomatidae; genus Ambystoma; species Ambystoma mexicanum. The sequence goes on along the minus strand of NC_090922.1, from coordinate 755,071,258 downwards.
TAACATTTAACATTTAACATTTAACATTAATAAAGTACTGCCCCAACCCAAGAGTCCAAACGGCATTCATTAATATAAAGTCTGGTGCACCCAAGAACACACCCAACAAAGCTTGTCTTTGTTATCCTACTAGAAAAGTCAAATGCCCCAACAAAGGCAAAAATCCTGCAAGTGGATTAATCTGACACAAGGTATTGGCAGGTGTGGATTTCAAGTATATTTATGTTCATGTTTCAAATTGCACGTTTGTGAAAGAAATAAAACATGATAGCTGTCTTTCACCAGAACAAAAGCTGCAATTTAGGATGATACTAACTTGCAGAGCAAAATGTACTTTCAATGTCAAATATATTTTAAGGAAATTCAGCTTTCGTACATCTGTTTTAAAAAAAAGTCTAGTTGTTCACCATTGCCCTGCTGAGTACCATTGCATAAACCTTTTCTGCAGTGCAATTGGTTCGCTGTTCTCATTTGGTCACTTTGTTGCATTCGCATTTTGAATTACTAAAACCAGCAATAAATAACAACTGCCTCATGAGTCCTGTACCATCTTAGGTGGGATGCTGTGTCATTACAGTTTGTCACCAAGAACTAAACATAAAAGATTGCTACATATGTTTTCCAGTGGCAAGAGGTTTGTCTTCAAGGGAAGTCAAGGGAATTATTTATAAATCCATGTATGCCTTTCTTTTCCTCGTATTCTGTTAGGGATCCTGTGGGATGGGGGAGCACGACAAATCCAGTCTAATGAGTGGAGGAATACAGACACAATATGGTTTGAGTGTTAGGGAGCAAAAGGCAGGGAGGTGACGACACCTAAGGCAGGTGAAGGTCACCGCTCAGGGAGACATTGTACTAGCAGCTTCTGCTCTCCTAACATCATCATCAATCGGCCCAGGAGCTGATAGAGGACCCATGAATTCCTGGAAATTACTCCCATATGTTAGTTATGTTTTGTAAATCAATCTCACTGCCAGAAGGATCCTGTTGGACGAGTTCCATATTTAGAGAGTTGAGGGACTCACGCTGGGATATGCTAATATAAAGAGGTTCATGTTCGAGTGGAAGATTAAAAGAACAACTACATGGTTTAAATTGCTCACCTTAAAGTTACCTGCGACTAAAGTTGCATTCCTTGAGATGGTTTTGTTATTCCATAGATTTTTAGAATGCTTCCAGGCCAATAGCATCGTCTATGTCCAAGCCCAGTGGGAATAGACACTCTATATTTTATAACACTTGCAACCCATTGCTCAAATACTTTCATCAATCACAAACTGGTGATATTCTTAGTTATAAAAGATTGCAGTCTTTGAGAACTCAATATGTTTTAGACAATGCAAAGTGAGATTAAATTAGTTGCCATGTACCACCCACTTTGGTTAAGCAGCATGCTGCAAGTCCATTGTTTATGGCCGGTCTCTTGTTGACTGTTGTGATACATCACACAACCTCAACTAACCCCAACTAAGCAGCACAGTATAGGGAATAAAATGACCGGCAGCAAGAATGACATATGCCTATGAGGCAGAATTATATGCAGTACCCTTTGGGAACACCACACACAATTAAGACTACAAGTGACAGTACAAATTCACCTTTGGTACAAGCCTGTACTACACAGTAAAGTGGTAGTGATGGCTGAGAAGCCAGTTTATCTCAAGAGCAAGTGAGCAGTATCAATAGTTACACCAAGGACAGCAATTACTATGATTCAAACAAACACTGACTCAAGGTTTCTGAGTAAAAGAATATACATTTATTTACACATCAGTTATATAACATCTCACTAAAGTAAAGCAGTTGAAAAATCACACTCTTAATACACCATACCACTCCCCAATAGATTCTGGACAAGTTTAACTCAAAATGAAGTATGAGCAAAATGGCCCTCCAGTAATTTAAAAAGGGAGGGAAAGACAAAGTTAGGTAAAAATTGAGCAGCACCAACAGGTAAGCAAGCAGGGCAATCTAGAAAGAGGAACTACAGTGATGGAATCAAATCAAAAAGGCTTACGGCCAAAGTCAATAGGACAAAAGTCTTTTGCTCATGATCGCATAGTTCAGGGTAGTTTGAGGTTAAGTCTTTGCCAAGAGTTCCGGATAAAGTTGGTTGGCAGAAAAGTTAGTTTAAAGAGTAGAGAAGGACAAGCCCTCGGATTGGCGAAAGGTTTAACACACCTTCACCACGGCTGGATGAAACGAACAACCGGATTTGCACAGTACCTTTAAATGGAGAAGAAGATGTAGCTGTGGCGGACGTTCCTGGCAGTTCCTGCAGGCTCACGGTTCCTAAAGCGACTGTCAGTCTGACATGAAGTAGGAAGAATGGAGGATCCTGCACTGCCCAGGGAAGAAACCAGCAGCAGAGCAAAGCAACAAATAAAAGGGGTGCTCCTTAAAACTTAAGCAGGGTCTGACCTTCGTGGCTATCTGGGTCACTGTAGCTCTGTACAGCAACTTCGACCAGAGGAGGGAGACCTGGCTTGCAGTTTGGGTGACCTGGTTGGTCCCACCAGCTCAGGGGAAGAAGATTCCTGGTAGATCTTCTCTGTCATTGGAGCTTGAAGATTCGGACCTGCAGCAGGGCTTCACCGGGCGGTTCAGTCATTGTAGGGGTCCTCTTCTGTCAGCTCCTCATCGGTTCTTTCATTCCAGTGGTGACTCTGCCTTTCCAATCCCAGACACCTGCTTTTTATGCAGTTTTACCCCATTCACACAGCCTGGCTGTCATTCACACAGCAGGGTGGATATCCCGCCGGGACAATCACCTAGCCAATCAAACAAGAGTGCTACATGGGTTACCAAGGGAACCCATGGCAGGGGTCCTAAAACCCCTTCCTCACATCCTGCCTATCCAGACTTTCAGGTGCCTAAGGAGGTCTTCTGTGGAGAAGCCAGCGAAAAGACGGTGAACAAAGGAACCAAACCTGGTTTGGCACGCAGAGTAAAACATGAGAAAGACATTTTCAGAAAGAAATGGCGAATAAAACCAGCCGGAACCATATAAAAATGTATGTGGTCCAGCTGGTTTATTTAAGTTTGAATCTACCAAGATACCCTAAAACAATACCAAGGTTATTAAAGATAACCGCAGTAGGAAAAATAGGGTAGGTACCACTGCCACCAGCCAAGTCTTGATGAAAAGGGAGCGAAACAGTGCTCCAAGAGAAACAGACAAAAAGGGATATGTATTAACCTTTTCCAGTACTCTATGTAAGATAGTGTGTACTGGGTATGTGGATTTTAAATGACTAATAAAGTTAATGGCAACTTTACATGTTCTGGGAGACAGTAGTCAGTGCCAGAAAATGGAGTTTGAGTTGGGAAGTCTAAAAGGCAACCCTGTGTCACTGCACTGAGGGTGCTGTGTAACACACATTAAAAAAAATATCCCTATGGAGTAGGTGAAGCTCCACAGTCTATGAACACAATACAATGTTAAAAACAAACAGAAAAACAGATGTAAGAGTGGGAAAAAAGGCTCACACTCTTACCAGGTGAAAAAAATAAATCCTAGAAATCCAGCAAAGCTGCTGAGGGAATCAGTAGGCAAGGGAAATTAGCCATTCTTGAGAATTCTCCCTAACAATACCCAGGTACTTTTGGCACCCATTAATATATATGTACAGTAAGTGAACATATATCTTAAAATGAAATATACACATGTAGTTTAATAAACCTACTCCTTCGACAAATGTGTGCAAGACAAAATAGCATTGGACTTTAAAAAAAAAGAATGAACACCAGAAAAATAACCTGAGAGAGGAAACGTTACAATAAATATGCTGGCAACGTTTAAAAAGTGCTCACATTTTAAACCCATCAATCTGTAGTGAAATATTGTATGGAAAACAAAATCCCAATACGAGACAAGTGTTTGTGGTCTTGTGGGTAAGCATATGCACTGGGAACATGATGACAACCTGAGTAAAAGCCTGGTATCCAAATACTTGAGCAACCTTGTCAAACTCAAAAAACCCAAGGGGTTTGCTTCTGCCCCAAGTTATGCTGTCCACCCACATGTGTTGTTTACTTGGGCCCTGAAAAGCAGCCACAACCATGGGAAAATAACTGCACCAGTGTCCAGGATTGCAAACTCTCTTGCCTCCTCACCCCCTTGTCTGGCTTTCAACATGCTGGACTGCGCAAGTGAGTGGGACAAAGACTGAAACGCAAATGGATAGTTCTCCTCTGTGAGCTAAAACGTGGCTGCAGACCATCCCGATTGGCCACCTTCCCAAAGAACATGTTATTTGGCCTTCTTTGTTCTCACTACTGGGTCTTAAAGACCTCTTTTTCTATGTTTAGTAACATGGGGTTTCAACCTAGGTTACCCAGGGTTATCCAGACGTGGACCCCTTGGTCACTGTGCTTAGAGTGGTACTCCTTCACCTCACTGATGAGGCCCAACTAGGCTGAAACACATGTCCTGGGTTGCTGTTGGTACTCTTGTTCAGTAAAGAATTGACTGGCATTTCGGTGCTGGGCTGCCCAAGTGGGTGGGAATAAGACTGATATGCAAATGGACATTTCTCCTCTGTGAAAGGTACAGTGAGCTAAAAAGTGGTTGCAGGCAATCAAGAGTGGGTTCTTTCCAAAGAACAGGTTATTGGCCCATGCTCATTCTTGGTAGAGGGGCTCCAAGACCTCTTTTGTATGTTTAGGAACTTGGGGTTTCACCCTAAGTTACCCAGGGTTATCCAGAAGTGTACCCCTTGCTCACTGTGCCTATAGAGGCACAGATTCACCTACCTTAAGAGGACAGACTAGGCCAAGACACGTGTCTGGGGTTCATGTTGGGCTCCCAGACCTTGTTTTGTATTATACTACGTGGACAATACATTTGAAATATAAAACAAAACGCACATACATAATGGCAACATAATTGCAACCCCAGTTATCGCTGCACATTCGGATTTTCCTTACACAAACATTGTGAAGGATTGCCATCTGGCAAGGGTGCAGATGCCCAAGCCTTTTATTCGTTTTTATTGCATTCCATACAAAATGACGCAGGTAATTTTTTCCTAAAGAAGGTGGCCTGGTGACCAGTCCTCCCACTCCAAAAACTCAATTTCAGTGGCACAGGGCAGATTCAGGAGTCACAGGTGCCCATATGGCAGATGCAGTGACAGTAAAGTCATTTCAATGCAGGAGTTGCATTTAAGATGTCCTGGACTAATGCAAGTCTGCTTTATGCATCCAATCCTTCATCTCGGGACAAGTGTATCATGCCTTCTGACATCATACACGTGTTTGTGCTAAATAAAGTGCCAGTAACTTGAAGAAAGAAAGATATACACCAAAAACAAGATGGCTTAATCTTCCACCACGTGTTCTGAACCCCCCTTTTCTGCAGTAACTCAGCCCCTTCTATTGTTAATAGGATCAAAGACCCTTTGCTATGCATCACACTTGTGTAAGGCTAGACCTTTTTCATATGGGTGTGCCCTTTGATTTCTGTTTCCCAGGCCAGCTCATGCTGGAGGCGGGCATTTTGGAGAGTAGTGTCACCCAACCTCACAAGTTTCCTGCCCTGTCTGTCAATTATACACATAACCTGTTCACAGCTGAGCTGGGCTCACAGCGCTGACACATGTAAGATATCAAATTAATTTGGCTGTAATGAGCATGAGAGCTGCTAATCACTTTACCCTAATTCAGGTATAGCTTATATTTAAAGGTCACGACAGCCACCAGAATAGTAACTCCTACAGTTAAGTAGTTTTGGAACAGAGCTCTGTTCCCAAACTACATAACTGTGAGTCAATCCCACTCCTTCGTTGATTGCATTCGGAAAACCAACTTCTGATGAAAAAATAATTGGACCACTGTTGGAATAGTTGACTTTTCAATGCCTTCCACCAGTGCAGTGGAAACTGAGTGCCAAAGGCAGAGGAGGCCTCTGTTTCCTACCCATACACAGGGCACATTGGGGTGACATGCTGCTGGAAAAAGACCTGCATCTGTGCCCGTCACACTGCTGTCCAGGACCTCATCATGGTGAACAACTCCTGGAAGTGTACCCTAGCCTTGCTTGGATTGGGATCCTGCGAACAAGGACTACACTTACCACTGAGACTCCAGATGGGAAGCAATGATAGCCACAAATCCTGTATCTTTGCTCTCAAACTGCTGTGAACCTTGACACAAGTCTCTCTGACTCACTTTGAACCAACAGGACCCTTCGGAGCTGTGTTTGGCACTCGACTGATCTTCAAATCACTATATTGCACACTCGGACCAGTTTGCGGCTGTGGCTAAGCACATCATTGCCTTGCCTTGTACTCGAAATCCATCCCTGAATCAACTGCATTCAAACTGACTTTCAAGCTTCCAGCATCTTCTTTGCAGATCTACTTCACCAGTTGAACCTGACCTGGTGGCCTCATGAATAGCAACCATCCTATGCTGCATCAAATCCATTTGAACTGTGATCCAGTCAGCAGCATCTTCAGCATTTCGCCAACTCTGTGGCTCTCATGAGCCACACTTCCTTGATTGCTTATTCAAAACTACCGCATAGAACACACCATCCAATCACCAGTATCTTCACCATCGAACCGACCACAGTGGCCCTCATGATCTGCCCTTTTCAAGTATTGCTTCAAACCACAATAAATGTCAACTCGACCCCTGTCAACACCATTACCAGTCTAGAACAACACGACTGTCGCATTGGAGTCACTTCAAACTGCACAAGAAGCACCTAGAAGCTTTGATTTCTGTTCTTGAACTGCAGAGACCCACAAATGAAACTTCGGGGCCTAGGGCCTTGCTAGGTCATTGTGTATCCCTTTTTGTACCACTCAATATCTATTTTGTACTGATTTTGGTTAATTTTAGACTTTTCTGCCTCAGCTTCATTACCTAGAATGCTTTACCTTTCTATCTGTGCATATTGTCTATTTGTTCTACTGGAATTCAATTTTGTATTAAAATGAATTAAAGTTTATACATTTTAGGGAACTTTGATTGGACGTTCTCTTTATTTTGTACTCCTGTACTTAGTTGTTTAGGTTGCTAATGGATCACATGCACAACACTCTTGAGATTATTACCTTCCCTTGACCTATGTTACCACAAAAGGCAAAGTGGGTAGATCGCTTAACTGTACCTGTTTTACCTTTATGATTGGTTTTGTTCTTGTTTGGTAGAAGTATAAGGGCTGAGTAGGTGATTTAGCCTCTACTCATTCTTGTACACCTGAATGGCAGAAGTCCATTCATCACAAACAACGTCTTAGAAAGTGGAGGTAACCCATATATCACTGTTACCCTCACATGATCACTTCCTTACAATACTGTTCCTGAATGTGCAACAATTATTCCAGTTTTATAAAGTATATATGAATCTTTTAAATTATAGATTTGAGATACTGTTTCTAGCTGCCACATGACTTTTCTATCTTCATGTAACCTAATTAAATGTATTCTGAAATATCATTTCTAAAGTACATTTCAAGTAGTTACTTTACACTAATGTTGTAAGCGACAATATTGATCAAGAATAAATGCAATGTTTTATAAATTAGTAATCTTGTAATGCTGCAGCTTAAATCAACTAGTGAAATGATGTGTGCACTCTGCCACGTTTGGCCCAGAGCCAAGAAGCAAGCCATTGTGATTTTGATGTATAATATTAAAAGTGGCAGAGGGAATACTGCAACAGAAACCTCCTGAGTAAATCTGAAGCACTCAAAATGATACAGGGGGTGACTTAAGGGGTTATGCTTAATGAAGAAATGTGGGTCAAAATGCGTCGAGAACCCATGTAAAATCCACAGCTCAGTTTGTTATGTTAATGTTATGTTAAATGGTTTATATAGCACTAAAGCCCTCGGGTGTACAGGCTCCCGTCAGTACAAAAGTCGTGAGAGCTGTGCCAAAGTTCCAAAACTACACAAATAGCCTAGTTGTTAGGGAGAATTCTCCAGAATGGCTAATTTCCCTAACCTGATGAGTCCCTCAGCAGCTTTGCTGGAATTCTGGGATTTATTTTTTCACCTGGTAAGAGTGTGAGCCTTTTTTCCCACTCTTACATGTGTTTTTGCTGTGTGTTGTACATTTTGTGCTCATAGACTATGGAGTCTCACCTACTCCATAGGCATCATCTTCTTACTGTGTTTCACACAGCACCTTTAGTGCAGTGACACAGGGTTGTCTTTTTAGACTTCCCACTTTAAACTCCATTTTCTGGGTCTGACTACTGTCTCCCAGAACATGTTTACTTTACTAGTCTTTTTAAATCTACAGACCCAAAACAACCTATCTTCCAATACGGTACTGGAAGGGTTAATAGTTATCCCTTTTTGTCTGTTTCTCATGGAACATTATTTTGTTTCCCTTTCTCTAATATTTGGCTGGTGGCAGTGGTATCTACCATTTTTATTCTACCGCGAGCTATGAAAATAGCCTCTCTACTGTTAGAGGCTATGGTGGTAGCCTCAGACTGTAACCCACCGGACCCCTTTTATTTTTATTTGGTTCCGGTTGGTTTATTCGCCATTTCTTTTTGTAAAGGTCTTTCTTGTGTTTTACTCTGCGTGCCAAAGTAGGTTGGGTTCCTATGTTCACCGCCCTTTGGTGGGCTTCTGCACAGAAGCCCTCCTTAGGCGCCTTAGTGCCTGGGTGGACAGAATGTGAGGGAGGGGTCTGAGTCCCCCTGCACAGGGTCTCCTTGGAGATCCAAGTCACACTCTAGTTTGATTGGCTATGTAACGGTCCCGATCAGGACAGCCACTCTGCTGTGTGATTGCCAGCCAGGTTGTGTGAATGGGGGAAAACTGCATAAAAGCAGGTCTCTGGGACATAGAACGCAGAGTCGCCACTGGAACGAGAGAACCAATGAGGAGCTGAAGGAAGACGAATGCTGCAACTACTGGACATCCCGGTGAAGCCCTTCTGCAGGTCCAAATCAGCCAAACTCTGACGATAGAGAAGATCTGCAAGGAATCTTCTTCCCTTAAGCTTGGTGGGACCAACCATCTTGCCAAATGCCAGACACTGATCCTATCCCTGGTCGAATTTGCTGTACATCGCTGCAGTCAACCGGATAGCCAGGTGGGGAGTAACCTGTTTGGGTTTTAAGGAGTGCACCTTTTATTCAATGCTTTGCTCTGCTGCTGGATTCTTCCGTGGGCAGTGCAGAATCCTCCAGTTTTCATCCTTCTTGTCACCAGAACAGTTGCTTCAGGAACCGTGAGCATGCAGGAACTGCCAGGAACAACCGCCTCAGGCACAGCATTCTTCTTCATCTAAGGTACTGTTGAAAACTTATCGTTCATTCCGTCCGACCGCAGTGAAAGCGTTTTAAATCTTTCGCATCTCCAAAGGCTTGTCCTTCTGTACTGTTTTGAATAACTTTTCCTCCGACCAACTTCGTTTTGAACTTTTAGCAAAGACTTAACCGTGAAATACTCTGAACTGTGTGATCCTCTGCAATGACTCAGAACCATTAACATTGGCCCAGGCCTATTGATTTGAATCCTAGTTGTAGTAAGCCTTTCTAGATTGCCCTGCCTATCACTTGTTAGTGTTGTTGATTTTTGATAACCTTGTCCTTTCCCTCCCTTTTAAATTGCTGGAGTGTCATTTCGCTCACACTTCATTTTGAACTTAACATGTCCAAAATTGATTGGGTGTTGTGTAGTGTATTAAGATTGCGATTTTCTGCTGTTTTACATCAGTGAATTGTTTTATAACTGATGGTGTAAATAAATGTATATGATTTTACTCAGAAACCTTGAATCCGTGTTTGTTTGAACCATAGTAATTGCTGTCCTTTGTGTAACTTCTTGTACTGCTCACTTTACTCTTGAGATAAGTCTGGCTGTTCAGCCATCACTACCACTTTACTGTGTAGTACAGGCATGTACCAAAGGTGAATTTGTACTGTCACTTGTATTCTTAATTGTGTGTGGAGTTCCCAAAGGGTACTGTATATGATTCTGCCTAACACTAGTGTTCAGGAGTTTCCTAAACACTAGATGGCTTTCCCCTCTCCACATGGATTTGGGCAATTCAATCCATGTTTGGGCTGCCACAACCGGAAAAGAGCGTCCTCTTCCCTGAGCTCTTTTTATGCAGTCATTTTTCAAAAAGAAGGCTTTTGCTGATTGCAGGTTCCTCATAGGATGGTATACTACCAGCCTCTCCGAGGGTCAGCATCTTAAAGGCAACTCTAGCTGCCACAGGTAGCCAATGCAGCTTTTTTCCTGGTTTCAGATGTTGGATCTTTCCATGTCATATTATATACAATGCGTACTGCTGCATTTCGGGTTTTTTGTAATATTTGTATGGACTTTTTACTCGCTTCTTCCAAAGGAAAATGACAGCTCTAGCCAACTTGGCACAATTCTCCTTCGTAACTATTGGTCTAACTAACCTTAGAATACTAAGGTAGTAGTTGGTATTTCTTACTATCCCTTGGACCTGCGCATCGGCATTCAGGCTTGCCTCCATCTAGACCCCAAGAGCCTTGACCTTGGTCGCTACTAAAATTAGGTTCTCCTCTGTAGAAAAGCCTCTATATGAATGATTTTGACCTTTCCTTGCTTCTCTGATGCCTTAGATCATTAGCTCAGTTTTGGCTGCGTTCAAACAGAACCACTTTGTGGAAGTCCACTTCTTGATTTCTTGGTGTATGCTTTTGAGCTTCTCTTGACCTGTTGTTTGGTAGTTGAATCTGTTGCTGGATCGAGCTCCATTTTAGCACTTTGTCAAAGATTATCAAGTGTGGTGATCCAATCAGATTGATCGGTGTGCAGTCAATAACAATGACCATATTCTAATACATCTGAAAAGTCTCTTGAAGTGTCATCGCACAAGGTGACATCAATTGCAAGAATGCACTGTCACACAACGGAATCTCTCCACATTTTGATCAGGAACAAGACTTGTCATTTTCTTTGAAACATAAATAGATGCATTTGTTTTCTGCAATCAGGCAACCGGACTCTGAAATCGTTCAGAGTCTGCTCTCGGAAAGTAATATTGTCACATCTCAGAGGGACAGATCAGCATCCTCCATGACAATACCAACTTAATTTGTTAATCCCGCCGTTTTGCAAAAAATGTACCATCAAAATGGCGGTACTGGCTTATTTGCATGTATCATTCAACAATTGCACAATAAATGGCACAAATCCACGTCCTCACATTAAATATTCCCTTGGGTTAATTTCTCTCCTTTATAAAGCATCCTTTTTTTTCACCGCTGCTAGCGTTAGCTAATTTTAAATTCTTCAGTGTTACATGTAAGATCTGTAGGAATTCGAGCATAATCCGGAAAACACACATGCAATGCAAACCGACAGGCAACGAGTCGTCCAATAGTTAGGATATCGTTTTTACCTCACAGCAAAGTGAGGTGAAATCAAGATATAGGTTGCAAGAGGGGTCAATATCGCATAAAGATAATTGCCCTTCACAGCTTAATGCCACGTTCTCAATTTCTGAACCAGAACTGGGGGAGGGGGCAATCATCCTGCAATATAGTTGTTGCTGCCGCCTATTAATACAAGATACATTGAAATCCAGGGACAGCATAATCCAACCTTCTGGCAGCACCTGGCAGAGTGTGCACATTCTGCACCCGGCAACATGGGGCCTAGATCCTCATTATTCAGAAACAAATATTCCTGAATGGACTCACAGATGATTCAGCAGGCTAATCACGTCGCCTTCCGCACTCACACATGCAGGCGGGTCGGCCACACTGCTCTGACACACTGACAGTGAGGGTGAAAAGTGACGCACTGATTTGAAGGGGCTATGGACCCCTTACTTGAGGTTTGGCGTCTGTAACTTAGCCCCCATGGGGAAGCCCTTTGGATGCTCATTGGGACTGCCCTGACATTCTTCCAAGCCCAGTCCTGAGGTGTGCAGTCCGGAGGCTCCACCTCCCCAGAGGATACACACGGACAGGGCCTGGTGCTCATGGGTTTGCTTTGATAATACAAAACATGCAAATGGGCAATCAGGTTATACATTTGCATGCGGTTCACCAGTGTGTAAACTCGAAGTGGAAAAGGCAAAACAATCATGGATTAAACCAAACTAGGGGCAAGTCAACGAGTCTGGGTGTGGCTCTAAGAACCATTAGACAACAGCTGCCTAAAACCCAATTCTACTTTATGCAACAATGACACAGTGAGAGCTATGCAGGATCATACATTTTAGTTTAGAATTGAAACAGAAATTTGAGTCGTCTTTTACACTTTAGACACTTAGAAATCTAATTATAATTCTCTATATGTTATTTGTTATACATAGTATATTATTGTTTAAGATTCATCTGTATAAGGACACCATCATGCATATCTCAAATGCAAGAAAATGAGCATAGCAAATGTGAGTGTTAACAGACAAATGCTCAACGTAACATAGCATTCAGTTAATGGGTGACATCACACCATGTAACTTACTGGAAGTCTATAAGCAATGCCATACAAAACGGAGTGGGACCACTTGATGCAAAGGGTAAGACTTATAGAATTACTAGCAGCAAAATCTAAGTGCACATTGATCCTGCAAAGTCTGCGCGCCGAAAACGATTCTGCACCTCCCTGCGCCGATGTGTTTTTGTGTGTGCGTTACATATTCGTGGAATTTCTCCCACAAAGTAACCCTATGTGAAAGTAGCAGCCATAATGCCCACGACACGCCCCCACGCAAAACAGTTCCAGCCCCGTATACTGGCCTTTCCACACTCCTCATTCGCGAAGTAAAGCACCGCGCAATACTGCATGCATACCACACCTACTAAATCTGCTTGCGAACCACGTAAACTCTGGCTGCACCATGCTACACTGCATAGGTGCAGCCCTAACTTTACTCAGCATGCCAACTGTGCGCACGCACCCCTAATTCCTTGATCAGGACTTACCTTTATGCAGTGATACCTATGCGATTGGGACTTTGGGCATGCCTTCAGGTGGCGGTGAGATTGCAAGCTTTGCGTGCTGATTTCCCCGATGTGATGCTGTACAGTCAGATCCATGAATAGGCATGGTTTTGCACATTTGTAAGGGTGCAATATCCTTGTGCGGGAAGTCCCTCTACACGCCCACAATTTCCCTTGTTCTTCCTCACTCTGCACGTTCCGCCCCCTATTTAGTTCTCTGTGTAGGCCCAACCCATACTCTGCATGGGGTATCGCGAAACTCGCTCGACTTCATGCATAGTCTTGCCAAACTAGCACGAAATTCCAGCAGCGTATGGAAAAAATCCATGAATCAGGACCAACATCTCTTTCAAGAGATCAGATGGGAAAGCATACAGCACTGATAATTGCATTTTGAACAACCATTAATCACGTTGTCAGGATAAGGTTTAGACTTGAAATTAGGAACTATACTTGACATACATTGTATTAACGTTGAAGCAGAAGAAGTTACAAGCTAGCTTAAACATTTAGAATTAGAAATAAGAACTTACAAACAAAGAACAGTGAGTGACTTGAGTGGGACCATGTAAAGTGAATAAAGAAGGTTGGATGTGGGAAAACACTGAACCTATAATTACGCAACCATCCTGAATTGTGTGATTTTCACAAATCACACCTCAGAAGTGAATGCACTATGGACTAATTGTTGTAGTCACCAAACCAACAGCAGCAAAGGTAGAATGTGGGAACCAGTCATGATGCACACGGGTAGCAACACTCTAAAAACACTGCAGAAATATAATAATAATAATAATAATAATTTGGCATTTATATAGCGCTACAAACCCTCAGGTATCTGAGCGCTGCTTATTATTACCCACGGTGTGTGGTGCTCATTTATCGACCTCGGAAGGATGAAACGCTGAGTTTGGCGCTGCCGGGATTCGAACCTGCGTGAGCAGGCTCTGCACTGATGTCAAAGCGAGCGCTCTACTCGCTGTGCCACTTGACCGGGTTATGTTATATTCAAAATACTGGTCTTGCTAAAAAAATGAGACACATACTGACAGACTGGCTCGTCGAAACCCAGACTTCCTTGAGGTATTGGCTCGCAGCACATGATCGGAACCACAGATACGTGAAGACAATGGAAGGATGGATGGATTATGTGTGTCTGTGCCTAGTGCCATCGCAGGTCTAAATGCGCAAGAAGTGGAGGAATGTTTATGGGAGGATAGCCACCTATTGTTGTTATGTTTCTGGAAGAAGGCAATTCTTTTACATTTTATTAGAAAATAGGTTTCCTTATATTGTCATACCTCCTCTGTATGTGTTACGTTCACCTGATCTCTGCGGAGGCGTTGGTGCACGGTTGCAGCCCTCCCTGAAATTGAATCACTCCCTTCAGGCCTCTCCCTCAGTAGAAAAGCTGTGAGCGGTGGTACGTGGTGATACTGCTTCTGCATGGATATAAGAGTGTGTGAGTGCGCCAATCTGTGATTGTTGTACCTCCTGAACCCTTCACCCCAAAGAATGGTTTCTGTGAGCATACAACGGCCCATAAAGCTCACCTGTGAATTTATGGAAGATAAGCTCTCTGTCCTGCTACTTTTGGCAGGGGTGTGTCAAATGGGATCTAGTTCCCTCACTGATCCCTGATAAGGATTAGTCCAGTCCGGCTGCGACTATGCTTCTCCTTATGATTGGAAACTCTTGAACTCTTGTGATGATGTTCGTTCTGTTTAATGTCTTCCTATGTTACTCCTATTTATGTCCGCAATAATGTCTCTCTTCTGTTTTCTTCCCTTAGATGGAAATGCGGCCTCAATGCAGCTGTGAGACGCAAGACACGGCCGGATGGAAGATGGATGCTACCGCAATGTTCGACAGCAGGTAAGTGATGGTTTAAGGAAAAGCGCGACTTATGGCAAAGTGCAACCTTAAACTGAATGTTTTTTCAATGTCTAACCTTGTCTTCTGTTTAACCTGGCAGGCGCTGCTGTCGACGATGGAACGTGTCATGCTGCGGTGCCAAGATGAAGATTTTGGCGTTCCGGAAAGTGTAAAGATGAATACTTGGTTCACCAGAAAGATGTACAGCTAAGAACAGTTTCCCCCGTTGGTAAGTATGCTGGCAGGAAGCAGCATGTCCAGGAAGCAGGATCTTCAAAGGTAAGTCTGACCTCAGGCGACGGTGAGCGTTACACTGCTTACAAGTGCAGAATAACGCAAAGCGTCTGTCTTGAGGATCGGGGCAGCTTATATAGCTGAGATTGTGGGCACGCCCATTATGGCCAGTTTACCAGCCACACCCTGCAACTCCTAGAGAGTGAGCATGTACAAAGGCAATCCATTTTCAGTCACACCCAAGAATACACTTGGGGCTGCTTAATGGATGGGATGTTCAAGGTTAATGCATCCTGCTTAATGGGTGGAATGTTCAAGGTTAATGGCTTTGAAGTGCTATGTCCATAATAAAAGCTTTTTGGTGTTAAATGGATGTTCTTGTTTACTTTTGTTCATGAACCTGGCGCCAAAGGCGCCAGGACAGTGTCCACCCAGGTCTCTTGTGCATGTGACCCCTGCATACCTGTGCCCCTGACTTCATGACCAAGACAGCATGTTTGGAAGCAAACATTTCAACGTAGTACATGAACCAGACCTCATTCCAACAATTCAATATTTAATTTTATTATAGGTTTTTTTTTAAAGCGTGAATGTTCTCATAGTCATAGAGATCCCTGTGCAACTAAAAAAGAAAACACAGTATACAAAGACGAATATGAGTATTGCACATTGCATGCACAATTCCCAGAAAGGTATTAGAGACCATGGGCCCAATTCATAGAAAAAGCATGTATTCATGGATTTCAAAGCGCAAAGTAACCCGATGCACAAAGAAAACCGGGTTGCACCTGGAACAACATGCCCACACGCAAACAAAACCATTGCCATGGAACACTAAGGCAAGTCTGAACCCCTTCTAAACTGCATGCATAGTCCCCTGTAATTAAAGGCTGCAACCGTGTGAAAGTGGATGTATGGTCCCTCCATAAGTGAAAGCTATACCCTGCGCTCGGTCACCCCGTAAGTCAAGCCTGCACCCAAGCAAAACTGTGGAAGGTCACCCCTACTCTCAAGGCACCCAAACTCACACCCCTTAGTCATAGCAGCCCACTATAGGGCTCACACCACCCAACAGCCCCTTCACCTGCACTACTACCCCAGACAGCCTCCTCAAGTACTGACACCACCCACCAGCCCCGCTCAGCTCTGCAACTACCCAATGCAGCCCCCTAAAATACTGACACCACCCACCATCCCCTCTCACCTCTGTCACTACACCAGGCAGCCCCCTCAAGAAATTACACCACCCACCAGCCCCCTCACCACTGTCACTACCACAGGCAGCACCCTCATGTACTGACACCATCCGCCAGCAACCCTCACCTCTGCCACTACCCCAGGAAGCCCTCTGACAGTACACCCCACAGTCCACATCCCCCTGACCTCCACCACAACACTAAGGTAGCCACCTCAAGGCCTGACACCACCCACTAGACCCCTCACCGCCACCACAACACCAGGTAGCCCCCTTAAGTACTGAGACCGGCATCAGCCCCAATAACTCTGCCACAACCCCAGTCAGCCACCTGCCAGTACACCTCTCTCCCCTCATCCCCCTGAGCGCTGCCAGCAACCCCAGGACGGCACTACAAGGCGACAGTACCCACCAGTCCGGTGCTGATCACCTCAATGACACCCACCTGTCTCCAACATGAAATACATCGGCCACATTTCCTCCTCCAACTTGATCAACTGGGAGCACGGCTGCAGAATCGATGTCCATAGCTGATCACAGTACTCCCTGCTACATCACACTCAGTTGCACATCAACAGGGCAGCAAAATGTAGCACCAGCTACACTGTGACCATACCATGTGCATGTGACAAAGTAATGAAATGGAATGCTAAGAAACGTATCATGGTAACCATGTGCCACTGCAACTGCCTTAAGGCACTGTCGGTGAATGCCCTTGCAGGACCCAAGTCTGCGACATCACATATTGTACTGAGTCATATGTAATATGTGTGTGCTTAGTAGCCTGTACAAATGAATGACATAAATGTAGTCAGGTAGGTACGCTGGGGTGGCAAAATCCCTGCAAGGGACACAAGTTGAACTCGCATGTGGTCGGGTTGAACGCTGTCAGAGTGTGCAAGTCAAGCAGATGGACAATGTGTACAGCCATACTGAAAAATAAATAATCAGAGAATTCTGCATTTCAGTGGCAGATGTGCAACATGATACGAGAGCAGGTTGTGGGTGATTGCAGATGTGTGCATGTGGGGAGGCTATGCTGTGGGAGGGACAGAGATACTGAATAATGAATGCACAGGTCATGAGCGTAGTCCAAACATCCACAATGAGGCCCCGACCCACATGACAGTCATAGTCAAAATGCTTTACAAAAAGAGTAAAAGTAATTTTGCACATGGAAAAAAGAGACTGCATCAAGTATATGATCATGAATCATCAACCTGTATTACAACATGCACACAACCAAAATAAGACAGGGGTGAAATGACCAGGGCTGAAAGGAAAATAAAAATCCCAAATGATGCCTAACACTAAGAACTATATACACAGGCAGCAGGCCTATATGTCCTTCAGTGCGTCCTCCAGGGCAGAGTCACATTCTGCATCTTCCACCAGGAGGTTTGGTCTCTGTTCTTTTCTGGAGGTCTTTCAAGCCATCTTCATCCACCTCTCCTCTGCATCCCTGCAAGCTGCCTCCAGGATGGAAACATGTCCCAATGACCATCTCTTTGACACCTCTGCCCTGGTCCTGGCAATTTGTTTCCTCCCTAGTCTGCTGCCTCTCTGCACTCAGCTGGAAAAGTGTCTGAATGCACACCAGCTGCCAGAGCTGCCTTCTCACCTCATGCCAGATGCTAAAAATGTCCTGCCTGAATTGCCTCCTCAGTGTTGATTGGCCCTGAAATGACTTCCTCTACACACTCCTTATCTACTAATGCTGGCAGAATGCAAACTGCATAGGTACCCCCACCGTCTGAATGACACACATCAGCGGGCAGGGGGCACAACACAAGTACTGGCCAGATGTCTAACCACTGCCTGTCCCTAGGCAGGCACAGTGATCACTTCATGTGGCGCACTTGGGACTTCCACCGGAGGAAGGGACATAGGCACTTCCAAAATGGGTGGTGTGGGTGTTATTGGTGCACAGGAGGCCATGGTGGAATGTGGCAGGGAAGACTCCCTGAAGGATGACTGGGTCACAAAGGTGGAGGAGGGGGCAATTGAACATGCCAGTGCTTTTGCCAGCTTGCCCAGTTATTGGCACACCGACTCATGATGCTGAGCCAGCTTCTCATAAATTGCTGACACAGAATCACAAATCAATGCTGTCTGCCTCACAAAACCAGCCAGCAGGGCCTGCACTACATCTTGGGTGGGATCCCCAGTCACAAGGAGGACCTCGGTCTGGGTTGAGGCATCCATAAAGGTGGTCACTGCTGCAGCAGATGGCCCAGGGAAAGGAGGTTGTGCAGCAACCTCCACATTGGGCTGCACATCCTCATGTCCCTGGGCCAGGGTGCAGCCTGAACACACACCTGCATGCCCCCACCACACCCTGTGCACTGGCCTACAGTTACCTCCTCCGCCACCTCCACATCCACCTCCATCACCCAGGATGAAACTAGAGAGTCTTCCACCCTTGATGGCCCCTGTGAATCTGCACCCTGTCCCACAGCCACTGAGGAGTCCCTCACCACAATCACATCCTGGGACTTACCCCCAGCAGCTCTGCCTGATGGTACTGCCGCTTCTCAAGCCATTTCTCTCTCAGGAGAGGTAGTATCATATGCTGACGGGCTGGGGTGCGCACCTGGGTCAGGTGGCCCAGTCCCTGCCCTTCCGGTTCACAGCAAGGCCTCCACCCTCTTCATGAGCTGCAGAAACTGTGGACAATGGGACAGAGAACACTGACATCAGTCATCAGTGTGAATTTAAGTGTTGTATAAACAACATTTTCAGTTACAATCATGCAGCACATGTCAACTAGCAACTGATACACACACATGCACACACACACCCATGCAATCAGCATGACTACTGACACATGAGTGTAGGGACAACAATGAATTACAGTCATGACAGACGCACAAGTCAGTACAGCATATTGTTGTGGGGGCCACAAACACATTACAAATAACATGCAATGCCATCATACCAATGCCAAAGTGACATAAGTATGACATGCAGTCATGGGCATTGGAAATGCACCTGGGCACCTGTTCACCCAATTACAGTCAGCAACATATATCCTGACAGCTTGACCTGTAAGCTTGCAATATGTACCGGCACACATTTCTGAGGAACAATTGCTTATGTTGTGTGGCCCAGGACATACATATTGTATGAACACATGTTAACTTGGGCTACAAATGCAGTGTGATGACACATCACATCCCTGTCCCTGGGAGCTCAATGCACCAACTTAACATTCACAAACATCCATGCACATGTGTCACTCTCAGCAATTTTGTGTGGATGAACTCACTTACAGATGTGTTAGACAGAGAAGTGTCCTGCATGCATGTCCCTCACATGGCCACAACATTGTGAGCCAGCCTCCATATTGTCCCTGCACTTGGTCCATGATCTCACATAGCATGTTCCTGAGTTCAACAAGGCATCAAAGACAAATAGTTCAAATATAAACACATATGCCGGAAACGTACGTCTTCCACTGAAAAAGTCCAGCATTGGCATGAGGCTGCATGCCACTGCGGCTCACAGCAACACACGTGTTATATACAGAATGGGGCACCTGCAATCATGCGTGCCAACCATAAACTGTAGAGCAGTGCTCTACATGGGTACTCACCAGCAGCTTCCAGATGTCATTTCCACTCATAGATCTGGGAGTGAAGTTCTGGGTAGAAACTCTCAAGGACCCGCAGCTGGTATTGTGGAAACTGCTGGCAGCCTGCACGATACACCTCCATGGGGGGGCTCAGTGGTGATAGCTGCCTCCACATGGCCACAGGTCTTAAGTTCCTTGCTTCCTCACAATCTTTAGTGGATGGTCTGCCATCCCCTCTGCATTGTTGGCAGACATGATCTCTTGCCAGATCTGGTAATGTCCGTTGTTACCCAGTTGTGTGCCAGGGTTGAAAAGGGCATCATAGACACCCAGTACCCGATCCTCCAGGATGCTAACTTCAGTGCAGGTGAAGTTGGCAGCCCTCTGCCTTGCAGACGTGGGGGTGCTGCTCTCTCCAGAAGAGGTTGACGGTCACAACATGGCAACCCCTGAGGCAGGTGTGACTTTGCTGCGTCCTGGAATCGTGCTGTGAAGCTATGGTGGAGTAGGTAGGGATAGGAGGAAGTCCCAAATTCCAGATGAGGTGGTCACAGGCCCAGCACAAGAGAACAGACAATTGCAGAACAGCTGTCACTCCAAGACACTGCTGGTAGGCACTTACACTGAGTCAGGCAGCAGCAGATGTTGAGTGTGTGAGGCAATGCAGGGGCAGAGGCGGAAAAAGCAAAGGCATACAGGCAGGAGGAACTATGTGTTTTTGGTTTTATGTTGAATGCACTTAACTTGTATATTGCATGGGGTGACACTAGTAAAAACCTAGGTTGAATTATCTGATGGTGCGTCATCACTCTAAGGTGGACAGTCATGTACTCTCCTTTTGAACTGTTTGAAAACAACCCATGAGAAAGGGTTTGGGGATGAATGACTCAAATGTATGTACCTCTCTGCTTTGTATGTCATGAATGTGCATGTTGTAATGTAAACATTTTTCATTTATTTATTTGCATTTTTAAAGTGCTCACACAGCCCACGGGCATCGGGGCGCTGTTACACAAATTGGTTTTTTTTCAGTTGCGTATTTGTTTTTTTTGGTATTAGTTGCATATTTATAACACGCTTAAATACCCAGAGGTTTCTAAGCGCAGACCCGGGGATCAAACCTCTGTTGCTTCGTGTCATCTTGCTTCCAAGGCGAACACGTTGCCGCTGAGCTATCATCCCGGGACATTGATCATGGCATTCTACATTCAAATCACCAGTCTGACATGAAAAGGCATGCATGTGGGTATCAGTGAATACATGACTGTGCATGTCAGCTAATGCCATTCATCGATGGCTCAGTGTGCAAAGTCACAATGTGTGATACGTGTGTGTCCAGGCATTGTGTGTCTTTTACATTGTGATGCACATGTGCAGGTTTGTCAAGGTACTCATGACTCATAATGTCATTGTCTGTCCATGTGCAGTTGAGGATGCATTGGATGCAGTGGAGGAGGAGGAAGAGGAGGAGTTTGCATATCAGTTCACCAGTGGAAGCCATGGTGGTGTATGCCATGAACATCCACAGGTGCTACAGATGATCATCAGTCATGCTCCTCACTTTTTGGACTCTTCTGACTCTGTAAGTGATGTTGGAGAACCAGGTGTGGATGACTCATTGTGGGACCAGGAGAGTGCCCCAATGGGCAGGTCGGATGGGGCCATTGAGTCTATGGAGGTACACCATGCTGCATGGGTCCAGTCAGAGGTGTGCCCCATGTCCATGGTGGTTACATCTGTAAGATAGCACTCCCTGAGTTGGGTCAGATTATGGGACTGTTGCCCAACCGCACATTGCAGACCCGCAGCCAACACCAGGGGTCCAACTGTGACAGGCCTCAACCCCTGCATCCCACCATTGTCGCCCCACACACGTGGTGCAGTTGTGAATGCTGGAGAGACAATGTGGGAGAACATGTTGCGTGCAGCCATCTGGCAAGGTGACAAGCAGCAGGACATTTCCAGGGAAATGTATCGCATGGCCATGGACATGCATTGCATGGCTGGGAACATCTCCACACCTACTCATAATGATGATCAGCCTCTGGCCTCTCAGGGACATCTGCAGCAACTGGTGGCCGGCCTAGAGAAGAAGTTGCATGCTGAGGTGCGGTCCTCAAGGATCTGCCAGAAACTGGGCATGAGGGCCACCGTCAAGGGCCAAAGGCTGATCTAAAGTGTCTGCAGGACTCCTTGCATGCAGATTCAGTGTTGCATAGAGAAGCCCTGAAGCAGGACATGTTGGTATCCAGAGACTCCCATCACCATGAGATTTGTTGTGGGTCATGTGAAAGTGGTAAGGGATTGTTTTGATTGTGTTGTGTGCTTTGTTGAATGCAACATGTATACTGTTGTTTCCACTTGATAACTGTGTCAGTGGTTTTTGCAGTGATTTTATGACTATTGACACGCACATTTTGCCTCTCCCAGGCACACATTCTAAGGGTTTTGGTATGAGCCAGATGAATTGGGCACAATTCATCGTTGGATGGCACCAGGGATGTAGCTTGACTGTGTGTGCTGCACAGGGGCTAGTATTTGTGTGAAGTACGATTGCACTAGCTAATTGCATGCAGGCTCTCTCTGTGCCCTTTGGCCGACCAAAGGCATGGGTGGTGCCTGTGGCTGAGGGCGATGACCCTCCTGCATCTCTATTGGTATTCCATGCCCTGAGGCAATATTGTGCAGGACACAAGCTGCCACAATAATGCGTCATACTACGAGTGAGGAATATAGCAATACCCCAACAGAGGGATCAAGGGAATGGAAACATGACTTAACCAACCCAAATATTCCCTCCATTATGCCCGTAGTAGCTATATGTGCTGCATTGTACCTTAACTTGGCTGGTGAGGCAGGATTCCTGAATGGCACGAACAGGAATGGTGAGAGCGGGTAGACACTGTCCCCTGCAAATGTATGGATGGTTGCTATTGGCATTCATTGTCATGGTCAGTTGTTCAGTGTGCCACATTACTGCAAGTGTGCATGACAGTTGATACTCACCGAGGAGCCAGCTGTTGCCAAGGGTTCCCGATGCAAGGGCTCAGTAGAGTGGTGACCGGCGGTAGATGAAGCTGTCATGTGTGCTTCCAAGAAAATTGGCATTGACCTGCAAGATGACTCATTTTGCATCACAGATGACATGTACATAATGGAATGCCAATGCTTCCGGTTGCATTAAATGTGCTCCATAAATCGGGGGGCCGTAGAGCAACATACATACAATCAATGGCACCAAGTGCACATGAAAAGTCTGCTAAAACATAGAATTCCTGGCAAAATCTCTCCTTTCCTGCAGTGTGCATGTGTCTATGCATGTACGCACGTGATGTGCTGCAGCCCAATATCTAATGTAGACACTGGGATTGCGTGGCCTAAGATATGCCCCCTACATTTGTAGTGGTGCACTGAAAGGATACTGTGTCTATGAAATGTAGGGCTGTCAGCACCTTCTCAAGGGCGGTGAGTGTCTGTGAGCAGATGTTGTGTGATGCAAGGACTTCCTGCCACTCCCTGACCAGATCTATTAAAACATTTGTGCAGGGCCTGCACCTTGCATACACCTGGTTCTCGGGCACCGCAAAGATAATGGTACTTGGTGAGAAATTCCTGTCCCGCACCAACCTCAGTCTCCTTCTATGCCCATGTACGATCATGGTTTCTAGGATAGCTGCATTCATCCCGGCTGAGTGACGAGGGAATGGTGTGCATTGTGTGCTTCATACACATTTTCCTTTGCGCGTTGTACTTTGCGTCTACTATCATGTGGCAGTAAGATCACAAGGTTTGCATATGACTTTTCCTGATTTTAGGCAAAATCATATGCAGTAGCCTTTGGAAACACCACACACAATTAAGACTACACATGCAAGTACAAATTCACCTTTGGTACAAGCCTGTACTACACAGTAAAGTGGTAGCGATGACTGAGCAACCAGACTTATCTCAAGAGTAAAGTGTGCAGTATCAGAAGTTACACAAAGGAAAGTAATTACTATGGTTCACACAAACACTGATTCAAGGTTTCTGAGTAAAAGAATATACATTTATTTACACATTAATTTGTAAAACAGTTCACTAAAGAAAGCAGCAGAAAAATCACACTCCTAATATACTGCACAACACCCAATCAATTCTGGACAAGTTAAGCTCAAAATAAAGTGTGAGCAAAATTGCACTCCAGCAATTTAAAAAGGGAGGGATAGACCAGGTTATACAAAATTAAGCAGCACCAACAAGTAAGTAGGCAGGGAAATCTAGAAAAGGCTTGCTACAATGGGTCAATGTTAATGCTTCAGAGTCTTTGCAGAGGGTCACACAGTTCATAGTAGTTTGCGGTTAAGTCTTTGCCAAGAGTTCGAAACGAAGTTGGTCGGAAGAAAAGTTACTTAAAGAATATGGAAGAACAAGCCCTCAGATTGGCAAAATATTTAAAACACTATCACTGCGGTCAGACGGAACAAACAACCGGGTTTGAACAGTACCTTTAGAAGAAGAAGGATGCTGTAGCTTAGGCAGAAGTTCCTGGCAGATCCTGCAGGCTCATGGTTCCTGAAGCGACTGTCGGACTGACACAAAGAAGGAATACTGAAGGGTCCTGCACTGCTCAGGGAAGAAACCAGCACCAGAGCAAAGCAACAAATAAAAGTTGTGCTCCTTAAAATCCAGACAGGGTCCGGTCCTCCTGGCTATCCGGTTCACTGCATCTGTGCACAGCAAATTCGACCAGGGGAGGGAGGCCTTCCTTGGTGTTTGGCGAACTGGTTGGTCCCACCAGTTCAAGGGAAGAATATTCCTTGCATATCTTCTCTGTCGTAGAAGTTAGGAGTTTCGGAACCGCTGCAGGGGCTTCAACGGGAGGTTAAGTGGTGGTAGTGGTCCTCTTCCTTTAGTTTCTTGTGGGTTCTCTCGATCCAGTGGTGACTCTCCTTTTCCAGGTCCAAGAGACCTGCGTTTTATGCAGTTTTCCCCCATTCACAAAGCTTAGCTGTCAATCACACAGCAGGTTAGCTGTCCTGGCAGGACAGTCACCTTGCCTATCAAACAAGATTGTGACTTGGGTTTCCAAGGGAACCCTCTGCAGGGGTCCTAAAACCCCTCCCTCACATCCTGTCTACTCAGACTCTCAGGCACCTAAAGAGGGCTTCTGTGCAAAAGCCTGCCAAGGACATCGAACAAAGGAACCAAACCTTTACAAAAAGAAATGGCGACTAAACCCAGCCAGAACCAAATAAATGTAAATGGGTTCCAGCGGATTAAAGTTTGAGGCTACTAATTTAGCCTAAAACAGTACCAAGGCTATTTTCATAGACCGTGCTAGGAAAAATATGGTAGATATCACTGCCACCAGCCAAATCTTAAAAAAAGGGGAATTAAATAATGTTCAATGAGTGACAAACAAAAAAGGAATAACTATTAACCCTTTCCATTACTCTATGTAAGACTAATAAAGTCAATGGCAACTTGGAGACAGTAGTCAGTCCCAGAAAATGGAGTTTAAAGGGGGAAGTCTGAAAAAGACAACCGTGTGTCACTGCACTAAAGGTGCTGTGTGACACACAGTAAAAAGATGATGCCTATGGAGTAGGTGAGTCTCCACAGTCTATGAACACAAAAATGTTAAAAACACAGCAAAACACATGTGAAAGTGGGAGGAAATGCTCACACTCTTACCAGAAATCCTAGACCTACAGCAAAGCTGCTGAAGGACTTGGTAGGTAAAAACTGCTAAAGAATAAACATTTAAATTAAGTAAGCTTTTAAATGTTTACAGAGCAGTACAAGAGTGTTTTACAGAGCAGTAGAAGAGATGGTACAAGGCTAAGAGAATCAAGCAATGCGTTAAAAATATGGGGAATGGCAGTGGAAAAAACTTGATTTGCACTGCTGATCGTTATAACTTTCATTTATTTTTTTCAGGGTGGAAAATAACTTTGCTTCTTGTTATACATTGTCTACCAGAATAAAAACAGTTCTATGTGAAAGTGCCCCCTGGGAAAAAGTCACCAGAGATTGATTGAGGCCGTGTTAGCCAATGGGACTATCCTTGTGAAACACATGCCTGGCCAATATGTCGATCATTCGGTTTGAAAAATATCTAGATCACGTCTAACCCTCACTCGCACGCAGCCTCTGCTTGAGGTTTAGATTCTCCCAATTGAGTTTGGGTGGGCACCAGATGAAAATGAGTTATTCCCAGTTTGTGGATCTGCCAAGGAATCCTTGAACCATTTCCTGTTCTTTTGTCAGGGCTACTGCATAGCACAATGCAAGTTCCTATAGGCCATATGCAACACACATGCCATATATCGAATAAGTAATGTGCACCAGCTCTTTAGAAGCAGTGATGACATAAAAGTGGTATTTTTCTGTAGCAAATTATCTTCAACGGGCCTGGTGAATAAGAGCAAAAACTATAAAAGCCGGAAGCCTGGAGTTATGACACACAAGCACTTTACTATCTGTTTGCACTTTATGAGACTGTTAAGTTATATGCCAATTTTGGAGTCACCATTATTTGTATTTAAACCAAGCACTATGAAGTTTGAAGTATATCCCAGGTTTTAATAACGATTTTGTATTTTATCTTTTGCATTGGATTTGAATGAATTTTGATCTTTGAATCACTGTGCACATTTTATGTCCTTTTAAAACATGTGTTTATGGCATATGATTGTATTGTTGAATAAAAGCCAATTGAACTGAAAAAAGAAAGAACCACCAATTAAGGCCATAGATGGGTTCCCTTGACATTGGAAACTGTTCAACAGCAGACTAGAGAAGTATTTTTATGTTGTGCCTAGAATCATAGCAAGATCATTAAGCTCGACCGAGTAGCCACACCTCAAGTTCCGCTGATCCTAGGACTGCCATTGTTAAGTTAACATAACCCAACCATAGACTGGGCACAAGGAACAGTGCAGTTCGAATCTGAGATGAGTATGAAGCACAGCACGAGATAAGCAGTAGAAAATGAAAGCCGATCTCGCAATTCCTGATGACGAGTGCTCATTCTGTTGGAAGCATAGTGAAAACAGATTTACCCCCAGAGTACTAGGAGTATAGAGATGTTTTTAGAAAAGAAGCAGCAGAGATCTTACGACTCCACTGGTCTTTCGATTTCCGGATCGATTTGGAGCTAGGAGCTGCTTTACTTTGCAAATGAATGCATGTGCTCATTGAAGCCGAAAACACATTTCTAAAAGAATACATTGGGCCTCATTATGAGTGTTGTGGTAAGGCAACAACGACGCCGGTAATGCTACCGGTGCCATTGTTACCGCACTGCAACATTCCGAGTTCTGCTCGCGGGCCGCTCTGTACGCCTGGTCAGACCAGACGTGCAGAGCGGCACCAGCTAGAAGAACAGGATGGTAGCAAGGATCCCGTGATTAACAGGGCCATTGTTACCATCCTCCCCACTCCCATTGAGCCCTATGGGGGATCAAATGGAAATGGGGACATACCGAGTCCGGAACCTGTGAATGGGAATTACCAGGCCCGCAAAGGTCAGAATGGCCCAGTAATTCCAATTTGTCGGGACCTAGACCCGAGTTTGGGGGTAGCCATGCCAGTAAAAACGGCATGGCTACCTCCAAACACGTAATGAGGCCCCTTGAAACAAACCTAAAGAATGGTTTGGAAAGGAGCTAATGTTCTCTGGTATCGTTGCCATTGTTTTTTGCTTATAAAGACCAGAGACCTAAAAACGTTTGGAGATTACTGTGCAGTAAACACATCACCAGTGCTCACTTGCAACACCACACAAGGACAACTGAGGGGGCAATTTAGGGTCAATTGATACTTTTAACCAACTGAGTGTTAATTGCGCTGTTGTCTAATCAATGCATTGATATTAATGCATATGTGTTGTTATCCCTCTTAACACAATATTTTCTAGCACTGCAAACATGATGCAATATCTGTAGGATTTGATGATGATGTTGATGCTGAAGGTAATACAGTGAAACTGTTGTTAGAGACTGTTCAGAGAGCAATAGAGTGTGCGCGTGCATGAATAACATCCACCGTTTTGTCAGAGAAACTCAAAAGAGCTGCAAAGGACCTTTGAGCTATTCCCCCTTCCCACCCACCTCCCCCACCTGCTAATACTGAACCCTCTTCCAAGTTTTCTTACAAAACCCCACCCGTCCCACCACCGCACCCTAACCGTCTTGCCCCATGGGGGTTGCAATCTCTCTCATATAAATGAGCACGAGCAGCAAAACCTCTGAGGGGGTGTAGCGGTGTGTGCTAACTCTTTGCAAGATAGATACAACTGCTTCCAAGTTTTGTAAACAACACAACCATCTCTACAGAGTTTGACATGGTTAAAGAAAAAACTTGGATAGAGACAAGAAAGACATTTTTGAAAACTCTCTGACTAGATACTTAGCAAATATTCTTTCACTATGGCGCTAGGCAGATGAACACTGCAGCAGAGTATGCCGATGAGTTTGGCCATGTTTGTCTTCCTGGAAAGGTCCAACCTTCATCTCCTCCATAAAGAAATTCCCCGGAGTGTATGAAAATCAAATCCATGTAATCTGAAACATTATTTAAATATATCATTTAGGAATGTGCTTTTTAAGTCACATTCAAACTACATGAACGTTTCAGTGGTGAATGCCCAGCATTTATTGCCCTTAGATATTTTGGTCCTGACTTCTGGAATCTCATCTGACATAGGGGTTAATAGAGCCCTTTGATATAGACAGAGAAAAGCAATGATTTTATCCTTGAAGCAGATATGGAGGTTAAAGTTAATTGGTGCCACATTATTTTAAATAATTTGTATCGATTGAACTTGATTCCAACTACCATTTCCATGAGGCCTAGATAAGGTGAAAGCCTGCAGTAGTTTGGGGCTGACCCTGAGATTTAGCCATCAAATTCCCTGAATGGTGTGTTATTGCCAGATCTCGGCTGCTGAATCATGATGGGTATTGCTGAATAGTTTTGGAGCCAATATGGTCAGAGAACTTTACAGAGATGACTACAGTGCAACCTTTCAACATTGGGCCTGTCAAAGGTCATCATAGTGCACATAAGATCCAATACTTAGAGTCTATTCCTTGAACTGGATGCCCCTATCATGCCATATCTTCCAGAACAATGGTTATCTACAATCTTGAAGCTTTGATGTAACTACAACATCATTGAAGGGCCAGGTGAGAGGTTGTATTGTATTTGAAATTGAAGCTGTTTGGCTCTGTGTAGCAATAGCTGCCATCCACCCTTCACATACCCTCAAACCAGTGCATATCTTGATGCATTGAAAAAGAACAATGATATGACATGTACGTGGATATATATACTAAACGTATTTGCAAACAAATGTTTTTACTGATTTTAGGTGGGTTTGACATATTTTATTGGCTATTTCAACCATGGTGTTTTCACCCTAGCTGTATTTGGTCATTTATTTATTTCTTTTTTAATAGGGGTACACCCAACCTCCAATCTAAAGCACCCCACCACCTCACGCTGACACCCACCACCACCAAATCCCCTACTCAAACTGACAACACATTTTGTTTTGTAAAAAGAACAAAAGAACAAAACCGGACGTTAAAATAGCCGGAGTACAAATTGCAGCAAATAAAACATGGTAGCCACATAGGTGTCATGAGAATACCCAGATATTTGATTTTGTTGGGCTCCAGGTCACCCAGGTCTGTGGAAAGCCCCTTCGGGTACACCACTTGAACAATGGCAGAGCCTCCATTTTCTCTGCATTTACTTGGTAGTCTTGGAAAGCACTGATCACCTCCAGGAAGGAAGGGAGAAAAGCCTGTGGGTCAGCAAAATAAGGCACTATATTGTTGTATTAGTTATAAACGGGCATTTCTTTACTGCCCATTAGGATACCTCTAATAACTGGGTAAAGCCTGATCTTTTCTATGAAAGGCATCAGCGGAAAAAGATGAAATGCAGAGGGGGGATGACAACTCACCCTCGTGTCTCTGCTTAGCCTTGAGATATTTAGAAAAAATGTGTTTCAAAACATTTTCACATGAGTCACCCGAGATAAGATACTCACTAGTCGCCTAAAGACTGACCCCAGGCCAACCCTGTTCATTACTTTGTCTGGTACACCCACCCATCTCTTTCAAAGGCTGCATTTAGTAAATTCCATAACAGTAAACTGAGAGGGTGGGTGAGCAGTCCAGACCTCCTTACTTTGACAAAGGCAGTTTCTTAGGTTTAATCAAATCCTGAAGGGTTTTCTCCAACCTAAGAGTTACTATTTCTGTAAGCACTTTTCATCCACTATTGATAAGGCCTTTTGAGATGTATTCATGGATGGTCATTGGATGCATGCATGGTTTTGGGAGCACGCTATGTATGGCATCTAAAACCATACATCTATCCAGGACCACCCACAGGATTTGGTTATAGATATTTAACAACATCAACCTTCTAGATCTCTACACATGGCATAACAAGTCCTAAAGAGGGCATCTGGACCAAGGACTTCACTTTACAAAGGGTACTGATTCCATTTAGAATTTCCTCTTTGAAGATCAGAGCATTTAATACTGAGATTATATCTCAAATCAAGCTGAACCTTTAAGGGTAATTGAAGAATGCATCACTAAATTAATTGAGATCAACAGAAGGCAAAGTATTTGGGAATGTACCACTTTATGTTATATTTGGTGAACATTTCAAAATGTCCTGAATGTGATCTAGCAGCTCCTTAAATTGCTGTGATCATTACTTTGTTTCCTGACCCTCAAACACTTGGCCCAGAATATATTCATTGTATTTGCCTCAATGAGGTATTTTTCCATGTATGTGTAGCATTCATTGTGCTTATAGCATTACACTCCATTTTCAATGTTATCATCCCCAAATAAGTGTTTTCCTCCCGACTCTTGGTATCCTGCGGCGCAATCAATTTCTTCTTCCCCTCCCACCTCTAAGAAAGTCATAAACCCATATCCAATTGACAACAAAGTCTGTTCCATCAGTTTTTTATAAATCAAAAATGTCTGCAGTGGATGTATTTATCCTGGTAAATAGCTCTGTGTTCCCTAGCAGGCCATTTTTCAATTTCCCCGTGGAATAGCCCTCAGAGGGACAGACACATTCAATAAATGTAATAACTAAAGCTTTGTCCGCAACTACTGTCAACCATGTTTCCGAGCACAGAAAAAACAGCAGGAAATCCTTTGACATAAATAAATTATCAATTCACATTTGGGACCTCTGCAGTTGGGAGAATAATGTCAACTCTACATCATTAGTGTGGGCGAGATTACATGACTCCTAAGAATGTATTACTTCATCCTTCCCAAGAATGCTTTGTGAATTTCATCCAACTTAATAAATATTGTGGAAAACCGATCCAGAAAAATATCAATATGCTCAATAAGATGCCTGCCGTTTTAAGGTTATTGCAGCTACAGCTGGATAACAGCTTTTGAGGGTAGGTCCACAATTCAGGGTTGTTTACTGTTGGACTGTAGACATTCAACACTGCCAAAAGGGCACCATCTACCTCAAATTCTGCCAAAGACCACCTACCCTAAGTTTTAGAGGTCAGAGGTTTAATAATTAGCTGTTTTTTATTAATGTGACCATAGCGACTCTTTCAATATGATTAGATGTAACAACACCTTCTGGAACCTATGAACAGTTCCGTTTATTTTATTTGCTTATATCAAGGTGCGTAGCTTGTAGTAGAATGATGGATAATCTAATCTTATTCCAGTCAATGAGAACCTTTTGTTCTTGAAAGTTCTGCTTCCCATCATGTGATATTTACATGAAATGGAGATTCAATTTGATATCTATCTTCTCCATACAAGTACCCATGCACCGCCAAAGAGCGTGCAATAGTAGCTTAAAAATAAAACTGTGGTGGGAGGAATGGAAGCATAGGCAGTGAACCATAGAGGAAAGGAGGTGAACAATAATACAGTGAATCAAAAAAGAATATGCATACACTAGACTGTGTCCCAAACTAGATACAAAACCCAACTAATTGTTGAGGTTGAGAAGCAGTCCGGTCAGCTGCCTCCCTAGAAAACTTATTTTCTTAAAGGCAATTTAGCCAGGAGTTGACTCCAGAATTGCGTGATCAAACTTGTCATCTGTTAACTTTGCAGGGGAAACCAATATGTTGCATTAAGTTCAAAGCCTGGGTAGACAACATATTCTTAGTTGAAACCAGTGGGTCAGTTGCAAAGTAAAATCACAGTACCACCAGAACTTCATTGGTGACATTTCTGACATAAGCTTTGCCATTAAACGACATGCGTCCCTCCTAAGCATGAGACAATTGTAATAACAAAGCTAAAACAATGGATCAACAGAGGGGAGCAACAACTCAAATGCAGATCAATAGATCACTCTTACGTATGAAAGGATTATCCAGGTCACCCATTGCCATGCAATGGGGCAATTTCTATATTCTCCTGCTTAAGTTTGTTGATCAAGTTTCTTAGCCACACCGGTTGCTCAAAGACAGATGTTTCATTGTTCAAAATCACTTTGAAAGTATAACAATAAAATAGACCAGAGTTTGCCACAAGTTGATAATGCTGCCGCTGCTGTGATAAACACTTGCTTTGCTGGTCAGCTGTGGTTCATGAGACATCTTGATATGATATCAGATAGCATTTATAACGCACCTATACACAAATGTTTATAGGCGCGACAAGACGGGGGGATCAGAGAGAGGACAACACAGCGTTCTAACTAGACCCTGTGTTAGTCATATCGCCATGTGTGGGGAGAGGATGGGAAGAAGTGCCAGGGTGGGTGGAGAAGTGCAGGTAATCAAAAGGTGCACCCAGCTGATGGCTCAGTGTAGGGAAAGGAAAGTGCATCCAACGGGTGGCTCTTAAATGCAGGGAGAGGGGACTCTAGGGTTACAGATACAGACCACAAGTGCAAGGTAGGTACAGCTGGACATGCGTGGACCTGGGTGAGGACCTAGGCCCAAGTTCGGAGGGTGGCCAGGTGACCAGTGCATGGACCAGATGGGCCATCAGCACGGGAGAGGAAGAGAGAAAGCGGAAGCAAAAAGGAATATCTTGAGTTGCTTTTGGAACTGGAGATTGTTCTGCTCTAGTTTGAGAGAGGCAGGATGGCTGCTCCAGAGGGATGTGCCAGCTGAATAAAGAGATCTGACCCCAACTCTCTGCTTGGGAAAGCGACAGACCCTCATAGAGTTGGAGGTGAATGAGCTGAGAGCTCGAGAAGGGAGGTGTTTAGGAAAAGAGGGTTGGAGGTAGTGCAGTTGCAGGCCCCAGAAAGCCTTGTGGATGATGCAAAGGGTCTTGGAGCTTGGTCCTTGCTGCCACTGGGAGCCAGTGAAGAGATTTCTTTGCTGGAGAGATACAATCCCTGGGCTTGGGGCCAAGGACAAATCTTGAAGTCCTGTTTTAGATAAGTTGTAGAGGGCGGAGAGTAGAGGCAGGAAGATTTAGAAAGTGGCTGTTGCAGTAGTCCAGCCTAGAGAGTACCAGAGCTCTGGAAACAGTGAGCTTTTGGGGGAAAGTGAGAAAATGAAGAATACCTCTGAGGAGGTGCAGCTGATAGTCTGACTTCTTAAAGATGTCAGAGATGTGAGGAGAGAAGGAGAGGGTGGAGTCAAAGATGACCCCAAAGTTCTTAGCCTCACAGGTGGGAGAAGGAAGAGGGCCCAGAGTGAGTGGCCAGAAAGAGTGGAAAGGAGGGAGCTGGTGTTCCGATGAGGAGGATCTCAGTCTTACTGGCAACAAGGCAGAGATCATTGGTGGTACACCAGTCCTGGATTGCAGAAAGACAGTCAGGAGTGAGAGAAGGAGTAGAGGCGGCTCAGAGGAGCCTGAAACTGAAATAGAGCTGGGTGTCATCCTCATAACAGTGGAAATCTTGTGCCAGGATCATTACATCCCCATTCCATGCCATAGACACTCTCTCCTTTGAGCCTTTGAGGACTGCAAGAAACTGGGGATATTCATGAAACGTGCTCTTTGGGACCCATATTGTGGGACGTTTCATACTTAGCAGCATACATTGATTAAAACCATGTGTCAAACATATTTGTTTAGGCAGTATGGTCCCTTCAAACAAATACTTTGGAGAAAGCATGAATATCCAGCAGGAAGCTAGAATTAAAAGCATGTGGATCAGCGTACTAAGGCAATTCACTGTCTCTATAACGAGACACTTGTATTTATTTAGTGCTCATTTGCACACCACTAATTTCTGGGAAAAGCCAGTTATTTTCTATGAATGGTTTCAGCACTGGAATGAAATACAAAGGGGAGCGAGAACAACCCTCTTTTGAAATCTTAGACTGAAGCGTTTGAAAAAAGACAGACTTTGAAAACATTTTTCACACAATGTACCCAAGAGAGGACACTGAAGGAGATTTAGGATGAATTTCGATGAGAAGGACAAATTATCCCGAAAGTCATCACGTTTCCAGTAGTCAGAGTAGTTATTCCAGAGAGGTTTTTTTTGTTGTTGCTGTTGTTTTCGTTCACTACATTTCAGATGCCATCCATTTCCTTTTCTATATCATTATCTGTGGGGACTAATGACTGAGCTGTGTCACCTTCCTGTCAACAGAAAACAGCCAGGAATCCACCTCCCCTCACTAAAATTTCCAACAATCTCTCATTTGTAGTTTGCATGAGCCTCTATCTTGTCTAGCTGATTCTCCAGGACTGGGTCTGATGGTGATTCTGTGGGTGATGAAGGTTTTTTTAGCTTTTTTTTCCACTATGCTTACCATTTTTCCAGCAGCACTTTACGATTGTTAGCAGGATTTACCCTAATGGCTGTAGTTCAATGGGACAAGGTGTAAGAATGTCCTAGATTTGATTTCCATGTAAGTATGGTATGATCACTCAGATTGTTGTGAGAAATATTTAACAATGCACAGCTCCTTAGCATTTTAGGATTTACCACAACATAATCAATGAAAGAATTTGAACGACCATTAATCACAGTAAAATTTGAATTTGGATGTTCAGGATTATCTCTGGTCAAGCATATTAGATCATGGCGCTCCAAAGATTTTGACCATCCTCGATCAACAGAACAAGCAGGGCACATTTTCACTATTAATATTATTGGTCATATGCAAATGCAGATCATGCACCTTAAGATTTCTGGCAATTAATACCTTACTCACAGGGTTCCTATTATACCATGCAAGGAGAATGTTCTCAATCAGACATTGGATTTTGAAGGTAGCCAAGCCATCAGGGGGGTCATATATACTGATAACCAATACTCTTTCATTGGTTTATGAATGAATGAGGGAAGTCGAAAGAACTTGTGGAAGAGAATAGACAGCATTGAAAGGTGCAAGAACAAATCTGGCATGAGCTCCAATCGCCAATCCGCCACTTGGGCAGCCTTTGCCTGAGCCCTTGGCAGGATTTCAAAGAATACTGTAGCCATCGATACAAAAGTTAGAAAGGAGCCATGTTTCCTGTAACAAACAAATGTCAGACGAGATGAGATGAGAAAGGCCCATAGGTTGGCCAAGGATGGAATTATGACCACAAGTGTTCCCTGTTAACCAAGTCAATGAAGAATGGTCATGTTGTTGTCAGATGGTACCTTTTGGCACAATGTCACCAAGCCATTGTTCAACAGGTTTCTTTGCAGCAGGGCTTTTAACAAGATTAAATGAGGAGGCTAAAAGCAATACTGGATACTGTTAAATGGAGAATTAATGAATGAGGCAAGAGGTTGAGATGCTTTTAGTGCGGCATCAGGAATACAGGGAAAGTAGTTCCTAGAGATTATTAATCAGAAGCCCAATGATTTCAATTAATAAGTGCATGTTTTTAACAGTGCAGCCATCAATGGGGATACAAACTCTAGAATTACCAAATTGGATGACCTATGGAACTTGGGTAACTCGATGTGAGTAATGTCCACCAAGCTTATCATGGTTAAATCATTAATTTGTGAGAACATTTTCAGAATAATCCTCCAATTTAAGAAGGGGCTACAGTTGATGGAATGCATTTCCTCCAGTTTGGCCCATTTACCAACAGATTTGATGTCTTCATCGACAATGACTTTCTTATTAGATAAAATGCACAATGTCCCACTTTTCGCAAGGGTATGTCAGAAGAGGATGGCAAAGCATGCGTAGGTGGTAAATCACTGCAATTTTGGATATGCCCGATGGGACAGTCTGGAACAAATGCTGTACATTGCGATAGGTTAGAATTAACAGAGCCGACTGACATTCTACTTAATAAAGCGATGTCAGGCAGCACAATGCTCATCGTTTGTACAGGAAAAACTGGTAACCAGTGTAACTTGTGTGAATGTGCCGTCATTAGAGGTATGGGTTACTGAGGATTTATGGCTTGAGGCTGGGCGATCATTAGTACAAGTACATACAGCAGAGGATGGTCCTGGCTGACCCAGGGGATTCCTCGGTTTCATCGCCTTTTTTGATTTCGCAGATTTGTTCTTTGCCTTCTTCATGGACAGGGGGGGAGGTTACAATTGTAAAGTCCCCCTTGTTGGGTGATAGCGGCAAGGAATCCCAATCAGCCTCCTCAATACTTTCAGAGACAATTCTGACTGTTTCCTCCATCCCTTCTTCTTTATGTGGTCTTTCTTTAGAGTTTAAATTGATCATCTTTGGTGAGCTTCCTTCACGAGAGGTAAAACATTGTTTCCAACCATTATGTTTGCTGCTAGATCGGGTTCAAGTAGTTTGGAGGAGATTCACAGAATAACGTTGACGACGATGGCAAGTACTTGTTTGGGCTCTCTCTGTTCTTCAGCAATATTAGAGCACAAGGACAAACTAGGCCTCAACACATGAAGCTATTGCATTCAGCATAGAAGTTAAGTGCAAGTCCTGGTTTGCACCAGAGCCACAAAAGGCTGAGGGGTGATTCGGCTCGCTGTCACTATCAGTTTCACTACCAAGTGATTCTGAAGAGTCAGAGGAGGAGACCAATCTAGCCAGGTCGGGAAAGGAAAAAAGGTTGCATCCAATAAGATTTTCATGATAATCAGTTAACAAAGCCATCCTCTTCAAATTTCCCAAAGAGTCCCGTTGTAGCCCAATACACGTATTCATTGTCAGTTATGGGTGAAGAAGACATTGGAGTGGAACTTTGAGGTGACCAGGTACTACCCAAGTTTGATGAGCCTTGTAAAAACGGTAATATGTGTTAGGACTGATTTTCTATACTGGGCCTGGTGGACAGATGTATAAAAGGACAACCTATATTGTGACAGGAACAACTTTGGGAAGCTGTAGCCAAACCAGTTTAGGTAGCAGTGACAGGAGGTCTAGGCGGTTCTTCAGAGGGGGTGAGGTTGTAAAGGGTCCACAATAAGGTCAAACAATGGGAATCACAGACTACACTTAGACAGGATGTATAAAAATACAGTTGTTTAATTATGGCCAAAACACACAATTTTTTTTTTATATTGAAACTTCAGTGCAGCGAACCTGTTGGGAAGCCAACAAGTCGCCAAGCTTTTTTTACAACACATCGTCATATGTGCCTTGTTATCCATTACAGTGTAAAAGAAAATAAAACAATCAGCAATCCAGCATATAAAGTTGTATCATGTCATCGTATTAATAACAATTTAAGAGTTCCATACGACATCATTTTTCAGTTAAATTTAGAAAGTCCAAGAAGTTCACAATTGTGCAGGTCAACTTCATGTTATGTCCGGCAACCACATAAGACCACCAATTTTGATTGTCTGATTCAACGGGGGTAAAGTCTCCTAAGTGACGCAGTCGACATAAGGTTAACGCATAGCATCCGGCAATTAGCAGTTCGATAGATTCGATTTGAAGGTTGCAGAATCGGCAAAGATTGCTGTTTGCTTCGTTAATGTGTCGTAGAAATTGCATTTCCCTGGTGTTTAATGCATTCAAACGCAGCCTCAAAAATTGGTCACGATGATGCCGCGAGGGGCAAGTTACCAAGTAGCGACAATAAGCATTGAGTTTGTGTACGCCTAATCCCGATCTCAAGAATGTAGGTTTCGTTTTCAGCAGATCGTAATTCTGGATCCAACACCAACGGTCAAATTTCTTTTTTACGCACTCAGGTTGGCTGAACAAGTCAGCTATGTTCAAATCGGCATTGTTTAGAGTGGCTTCCAGTAATTGCTGCCAGTCTCCAAGAAGGCCTGGTCGCCCACAGCCTGGACGATTTTCAAAAAGTTGGTATGACGGAGGAAGTGGGTGCAACTTCATCTTTCGTAGCACCATTATGGATTTCCACATGACGCAAC
This sequence comes from Ambystoma mexicanum, assembly GCF_040938575.1. Taxonomy (NCBI): domain Eukaryota; kingdom Metazoa; phylum Chordata; class Amphibia; order Caudata; family Ambystomatidae; genus Ambystoma; species Ambystoma mexicanum. The sequence goes on along the minus strand of NC_090922.1, from coordinate 755,033,222 downwards.
TATGTATTGAATTTATTGATAATTCATATCGAAGAGACACCATTGAAATGTACGAGGGTAGATGCAATACCAACGCCAAAATAAGCCTTCAAGCTTCTGCCAGAATAGGGCATCAATGTTCCAGCCTGATTCAGATCCAAACGTAGTAGCGGGTATTACCTTTTGAATGTAAAAAATTAGTAACGGTTCAAGAGAAAATTTGCCATATTGCTTATTTATTTTTGAGGCTTGAATACTGAATTGAATGATCCGATTTGTGAGGTCCAACTTCCAGTGATGTTCATTGATAGAAGTGTTGAAAGTTATTCCAAGGTATCGAATGGAATTCACAGAACTCAAAGAGATTCCATTGGTTTTCCAGGAGGAGGACTTATTTTTTCTGGAACCACCAACACCAATGGTCACAATCTTTGTTTTACCTGTATTTAATTCAAGATCATTCCTATTAAGATACTCACACAGAGTTGTTAACAAACGTTGAAGACCAATTTGTGTAAGATCTACTAGGACAAGATCGTCCGCATAAGTTATGCAGCGAATTTCGATGTTGTTTATCTTTGGCGAGAAACATCTGACAGCTTCCAGATGTTTCGGAAGGTCAGAAATAAACAATTTGAAAGGTTCGGCTGCCAGGGGACATCCCTGTTTCACCCCCTTGTTGGTAAAGATTTTCTTCGATAGGTCTCCTTGATTATTTAAACGAATCTGGAAGGAAGTTTTAGAATGCAGCGCCTTGATTGGTTGTAGAGGACATTTCCAGTTTGACAATTTCTGCCTGAGCTTGACACAATTGACACTGTCGAACGCTCCTCGCAGATCGATGAATGCCAGATGTAGTCGCCTTTTTGCTTTTAGGGTTTCTTATTTCAATTTGTTTAAGATCAGTAGGTTAATCTCAACTCCAACTCCTTTAGTTAAGCCAGTTTGACGAACGTCGTAGATTTCATCTCGCATGGGTTGGCATAGAAAAGAGGCAAATAACTTGCTGTAGAAAAGACACTATAGAAAAATGACTACAAATAGGTAGACTTATCACACAGGTAGACGAATCATACAACACTATCAAACTAAATACATATAAACATCCACTTGGTTGTGGGGCATAATGCAAATCAGATACTCCAGCAAAGGAAAGATTAGACAAGTATTATACACAAAAAGGTCCACAGAGATGATCCCTAGCTAAAATTGCCCAGCCTTAAGTTGCCTGGGCCCTTGCGCCCAAATGTTCAGGATACAGCTACACAGAATTTAGGATGCAAGAAAACATACGGGTAGGGTCTCTGGGGTCCAGTGAAGGGTTCTTAGGGTTATGGTTCAAGTTAGACTAATGCCCAAAAGTAGCCCCAACAGTCAGATGTCTTGCCTAGGCAAGTTATGGCAAAGGCAAAAGTGTTAGAATGAATGTTTATTTTAAGCACATTGACTTATAATGGGAGTGTAGGGGTAGGTTAGAAAACTCAGTAACTTATCCCCCCTTACTCCGAATATTCCCCAGACTTGGCAGAACAAATGAAGGATGTCTGACGTTGCATTTCCTGCCAAAATATGTGGTCCTCGATTTCCAGGGGTTGCAGGTTCAAGCTGAACTCTGGTTGGATTCTTTTGCTGGTGCAAGGACTCTCAGTGAAGACTGCAGAAAAACTTGATGCAGCACCCCTCTTTGAACTGGACTCGGGTCAGGTAAGCAGTTTTCAGACAAATGGATTCAGTAACCGTGGTCGGACTTTCCCTTCTATCTCAGGTCCCCTTGATACTAGGATGCCAATAATTTGCAGGAGATAGTCTTGCAAGGCCAGCTGAAGATCCACCATGTTTCAGGGCAAAACTCAGCACAGTGACAGCGGTAGCACATCAGCCCAAAAAAAAGCTTGTCACCCACAGGACAGTTCCAGGGAATTTCCGAAGGCTTCCTTTGAGAGGGCACCAAGTAAACCTCCTTCAGGTTGCCAGACCTCCTTCAGTCGGGTCTCAGGTCTCTTTGCTGGTCTCTTTGCTGGTCTCAGAGCGGATAGGATACTTGGCTCCTTCAGGTTTCTCAAGGATCTCTGAAGAATGGGTGCAGGGATACTCTTCTTATCCTAAAAGCCAAGTAAGAGCTGAAACTCACACTAGCCAATAGCAGGACTAGCCCAAAAACACACCCCAGCAGTAATCCAATCAGGACCACTGGTGGGAACATACATGCATACCACTAAGACACACTGAAACCAGTATGTGGATTGGAGTCAGACTGACCCAACCAACATCCTGCCAGCAAACACACACAGCCCCCCAGTAGCCCGCCACAAGTACCTGCTTTCCCAGACACTGGAAGTCCACATAAGGATTTACCTGGCCTCTGAGGTCAGAAAAAAGGCTAAAGAACAAGATGGCAAAAAAACAGGCGAAAAATCTCATGGAATGGCCATGTTTGACCAGTAGCCACAGTTAGTAGCCAAGCAGAGGTAAACGCGGTAAAGCTAAAACAAAATTCCCAAAAAAGTGGGGAAAAGTTATTGCTGCCACCAGCCTATCCTTTTAGAACACCTAGAGTAAACAAAAATACTCTGAGTGTTAGTCTAGGGCAAAACAAAAAGGCACCCCATTGTACTGCAGTGTAAGCTGCTTTGCACAATGATAAAAAATTACCACAAGTGATACAAAAGTACCCAGAAATATTAACATAGTAACATGACTAAGGGAAACAATGTTTCCCAGTATTGATAGCCTGACGGACATATCAATTGCCCCATAACATATGAGCAAAGGCCAGTGCAGTGAAGCTTACTGCACCACTGTACTGCAAAACGTACAGGTCAGATTAAAAAATAGAAGCAAAAAGTTTAGAGGTTCCATAAAGATTGAAGGAAAGGTGCAGTAAAGAGAATATTTCCTAATAATAAGTTGAGAAAGGCTGTGATGGTAGACTGAGTGCCCGAAATCCGGTACTTTTTGGGCACTTTAATGAGATCTTCCGGATTCATGAATCTTTTGACAGCACAAGCAGAGCCGCTAAGTAGGCCATATTTGCGAGTTGATGAACATTTCACACTAAGTCCAAATTATTTCAGACCCAACAGTTAGAGACAGGAGAAGGAGAGGGGGGTGAACTAACATCCTTCTCATCAAACCCTTCATATGTCTCCCCAGAAGAGCTTGGACATCTGTCTGAACCCTCATCATGCTCACCTTTATGAGTATTGTCAGGAGTGGAGCTAGGTGAGGGACATAACATATCATTGTTGCACATTCTTTGGAGTAAGTTATTCTTACTTCCTTTATCATTGTGGCCACATATCCTACATAGTAAACCCATTTATTTCAATGATAAATGTAAATAGTACCCAGCCCTAAAGCCGGCCAGAGATTATGTTTTCTGTTAAGTCTAGGTGTACTCCCTTGATTTAACCAAACCTATTGGATGGTTTCTTTGAACTCACAGTATCTCAAGAGTCAATGTAATCCAGCATACACATATCCCACCACTTGCCAACAGTGTTAGGAAAGTTTGTCCGAAGTCCAACTAAGGGCTTTGTAAAACCGTACAACTGAGACAGTACAAACGTCAACTCTTAGTATAAGGCTGTACCACCTGAGTGTAGCATAGACAGAGCAGGCAGCCAGGAGTATCTTACAAGGGAGAGAGGGTTGTAGGAAAGTACATTTAACTTGTAGTATACCAAGGACTCAACAGAAACACTTACAACCAGAAATATTGTAAAACATAAAGGTTTACTATAAATACAGTTAGGCCAATTTAAGTCTTGAGGTAAGTACTTTGTCAAAAAGTCATAAAAACATTATAAAACACAACACAATGCTTTAAAGTACACAGACCAAAGCATAGACCCCATTCAGAAATCTAACATTATTTCTTGGGAAGTCAGACCTTATCAAACACATTTAGTAAAGGACACACATATTCATTGTTATGGAGAATTCTCCAGAATGGCTAATTTCCCTTACCCACTGAGTCCCTCAGCAGCTTTGCTGGATTTCAAGGATTTATTTTCTTCACCTGGTAAGAGTGTGAGCCTTTTCTCCCACTTTTACATGTGTTTTGCTGAGTGTTTAACATTGTTGTGTTCATACACTGTGGAGCCTCACCTATTCCCTAGGCATCATCTTTTTACTGTGTGTCACACAGAACCTTCAGTGCAGTGACACAGGGTTGTCTTTTTCAGACTTTTCAGACTTCCCACTTTAAACTCCATTTTCTGGGACTGACTACTGTCTCCCAGAACATGTAAAGTTGTCATTGACTTTATTAAACTTTTTAAATTCACAGACCCAGTAAAAACTATCTAACATAGAGTACTGGAAAGGGTTAATAGTTATCCCTTTTTGTCTGTTTCTCATGGAACATTATTTCGTTCCCCTTTCTTTAAGATTTGGCTGGTGGCAGTGGTACCTACCATATGTTTCCTACCGGTGTCTATGTAAATAGCCTTGGTACTGTTTTAGGCTAAGTTAGTAGCCTTGAACTTTAATCCGCTGGACCCCATTTACTTTTATTTGGTTCCGGCTGGGTTTATTTGCCATTTATTTTTGTAAAGGTGTTTTACTCTGTGCGCCAAACCAGCTTTGGTTCCTTTTTTTGTCGTCCTTTGGCGGGCTTCTGCACAGAAGCCCTCCTTAGGTTCTGGAATGTCTGAGGGGGACAGGAATGTGAGGGAGGGGTTTGAGACTCCCTGCACAGGGTCTCCTGCACAGGGTCTCCTCCACTCTGTATGATTGGCTGTGGTGACTGTCCCACCAGGACAGCCACCCTGCTGTGTGATTGGCAGCCAGGCTGTGGGAATGGGGGAAAAATGCATAAAAAGCAGGTCTCTGTGACTAGGACGGCAGAGTCGCCACTGGAATGAGAGAACAGAAGAGAATCTGAAAGAAGAGGATCACTACCACGACTGAACCTCCCGATGAAGCCCTGCGATGGGTCCGAATCTCCAAACTTTGACGACAGAAAAGATCTGCAAGGAATCTTCTTCCCTTGAGCTGGTGGGACCAACCAGTTCGCCAAACCCCAAGAAAGGCCTCCCTCCCCTGGTTGAATTTGTTGTGCACAGCTGCAGTGAACTGGATAGCCAGGAGGACCGGACCCTGTTTGGGTTTTAAGGAGCGCACCTTTTATACGTTGCTTTGTTCTGCTGCTGGTTTCTTCCCTGGGCAGTGCAGGACTCTCCAATCTTCCTACTTCGTGTCAGTCCGACAGTCACTTCAGGAACCGTGACCCTGCAGAATCTGCCAGGAACGTCTGCCTCAGTTACAGCCTTCTTCTTCATTTAAGGTACTGTTCTAACCCAGTTGTTCATTCTGTCCGACCGGAGTGAAAGTGTTTGAAATCTTTCGCCAATCCAAGGGCTTGTACTTCTCTACTCTTTTAAATAATTTTTTCATCGACCAACTTCGTTTTGAACTCTTGGCAAAGACTTAACCGCAAACTATTCAGAACTGTGTGATCCTCTGCAAAGACTCTGAACCATTAACATTGGCACAGGCCTATTGATTTGAATCCTCATTGTAGCAAGCCTTTTCTAGATTCCCCTGCCTACTTACTTGTTGGTGCTGCTTAATTTGGTATAACCTTGTCTTTCCCTCTCTTTTAAATTGCTGGAGTGCCATTTTGCTCACACTTCATTTTGAGCCTAACTTGTCCAGAATTGATTGGGTGTTGTGTAGTATATTAAGAGTGTGATTTCTATGCTGCTTTATTTAGTGAACTGTTTTACAAATGAATGTTTAAATAAATATATATTATTTTACTCAAAAACCTTGAGTCAGTGTGTGTTTGAACCATAGTAATTGTTGTCCTTTGAGTAACTGTTGATACTGCTCACTTTACACTTGAGATAAGTCTGGCTGCTCAGCCATTGCTATCATGTTACTGTGTAGTACAGGCTTTTACCGAAGGTGAATTTGTACTGTCACTTGTAGTCTTAATTGTGTGTGTTGTTCCCAAAGGGTACTGCATATGATTCTGCCCAACATTTATGGGTATTAAAACCATATGTTACTTTTCGATTACTTTACAGTGGGTCAAGGGTAGTATATCATTTCAGTCATGCAGTGACAATCAGTTAAGGAATTACATAGTAAACCAACCCTGTTAGCACAATATTTTTCTGAATAGCGGAAAACAAATTTATGGAATAGTATAAAACTATAACTACCTTCAGGATAACACACAGTTATACAAGGTGAGTAAGACTGTATGGTATAATATACAATTACAGATGGTTTTCAGAACAAAGACTAAGGTAAGTATTCACTTGCTATACTAATTTAGGATGGGTCCAAGCAGACTATGGTCAGCATTTCCTACAGACACGTTTTAAGAATGACACACAGCTATTCTAGCCAGTTAAAACCTATGGGTGTAATATAATATTACAGTTGCTTTTCAGATCATAGGAACACATACTAAGGTAAACAATAACACTTTCACTTTTTGTTAGGATGGTGCACAGCTATTCGAAGTAAGTAAAACCTAAGGCAGATTTATTCTAGACAGGCTATACAACAGGTCAGGGGGAGCAAGACCCAGTTGGTGTACATGTACAGTTATCCTAAAAGAAATAGTAAAGTTAAGTCAACAGCATTAATTTTGGGGAAGAGGCACAACAAATTCACAGATGAGTAAATTAACCTTATATATACTTTTCAGAATGGCAAAACACATGCAAGGTAAGAACTTTTGTAACTGCTCACTCTGGGAGGGGCAATAACCAACCAACTCTTTCACAAGTAAGTAACTGAACTGAAGGATTTGCTTCAGCCCTTTACGACAAGGTAGCAGTACAGTGAGTTGAATGTGGATGCAGAATTTACTTAACATCAATGATCGAAACAACTTAGGTAGTTGGCAAAAAGGGTTAACTGTTTTAATATCAGTTATCTAAAACAGGGAGTTACACAGGACATCATCCAATGTTGCAAAGCAATCTCTCAATTTACTTCAGAAAAAACAAACTTATATAGCAAAAACTCATCACGAATGACGTGAACCTACGTATTTACTAATGTCATCCTATGTGGAAAACTTCTAAAACCTAGTGACAAATGTAATAGGCTTAAAAGGAACATCTACATATACTTTCTATGGGTTACAGAGATGTGATTGGATTTCTAAGGTCAGGTGGGCAACTAAGCCTCACCCTAAAACTGGTCATTACGAACGTTACTAAATACACAACGTCCCATTGGATCTACAACTATAGGGCTCTTAATCACGTGGCCCCCTACAATTGGTTGGCATTCTTGCATTTGTCAGTACTTTTCCACCAATGTTTAGCAGCACGCAGGCTGGGATTTCAAGTGCTGGTGAGCTGTTCATAACCATAGCTTTCCACCAATTTAGCATATCATTCATCATCACCTCAGTGGTCTGCTGTCAATTAAGGCTTTGAACTTGGCCTTGAAAATGTTCTTTGCTCTGGAGAATACAGGGGAGTTATGGTACACTCTGCCCTAATGCGTAGCTGTGACCATCATGTTTGTCCACCTAAATCCATTCATGTGACTGAAGACCACAAAATTGAGCTCTAGTCCATTTAAAATACTATTCTTTAATAGACCTCTGATGTCTCCCTTGTTGTGTCTGTGCCTTCTGAACAGGCGGTTTGTTCTTTCACATGATTTGTAACTAATTTCTGCTCATCCACATCTGATAAAACCTCGGCTTCTTGGTCTTCATCCAAACTCACCTTGCTAAGATCTGCTTCTGTAATTCAATTGCTTTTTCAGCTGCGACACACTGGAACAAGAGGCCAACTCTCTTTTAAGTCCAGCTCTGCTATAACATGTTGTGGAAAACATTGATTTGTTGGCGCTTGCTGCAATTTATACTCTACGTAGCCAGCCTTAAGACTATTTTGTCTGCTTGCATTTAATTTGCGTATTTACACACATAAAATTCCTCAATATCGTTATCATTTCTGTAGCATATGTTTCTGCATCTTGAGCCCAAGATGCCACTAATATTTGATTCCTTGATGCCTTATAGAATGCTTTCATTCTCTTGTCTCTGCATCTCTTCCATATATGTCAGTTCAGCTTCATCTATGTCGTCACCAATCTGCTCTTTCACTCATTGGTTCTGCTTCTTCCGGGATTTCATTCAAGTGGCCATCACACTGTCTTATATAAAGTATGGTTTTCTCAGTGGGAACTTCGCTTCCGAGCTTCTCCTTGGTATTGGTATTTTCACTGGAACTGCACGTGTCTCACATTCTGGTGCCCAACATGTAGGCAATGTGGGCGAGATGTTTGCGGTGGGGGTACTTGGCTCCTCCTCTACACTACTTTTAAACACTTGTTATACTTTTCAAGGCAGAATCCTTTTCTTATCCAGTCCTTCCCTAGCCCATTGCATGAATTCACTCAGAGGCAGGAGAGGGACTGTAGTGGTCTAGGTGCCAGTTGTAGGCAGGGTGAGATAGGGTTCAGTTGCAGGCATATTCAGAGTTCCTGAGGAAGTCTCTTCAAACAAAGAAGTATTTCACTTTAAAGTTAGTTAGGGTCCAGGGACTTCAAAGAAGATACCCAAGGAGGGTGAGCCTGGGTTAACTGGATGAAAGGTCTCCAAATCACAATAAACAGCCCAAAACTACACAGGAATCACAAAAGCTTAAAGCAAGGAAATAACCCAGCCAACACAGTACCTCAGTACAGAAGAGGAGTTTCCAGTAGAAAGACTTCAGGATCTGCAGTTAAAAGCAGGGTGGATGGATTCCTTTATCAGATGGAAGACAGTTCTTTGGAAGGGATTTTTCAGCAGGGATCAATTGGGATGACTCCAGGCAAGAGTTTCTTTGTGGCTGGATGTGGCTCTGTGGGTTTGGCGCCCTTTTAAGGAGCCAAAAGAAGACTGAAAATTGCTGGTCGGATTTGCCTCACTAATTGTGTCCAGCACTCTGTTGAGGGGACTTAAAGGACTTGGTTTGCTTCTCTGGAGGACCAGTAGGATGGCACCAAACTTTTAGCTGATTCGGACTTTGAAAAGAGTGTGCACTGCACTATGGTTTGAGAACCCCGCGTATTGGTGTATTGCAGCCTGGCAAGGATGCAGCATGTCGTGGGATGGCTCAAAATGCAGGTGTTCTTGATTCTAGTGGATCTCACCAGACTCTGGGTCAGGGTCGCTGTTTTCGGAGTTCGCAGCTGCCAGCGAATTACCAGCGATATACTGGCAAACTTATAAAGAGGCTGACTGACTTTTACCATCCAGGGATAGATTAAATGAGTACAAAACAGAAGGTTGATGGCTTAAGTGTATGAATGTCTCATAATCACTCACAATCACACTGATCAAACTTGCAGAAAATAGTTTTCTGTCATGTCATGCCATTACAGAAGTTTGAAGAACATATGCAAATTAAGCTTGGTCCCATCCCAAAAGAGGCAGCCTGGAGCAAATTGTGCCATCACATCCCATCTGCATGAGACCACAAGAAACTCCAGATATGCATCAGCCCCAATGAGTACCATTCAGTTGGGAGATAAATATCACCTATTACTCAAGTGACAATGCACAAGACAGCTTGTGAAATGCACAGTGTAGAGTGTGTTATTGCTAACCAAGATGTGTTTGTGTGCATGAGTGTGTGTTGGATTATGTCAAATTATTTCATACCTTTTTTTGGGCTTGGGAGGCATCTGAAGAGCAGTAATCTGGAGGTGCAAACACATATCCATGTTATTTGTACAATAAATGCAAAGTAAAATTGCTTCCAAGAAGAGGTGACTAACATTGTGAATCAGCCTGTCTACATGTTAACATCTACACCTAACAAACAGATAGTCTCGGGAGAATAGCTCAGGGGCAACGTGTACGCCTTGGAAACAAGACAACACAGAGGAACACAGTTTCGATCCCCAGGTCCGCACGTAGAAACCTCTGCGTATTAAGTGCATTATAAATAACTTATCATATCATTAGGAAGAGTTTCAAAACCTTAATCTTTGAACAGTCACTTGGAAACAGTGTGCAACAACATGTCTGGCCATAGCTCAGGGAACCTTGCTGGCCTACCATTTTGTTTCTTCTTTTTTTCAGGAATGCAGGACGCCTGCCCAGCACTTTAGCAAGGGATTGGCAAGAACAGTTTAACATATGCCTATTGATATCATTGTGAATATGTATTTGTTTTGAACTGTGATGAAATATGTATAACTCACTCAAAGCCCAAAATGATTAATAAACATATGTTTCGTCTACCAAGATATATTAACAGAGTGACAAAATAAAACTCAGATTTAAATCTTTGATTAGATCCGTGATGTCTGGGGATTTGACAAGCAAACACGTTTTGCTTTTCTGTATATATTCAACGCTTGATAACATCATACATAACAAGTTGGTATTTGTCACAAACAATTACTAGAACGTGATGTCAGTACACAATTCTTTTCACTTCTTAAAGAAATGTCGTGTAAAAAGAGATATTTAACTCTACCTTTACTTTGCATTGTGGAACTCGAATTCTTATATCAACAATGTGTAAAGAAATCTACAATTACAATTTTGCAGTGTAACAGGTTTCTTTAAGGTTTTAGATATTGCCAGGTTGATTAGCATGCGATTTGTATAATTTGAAAATAAAGTCTATGAGACAGTATTATTGTAGTTCTTGAAAGCCAACAGTTAATTATTTGTATTAACCAGAGCTTAGAAAATATACCACTGTTCTCCAGCCTTCTGAAGTCGCTGTTCTTCCTCCAAATGTTTGCTGTCTCTTCTACCTCATTGCAAATGCCTACCTCCACCTGCAAATGCAAATGCCCATCCCTTTCTGGTCTTGCTGAGTACCTTTATACTCTTAACTGTTTTAACTTGATTTATTCATTTTGGCTAGTAGGTCGTGGCACCTTTGCTCCACTCTGACCTTATTTCCAATCAATTTTAACTTAATTTGTTTCTTTTATATTTTGTTTCCTTTTAGAGGCTAGATTTTACCCGTGGTTCGTGGGGTTGACTGGGCGCCTCTTTTTCATTTATTTTAATTATATTACTGTATTCACTGCTTACATCATTTTAATTGCATTGGTTCCTTGTAGCCGCATTGCTTGGATCGAGGGTTCCCGGCCTTGCTGGTTTCATCCAGGGTTCGCTCCCGGCGGCTTGCTTTCTTTTCATTTCACTCCCACACACACGCTGCAAGACTTTCCTCGCTGCTACTTGTGAAGTCAAGCCGATTGGCTCCTGGCGATAGCAGGTGCCTCTTACCCCCATTGCTTCCATGAAAGCGCTGCTGACGGGTGCAGTGTAACTGCCTCTACCAAGACGAAGTCCTAACCATCTGCACACATCCGCGCAACAGATGGACTTTGGAAGTGTGCCGGGCCAGCTCCTGCCACATACAATTCTTGAATGGATTTGCTGCTGCTGGCCTTTTCCTAATGGTTGGGTTTCTCCAGTTGAAAAAGCCACCGACCCTCCTTCAGGGCTGGTGTCAGTGGTTGGATGACTCCTTTTTAATGCCCGTTCACTGGTGGCCCATGCTCTGGTATGCTGTGAACTCTTACGTGCTCACTCCCCGGATTTAGTGTGTGTGACTGAGAATTAGCTCAATGATTCTTCAGACCCTCCTCTGGCCCAGGACCTTCCCCCTGTATATAGTATACATAGTCTGCATAGGGTTTCTCTGCATCCTGGTGGCGGCCTTGCCTTAATTTACCGCTCTTCATTTCTTTGTGTGCCTATCCCTCTCTCTCATACTGCTATTATGGAGGCCTTTCTCGTTCAAATCAGGTTTCTCCATCATGCACACTCTATATGCTTCTCGACTAGAGACCCCCGGGACATGACAGTACGATTGTCCTGCTCTTTTTGGACGTGGTGACCCATTTGAAAATGCAATATCACAATCTGACTGTGCTTGGGGATTTTAAAATGCACCCTAACATTCCCACAGACCTTCAGGCGGACCAGATGGTTTCCGCATTCTCTGATCTTAACCTTTCTTAACTGGTGATTGGCCCTACCCACTCCCACAGTAACACTTTGGTTCTTATATTTGCCCCTCCTGCTTACCCTCTTTTGTTTTCTAAGTGTGATCTTATCAGGTCACGTGGCCATCCCCTTCACACTTAATTCTCCATTGCAGTCCACTGTCCCGGTACTTCCCTGGCCCCCAGCCTACTGCTGGTCAACGGTCCCTTATGGGGTCATTTCTAAAAACATTAATGAATTGTTGGCCTCTTGTTGCTCCCATGACCTTGAAGCCTTTTCTACTGCTCTCACATCTATGGCCCGCGCTTTGGCCCAATTGAAGCCTGCTAGGCCTCAAGGCCATCCCTCTGAGCCCTGGTTTTCTGCTGAGCTTGCAGTGCTCCGGCTTTTCTAAAGGCAGGCAGAGTGCAAGTGGCGTATTTCATACTGCTCCTCACTTGCCTGGCTCTCCGCAAAGCCTTGGCTGCCTATCAAAAAGCCATCATTGATACCAAGTCCACATATTACACTTTACTGGTCACATCGGCAGTAAATTCACCTTGTTTAAGTTGGTCCTGTCGCTTTCCTCACCTCCACTTCCATTCCCATTCTTGTGTCCCATGGGCTATGTGATTCTCTTTCCAATGTTTCCGTGACAAGATTGTAGCTAGTTTCACACAACCTTGGTTTCAGGTTTGTTGCCTGCCCAGATGGCCACTAGAATAGATCCTCCATGTTTGTCCTATGTCTGGGATATATTTCAATCGGTTTGAGGCTTTGGACATAATACAACCATCAAGGGTCTGAAATCATCATCTCCTGCTGATTCTATTACGCTTGCTAGTCTTAAGGAGGTTATTGCCTCTATACCCTTCTCCTCTGACCACTGTGGTTAATATTTTGTTTGCCTGCAGTCAGGTCCCTTTTGCTCTTAAACACTGTTTGGTTATTGCTCTTACAAAAAAACTCCAACTTGGATTGTCTGTTTCTAATTTTCATCATATTTCATTGCTCTCCTTTCCTATGAAACATCATGCCCTTGGTTACCCCTCTTCTCTGCTCTTTTTAGAGCACAGAGGGTTTTGGATCCTTTTTAGTCTGGCTTTGGGCTCAGTCGGGGCACTGAGTCTGTGTTGGTATCTGCCATTGATGACCTGGTCCATATTGCTGATCAGGGCGAGGCTGGCACTTTGATATAATTATATCTCTCTGCTGCATTTGACACAATCGAACCCCGCTATCGTTGACAGCTATCATCAGTTTGATTCTCGACTGCTTCCATTCCTTCCTCTGTGATCATTCTCAGTGTCTCTCTTTGTCCTCTTTTACCTCCACTCCTATGCCTACTTCTTGTGTTGTTCACAAGGGCTCTGCACTCTCTCCTCTTATTATTAATGACTATTTTCAGCCGTTAGTTAAACTCATTCACTCTTTTGGGTTTTGTTTTTATTTATTGCAAACGACACACAGATCCTGGAATGCCTCAACTTATCCCTTCCATCTACCGCAGATCTTTGTTACTCCTGACTGTGACCTGTCCATGCCTAGATAACCAGTAATTGACTTTGCCTTAATGGCAAAAAAAACAAAGTTGGGGTTGCCCTCCAAAACTGTTCTTTGTTCTTTGGTTTTGGCCTTCTGAGCCCTGACCCTTGCCTGTCCCGATCTTCAAGTGAGCTCTGTCTGTCAGACCTTTCATTTTAAATTACGGATTTTGTGTCTAGTTTCGCCCTACTTTCCTCAACAGCTTCAGAACTTTTGTAATTCACTCTACCTTGCCCATCCCAACTATCGTCTGCAAATTCTGCAGAATTCTGCAGAATTCTGCAGCTATGGTGGCCACATGGGCCTGACATCTTGCCTCTGAAACCCTTCTGCGACCCTTCTTCTTGCGTCTTTTCACTGGTTAGCAGCGGACAAGTGGGTTCATTTTGAGACCTTGTTCATTGTTCAATGAGCCGTTTATGAAGTCGGGTCTGAGTACTTGCAGGGTAGCTTTTGCCCTTACATTCCCACGTGCTGCTCTGATCCTCTGCAGCCTTTCGCATAGTTTTTCCCCCACTTTAAGCGCTGCCGCTTTGGGGGTCGGTCCTTCTCCATTGCTGACGCATGTCTTTTGAACTCTTTGCCACTCACTCTCCGGGGCACACAGGACCATTTGTCCTTTCACCATGGACTTAAAACTCCACCTGTGTTGTGGGGGTATCATGGAACGGTGTGAGGAATGCAACATCTGCTTCTCCCAAACTGTCTGACCCACCTGCACACATCCCCCATGTGTATAGGGCCCACTCCTGCCTGATCCAAGGGAGCATGGCCCTTGCAGTGATGCCACTGTCTCTGGTTGCAGCAATGCAACCCTCACTTGGACATCTGCCCCAGACCCAGAAACCAATACATAGGAGTGTGGCCCTGTAGTCATAACCACCACAGACAGTTCTGACACCACTGACTGGCATTGTGAAGCAACTGACCCCCTGCAGACTCAAGGGCCACAACTGTTCCACCCATTGGTGCACTCACCTCCACCAGCATTGAGGACTGCACATCCAGTTAAGCATCAGAGCTACTTGAGTCCAAAGAGTCAGAATTGTCTGCTGCACGGCTCAGGATGGTGTGTGGCACCAGTGGACGCATGCCACGCCACGTCCTCCTCTGGTGGTCTGAAGTGCCACAGACTCTTCTTCCTCCTCTTACTCCTCCTCTGCATCATTGTCACCTCACCTGCACATGGACAGGAAAAGACATGTGAAGTCATGTGCAACGTGTCTGCAGTAAATATGTGTATCATATTGCTGACATGCAACAAAATGCAGGGCATGTCACCATAAGAAATACTGCATCCACACACTATATACAGCAAGCTATCTGAGTATGGCATATGCAGACTGGCAACAACATTCCCTGCTCAGGACCATGCCACCAGTGGACACATTGCAAACAAACAGGGTCATTAAGAAACACATTATGGCCCAGGGCACAGCAACCTGTTGACTAATACCAGTGAAATGGGCATGGCCATGTGGCCCTGTGACCTACGATTAAATCACATGATAACGGACAGGCACACATATCCACATCCTAGTCTGCATCCAGCACATGCCACACCAATGTTGACCTGGTACAGGAACTGAACACAATGGGAACATGCCTTAAGTGTGGGAAAGGGAAAAAGTCCCGGTTGATGTATGGCTGTAAGAGTACGACCTAGCCAAAGTCCATGAAGTGGAGTGAGTAAGTCAATGGGGTTGTAGATAGGAACAAGATACAGTGAGCCACAAGAGGGAGAGGGGCATGACCCCATGGAGTGTGGGGTGAGTGTGGGATAATTTTGGCCTGCTGTGATACCTAAGGGTCTGGGCGAGTTACAAATGTAATAAATAAATAAATAAATAAATGGAGCAGGCCTCACAACGATGTGCCTCATGAGTCATTGCAATTGGGCAGCAGGAATGTGGACAGTTTAGACATATGCACTCTCACTGATGGCACGCCGTAAGTCGTGTTGGCTGTCATCTAGTATGTTTTGTGTAGCATGGAAGCACCTATGTACATGTGTGAAAAGAGATTCTATGCCTTGCAGGGCATGAAGTGTAACTTGAATTTCGGACACAGCACATATCTAGCAGAGCAAATTCACTGACATCAAAGATGCAGCTAACAAGAGTGCACGTTGTAGTATCATGTTGCAGATGTTGTGGGGGTATGCTAGTGGGGGTGAGTACTGTCACACGGCCATGTTCAACTGATGTACAACATATGGGATGTATCCACTCTTGTGTACATTGGACATGAGTCATCACACATCAACATGGTTCACTCAGGGAAGTCATTCAAATGCAGCCAGATGTGTGCCACAATTATACATCTTGGTGATGCTTCCCTAAACATACTCAGAATGCACAATTTTGGTCACTCACCAGACATGTCCTCATAATTTTCCAGGCCTTCCATGCCTTGTACCTGCTCCAGTAGAATGAATTGGCTCATTGCCTCTTCATACTTGGTCAGCTCCTCCTCTGTTCGTGACCCCCCTTCAGTTGCCGGAGCAGAGGCGAGGTTGGCACCCAGGTTGGACTTGGTGAGACTGTTGAGGTAATTCCATTGCTTCCCAACCTGTGCAGAAGTGTGTTTCTCAAACCCTGAAGCGTTGATCTCATCCGTGACGTACTGCCAATGCACCATGCAATTAGCAGGTGTATGTTTGCTCCCCGATTGCTGGCACATGTCACAGTGTTGAATGGTCACGTAGTCCATGAGGATCTGGAGTTCTCCATCATAGAAGTTCCTCTTCCTAAATGTGTCAGTGTCCCTTGATGTGCTATGGGGTTGAGCCTGTTCCTGCTGTGCAGACTTCGCCTTCTTGCCACAAGGTGTTGGTGTTGCCTCTGTGTGGCTGGGACCACTCTGGGGTCAAGATGCCAGTCCATAGTGGCCTGGGGCATGACATTAAAACCTCGGGTTTGGGCAACTGCTTCCTCTGCATATACCTTACTCTTTTGGGCTGGGACAGCTGCGTCTGCTGCACGTCCCTTACCCTTTTGGGCTGGGGCGGCTGCTTCTGCTGCACGTCCCTTAACCTTTTGGGCTGGGACAGCTGCTTCTGCTGCATGTCCCTTAACCTTTTGGGCTGGAGCGGCTGCTTCCTCTGCACGTATCTTAACTTATCGGGCTGGTGCAGCTGCTTTGGCAGCAGGTCCCAGAACCCCAGGGACTGGGACAGCTGATTCCGCTGCACGTCCCTGGACTCTTGGGGCTGGGACAGCTGCTTCCCCAGGACATCCCTGGACCCTTAGAGCAGGGACAGCTGCTTCTACAGGATACCCCTGACCCCGGCCACATCTCCCCCCTTTACCTCTTGGGGCCTTTCCACTCATGTTCCAGGTGTAAGGGAAAAATGAAAGGCACACCATGCAATTGTCCAGGGGAATTAGAGTGACGGGGCAGTCTATGTGCTGGAAGACATAGTTCTGTGTTCCAGCAAGCCTCGTAAGTACCCCAGGTGTGAAAAATATGTTATGACTAATGCACAGGCACCCCCCAAACAAATAGATACATACGTGAGTTCACGATAGCATACGGAAAAAGAAAAAAGCAGTATGTGAGACGCAGTGATATGATATGATATGATATTTTATTTATATCGTGCCCATACACAGGTGTTTCAGAGCGTGAACTCAGCAACACATATAATGCGTACACGAACCCTGGAAAACGACCCGAATGGCACGTGATACAAATGGGCACCCAGTGTTTGACAATTTCGTATGGAACTCACCGTTAGCCTTGCAAAAATCAAAAGTAGATGCACCGTGGAGTGCCTGTGCAAAATATAGTCCCTGGGACATCGGATGCAGCAGTATGCACCTGTGGGATGCCTTCGCCCAGACCAACCACCCAGTGTTGGCTGATGTGTCCACCCAGAAAGACAACCCCTTACTATCTGGTGTTGCCATCCGGGATTATGTGCTACCCCTGCAGTCCAGGTTGGCAAGGATGACAGCTGTTATTCGTGATGATGTGCAGGCTAATCATAGTCTTCTTGCACATCATCACAGTGAGCTATCCTGCTTCATAGGCTGGCTTGCAATGTGCCTGTTCTGTGGTGTCCTCCATGGGATGTTCACTGCTGCGACCACCACCTCGTCTTCCTCCTCTGGGCACTAGTCTTCCTCAGGGGTGCCTTCTGGCCCAGATACCATCAGGGCGCCCTGTACACCAGTCCCAACCACAATCCCCCGTCTGGTTGAGACCACATCCCTGCCAGAGTTGGGAGTCCAAGGTACATTAGCTTAGGTGGTCAACATGCCTACACAGGCACTGACAGGGGCATCGGCAATGGAGGGACAGCAGGTATCCATGAGCAGTGCAGGTGCGGTAGGCCCCTGGGTATCGTAATCTGCTCGGAGGGAGAACCCACATAGAAGGTACCGGGCACTGTGGCAGCAGATGGGAAAGAGGAGGAGGCTATGTTTCAGGGCAGACCACTGTAAGGAGACAGGTGCAAAGTTTGAGGCAGGAGGCACATGTGAGCCTGAGGGACAGAATGCCTCCGTATTCAGTGGATATGATGTGCAGATCGGAGCAGAGAGGCAGCGGGCTCGGGAAGCGAGGGTTGTGATGGCCAGGGCTAAAATTGCATTGCGCCAGGCAAGGAGGCGGACTGCCATGCTGGAGGCCACTTGCAGGGATGCCCTAGTGATAGATACACACATGCTGAAGACCCTGCAAGCCCTCCTGCAACAAAGGAGGCCTGCCTGAGGGATGAGGACTTTGCGCTGTACTCAGCCCTGGTGGAAAGGCTCAGTAAGATTGGAGATGAGGAGGACTAGACCAAACTCCTGAGTAATTTTATCTCACATTGATCAGAGACAGACGTAGCTGCTTTCTTCTTTATTTGGTCCGCAAATGGAGAAAGTGAGGTGCAGTGTTAACAAAGCTGTTTGTGCCTTTTTGAGAGATGTTGGTTTGTCATCATTCCACAATGAAAATATTATGTTTCGTAGCACAAAAGTGTTTTGCAGAGATGGAGTCCATCTTACTGATGCTGGTGATCAGCTTTTTCTGCAAAATATTCAAAATGCACTGCAGCCCTTTTTACAAGTATAGGAAACATTTTTCTAGCAGGTGTTGCCCTATTCCACCCTTCCAAAAACAAACAAACACCACAAAAAGGCTCTTTTCAGAGCCACCACTTCCCCTGGAAAAGAGTGAAATGTTTTTGAAAGTGCCCACCCCCTCCGCATTTTCCTTAAGTCCGCGTACTACCGGGCTGTCCATAGACTTCTCCGAATGCCCAGGATCCTGCACTATTTCATTGGCACTTCTATTTTTAAACTGTGAAAGGTGGCTCTGAAAAGAGCCTTTTTTTCTTAGTTTGGTTTTTGTTTTGTATTTTATTTTGCTTTTTTAGACATCACACATAAGGACAGGAAGGGAAGGGAGGTTAGGGAAAGGGCACGAACCACATGGATAAGAAAGGGCAAGTGGAGAGAGGAAGATGTTGGGTGGGCCTCACTTGGTTAGGGGGCACTGTTTCTCATGCTCCCAGACCAAAGCCTCAAAAGCACGTGAAATTGTTCCCCCCTGCAGAGTAACGCGTCGCAGTACATGCACAATACAGTGACCCTCGAAAGGTAAGGGTCTGCTGCGTAGCGTATGGCCTGCGAGGCCGGTTCAGGGATACGCTGGCCAACATGAGTGGCACGAGTGGATGAGGAAGATGTTGTAGAGGAACTCACCCTACTACTTTGTTCAAAGAGGACAACCCTCCAAACTGCTGCCTTGAGGTTCGCCTTCAGGTGTCGCCTCATGTAGGTGGTCCCGTAGCTGTACAGACCTGGTTTGCCACGAATGATTACAATTTTACACTCAGTGCAGCGCACCTGGTCTGCACGTGCCTTACTTACCCCTCCAATGGTGGTAAAGAGCCTCCACACCCAAGACTCACACTGGCTTGCAGTAGTTGGGACTTCCACTACCTCATCCTCGTCTTCCTCTTCATCATGCAGGGATGTGTCATAGTGTGTTTAATCCTCAACAAGACATAGGGAGGCGCCTTCTTAACCAAGGGAAATCTTCTTTTATGTGTGCTGTTGGGATGTCATCATTCCTAAATGAGAACATTTTGGAGACTGGTGCAAGTTCTTTTTTGTGATGCCATTACTTTAACAGATTGTGGGAATACAATCTTTCTTAGTAATATTCAAAATGCAATTAGAAGGTTGTTGTAAAGTCATGTAGAGTGCATTTAGTAGATGTAGTAGAACAAATCTGAACAGCCCCACCCAAAAAAGGCTCTTTTCAGAGCCACCATCAAAGAGGAAATGGAGTACCCTAGTTGAAATCTCTGTCGCTACTCTCACAAATTGCACAATATGTCTGCGGACACTGCGGTAGTCCGCGGATTGCACATGCCACATCCACAGCTTTTGTGGTTGGTAGGCATGGAAATGGGACTGTGGAGGTTAGGAGATTGGTCAATACGTTTTCCTGGGTGTGGAGTGCAAGGAAAGACTGTGACAGAAGCTCTATTTGCGGAGAGGATTGCAGTTGGCTATGGCTGTGTCTTTCAGGAGGCAGAGTGTATGGATTTTGGGGGACACCAGGATACATTGGTTAGAAGTGCATGCAGAACACTGTGGAGTGGCTGCACATCTTGGATTCCATCATGTGGAGGTTCACTGGTATGGAGAGCCTGGAACAAAGTGGCCAAATTTGGTTCCTCTTTGTGCCACTTTGCTGATGCTCCATCATCCAGACATTATTATTATTATTAATTGGGGAGGGAACAGTTTAGGACATGTTACCGGAATCTCATTATTGTTTGCGATGACGGGAGCACTTGGGAAAATCATGTACGTAGTTATTTAGGTGTAGGTTTCCTTTTTTATTTATTATTTTCCCCAGTATTTGAAGACTTTTCTTCCCCGTTTTTATTGTATATAGTTGTTTAGGCAAAGGATATTTGCTTTATTTCATATTTCCCCTGGACTACTTTGAATTTGATTCCCTGTTTATTTGTGTACATATTTATGTCCAATACATTGTTCTGTGTTACATTCCATGACTCATGCAGTTCATTTGTGTGTCAGCCTCTTTGATAGTTCTATTTTCAGAAAGTGCATCTCTCCATTGCAAATCATGTGTCTTGTTGTGTGCTTGCTTGTGGATTGTAGTTGCTGGTATGGTTGCGGTTGGTAGGATGCACATGTGCCCGACATGTGGTGGTGGGTCCATCCGGCAACTGGGTCTACACTGTATGTTTTCATTAGCATTTACTTGTGCAGCATCACTGTGTGTTTGGCATCAGTGTGGTTGGGGTGGAGGGTGGTGTGCTCACTGTGGAGGAGTTCCATGGTCACGTTAATAGCACATTTCTATTGCATTGTTGTGTAAAACCCATATTGTTCAGACACGCCCACCAGCAGGTGCAGTCACACACTGCCTTCTGTCATGTGTCGTTCAACCTATACCACTGGAATGCAGTAGTGTGCCATGCTTGCTCTTCCTGAGCGGCAGCACAATTCTCCTATCTCTGTGAGTCATGCTCTCTCTGACTGCCCTACATTCACCTACGTATGGCCCTGTCACGTGTTTGTTCCCTGACAGGTGTTTAACCACCTATTCTACCCAGTTCAATGATGCTCAGGCTGAGACATGCCTGCCCACTGTTTGTGTATGTTGCAACAACTTTTGGTAGGTTTCCTTCTGTCTTGGGCACATATTCAGTTACTATGGTTTGATGCCCTGCCAATGTGCCATGGACAACATGCACATGGATTTGCATTCACTTGCCACATATGTATGGGGTGGCTGAAGAAAGCTTGGAAGGGTGTTTGAGCAGATGCTCCACTCATGGACCTCCCATGCTTCTAGTTGGTCGTATTTGCAGTGTACATGTTGGGGTTGCCCTTTATGGTGCTGTCACAACACGTAAGTTCAGGTTCAGCTGCAGACATGCATTGCACTGGTATTGTGGGAGACTGTTAGAGGGCTGCCTGGGGGGTGTCCAGTCTGGAGTGGGTTGCCTGTTGAGGGTGTCCAGTCTGGAAGGGGTGTCCTGGAGGGGTCCAGTCTGGAGCGTGCTGCTGTGTGGCGGGTGCCCAGTCTGGAGTGGGCTGCCTGGGGGGAGTGTTCAGTCTGGAGTGGACTGCCTGTGGGGGTGCACAGTCTGGAAGGGGCTGTCTGGGGGGTTACAGTCTGGAGTGGGCTACCTGGGGGGGTGTCCAGCCTGGAGAGAGCTACCTGTGGGCAGTGTCCAGTCATGAGGGAGATGCCTTGGGGTGTGTCCAGTCTGGAGTGGGCTGTCTGAGGGGGGTGCCCAGTCTGGAGTGGGATGTCTGGGGGGGTGTCCAGTCTGGTGTGGGTTACCTGGGGGGTGTCCAGTATGGAGTGGGATGCCTGTGGGGGGTGTCCAGTCATGAGGGAGATGCCTTGGGGTGTGTCCAGTCTGAAGTGGGCTGCTTGAGGGGGGTGCCCAGTCTGGAGTGGGCTGTCTGGGGGGTTGTCCAGTCTGGTGTGGGTTACCTGGGGGGTGTCCAGTCTGGAGTGGGCTGCCTGTGGGGGGGTGTCCAGTCTGGAGTGGGCTGCCTGAGGGGGGTGCCCAGTCTGGAGTGGGCTGCCTGAGGGGGGTGCCCTGTCTAGAGTGGGTTGCCTGGGGGGTGTCCAGTCTGGTGTGGGCTGCATGTGGGGGGTGCCCAGTCTGGAGTGGGCTGCCTGCGGGGGATGTCCAGTATGGAGGTGGCTGCCTGGCTGTGCCCAGTCTAGAAGGGGGGTTGTTTGTTTGTTTATTCATTTAGTATAGCACACCGGACACATAGGTAACTGGGCGCAGCATAGTACAGGATACAAGAATATTCAAGCTTAGTTACAGATGAATAAGTATACATACAAAATGTAATATGATGAAGGGAGTGTCCTGTTTGGAGGGGGCTGCCTGGGGGGGTTACAGTCTGGAGTGGGCTGCCTGGGGAGTCTCCATTCTGGAGTGGCCTGCCTGTGGGGGGTGTCCAGTCTGGAGGTGGCTGCTTGGGGTTGTCCAGTCTGGAGAGGGCTGCCTGGGGGGGTGTCCAATCTGGATGGGGTCTGCCTGGGGGATGTCCAGTCAAAAATGGCTGCCTGTGGGGGGTGTCCAGTCGGGATGGGGTTAACTGGATGGGTGTCCAGTCTGGAGGGGGATGCCTGGGGGTGCCTAGTCTGGGGTGGGCTGCCTGTGTGGGCTGACCAGTCTGAAGTGGGCTGCCTGGCAGATGTCCAGTCTAGATTGGGCTGCCTGTGGGGGGTGTCCAGTCTGGAAGGGGCTACCTGGACGGGCGTCCAGTCTGGAGGGGGCTGCCTGTGGGGGGGTGTCCAGTCTGGATAGGGGCTGTCTATAGGGGGTGTCCAGTATGGATGGGGGCTGCCTTTCGGGGGTGTCCAGTCTGGACAGGGGCTGCCTGGCGGGTGTCCAGTCTGGAGGGGGCTGCCAGTGGGGGGTGTCCAGTCTGGATGGAGGCTGCCTGGGGGGTTGTGCAGTCTGGAGTGGGCTACCTGTGGGTGTGTCCAGTCTGGAGTGGGCTGCCTGAGTGGTGCCCAGTCAGGAGTGGGATGCCTGGGGGGGTCACATGTGAGGGGGTCAGGGGTTGTGTTCAGTCTGGAGGGTGCAGCCTGTGCTTGCGATGTGAGGCACATTATTTCACTGGGATGCAGCCTGTGCTTGCAAGGGAGGACATGTGTTTTCACTGGGGTGCAGCCTGGGCTTGCGAGGTGAGGCATGCGTTTTCGCTGGGGTACAGCCTCGGCTTGCGAGGGAGAACCTGTGTTTTGGCTGGGGTGCAGCCTGGGCATACGAGGGAGGACCCACGTTTTTGCTGGGTTGCAGCCTGGGCTTGCGAGGGAGGACTCGCATTTTCGACTGGGGTGCAGCTTATGCTTGTGAGGGAGGACCCACGTTTTCGCTGGGGTGCAGTCTGAACTTGCGAGGGAGGACCCTTGTTTTCACTGGGGTGCAGCCTGGGCTTGCGAAGGAGGTCCCGCGTTTCCACTGGGGTGCAGCCTGTGACTGCGAGGGAGGACTCGCATTTTTGCTGGAGTGCAGCCTGGACTTGCAAGGTGAAACATGCAATTTTGCTGGGGTGAAGCCTGGGCTTGCCAGATGAGGCGCGCTTTCTCACAGGGGTACTGGATCATGGGCCAGGTGTGGCGCAGAGGCCTGCACTGTGTTTGTCCTTTTGCTAGCTTTTCAGTGTGCTTGGGTGCGTGTTGTGGGAGTTACGCACACAACTTGTTTTTACTTGCGCAACGGATAGTAATTCCATTAAAACCTGTGGTGCACAAAAAGAATTCTGTGCCATGGCTTGCGCAGGGTCCTTCTCAGCAGATGGACATTGCGCCATTTCTGGGCCACATTCCATGAATTGGGCCCATTGTGTTTAGAAGGCAGAAATGAGACTGTATCTCCACAATGATATTCACTGGCCATTTGTGGGTAGAGAAGCATTTCTCAAGGTTGCTGATAA
This sequence comes from Ambystoma mexicanum, assembly GCF_040938575.1. Lineage (NCBI taxonomy): Eukaryota > Metazoa > Chordata > Amphibia > Caudata > Ambystomatidae > Ambystoma > Ambystoma mexicanum. The sequence goes on along the minus strand of NC_090922.1, from coordinate 755,009,312 downwards.
ACCCATGAGCATGCACAGCATTGATAACATTCAGAAAGTAAACGACTAAACGAATGAAGGCCCTAGAGTATGCCAAAATATGGCCAATTGTGATGATCATTTTGGCTTTGTGATATTTGTTAAATGTCAGAAAGTTAGTAGTGTTTGAAAACATATTGGGCCGGATTCATGGAATATTTGCCTGGTTCAAAGTTAATTTGAACTGCTGAAAAGTGACTTTACACTGCCGACACAAACCGTGATTCATGGAACCATGTAAAGTGCACTTTTGCCTTGCAAAGTCCGGGCAATGTCATTTTGTACTGCAAAAATGACTATGCGCTGACTTTGCCCGGGTCTTTGCACAGGAAAACTACACTTTGAATGGTTACATGCATCGGGGTTTGTGTTGGCAGTGCAAAGTCACTTTTCAGCAGCGCAAATTCACTTTGAACCGGGCAGATATTTAATGAATTGGGCCCATAGTGTTGAGTTAGGGATGTCCAACTCCAGGCTTGAAAGGCCAGATCCATGTCGGGTTTTCAGGATAACCTTCAATAATACTCATTAGATGAATTTGCATAAAATGATTCTAAATGTATGCACATTTTTTCTCATGAATATTAATGAGGGATATCCTGAAAACCCATCAAGATCCCAGCGCTCGAGGCCTGGAGTTGAGAAAAATGTGATATGAATTGAAGTAATCTACATAAAAATACACATATGTAAGCATAACATGGATGCATTTGTAGACCCTCCTCAAAACATGTACTATTTCATGAAAACAGCATTCGAAGGAAATACAATTACAGACAACCAACACAGGAAATGTGTATAGAGTACCACATTCTGACCTCTGACTTAAGTACAACATTAGACACCCACTGACCAAAAATATATTGAAATTCTTAATTTTAAGCATGCATCAAGTGACGCTTGTTTGGAAACCATCATCTGCTGAAATGTATTTACAAGAAGGCTTTTTGATTTACGAGAACTTCTTCAAAACCTAGACACTCACAAATGATGTAGCTGAGCATTGCTGGTACGATACTACAGAGGTGATACTGGTTTGTCAGTAAAGAGACGTTCATCATACTCTAAAGATATCCTGCAGTCCATAACCTAAATGTAGAAAAAAAAATGAATGTGAAAAATGCCAGTGACTAATACAACATTGCTTCTTATATTTTGCTCGTGCATCTTTTGCACGGATGTCCTCTGATTCAATGGGGGAACCTGCATGCAGGTACCTAGACTTGCTGGACATGGAATAGAGAAGGCACCTTTGTGCATATTTGGTTGGATTTGATTTGATTTATGATGTCGGTGCCCAAACGTAAACAGTCAGTGCAACCTTCATCTGGGCAAAGAAAAAGTTTTGGCTACCACTGAGAGGAACATTCATATAAAATTATTGAAGGAGAAGTGATTCCGGTGTCTTCTGGAAGATCCACAAGAAGTTCAATTGGTGTAGTTTCAAGTTCAAGTTCAATTGGTGTAGAAACGGGTTCCACAAACTGGGGCCCAGAATGAAAATCCTCTGCCCCCGCCTACTCCTGGTAGTGCAAAGAGAATCAAGATTGTTTTGCAGATGGAGACTGGTTTAGTGCAAACATATAAAGGGACAGTACGGGCAAATCCTCCTGGTAAGGTAGAGCAGAACCAGGCCTTGAACACATCAAAATGTTAGCAAAGAATCATAAATGTTACAACAGGCTTCTGTGGTAATCAATGAAGGTCTGAGTGTAGACTGGAAACATACAAACTCTTGTGGACTCCAGAAATAAGCTGTTAGGCAACTTTGTGGACCATCTGAAAAAACAAAAACAACACATTGGCCAGCATAAAATGGGTTTATGTAGTCCAATTGGGAAGTGATTAGGACATCCTTAATTCCTGCATGGGCTTCTTTCAGTATACATAGGAGTGCCATACTGAACACCTGGAACTGAAAGAATGGGGATCTTACCACTTAAAGTATCTGAAGTAATGTGAGAGATCATGCTCCCACACCATGCCTATATTTTTGACTTTCTGAGAAAAATGTGTTGAGAAGTGCAACAAGGGAAGACATTAATAGTGACTGAATAAATGATCAAGTGTCTTACCCCAGCCAGTATAACCTCTGTTTATGCAGGTTTGAGTTGGAATCCATTATTTGAAATCTCGGCCCAACCTGGTAGAAGGCACTCCTCCCACTGTACCCAATTAGTGTCTACCCCAGAAGCCTTGACATACAGTTGTGTGTCAGTGTCTTTGGAATCGAACTGAAGCCCACGAATGTGTTGGATTTTCATTAATGGGTGAATATAATGATCGAGGAAAAGAAAGGAGAGGGGGGATACCCTGTGAAACTCTGCAGTATAGAGATATCAGTGAGGATAGAAAGTGGTCTAAGGTAACTGTAAGATACCTCGCAGAGAGATAGCTCTTAAACCAGTTCAAAGATTGATCAGACAGCGGCAGGAGACTCTCGAGCCGGGAGATGAGGATCTCATTACAGTAGTTCCAAAGTCTGTCGACAGGTCAAGCATAACTAGTAGTGATGTCTGACCTTCCTCTGCGACTGCGAACCTATCATTGCAAATGGGCCACAAGCACCATGTCAGTCCTATGGGGATGGCAAACTCAGACTGAAATGGATACAAAATCAATTTCTGTTCGACAAGTGTTTGTGGCTGTGCTGTCACAAATTCTTCTTTCATCGTAGCAATCTAAGTTGAATCAACTATTGAGCGATAATTGATAATTTCTATAGTGTCTTATGTAGACTTTATTTTAGCAATGGGGACTCTAGGATCTCATTTAGATGAGTGGGGAATGTAAGGATATATATGGGGATTTTACTGCTAGTATACAGTATGCAGTATGTGTTGGGCAGAATTATATGCAGTACCCTTTGGGAACACTACAAACAATTAGGACTGCAAGTGGCAGCACAAATTCACCTTTGGTACAAGCCTGTACTACACAGTAAAGTGGTAGCAATGGCTGAGCAGCCAGACTTATCTCAAGCGCAAGTGGGCAGTATCAAATAGTCACACAAAGGACAGCAGTTACAAGCAAACACTGACTCCCAAGTAAAAGAATATACATTTATTTACTCTTCAGTTGTATAACATTTCACCAAAGTAAAGGAGTTCAGAAATCACACTCTTAATACACCACACCACTCACAATAGTTTCCAGACAAGTTAAGCTCACAAAATGAAGTAGGAGCAAAATGGCACTCTGATAATTAAAAAGGGAGGGAAAGACAAAATTAGGAAGAAAGGGAGCAATACCAACAAGTAAGTAAGCAGGGTAATCTAGAAAGAGGAACTACAGTGATGGAATCAAGTCAAATAGGCTTAGGGCCAAAGTCAATAGGACAAAAGTCTTTCGCTCAAGATCACACAATTCAGGGTAGTTCGCAGTTAAGTCTTTGCCAAGAATTCAGAACGAAGTTGGTCAGCAGAAAAGTTAGCTTAAAGAGGAGAGAAGGACAAGCCCTTGGATTGGCAAAAGGTTTCACACCCTTCCACCGCAGGTGGACGAAACGAACAACCGGATGTTGAACAGTACCATAAATGGAAAAGAAGCTGTAGCTGCGGCAGACGTTCCTGGTAGTTCCAGCAGGCTCATGGTTCCTGAAGTGACTTTCGGACTGACACGAAGTAGGAAGACTGGAGGATCCTGCACTACCTATGGAAGAAACCAGCAGCAGAGCAAAGCAACAAATAAAAGGTGCGCTCCTTAAAACCCAAGCAGGGTCCGACCTTCCTGGCTATCAGGCCCACTGTTGCTCTGTACAGCGAATTCGACCAGACGAGGGGGTCCTGGCTTGGAGTTTGGGTGATCTGATTGGTCCGACCAGCTCAAAGGAAGAAGATTCTTGGAAGATCCTCTCTGTCGTTGGAGTCTGAAGATTCGGACCCGCAGCAGGGCTTCACCGGGCGGTTCAGTCGTGGTAGGGGTCCTCTTCTGTCAGCTCCTCTTCAGTTCTCTTATTCCAGTGGTGACTCTGCTCTTCCAGACCCAGAGACCTGCTTTTTTATGCAGTTTTCCCCCATTCACTCAGCCTGGCTGTCAATCACACTGCAGGGTGTCTTTCCTGGCGGGGACAGTCACCCAGCCATTCAAACAGGAGTGCGACTTGGGTTACCAAAGGAACCCATGGCAGGGGTCCTAAAACCCCTCCCTCACATCCTGCCTACCCAGACTTTAAGGCACTGCAAAAAGACGGTGAACAAAGTAACCAAACCTGGTTTAGTGCGTAGAGATGATAACGAGAATGACTTTTAAAAAAAGAAATGGTGACTAAACCCAGCTGGAACAATATTAAAAACAATATGATCAAGCGGGTTTAAGTTTGAGGCTACCAAGATAGCCTAAAACAATACCATGGTTATTTAAAATAACCGCAGTAGGAAAAATAGGGTAGTTACCACTGCCACCAGGCAAGTCTTAATGGAAAGGGAGCAAAACAATGCTCCAAGAGAAACAGACAAAAGGGATAAGTATTAACCATTTACAGTACTCCATGTAAGATGGTTTGTACTGGGTCTGTGGATTTAAAAGAGACTTGTAAAGTTAATGCCAACTTTACATGTTCTAGGGGACAGTAGTCAGCCCTAGAAAATGGAGTCTGAGTTGGGAAGTCTAAAAGACAACCTTGTGTCACTGCACTGAGGGTGCTGTGTAACACAGAGTAAAAAGATGATGCCTGTGGAGTAGGTGAGGCTCCACAGTCCATGAACACAAAAATGTTAAACACACACCAAAACACATTTAAGAGTGGGAAAAAAGGCTCACACTCTTACCAAGTGAAAAAAAATAAATGCTAGAAATCCAGCAAAGCTGCTGAGGGACTCACTAGGTAAGAGAAATTAGCCATTCTTGAGAATTCTCCCTAACAGTATGACAATGCAGCCACGCCAGTTGTTCAAACTGCAGGCATTATTTTTAAAAGCAATTGGTCTGTGGACAGTATGCAATATTTAAATGCAGCCATTTCAAAATAGATGCACAACAGGTGCACAGCAGTTTTCAGTAACAGCCAGCAGGATATTTGTTTCAGAAAATTTAGTAAAGAAATATGTTTTAGCACAGTGTGCTGTCATTTTAAAATGAAGAGGTGCACATTTTTATAAATTGGATGTTTTCATGTGTGCGAACTGCATTAGAAATACATAACTAATTAACCTTGTACTAGCTGCCTTACTAATATATTTATTTCAACCCCTCTAACATTATTAATACAGTTTTTGTGCACAATGAAATGCAGTCTATGTTTTTACATGCACAGTTTAAAATTCACTTTATTTTCCATGAAACGATGCACACTCAGTCCATGTGAGTGTTTTTTTTTTCCTGTGGAGAGCAGAAATATGGCACTGGAAGGAAGGATGGAAAACAGAAACAGTTGCTTTGCAGAGCTGAAATCTTCATTGTCTTGAAAAACGAGAGCTGGTACAGGGCACATTATTTTATTCTGATTGGTAGAGATTGAGGGTGGATGGGTCACATCAATAGAGTGCTGACCTAGGGGTGATAGGCAGGAGGAGTTTTCTTAAGGAATAACCAGGAGGAAGAGTTCAGATGGTGCTGGGACAGAGAGCCAGATGGTGCTACATAATAAATGCTGCTGGACTCCATGTGGGTGTGAGCGCTAGCTACGAACTTTAACAGCTGGAATCTCCCCACACATGCAAAGGAATTCTTGGCACTGGGTTTGAAAAGCGGCAAGGTCGTACAGACAAAATCCTGACAACAAGAGTTTCAGACTTCACTGGCCTGGGTGAGTTAGTGCCAAGTGAGGAATAAGTATGAATGGGAGGTGACCTAATTTGTTGGCAGTGCAGGGAGTTAAAAAAAATACTGCATGTTCATATTTCTCTATGTTTAAAAATGTCAAACACCAAATTTGTTTTTTGTTGCAATGTGCCTGTTTGGTTTCTATTCTCTTTTATACTTTGTAGGGGATGCAGTGATATCATGTGGTAAGATGCATTTCCGTTTATAATTGTTATATAATGCAAAGTGTACAAAAAACACAAAGGCTGGGATTTTGGTGTCATTCATGCGTCTGTGAATCATTTCTATACAGGGGAATCACAAGGGTTTGATGTTTATACCAGAGCGATAAAGCGTTTGCTAATTTACCACTGTAGATAAAATAGCAAGCAAGCAAAAGTGAATAAATACCTGCAAGGTAGGAAGGTGTGTGTAGGTGTTGTGAGTGATTCGTTCTTTGCATGTTGAAAAGAAGGTAATGGCAGATGAGACACATAGATTACTGGATGTAGATAAGCCAGTAATACCAGCCAAAACCATAGGTGGCATTCTGAATAAACTCATTGGGTTCTCTGAACTGTGGTAGGTTTGGGGGTTCTCTACAGGCAACCAAAAGACATTCTAATAGAGAGGAAATGTTTGTTTTATGATGGGGTTGTAGTATAAAAAAACATGCTCACCACTATACCACAAAAATAAGGTAATTCTGAAATAACCACAAAGTAAGATACCACTAAAATTACCACCAACACAAGCTAATATATTATCACCAAAATAGAGTAATTCTAAACTATCTCTAAATGTAAAACAAGGGGGGGTGAGGTGTGCACTCCAGTTCCCAGCCAATATACTATCTGAAACAAAAATTACTGGGTTAAATCCCAAAAGTGTCCAGTACTTTCACAAGGTTAAATCCCAACTTCTACCAAAATGTTCATAGCGTTGAATCCCTTTAGCTGCATTTGTAATGCTGTTCTCCATGTTCACAGGGTTGAATCCCTTAAGCTATATTTGTCCTGCTGTTCTCCTTAGCACCTTTGTATCTCCAACACTCATCAGGGAGGCTGGGTTGCCTATCTTTCCAGGTGATTCCAATATAATTGCTATTGCAGTCTCTAAGGATTATGGTAGCTGTAGTGAAATCATTTTAACAATTCCGGTGACCATTACATTACTCCCCTCCAGAAGCACATATTTTACCCTTAATATGGGTGGGGGGAAAACCATAATTTTGGCTCTCCAATGTGGAGCATAATAACCCCGTTGCTGCAGCCTCTGGAGTCCAGATCTCCACACAAATACATGAAAAGCAAGAGGGGGTGAGGCGTGCACTTCAGTTCTCAGGCAATATACTACCTGAAACAAATATTACTGGGTTAAATCCCAAAAGTGCCCAATACATTCACATGCTTTGGATCGAACACCCTTTGGCCTGCAGGTGAAACTTTTATCATGCCAGTGTTATGCCCTTAAGAATAATCTCCAGGTCAATCCAGCGAAGTCCTTCATTATTGTATTTGCAGATGGTAAGAGATCTACATCTAAATTTACATAGTCACTTAATGAGGCTGTAATCCCTAAGGTCAAATCAATACGGTATTTGGAATATCAGCTTGCATCTAATTACTCAGTGGCTATGTGGAAGGCGGTCATTAACTTAAAACTTAAACAACTGACATCTCAAATGAAGATAGGATATCATCGTCACGGTACATTTTCACTGCTGCCTTGCATACAGTTCCATCTATTAAAGGTAGAACCAATTCTCATATATATATTTCTTCAGGTAGTATATTGGCCAGGAATTGGAGTGCGCGCCTCACCCCCCCTTTTGTTTTTACATATAATTTGTGGCGATCCGGACTCCAGAGGCTGCAGCACAGGGGATATTTTGCCCTACAGTGGAGAACCATAGTATGGTGTTCCCCCCTCCCCCTGCTAAGGGTAAGATGTGTGCTCCTGGAGGGGAGTCTTTCCTTGGTCAACTGAAATGAACAAATGTTTTCACTACAGCTCCCATAACCCTTAGAGACTGCATTAGCAATTTAATTGGATTCACCTGAAAAGAAAGGCAACACAGCCTCCCTGAAGAGTGTTGGGACACGAAAGCGGTAGGAGGAGGACAACAGCAGTACAAATGCAGTAGAAGGGATCCAACCCTGTGAACATTTTGGCAACAATTGGGATCTAACCCAGTGAATTGGACACTTTTGGGATTTAACCCAGTTATATATACATATATTTTTCTTTCTTCAGGTAGTATATTGGCCAGCAATTGGAGTGTGTGCCTCACCCCCCTTTGTTTTTACATGTAATTTGTTGAGATCCAGACTCCAAAGGCTGCAGCACCGGGGATATTTTGCCCTAAAGTGGAGAACCATAGTTATGGTTTTCCCCCCTCCCCCAGCTAAGGGTAAGATGTGTGCTCCTGGAGGGGAGTCTTTCCTTGGTCACCTGAACTGAACAAATGTTTTCACTACAGCTCCCATAATCTTTAGAGACTGCATTAGCAATTTAGATGGATTCACCTGAAAAGAAAGGCAACACAGCCTCCCTGAAGAGTGTTGGGACACGAAAGAGCTAGGAGGAGGAGAACAGCAGTACAAATGCAGCAGAAGGGATCCAACCCTGTGAAAATGTTGGCAACAATTGGGATCTAACCCAGTGAATAGGACACGTTTGGGATTGAACCCAGTTATACATATATATATATTTTTTCTTTCTCCAGGTAGTATATTGGCCAGCAATTGGAGTGTGTGCCTCATCCCACTTTGTTTTTACATGTCATTTGTGGAGATCCAGACTCCAGAGGCTGCAGCACCGGGGATATTTTGCCCTACAGTGGAGAACCATAGTTATGGTTTTCCCCCTCCCCCCTGCTAAGGGTTAGATGTGTGCTCCTGGCAGGGAGTCTTTCCTTGGTCACCTGAACTGAACAAATGTTTTCACTACAGCTCCCACAATCCTTAGAGACTGCATTAGTAATTGAATTGGATTCACCTGAAAAGAAAGGCAAAACAGCCTCCTGAAGAGTGTTGGGACATGAAAGCGCTAGGAGGAGGAGAACCGCAGTACAAATGCAGCAGAAGGGATCCAACCCTTTGAACATTTTGGCAACAATTGGGATCTAACCCAGTGAATTGGACACTTTTGGGATTTAACCCAGTTATATGTATATATATTTTTCTTTCCCCAGGTAGTATATTGGCCAGGAATTGAGTGCGCGCCTCACCCCCCTTTGTTTTTACATGTAATTTGTGGAGATCCAGTCTCCAGAGGCTGCAGCACCGGGGATATTTTGCCCTACAGTGGAGAACCATAGTTATGGTTTTTCCACCTCCCCCTGCTAAGGATAAGATGTGTGCTCCTAGAGGGGAGTCTTTCCTTGGTCACCTGAACTGAACAAATGTTTTCACTACAGCTCCCATAATCATTAGAGACTGCACTAGCAATTTAATTGGATTCTCCTGAAAAGAAAGGCAACACAGCCTCCCTGAAGAGTGTTGGGACACGAAAGTGCTAGGAGGAGGAGAACAGCAGTACAAATGCAGCAGAAGGGATCCAACCCTTTGAACATGTTGGCAACAATTGGGATCTAACCCAGTGAATTGGACACTTTTGGGATTTAACCCAGTTATAAATATTTTTTTTTCTTTCTTCCGGTAGTATATTGGCCAGCAATTGGAGTGTGTGCCTCACCCCCCTTTGTTTTTACATGTAATTTGTGGAGATCCGGTCTCCAGAGGCTGCAGCACCGGGGATATTTTGCCATACAGTGGAGAACCATAGTTATGGTTTTTCCCCCTCCCCCTGCTAAGGATAAGATGTGTGCTCCTGGAGGGGAGTCTTTCCTTGGTCACCTGAACTGAACACATGTTTTCACTACAGCTCCCATAATCCTTAGAGACTGCACTAGTAATTTAATTGGATTCACCTGAAAAGAAAGGCAACACAGCCTCCATGAAGAGTGTTGGGACACAAAAGCGCTGGGTGGAGGAGAACAGCAGTACAAATGCAGCAGAAGCGATCCAACCCTGTGAACATGTTGGCAACAATTGCGCTCTAACCCAGTGAATTGGACAGTTTTGGGATTTAACCTACTTCAGGTAGTATATTGGTCAGGATTTGGTGTGCGCGCCTCACCCCCCCTTTGTTTTTATAACTCTAAATGTAAGGCCAGTTTACCACCAGTTTACCACCAAAATATCACAGTAAGAAAAAACTGCCAGTAAGAATATCACAGTAAGAAAGATACAAGATCAAAACCTAAAGAATCCTCGGCAACAGTAATGGAGATCAGGTCGGCTAAAATGTCACTTGAGTTCGCTCAAAATCCAGTCAAAAATAATATGACGCCTGAACAGAGGGGTACTCCGCAGAGGTTGCCGCCCTCGGCACCAATGTTTCAGTCACATGATCCTAGTATTAGGGAGAGTTACATTAGCCCGAGGTACTTAGGAGACAGAGCACTGGCAGGATATTGACCCGATATGTCAGGCATGAAGGATAACAATTAGAGACAAAATCAAGATCAAAGAAGTAATAGTCCCTACCAGACGTTGGGGACACAGAGCAGATTTGACCCCAACACCATGATATATGTGAACCTGGACAGACCACGGTATTTGGATCGATTTACTGAAAATGGGAATCGGTATAGGGGACAGTACACACAAAATGAGAGACAGGACATGAGGCAGAATATGACTATGCTCTACATCAATACAATCAATCACCGCCACCAGGGGATTACAACCAAAGAATAGGTACACCCCGCTCCCTGCCCCACATGAACCAAGAATTCAGAAAAAATTCAAATAGGACTCACTCTCCTGAGAGATACCAGAATAGATTTAACAAGGGGGAGAACAACCAATATCGGCATAGGCTGCAAAGAGAAGATTCTAGAGACATGGAAAGATTCAAGTGTCTCGAGGCCCAAGTAAAAATGTTGGCTGAATGAATAGGAAAACTCTGTACAGCTAAAAAACTGTCATCAATCAAATGAAGGAGCAGAAGGTCATAGAAGTGACCTAGTGGCTTCTGATAATACGTGATTACATATTCATGACACCTGCAATGATAAAAAGACAGATTCTCCTGATCCGGTTTTGCATAATGACCCTGAGCTGTTTAATGATTTTAAAAACGAAAATACCTGCAAATGAACATGAGGCAGAAGTTGCAAATGCATCTAAAAAAGAGGTTTGGTTTAACCTAGCGTTGAATCAAACATTGGACATGTGTACAAATGAAAAAGGAAAAGGAGAAGAACATCAAATTCCAAAGGAACAAAGAGACAGATTTAAGAAAGGCAACTCATGCACGGATAATATAATTGATGAGGGAGCAAATGTGAAAGTTATAACACCCTCCCTAGACAATCAATATGCTAATAAAATACAGGCAGGAAGAATAAGTACTAAAAAGGAAGGTACAGATCACTCACCTGAAGAGTTCTTTGAGCCACAGATTTTTGGAGAAATTAAAAAGACTGGTATTATGCCACATACCAACAAATGCACAGAATTAGAAAATGGCAAATTATCAGGTGATGTTTATACGCATATTCAGTTAGAGAATTGCAGTGTGAACTCTGATGATCTCCGGATGGAAGGGTGAACAGTGGCCGCACTCCAAATGACCTCTGAACATGGGGAGATGAGCAAGGTTTCTCAAATGGAAATGGACAGAAAGGAGGGAAAAATGTCCTTTCATTTACCGATGTGCTTAGCTAAGAGTGAGAAGGGTCTGAGAAATGTGAATCCTGAAATCAGTAAAAAGGTGCACTTTTTTGTGTATTAGAGGAAGTTGAAGGCAGATATTATGCTCCCATTACTGTGGGAGAGAAGTGCAATTATTTGCAATGATTGACACAGGTGCACAGGCCACAAGTATGTCCAAAGAATTAGTAAAACGTATAAATGAAGGGAGATCTCCACAGAATCAGATAAAAGTGAGACAGAGTGCATAACTTTAATGGTGAGAAGGTCCCTATCGAGGGGGTCACCAGGTTGACATAAAGATACTAAAACACAGAATGAAACAGGAAGTATTGATCACATCTATTTGTGAAATTCCATTCTTGATGGGAACAGATTGCCTGCAAAAATTGTCTCATCTCATTGATGGGGTAAATGGGGTTCTGTGGTCTTTAACTAAAAAAACATTAAGGTCTGAGAAAATAAAGTCACAAAACAGCAGCGTAAATTAATGACATACTGTTGCCAAATCGAATGATGCAGTGGAGATATACCTCCAGAATAGCTGTGTGCCTAGTGTCACCATTATTTTGATGTGTCAGGACAAAATGCAAAGTGAAAAAGAAAAACAATCTGTGCAGATTTATTTGGATTCAAGGAAGAAATGGCAAACTGAAATAGAAGAACACACATTGCGCTTCTATTTAAAAGAGAAGAAGTGCAAACAGAAAACCATCTCTAAAGCAGACAGAGAAAAACACGTCACCACTCTTGCTGAAATACATATAGAAGATGAGCAGTCATGGATTCATATTGGTATAAATGGCCATTTTAAAATCATAAAAAGCCACTTTGGCGCTTGAACAGGAGTTTTAATAATGAGAAACTACTTCAGAGAATAATGGAAAGGGAAGAGATCCGAAATTTTTGAATTAAAAAACAATACATCTCTGGTTTAGACAATCCAGATTTTGAAAATTAGAATTGCAGGAAGGTGCATGCCAAAGAAGATTCGTGTTGGACAAAAAACCATCTACCACAATGTGTGGATAGTGAGTGGAACACCAAATGATTTTTATCTGGGCAATAATATCATACACAGGATGTGCATGGTGTGAGATTTCCTTAATCAAAAAATATGGTCCTGGCTAGGCAGGCCTGTGCCAAATTTGAAGACAAAAGAAAGGCTTATCATTGTGCACAATTCGTGCCATATGCAATTGAACTACAGGTGAAGAAGGATTTTATTATTCCTGCGTTCACCAAGCAGGTTTCTATGACACTACTAAAGAGCAAGAATGGACAGCAAATGAAGGATTCTGATTCATTTGTTTGCATGAATGAATCGATAAAACAGCAAGGGCTGAATTATGAATATACCCCATTGGTAGATATTGGGGAGGGGTCCAACATAATCATGGTGGATAATAGAGGATGTCAAGATGTTCATTTAGAAGAGAATTCTGTGCTAGGAAAAGCCATACAAAAATCACATTATACTGCAGATTTCAACAATATGGTGATTGGAAATATCCCTGAGAGATATGCAGATGCACGTGGTGTGTTGCCAGAGTACCTGGATTCTCAACCCAAAGGGATGTTCAACATTCAATCTGTGTACCATTATGATTCATATGAGACAGTGTGCTGTCACAAGGAGAATTGTATATTATTTGATTTAAATGAAAATGAATCAGGAAATCAGCACATTGAAATGGAGGTTGATATGCCAAAATATTTAAAAGTGGCAGCTTTGCAGAGAGATACATCCACACAGTTGGAAGAAAGCACAGAGGTTCCTCCATTGGAGGATATCCCAGAATTTTCAAAAATGGTAGAGGAGCAGATTCTGTTAGCAGAGTGCTGTGATAGCGAAGAGGATAAGAATGAATTGAGATAAATATTTATGGAATTTAAGGACATTTTTGCCAAAGACGCATATGATTGCGGCCTAACTGATTTACATGTTGCCACATTACCAGAGGGGTGTGGTAGAAATCCACTATTGGCAGAAGACATTCAGAATTTATTTGCATTTTCATTTGATAAAACAAATACGCATGGGCTAGAACACCATTCAGGTACGTCAATAGTGGGAGTAAATTTGGCATGTTTTTGAGAAAAGCTATGCCAGATGCAGCGGAAAGAGGGACCATAGTTTATGTAGATGATGTCCTGATAAAAAATGAAAACTTAAAAAGTCAATTTGATGAAATTAGACATGTACTTGACCAATTGCAAAAGGCAGGTGCCAAAGTATTTTTACAGAAAGCCGAATGGTGCAAGAAAAAGGTGAATTTCCTAGGCCATGAAGTAACTGAACACGGGTTAAATCCACAAAAGAAAAAGGTGGAGGTCATACAGAAATTGAAAGATCCTAGAAACATGAAAGGTTTAAAAAGTTTATTAGGAATGATGGGATATAACAAGAAATGTATTGAAAATTATGCTGAAATCACTCAACCATTGACTAAACTATTGAAGCTGAATACGCCCTGGAAATGGGAAAAGGAGCTATATGAGGAAGTTGCTAAATTGAAAGAATGCCTCATACAGGCACCATGCTTGGCCTATCCCATAAAGAACAAAGATTTATTTTATAGAAATAGGATTCACTGAGCAGTGTATGTCAGCAGTGTTATCACAAAAACATGATTTGAACCATAAAACTATTGCTTATTCGAGTAAAGCATTTTCTCAGGTTGAGAAAATGCAGTTTCTACAGGGTAAAAGGATTAGATCAGGCAATCTAGCACAGTCCAGAATTACCTCATGGGCATTGGCATTGCAGGACTTTCCTGTAGAAGTGAGATATGGCCAGAATAAAAAAAGCCCAATAGCTCAAGGGTTGGCAGATCTACATGACTGTTCAGCTGAATGTGTATCAGATGAGGTAGAGGCGAAGTCCAGTTTGCAGGCGTTTTAGCGATCGCCACACAAAGCTTTTGATAAAAATACATGCAAGGAATTGCCAATTGTGTATGTCGATGGATGTGCTTTTCACATTGAATGTGACAGCAATAAACAGTTGGTGTCAGGGGTAGAAAATGTCTGGTTGAGATGTGAGGACATTCCTAGTATATGAAGGAGAATTGGGGCTAAGAGTAGCCAGGTAGCAGAGTTAGCAGCCATTTATAAAGCAATTACTACTGCAGTTGATAACAAATTTAGTGAAATTGTCCTGGTGACTGATTCTGATTATGCACAAAATATTTGTGTAGAATATTTGCCTGGCCGGAAAGCAAGAGGCATGCTCACATACAACAAAAAAGCCTCTCAAACATGAGAAACTGATTCAAGCTATAGCCAGATTAGTGCCAGAGAATACTTTAACAGTATACTGGAGGAAAATGTGTGGACATTTGAAAACACAAGGAGAGGATAAGGAGGGAAATGATAGAACAGATCAATTGGCCAAGAGTGGGGCTGTTATGGGAGAAGTGTTGCCCATTGAAAACTTAATTGGTGAAATACAAATAAATGCAGTTACACGCTCTAAAGCTCCAAAAGAATTTGAGTAACCCGTAGTGCAATGGAGTTATGATACACTAGATCAGGATCTGATTAAGGCACAAAAACATGACCCTGTATCGGGAGTCTATTGTAATCATGTGATGGACCCCGAACAAAATTCAACTGAAAATTATTGCACAGGAAAAGAAGAGTTGTGTGTGTTATTAAAGAAAAAAAAAACAAAGTAAACTACAGCATGGTCTGATGATCAGGGTGTCCATAACAGGGCAGATACAGTGTGTGGTACCTCTTTCATTCAGAGGGCTAATGTTACACCATACACATGATGCGATAACTGCAGGACACAGAGGTTCACAACAAACTTTAGAGATACTGAAAGATTATGCTTACTGGCCACACATGTCCCAAGATGTGGAATTATATACCAGGGGGTGTCTGGTATGTGCACAATTTAAGCCTGCTTCACCAATGCATAGAGCTCCTTTAATGAGAGATCGAGTAGGGGAAATGCTATCTTTTGACGGTGATAAGTTTAATGTCGAAATGGGCAGAATGTATTCCTGCACCAGATTGTAGTGCGCAAACAGCTGCTACATTGCTGGTAAATCATATATTTTCAAAATTTGGGTTACCACAAAGAATAGAGTCAGGCAGAGGAAGTCATTTCACAAGATATTGGGGTAAAAAGTTGCACATCGAATATTGGCCCGCCTCTTCTGGGATTGTTGAACGTTGCAAAAGATCTGTAGTGGAAATACTAAAGAAGTTTGTAGCACAGGCAGGCTCTAGTTGGGATTTACTATTCACCTTCAGTATTGATGGCCATCAGGTCGACTCCTGCTAAAGTGACAGTTATCAGTCCTCATGAGTTGTTGACAGGAAGGAAAATGGTACTGCCATAATATTTATCATACAGGACGCATGAGCAAACACTTGTGAGTGCATGTACAGTTCACGAGTATGTGGAAGAACTGAGAAAGCATTTACAACATGTATTTGCATTTGTGCAGCAAAGTTTGGAAAGAGCTGCTGATAGTCCGAAGTCATACTATGATAAAAGAACATCTGTGAAAGAGTATAAAATAGGTGATCGGGTATATAAGTTTTATTTTGGGAAAGGTAAACATAAAAACACGAAATTTCTTGTGGCATGGCAAGGTCCCTTTGAAATAATAGATAAAGTGTCCCTGGTAGTCTATAAAATATTAAAGAAAGAGGGTGACATGGTGACAGAACAGTTTGTTCATGTTAACCAAATTAAGCCCTGTGATCCAAAGCATGCAATCAGGAGAATTGAGCAGGTAGAGACAGGTTAAGTGTACTGATTACATGGAAAAGAAAGATGCAGTTCGCTATTTCATAAGGCATGTAACCTAATGACAAGGTGGTATATGTCTCACACCATGAGAAACCAGATATATTGTTTGGTGTGGAGATGCATGCAAATGAAAGTGCCACATTTGGAAAAAGTGTGCTAATGCGCATCGATGGAAGGTGCTGAATCAGGTTAACTTACTATGGTATAGTGTGGTAAAGTATTCTGCATGAAAATTGTTGTGGTGTATAATAATGTGAGATGTAAATATTGTTGTTTTTCTCTAACATGTGCTTAATTGCAGGTATTCGAAAGTAAAGGATCATAATGTTTTGGGCCCCATTTTTGTTTTTGGCAAGGTAGTAGAAAGGGTAAAATTGGTATAGTGCTATGTACTTAATCTGTTTCTTTTCTATTTAATATAGACATGATTAACTGACATCTTGGCAGGGGTCAGAGGCCGCAGGACTGGAGGACGCGAGAGATGACGGATTCCTGGAGTCCATGGGAGGAAGTCCCAAGAAAGCCCCGGATGGGGCGAAGACAAATTCTGCAAGAAGGAGGACAATGACTAAAGCGTTGGCAACATGGATGTTTGGCAAGCTGATCGTGGTGAGTCTTAAAGCCACAGGAGCACAAGTCATCATTGAGCCCGGACCGAACTATGGAAGTGGAGACAAATAGACTGGGATGCTAAAAGAGATTATTTCAGTGGAGAAACGCCCAAGAGCGCCAGGCTGAAAGAATTCCACTGAAGGGATGAGGTAATGGAAATTTGGTGATCAGGATATCTCAGATGTGCGGTCATGAAGATGGTGAATGCCATCAATGGAACAGTAGTTAGTTGAACTTAATTTTGCGTTGTTGCTGGTGCAGCATAGTATTGTCCTATGTGACTGAAATGGGAATAATGGACACCCACACGTTTGTTATTTTATTTATTTGTTTAGGTAGTTATATTAGTCATTTGTTTTATCTATTTATTTTATTTTATTGTTTTGTTGTCATACATATACACTAATAAGATATGTCGATTTCACACATATATAAAGACTATGATTGAAAAGAAAAGACATTCAAACATACATGGACACTTCGGTTGGAAATATATGTGTACAATGTTCCGTTATACATGCACATGTGGGTGAGGACTGATGGGCCCCATTTGGGATCTGTTTCACTTTTGTTATGATTGAGCAATGGTTTGTTATGAAATATTTAAATATAAAGGTTATTAAGATGCTATTATTTCAACCGCGATTCATCTAATAACAATGGAAAAAGATGTTTCCTCCAATTATGGGTTTATTAGCCAGAATTGTCAGAAAAAGGAGGGTATGTAAGTATATATATGGGGATTTTACTGCCAGTATACAGTATGCAGTATGGAAATGCAGCCAGGCCCAGTTTTTCAAACTGCAGGCATTATTTTTTTAAGCAATTAGTCTGTGGACAGTATGCAATATTTAAATGCAGCCATTTCAAAATAGATGCACAATAGGTGCACAGCAGTTTTCAGTAACAGCAAGCAGGCATTTTCATTCTGAAAATTTAGTTAAAAAAACATTTTAGCACAGTGTGCTGTCATTTTAAAATGAAGAGGTGCACATTTTTATACATTGGATGTTTTCATGTGTGCGAACTGCAGTAGAAATACATAACTAATTAACCTTGTACTAACTGCCTTACTAATATATTAATTTCCACCGCTGTAACATTATTAATGCAGTTTTTATGCACAATGAAATGCATTCTATGTTTTTATATGCACAGTTTAAAATGCACTTTAATTTCCATGAAGAGATGCACATTCAGTCCATGTGAGCATTTTTTTTTTCTGTGGCGAGCAGACATATTCCACTGGAAGGAAGAAAGGAAGGAAAACAGAAACAGTTGCTTTGCAGAGCTGAAATCTTCATTGTCTTGAAAATCGAGAGCTGGTACAGGACACATTCTTTTATTCTGATTGGTAGAGATTGAGGGTGGATGGACAACATCAATAGAGGGCTGACCTAGGGGTGATAGGCAGGAGGAGTTTTCTTAAGGAATAACCAGGAGGAAGAGTTCAGATGATGCTGGGACAGAGAGACAGACAGTGCTACATAATAAATGCTGCTGGACTCCATGTGGGTGTGAGCGCTAGCTACAAACTTAAACAGCTAGAAGCTCCGCACACATGCAAAGGAGTTCTTGGCACTGGGTCTGCAAAGTGGCAAGGTTGTACAGATAAAATCCTGACAATGAGAGTTTCAGACTTCACTGGCCTGGGTGAGTTAGTGCCAAGTGAGGAATAAGTATGAATGGGAGGTGACTTAATTTGTTGGCAGTACAGGGAGTTATAAAAACATACTGCATGTTCATATTTCTCTATGTTTAAAAATGCCGAACAGCAAATTTGTTTTTTTTATCAATGTGCCTGTTTGTTTTCTGTTCTCTTTTATATTTTCTAGGCGATGCTGTATTATCATGTGGTAAGATGTATTTCTGTTTATAATTGTTATATAATACAGAGTGTACAAAAAAAAAACAAAGGCTGGGATTTTGGTGTCATTCATGCATCTGTGAATCATTTCTATACAGGGGAATCACAAGGGATTGATATTTATACCAGAGTGGTAAAGCATTTGCTAATGTACCACTGTAGCTAAAATAGCAAGCACGGAAAAGTGAATAAATATCTGCAAGGTAGGAAGGTGTGTGTAGGTGTTGTGAGTGATTCCTTCTTTGCATGCTGAAAAGAAGGCAGTGTCAGATGAGACACATTGCCTCATTACGAGGTTGGAGATAGCCATGGTGCTATTAGCACCATGGCTACCCCCTTACCGCATACCGGGTCTGGGTTCCATGAATTGGGAATTACCGGACCCTTCTAACCTTGGAGGACCCGGTATTTCCCCATTCAGGGAACCCATCCCGATCCCCATTTGAGCATGTTAATAACGGGCCCTTTAATAATGGGCATGTTATTAGCATGCTGGTCCTTTAGCAGCTCCCACTAAGGGCACCTGGTAAAACCAGCTGCCCTTAGCGGATCCTGCTAAAGGACCTCGTAATTCTGAGGTCAGGGGTTAACGGCACCGGCACCTTTACTGGTGCCGTTAACCCCTTACCTCCAACCTCGTAATGAGGAACATAGATTACTGGATGTGCATAAGCCAGTAATACCAACCATAAAACATAGGTGGCGTTCTGAATAAACTCATTGGGTTCTCTGAAGTGTGATGGTTTGGGGGCTCTCTACACGCAACCAAAATATATTCTAATAGAGAGGAAAGGTTTGTTTTATGATGGGGTTGTAGTATAAAAAACCATGCTCACCACTATACCACAAAATACGCTAATTCTGAAAATACCACAAAGTAAGATACCACTAAAATTACCACCAACACAAGCTAATATTATATTATCACCAACATAGAGTAATACTAAACTATCTTTAAATGTAAGGCCAGTTTACCACCAAAATATCACAGTAAGAAAATACCAGCAAATCCCGAATTTACCCCAATAAGACAAAACCTCCTACAGGAACATCACTTGGTTGGAAGGAGAAGTTGAACATATGTGGGATCACCTTCAATAAAGCTGGATATAGGTGTTGTGTAGCAATGGCAAGTAATGTATCTGACCAGCATTGTTTAGTCTTAAACTTCTTTAATAAAGGACAGAACCTATCTTCCGAAACTCTTTGAAAACTAAAGCCATGAGCCA
Source organism: Ambystoma mexicanum (assembly GCF_040938575.1). Lineage (NCBI taxonomy): Eukaryota > Metazoa > Chordata > Amphibia > Caudata > Ambystomatidae > Ambystoma > Ambystoma mexicanum. The sequence continues at coordinate 754,989,350 of NC_090922.1, read as the reverse complement.
ATGAGGTAGTTATCTCCTGAGGTTCAGTTAAGTCCGACTGGAGATTTCCTTGGAGGTTATATCTAATGTTATCTGTTTTTGCCACACAAAAGTACCTAAAATTATTACCCAATTGTTGCGATGAGAGAGGCTTTGAACTTAGGCTGGCAGGGTGCACTAAGGATTTGACAACAGCGAAAAGCTCCTTAGGTTTATTGCCAGCATCAATGATGTGCTTGTTATTAAAAGTGTATGTGGGAGTCAATATGCCTTTTCAATTTTGCGTATTCACCCCCCTAACTTGACATAGGGGGTCACTGTCCCTCTGAAGATAGCATTTGCATTCCATCTTGCGAGCCTCTGCTTTCAGGTCTCTTATTTCTGGG